>NW_028277087.1:7525000-8150000 GCF_059951505.1 Python bivittatus
AACTGCCATCATCCTCAACTGGCATAACAAGAGTTGTGGGAGTTACAATCAAATACTTTTAGAGGGCACCAGGTTGGGGAAAGCAGCAACACAACTGGTGTGGCTCCAAACTCTATGCATTGTCATACAACTGTCTGGATTCTCAACACAATCATAGACACGTTTGGCAGAGGTAGGTCAAACTATGCTCCACAGAACTTACTTGCAGAAGGAAAGTGTTTCTAGGACTTCAGTCAAGAGTGCATCCTTGGATTTATTTAAAGGAAGGGAGATTCCTTTAAGTCAAACTGATAGGCATATCCTTGGTAACTAAATAGACATATCCTTGGTGTTTTATTTATGTGGCAGAAGTTTGCCATTTCTTCTTCTGGAATATTTTTTAAATTTCTCAATCGATAACCCTGAGATTTCCTGGTGATCTCCCATCCAAATATTAACCAGGTCCAATTGGCTTAACTTTCTGAGATCATGAAAAGGCGGTTAAGTACAGACACTTAACTATGGGCTATATATATTTATATGTAAGTTTCACAGAAGTTAGTAAGTTGAATTTTTGAATCCACAAGCACAGTACTGCTCTGAGCGGGTTGCAGAATTGATAAGCCTTTGCTCACCCGAAGTGCTCCCGTGCTTCCAACTTACTTTGCATCCTTCACAGGTGATGACTCCATAGTGAATCCCTGAAGACTTGTCCCCGCATATCTTACAAGGGATAACTTCAATTTGTGCTGCGGGGGGAGAGAAGAATGAAAAGTCACATTTCATTTTCTGTATTAACCAATATTTTAAATGTAGAACACATTTGAAAAACAAAAAACCTTCTGCACACATTTACGCATTGAACATATATGTGTGCATTGCACATTGTCTGTGTGAGGGGATACACACAAAAATGATGGGGTTGCCAGTGCAGACCACCGTAGAGAGGACTATTCCCCAGATACACACATTTTAAGAAAGTATTGTGGGATGTATGTCACTGGGTGTGATTTTGTACATGTGTATGTGAGTGAGACTGAAAGAGAGAAGGAGAGAGAGAAGGAAGAGAGCAGATGAAAGAGAGAAATAACAGTGGGATCTCGAAGGAAATAACCACTGAAGGTTACCAACTGACCATTTTAGCTTGCTGTTGTGCCTTTAGCTTCTGCTGGATTGCAGAAATTAAAAATGATTTTTTTTAAAGGAGACACGTTTACAATTACCCCTAATAAAGGAAGCAACTGTTAATGGTCCAGCTACCACAGTATGTTGAAAAACTGGCAATCGTTCTTATTTACATCACATCATATTTAGTATCATTGGAATCCTCCCCAATGATTCAGATTTAAAGGGAGTGTAATACCATATAAGGCCAGGAGGGGGCAATCGGGTACTTTGAATAAACTATGTTATACTGTATTGCATACAGTGAAGGCAGGGAATGGGAACAATCTTGGCCAGTGAGATCTCCCAATCTCCCTCCTTGGCCAATCTGTCTTTGAGCCTGCCAAAATAGAAGAATAAAACAACCCCAAGGGGAGATTGCCCTATACAGGGCAATATGGGCTGAGCACAAAGCCCACATCAGTCACAGCACTGTGAAAAAGGGAAAACCATGAGCTTTTAAACAAGTTTATAGGAGAAAGTTGCATCAGCCTGTGGTAGCCAAAAATCAGAAGTCTGGTAGCACCTTTTCCAACGAACACATTTTTATTAACAGGTTTAATTTAAAAAATTATTTAAAAAATTTTTTATTAAATTTTTATTAATTTTTTAAAATGAAATTTGTTTGTTGGAAAAGGTGCTACCAGACTTCTTCTGATTAGAAAGTTGGATCATTTGTTTTTTATTCCCCACAGAGCTGCAGCTGAGAGTTTAAAATTCTGCCCCTGTTTTTAAAGTCCATTTCATTTTTGAGGACACATAAGACTATGAAGAAACATTTACAAATTAGTTCTGTGCCTGTTTGTAGGAGGCCCAGCCCATCATCAATTTTAGAACCAGATCTTATCTGACAACTCAATGTTATTATCAATTTCATAATCCCTTCTGCTGTGAAGGAAAACTCCAGTCTGAATTTTTCCCTGCTTGTACTACATAGTGTGCAGCTTCCTCCTAGCAAATTTATTTAGTTTATTTAGTTAGTTAAGTAGATTAGTAATCCAATCTGATTCATCTAATCTGTTCTTGGCTCAGATCCAGCTAATATTTTCTTATGTTTTTAGATGTAACCCAATGGAACTTCCATGGTTAGAGGCACTTTACCTCTGAATAACAGTTTATAGAGATAAGCATTATAGGAAGGTTACTGTCAGAATGCTAAACTAAAAGTTCTTGTTCTAACCTAGAAGAGCAGTTCCTATATCTTTACATTATTTTTTTGTAATGGTTCGTTCAAATGCTCTTCAATTTTTCAATCCATCCTCATTCTCTTGCTCAAAGTCATTTCAGCTTTTATTCTGGTGTCATTTCTCCCAATTTTCTTTTTACTTGGGGTTAATATTTGGGGTTTTTTTTTCCTGTAAATTCTCCTGTGATTTGAATTATTAGCATAGCATAATTCAATTTCTGTTTATGAGAATAAGATTAACTTGAATCAGACAAAAAACTCTTGCTAAGTCACTATTCCCAAAGCACTCAGATAACTTAACAGAACCCATAACGAGAGACCAGAAGGTATATCATCCAGCCAGGTGAGAACATTTTCAGCTTTTTAAACACATAGAAAAAAGGGAAAAAAGATGGAAAATCTTTAGTGTACAGAACTAACAGGATTATTTCAGATGAACCAAGAGCAGAGTTGCTCCTAAAAAAATGATGAGGATATACGCATGGTAATAACAAATAATTATACCCACAGAAAAGTGTGAGTGTGTGTGTGTGTGTCTAAGTCACTGCTGAAAAAAATAACCAATTTAAGTTTTCAAATAAAACAACAATACTCATGGACGCACGGAATCACAATTTCAAATTGTTATTCCTATTTTTTTCATTTTCTCTCTTTTGCCCAAAATGAAGAAAAGTGATGGATATTTTCCCCCCAAAAAGATCAGAAAAAAGGAGAGTTCACCCACTGAATGAAACACAAACCTAATCACAGAACAAACATAATTCTAAGCTCAAATGAATGTGGGAATTCATGTGACATACGCAATGAGGACTAGCAGCCTTGATATAAAACCAGTTACAACCAAAATAGCATTTGTTACTAGATCCAGATAGCGCCTACAATGACCTTGGTTTATACAACATTTCATTTGGTTAACTGAACCCATTTTCTGGATGTGCATGACATGTGGAGTGTAAACTAATTCAACAGGTTGGTTTCTACCAAAACACCTAGCTGCAAAAATATTAATCAAGGTTAACCCGAGTCGAGCTTTGCACGTTTGACAAAGGTATCCCTCGTTTTTTTCCTGACCCTGTTAAGTCTGTGTGTAAACACAGCCTCTGGGTCTGGGCCAAATCATGCTTTAGACAGGCCTACCCACAGGATCACTAGATGCCAACAAGAGTTACCCAACTCTGAAAGATCTATTTTAGAAATAGAAACGGTGCTTTCCTTTTTTCCTCAGTCATTGCAAAAGGCCTACCTGGTACAAGGGACGCTATTCTGCTGGCATGACTGTTTCACCCAGTGACTAAGTTCATTTCAAGCAACTGTACGGTGGCACGGGTTCGTCTTAGTGAAATCAGAGGGCAGAGCTGCCATACTTATCTGGGGAAAAAGAGGGAATTCCAGCTGCTGTGCCTGGCACGTGGCCCCCATTCCCAATCCTCCCACAGCAAATGCTCAAATGCATCATCTTGGCCCCTTGCTTTCTTATTGCCCCATGAACCCATGAACCCTGAAGAGTAGGGGAGGCTGCCTTACATGCAGTGGGCCTGTAATGGTATGGGGGGATGACTGTGGGAGACAGGAGGAAGAGCTGCAGACTAGACAACGGTCAGATAAGCGGCAGCTGAGCCCGCAGAAGGGATGGGGGCATGGCAAACATCTCAGAAGGGACCCTCCCTAGTTTCTTGGGCTGTAAAGGCGAGTGGGGAGAGATGTACTTTCAGACTTGCAAGAATCTGTTAATGTAACCTTAACCATAAAAATAGAGCTAGTACTTCTGGGTCTGCTTCTTGTCTGGACTACCTCGCAAGGCTGACAGATGCTACTGCTTCACCCAACCCAGTGTAGCCTGTTCTGACTGGCAACTGCTCTCTCCATCTCAGCAAGAAGGCTCTATTGTGAGGAGATGTTCTCAATAAATGCTCATCTCCCAACCAGGGCAAGAAGGATATGGGGACAGTTTTATGCTCAATGAATTGGTCAACCCTCTCTTTTAGAGCACCCCCAGTTGGTGGCTATTGCTAAATCTGGTGGTGTCTAATTATGCACAATGAAGGAGCTGTTCCTTTTTCCTATCCTGAATTGGCAGCTAGTCAACTTCAAGAGGTGCCCTCATTATATCCCAGTTAAGAGTTCCAGAGAATCTTTCTCCCTTAACCTTTCCTCTGCGTTCTGCCTCATTCACATGGGATGAGAAGAAAACTACCCCCACCCCCAAACCCTGCAATTTTTCAATTGCAGTGTCACCCTGTGCATGTCTATCCAATGAGCGCTGGAGTGCTTCTAGACCAATGTTTCTCAACCTTGGCAACTTTAAGATGCGTACACTTCAACTCCCAGAATTCCCCAGCCAGCATGCTGGCTGGGGAATTCTGGGAGTTGAAGTCCATGCATCTTAAAGCTGCCAAGGTTGAAAAACACTGTTCTAGACAGACAGAGGGATCTTCATGGTACCAACCAGAAAGCATTCTTAATGGTTGAAGGCAAGGAAAGGGAAGGAAGTCAATGCAGCAGGTAACACCAGGAGGACAAGACCCAAGCCTATGTTGGAGACAGAGCACTGCAATAATAACCTTGTCTAGAAGTAATTCTGTCCATGCAGTTTTCTTGGTAAAATGCAGGGAAAGGTGGAAGAGAACAGAAGAGGACAACCTTCTGTTGGATGGACTTCTAATGGGTGCACCATTAAAAGATTTGAAGGACCAGGTTAAGGACAGATCCTCCTGGAGAAAATCCATCTAGGTAGTCGCTAAGAGTTGACGCCATGTCGGCGGCACATAATGTTCAGAAGATTGCATTTTATGATGCTAGCAATTCTTACGTAACTGAGTTGACTATCCTTGTCTTCTCAGAAGTATGTCCTGTTAAAATCCATGGGATATACTGTATTCTCATGGCAAAGATTGTACAAGGCTGTCACCTTTTCAACGCAGCCCCTTGGTTATGTTTATTCACATGCAATTTCCTACCAGTTTCAAAGAACTGTTTTTGCCAGTGCCAACATGGAATATCTGGAATTAGGTTTCTGGTGGGTTTTACTGACCGCATGAACATTACAGATTCTCCATTTGTTATTTGGAATCTCTTTCTGGAAAGAGGCAGTCCAACCCTGCCAGTGTAGTTAGCATATGGAATCTCCCCGCTTTCCCCCCAAGCAGATGTTCTCCTGGAGATGATTCTCTTTTTTTTATTAACACTTGCAAGGCTGCTGTTTTCCAAAGATAAAAAGGACCGACTTTTACGAAGTGTAGAGTTGGCAGATACCGGCTTTTATCAAGTCTTCCCCACTGGGATTCTGTGCAAAATGCAAATAATTCTTCAACTGCGATTCCTTCCCATTTGGGGTCACGCTGGGTCAAATCATTCCTCTTCCGAGGAAATTCAGGGCCAGACATGAGTTGAACTCTGAATTCAGAGAGCACACCAAAGCTTCATCTAGGAACAATGTGCCAGAAAGTGACAATAAATACTAGGCTTGTTAATAGACTAACTTGGGGAAGAGATTTAAAGAAAGGAAGCATAGGATCTCTTACTTACTCAGTTAACCTAGGGAACTCTCTGCCACTGGGTATAGCAATGACAACAATGGATGGTAACCCACCAAGAGATCCTCTGGATTTACTTAAATGGTTTAAATCAATGAAGTAAATAACAATAACTATTATATTTCTTGAAATTGGGAATTTGCCTAATTCAGCCAAATGAACACTCTATGTTTTGAATCTGACATGCCGGAACAGGAAGGCACTATGGCCTTCAAGCCCATCTTTGTAGATCTTGGAAATGCACCTTTCCTTTGAATCTTACAAGTTGATCCTTTTACATTTTGTGATCAGGTGCGTGGATAATAATGGGCGTGCAGGGTACAAATTGGGAGCAGAGGATTTCATGACTTAAGGTGGGAACTGTATTTGAAGCCATATCTTTGGGGGTTGGAAATTATGGTGGTGCGGGGGGTGGAGAAGAGGTTATATAGTACATTCCAGGTTTGGGGGATTCTCAAGAATCTGCTCCTGAGCCACGTTCTTGCTCCTGTTTTCATGAACACATGCAGAGTGCCTTCCTGTTTCCAAAACAGCATACTGTGGTGTTTCTCAACTGTGGCTACTTTAAGTTGTGTGGACTTCAACTCCCAGAATTCCCCAGCCAGCATGCTGGCTGGGGAGTTCTGGGAGTTGAAGTCCACACATCTTAAAGTTGCCAAGGTTGAGAAACACTGATGTATCCGCTGAAAGGATTCTAATTCAACTGCTGATGTCACTTGCAAAGCCCAAATAAAAGGAATTGCAACCTCTTGCTTTGAACGCAATACTTTCTGCTCAGGCGTGCCTTGTTGTTGAGTGTGGCTGATTCATTCCAAGAAGGAAGTGGAGAGATTTTTTAATTACCTCCTTTTCCTCCCCCACCTCCACAAAACAGCTTCTCCATTACAAAGCTTTCGGAGCCGGATTTTCCTGAACGACTTTCTTTTGTCCCACTGCTGATCGGCTTTAGGCCTTATAGAGTGATAGGGTTGCCGGGGGCGGGGGGGGGATGCTGTGCCCATTTTACAGGTGGCACCACTAAGGTAACCAACAAAACTACCCTCGGTCATTTAAACCTTCCTCAGGGTATAAGCAGGGATCTGCTGAAAAGACCCCATCTGTGATTTAAGCTGGAGGGAGAACTCAGAAATACAGCAGGCACCGTAAGAAGGAGGCAAGCAGTGTTCCCCGTAACCATCTCATAATTTTCCATGTCTGATGTGAAGACTACTGCCAGCTCTGGCACACCCACTCCCCCTAGCCATGGAAGACAATGCTAGAGGTGTATAGATCATCCAAGAAATACTAATAATTTCCTATCGCCTGATATTTGCTATAAACCTTGCCTCTGGAGAACAGACTCACCCTTAACATGGGGGACCCCTCCTTTTTTCTCCCCATTATGTTTATATGTTAATTTTACTTGAATATCTGAACGAACGTAATGCAGGCACTGACGTGGTGGCTGGAAAAAAGTCCCCTCCTATTAATTTATTAAACATATATTGCAATCGAAACCGTTCTCGGCGGCTCTTTCCAGAAAGTTCCCTAGGCATCTGGTATCTCAATGCTCCTGTGTGGCTGCTTCATAGCACCACAGTTATTCCCATAGAATAATACACTATTATTCTGTACTGGATGGATCCAGCTTTGCATGCATAGAAAAAAATATTTGGCAGCTTCAGATAATGCTAGAAAAGCTCATAGCCTGCAGATGCTTTATGATAGTACAGATAAGACAGGCCAAGATAGGGCATGGATCTGACTCAGTCAACAGCAGAGTCTTCTGCTGCTACTTAAGTCCATTCTCTATTTAAAACCATGAGGACTAGAATCTTACTTCACCTTGAGGGGAAAGACCACAGCTTAGCAAAAATACTCTGCATGCAGAGAATCCCAGGAGCCCATCATCTCCAGAAAGCACTGGGAAAGGACCAACACTGCTTCTGCTCCTTCCTTCCTTCCTTCCTTCCTTCCTTCCTTCCTTCCTTCCTTCCTTCCTTCCTTCCTTCCTTCCTTCCTTCCTTCCTTCCTTTTTACATAAAGTAAAAGACAAATCTAAAGAAACTTCTGCAGACGTTCTTTGCTTGCTTTACCAGCAATGGTTGAGTGGGGAGCAAGTGGTCACGGGGGGGGGGTGTTGGAGAAAAAATGATTTACTTTAATGTGGCAAGCACACACCTGTTTGGAACAGCCCTTGGTACAGAATGGCTGCATATGTCTTTATCAATGTAACTTCCATTCCAAATAATTATGAAGTCTAAGATTTTATGTATTTATCTCAGGTGTATCTCTATCTTTCTTTAGAGATTAGAGGCGTCCGAGAGTGTTCACAGCAAGGCTGGATGGTAGGTCTGCCTGAAGAACAGCAATGTGCCCACCTCTCCTGCCAAAAATGCAAAGGATCTGCAAGCTCCAGTAATAAAAGTGAAGGAGCACAGTGAAAAAATGGGACTAAAATTAAATAATAGAAAGAGCAAGCTTATGACAACAGGTACAACAACCAGTCTTAGAATTGACAATGAAGATACTGAAGAGGTGGATAGCTTCTGCCTTTTGGGATCAACCATCAACCGGAAAGGAACAAGCAGTCAAGAAATACACCACAGACTAGCACTTGGAGAACAGCCATGAAGGCCTTGGAAAAGATATTCAGATGCCGTAATGCAGTGTTTCTCAACCTTGGCCACTTGCTGGCTGGGGAGTTCTGGGAGTTGAAGTCCACACATCTTCAAGTGGCCAAGGTTGAGAAACACTGCCATAATGTGTCCATACCTACAAAGATCAGAATCGTGCAAGCCGTGGTATTCCCTGTGACACTCTATGGAAATGGAAGTTGGACTTTAAGGAAGCAGGATAGGAAGAGTATTGATGCTGTTGAGCTTTGGTGTTGGAGAAGACTCCTGAGAATACCACGGACAGCCAAGAAAAGAAACAAATGGATCATCAAACAAATCAACCCAGAGTTCTCACTCAATGCACAAATGACCAGGCTCAAATTAACTAATTTTGGACCATTATGTAAAGGCCCAGCTCTCTAGAAAAGGCTCTGATGCAGGGAAAGGGGGAAGGAAAGAGAAGAGGACAACCAGTACCAAGGAGGATGGACTCAGTTACAGTGGCGATGGGGGCACCATTAGAAGACCTGAAAGACCAGGTTAGGGACAGACTGTCATGGAGAAAAATCTATGTGGTTGCTAAGGGTCGACCCTGACTTGATGGCACATAATCGATCAATCAATCTGCTGTATCATAATCAAGACAATTAAAAATCCCAATTTTATATAAAGCTGGGAGAACTCAAATGAGGCGAGTTGCTCATCTTGTGAATTACTTCTCCTCCCTCCCTATTTTATCCTCATAGTAACCCTATTCGGTAGGACAGGCTGAAAGTGACAGGCTCAAAGTCCACATTGGAGCTTTGCAACCTATTGGGATTTGAATCTGGATCTCCCCAGTCCTCGCCTGGGTTAGGGTCTGGCTCTCCTTCTAGCAGAGAGAACGCCATTGCAATGCGAAGATCTTCATCGTGGGGATCAATTCCACCAATGGGGAAAGCCGGAAGCATCTCGGAGATTCCAACTGGGTCAATCTCAACTGTGCCTCATGACTTCCAGCCAATGAGAGCTGCGCCCACTCCCCTCTATTTGCATATGCCCCCTGAATCCCACCCCTTGGTCACATCACAGCATAGTCAGTTGTGGAAAAGGAGCCAGTCGTTTTGCTCAGGGGTGATTTGCAAAAACAGGGGGGTTTTTTTGGTTTTGTTTTGTTTAAAGAGTGTGATGTGATTGTGTCAGTGACCTGCATAAATTGCATTTCTGGGTCACTCTGCAATTTTTTTTTAACCAACTTTCCTCCCTCTCCTCCTCCTCCTCCCACGAAAAAGAACCACCAAGATTGCAGGAGAAGGAAAAGGAAGAAGAGATCTGGAGAAACAAAAGAAACAGGGCAATTAAATATCAAGGCATTTGCTGCTTCTCCCACTTCGAAATGCCTGTTGCCCAACTTCCCGGGAAAGCTCCTTGTCGTGTTGTTGTTGTTGTTGTTGATATTGGCACAGCTGCCTGGCTGAAACCACACGGGGTTATATAACCACCATCTGCTAAACATATTGGTGACGTACAAGCTGGATCTGGAGGGAGGGGCCCTGCCTGGGCTTCGCTTGCTCATTGGACCGCCAGGCCTGCTCCCTGGCTTGGAGGAGGGTGCTATTGGCTGTCGAGCCTGTCCGTCAAGCTTGTGCTAAGCCCTGAAGTCATTCCGTCCTACTGACATACTTTCTGCTTGTAATAGAACTTAACAAGATGCTTGTGTAACAAAAGCATTCGCTGAATTTAACCCCTGCTTCGCCCGAGTCCGCTGAGAGCAGTTCAGTCTTATTGCGGGAGAGGAAAGGGGTCAAAACGCTTCTCCTGCTCAGAGAAACTGAATAAAATAAAGCCAGATAAAACATCAAACTAAAGTCAAATAAAAAAAAAAGTCAAATAAAATAAAATAAAAAATAATGAAATGAAATGAAATGCAAGACAGGGAAGGGAAGGGAATAGAAGGGAATGTACGCCTGTTAACAGTTCTGGCTACATGAAACTTTTCTGAGCCAATGTATGTCTGAAGATCAGATGCCAGCGATAAAGAATAAATGCTTTCAACTACTGAACTTATGAGCCTCTCTTGGGAAATCAGGCTGAAAACACTATGCTGGGGGAGAGGGGGGCTGTTAATCTGCCCCAAAGGCTGCTGTTCCGCTCCATTCAATACTGCATGTTTATCCAAGCAACTGATCAGAACCTCCATGTCCAGGGCCAGCCTATATGAAACTCTGGAGAACAACAATGGCCATGTTCACTTACTGAAGCTGCTTACAGAATTAACTGGGTTCACACCGTATAATGGCCCCCACGCTAAGCAAACAGGCTGAGCCCACACATACTGCTAAGCCCCCCACAACTAACCAAGGTTTACACCAGAGTTGAAGTCCACACATCTTAAAGTGGCCAAGTTTGAAAAACACTGGTTCACACCAACCAAGTTTACATGCAACTTTTAACTGCCCTGTGTGAACCCAGCCAAAGGACAGCAGAACTCTCCCTTCCCTTCAGGTTCTAATCATGAGGTTTTGCACTGAATGGAAGTTGCTTCAAATGTGTTCGTGCAAGATGTGTTTTTCAAGGGTGCTAAACTATGAATTCTCCATATTCATGGGATGGAGACAAATGATAGGGGAGATGTCATCCTTGCGAGTTTGTTAACCCTTCTTGGAAACATCACCATGAGCCAAGTTGATTTTCAGCTTAACTGAGCTGATTCTCCTCATACTAATGAAGAGTTGACTCTGAAAGGCATTAAAAGCATTGTGCTGCCAATAACAGTGTGGGCATAAGAATCAGGATGTTTTCCTTCTGCCTACTTGAAGGTACAATTTCCGACAATAAGGAACGGGCAGCCAACTCTCAGAATCTCAGCTGTGAAAGAGCTAAGCTAGCCTTCTCCAACTGGGTGCCCACCAACAGCCCAGTTCTAAACCTCCCACATCTCCAACCAGACTCTTCCAACCCATGCTCGTTTGGAGATTATGGAAATTAAGATTCCAATCTTATTGAAAGATGCCATTTTGGAGAAAGGTCGTTCAAACTATCCCCTGGCCTGTGATCCTCCTAACTGAAGACACCACGGATGAACACATCCGTGATGGGAACTTCCAAAGGGGACAAAATGCATGGTTCCCCACATGACAGAGAAAGATGCTGAGAGTAGGAATGGTCAATTTGTAACCCTTAGGTCTAATTTTCTTGGTCTTCTGCAAAGACAGTTCAAGGTCTAACAAGAGTGATCCCCCCCTTTCTCAGCAGAGAGTGGGAGACACAGAGAAAGAGATAAAGCTGAAGAAGGAGAGGGAAAAAGAGGGTTGTAAGCAGAGAAAAACAGAGATTAAAAGGGGTAGTGGAGGACTCTGACCCCACCCACAGGCCATTTCCCCATTGGTGATGTCTTCTAGCATCGTTCAGGTAATAGAAAGTCTATATTCATTACAGTTCTTACCATCACAGTGATGACGGTATGATGCTAGAAGATGTCATTATGTCACTGCCCCACTAGAGATTTCTCATATTTGCTAGAACAGTGTTTTTCAAACTCGGCGACTTTAAGATGTGTGGACTTCAACTCCCAGAATTCCCCAGCCATGTTGAAGTCCACACATCTTAAAGTCGCCGAGTTTGAAAAATGCTGTGCTAGTCACCTAACTATCATTGTGCCAAAATAGCAGCAATGAGAACAGGTTCTGCATTATCAACTATGGCCAGGTAATTCTCTGAAGACACTAGAAGGAAAGTGGTCAAAGTTATCAAGGAGGATCCTGCTGCAGATAAGAATGGGGCCTTGGCAAGAAAAGGGATCCTTTGCCCTGGTATTATGGGATGGTCTGCTAGGCCTAAATAGAAAGATTTTTCCTCACCTGCCATTCAGCAGCAAAGTATGAGGGTGTCTGCAGGATGGGGGGTTAAAAAAGTCAAGATGGTGCTTGCAGCTGTGCAACCGAAGCCCTGCCTTATGGATGAAAAACAGTTTGCATAGTTGAGACCACCACCCCTTCCAACCCCAACACACAGGTTGGATTCATACAGTACACTAGGCCCAAATCCAGACTAACAAACTACAATAACTGTGATCCTGCAACATACCAAGCCCAAAGAAATACACCACAGGATGTCTGAATGTAATAGCTGGATTCCCCAATATGTTGAATCACTAAGTACCCAATCCCATTTTTAGCTTGATGTAGCCTGTTGGGCAAATCCAGCCAAAATTTCATGCAGTCAACATACAGATGTTTTCTCCTCCACAGCATTTTTGTCTAATCCCTTCCTTTAAAAAATAATCAAAGCTAACCATCGTGGTGGCAGGTCCTGTAAGTGAATGGATCTGTGATGCAGAAATTCATATTGGGCAAGGGCTGGGTTTGCACGGGATGCTAGACCTCAAATGACTCAACTGGAATTAAGTCTAGCCTACTCTATTGTGTGAACTCAGCAATGGGAAGACCCCAACATTCCTCCCTTTGCCTAGTAACTAAGGCCAAGCCTGGGAAGTTTCAGCTTCCCAAAGGCCAAGGGATGAACTGAAGCTCATGGATGTCAACACCCAAAGGTTTAGAAGGAGCAGGCAACGCCCTCACCCAGGGAAGGTCTTGGCACTGGCTGTGGCAGCCGATCCACATTCCTCCAGAGCTAGGAGAAGCAGCCAAGGGCGTGCCAGCCAAGTCATCCTCGACAAGCTTTCTTCGCCTCCTCCCCACCATCCCCCTGTGCCAGCCTAATGGTATTCCTATAAACAAACAGGGTGGGGGGCCCATGACAAACCAACCCTTCAGCCCCACCCAGGCAAGTGTCATCTGGGCACACCCTGGCATTTGGCTAATGTGAGGAGGGAAGTCTCCCTCCACAGTGGAAGAGGGGCCTCATTGTGGCTTATTTTCACTCATGACCAAGATGGAAGCCAGCCTGTGCAAGACCACAGAAGGTCCAAGATGGCAACTGTCTACTTAAATGGAGGAGAGAGAAGACAACGGGGGGAATTAGAGATCGAAGTAATATTGGCAGCTCCCTCTTCACTTTTAGACTTGAGGACTATTTGCTTTGGAGATATCTTCAGGATAAAAATAGACATTCATATATTTACAATAAAAAGGAATGAATTAGGAAATGTCAACTTCTTCCATGCAGTCCAAGCACTGAGATGCACAAGCTGATCCACATGGATGGGAGTTATTTCACAGTTAGGAACAAATCTCAGAGATTTCATTGTACAGGCCTTTCCCAACCAGGTGCCTTCCAGATGTGCTTCGACAACAAATTCCATGCGGGAAGGGAAGTTTAGGAATTGTAGTCCTTCAACATCCAGAAGACAACTAATTGAAAGCTTTTCCTGTGGGAAGCAGATGGCTAGGCCAGATGACTGCAAAGCCCGTGATTTCAGTGGGGAGAAAAATATGTGCAAGACAGTGGTGGAAATAGGTTATCCCTCTCTGAGAGCAGTCGGGTTCCATATCTCTGTCCGGGAGGCCCCTGAATCATGGATTGTGTTCAAAGCAGCAGGGACACAGCAGAAATGACCTGCTCTCAGCTGGAAGAGGAAGGAGGACATTTCTTGGAACTTCAAAAGACCTTCAGCTCACCAGAACAGAATCTATTACCTCATCTTGGTGTCATTAATTCCTGAAAGGACTAGAAACCCAGCTTGCTCTGGTAAGTAGCGTAGGGGGGCAAAACACCACTGTCCTTTCCAATCTACTATCCCTCAGATGCATTTTCATGGGCACTGGGCTTAATTGGCCAGCAGGAATCCTGGGAAAAATAGGTCTCTGGCCCACAACGCTTTGCAGAAATGCATAGAGGATCAATGCTGTGGAGCAGGGGAGAGGCAGGAAGTCTCAATTAAGACTTAGAATCCTGCCTGTTCACAGTTGGGGGAATCATCAGGGATTCAAGAGGACAAGGCTCCTGGAATATTACATGTTGGTAAGCGGAGAAGGAACTATGTTGTAACTAGTGCATTTGGCCTCTTTGTTTCATCACTCTTCCTTTAACTCCATCCCCTCTCCCATTTCATTCATAGCTCTATCCACCAATACCAAGCTATATAACAATTTCAAATATTTTCTTTTTAAGAACAAATTTAAAAACCCAGTGAGTACACATTTCAACTTCCCCCTTGCTGTGGAAACTCTGCAGCTCAGTCTCAAAAATTCAGATGGAAGAGGTCCCACTCTCCCACTCTCTTCAGATGGAAGAGGCTCGAGCCTCTTTTTGTTTCAAGAAATCTATGATTGCCCCCCGCTCTGAACCCCCCTCCCCAAACACCTTAAAGTGGTGTTTCCCAATCTTGGCAACTTCCTGATGTGTGGCCTTTGGTACCCAGAATTCCCCAACCAGCATGGCCATTGATGAGAATTCTGGGAGTTGAAGTCCATACATCTCAAAGTTGCCACAGTTGGAAAACCCTGCTTTAAAGGCAAAGGAGGAGAATTTGTGGCCACTTAGATTAGCATTCTAGAACTTGGCACACAGCTAGATTGGCATTCTAGAACCCACCACGTTGCTAGGTTGGCATTCTAGAACCTGGCACTGCCAGATTAGCATTCTAGAACCTGGCACTTTTCAGATGTTAAAGAAACCATAGATGCGTGCATTGGAAACTCTGACCCTCATTTGTATTGATGATGGCACTGGGTAGAATTTGGGGATGCCTCCAAAACAACCAACCTCAAAAAGGTTCCTGAGCCTGGATAAATGCCAGAGGTGAAATTTTTTGCTATTCCAGCCGCCTTTCCTCTGAGTCAGATGCAGCTTAACTGTATCTTAGATGATACACAACGATGCATATACATGCGTCCTAAGATAGGGACAAGCAGAAGATAGTTCTAGATCTCAAGATCAAAATCCAACCAAGTGATTGTTAAATGACGTCTAAGAGGGCTGAATCAGATCACATTAGCAGTAATAAAGTGATACCTCCTTTCTGAAGTTAGGTAACTGAAATTAAGAAAGAATGGGATGAACCAGGAGCAATTGTTTGCATGGGAGGAGGACAGTAGGCTGAGCAAATGTCAAAATGCTTGTACTCACCTACTAATCAGAGATACCATGTTGTACAGTTTGTGGCTGGGTTAACACAGTGCATCAAACCATAATGTGATTTATTTAGTATTAGGTTTGCAACACTGTGTGAATCCAGCCAACTGTGGTTTGGTGACTTATGGTTTAGTGCAATATGTGAACGCAGCCATTACAGTTTATTCAACAAATCACAGCTAAACCGAACTATGGCTTACTGAGATGTATGAAATTTTGCACTCGGTTCTAACTGGAGCAGTTCTAATAAAGTACAAAGTAAAACTTGCAAGTTTAAAACCTGACCATCCCTAATAAAGGCATAACATAAATAGATTCAGGCAGCTGTTGCTGGTATGAAGTACATAGTAGCTTAAAACAGGATAACATTTTCCCCATGGAAGCCATTCATACAGCCATGAGTCCTCAAACGACTGATCCAGATGCCCACAATGCTGGTTTTATACCAGTCTGATTGTGACAAACTTAAAGAAAAGAGCCTTACTGTATCATCTCCAAAAATCCAAGTAGGTCAACACTTTCTTTCTCTGAATGGACCACCAGGCACTGAATAATATAATGCTGGACTCACAGAACTTAAAGATGTATGCACAACCCACTCCAAGGCTCTGTGCTTCAGCACGTTGTAAGAAACCCAGCTATTATCTCAGCATGTTGCAAGAACAAGGCCAACACACTAAACCTAATAGGGTTTATTTTGTTGGCTTAGCTTATTTAAGTAAAAAAAGTGTTTTGCTAACCCAGCTGCAGGGTTTAGCATGTTGTGTGAGCACAGCCTTGGATGGGGAACCAGCCATTTAGATCAGTGTTTCTCAACCTTGGCAACTTTAAGATGCGTGGACTTCAACTCCCAGAATTTCCCAGCCAGCCATGCTGGCTGGGGAATTCTGGGAGTTGAAGTCCACACATCTTAAAGTTGCCAAGGTTGAGAAACACTGATTTAGACAATCAAGTCCAATGTTCTGTTCATCCCTCCCTGCCCAATGGCCATCAAGCCTCTGCATACTGGAGCTTCACATCTCTCGGCCATCACTGTTCTTACCATTAAAGGAGACATGAGTATCTTCTCCTGTTGCTGTTCTCCAGCAACAAACATTCTGACGCAGCTATTTCACATTATGGTTTCATCAAGCTACTTACTAAATCTCATGATTCCTTGTCTGGTCTATCATTGACATTTAGACCCCATCAACATAGAAAACAAGACTTTTTCGCCCTCTCTGGCATCTTTTCCTACTCAACTCCTTGAACCTTTTCACATTATTACCTTTTTACTTATTTTGGACAGTTTCTTTTGAAGCCATTTCCCAACATTGGATAATTTGCTCCACTGACCAATTTGATCATTTGGCTACTCACTTCTAAATCATTTGAGAAGCACTGGTTTCAGTATGGATCCTTGGGAGACCGAATTCATTACATTCCTCAAATTTTGTAGATCTCAAAAAAGCTAAGAAGGGTCAAATTATGTTAATACTCAGATGGGAGACTATTAGGACTGTAGCTTAGACTGGGAAATCAATAAAACATCTCAAAAGAAGGCAAGACAAACTATGTCCGTATCGTTGCCAAAAAAATTACATGGAACATCCATGAAATCACAAGAGTTTAGCTCTACTTGGAGAGTTTCTGGGGTGAAAACAATCCATTTATTTTCACACTAGATGTCCTATTTAACAGGTTACCCATCCATAACACAACTGTTCTCTCAATATAAATTTACTACCATCGTTCATTGAATTCCAGATCTCTTTGTTAGAAAACTCCTCCCATTTCCTGAAAGTCAGAATATGCAATATTTACCAGATTGCCTCGACCTGTGTGCATATTATCACCCCCAAAGCATTCTAACTGTCACCCAAACCATGCAGATTCCTCTTTAGCATGACTTGTCCGCCTATATTCTTGATGCATTACCTTTAATTAGATTTTCTGCCAGCTGACCCAGAAGAGTCACTAAATTCAGTGGTTTGAACTTTCTGAATTCTTTTTCAAAATTGGTGTTCAATGCTTGCTTTCCAGTCATAGGATAGAAGAGAAACATATGAACCAGGCCTAAGGAGATCCAGAAAGGCTGTACCTACCTCTCATCCCCTGCAGGATTAGATTATAGTATAACCTCTCTGGAACAGAGAGTTGTGATTCTGGAAAGAATTATGGGCACTGATACCATACGCACATTTTCACCATGACCATCCTGGTAGTAAATGGCATGTCTAGGAGACCATCTTGGACGAGATGAATCAATGATTTAGAAATTAAAAAAAGACACACACAAAAACTATGATGGTGGAATGGGCCATCCTTGCCTCTGAATGATTTGAAATGCTACTTCCCAGTTTCCGGCTACCTGTTGAGTTGCCAGTTGGACATTTATAGTCTACCTATAGATTCACCTTTCTTCACTTGTTGATTTTCCCATTTTCACTACTCTCCCTCCCCTTCCTTTCTTCTCCTTCCAAAAATCTCTCATATCTGCACTGCAGTTGCAACCGCCAATTTTTTCTTCCTTCTTCGCCCCAATGGATGGTGATGCTTCCTGAGCCTGGTGAAAGCCACAGGTCACGCTGGCAGCTCCCGGTGCCACTTTCTTTCTTTCTTTCTTTCTTTCTTTCTTTCTTTCTTTCTTTCTTTCTTTCTTTCTTTCTTTATTTATTTATTTATTTATTTATTTATTAAGTTTTTCAACCGCCCATCTCCCCCCAATGGGGGAACTCTGGACAATTCACAATAAACATTAGAACATAAAATATATAAACACATAAAACCATAAATTAAAACATAACTAAAAAGAAGAAGGAGAGACCAAGGGGATGACAACCTGAGGCTGAAGGCCGAGGCCTCTATGGGGCTAGCCATCCCCATACTTGAGGTATTCTCACCCTACCCCAGGCCAGGTGGCAGAACCAGATCTTCAAAACCTCACGGAAAGCCAGGTTTATGCTGATTTCTTTTGTGAGTTATGGATGTCTCCATCTAGAAGGTTATAGGATGTGATGCAAGCACCCCAAAACTAGGCAAGCACCCCAAAGCACCCCAAAATTAGGCAACTTGGGAAGTTATAGTAGTGCACAGGAGTTATATCAAGCAGAGGTGTTGGCACCAACATGGGATGCCAAAATAAAATGTTTATGTGTGTTCCATTCCCACATTACTTTGCAAGGGGGAAGATTAAATCTGCACAAAACTCTGAATTGGAACACATGTTTTAGAGTATAGGGTTTTTTTCCAAAGTGCATATATACTGACATACCTTGCCTAATATGCATTTAATTTTTTTCAACTGGAAAGATGTATATTTTTAAATACATTTTGGTACATGAAATACATTGCCTACTGTAGACATTACAGTGGGCAATGTACAGTACACTGTACAGATTGTACAGTACACCAGAACTGTACAATCTGGAAAATTATGTTCCAGTTTGTATAATAAATAAATAAATAAATATTAGTCTGGGAGGTAAAGATCCTATCAATTTCCATCAAATACATCTTAAGCAATCGTTGATGAAGCAACAGAAAAGCAGGAGAATTGGGGAAACCTACGTTCAAACCTTCATTCAGCCATGAAGCTCCCTTGGACCAATTCAATGATGTCACAAGGCTGATGTGCAAGGATAATAAAGAAGGAGAAGAAGAATCACATTTGCTGTTCGGAGGAAGGGTGAACTATATAAATACAAATATGATCTGAGACCCAACCTTTGAAGGTAAAACGAAACAACCAATTTAGGTTAGATTAATTGCAAAGGGGCAGAATGGGAGATGGGAAACTGCAGTGGAATACAGGGTAAAGGCAAAGGGAGAATCACAAGAAGAAATGAAGGAGAGAGAAAGAAGATCAAACTGAGTCTGAATGTCTGTACAAAGGTAAGAATGCCTATGTCTGTTATATAAGGAGGAGGATCAAAAAGGATAAGAAGGAGGATCAAAAAGGAAGAGGTACATAGTTCGAGAGAGCCAGTTTGATGGTGAAAGGCACTGGGCCAGAAACTGGGGATTGTGAGTTCTAGTCCTACCTTAGGTATGAATGCCAACTGGGTGACCTTGGGCCAGTCTCCCCTTCTCTCTCAGCCCTAGGAAGAAGAAGGCCAAGGGAAACCACTTCCAAAAAATCTTGCCAAGAAAACTGCAGGCATGGCAAGACTGATTTTGAAGGCCAAAGAAACCCCAACCCCATAGTTAAAAGCAACTTAAAAGATGTGGGGAAGTATACATGGTAGAAATACATTTATTCAGGCTCTTTTGTAGACCATGTTAAAAAAACAAAAAAATTCATATTTTGCCAATTCTTGAGGTTCAGCAAATCTGCTGTCACTCACTTGATTCCTCCCCACCTTTATAAGATGCTGGGAAGACCACCAATCAGGAGCCTGTTAGCCCCTTTCTCAACTACCAAATTTTATGAAAAGGCATAAGCTTTCGTGAGCTCAGGAAAGCTTCTGTCTTTTTATAAAATGTGGTAGTTGGGAAAAGGGATAACAGGCTCCTGATTTTTTGCCACCGCAGACTTAACGTGGTTCTCCTCCTACAATGAGAAGACCATAGGAATGATACAAAGTGCTAAGAAGTCGCTCTTGGCCGCTGGGAATTGGGAAATTTAGTGAACCAATACTGCAAGAATTTAAAAAACACAGGTTTCTAGTCCTCAGTGCTGCAAGAACATAATGGATTTCCTTCAGTGATGCAACAAAGTCCAATGCTGTAAGCAATAATTATCACCCTACCTCAGCTTTGGCCATTTTATGGATCATCTTCCAATGCTTTTGTGTTTCTTAATAACAGCTAGAAAAGTAGTTTTTTATTTATTTTTAACAGGAAAATGGATACTGTTGATCACAGATTGAAATTTCTAATCGCAACGTTCTAAATGCTCTTATATACTTTCTCCCATCCCCTTAACAACGTAGTAAAGAACAGATTCTATGCATTATGCAAACGTTCATATAGACAATTTACACATATTGCAGAATTGCTAGATTCACCAGGAGCTCCAGACCAGAATTTCTCAATGCAACACCCTCCTGACAGGCCCAATATTGGAGATATTGGGTGGGTCAGCCTAGCTGAAATGGGGATTTTCTTTTTAGACTTAATTATACTTTATTAATGAATTTATTACATTTTTATCTCACCCTTCCTTCTAAGGGGTGCTAAAAAAAGTGTACGTGGCTTCCCAGTCTTATAGTACATGGCTTCCCACTCCAACTTGTAGTGTAGGGCAGAATAGGGACAGAAACTACTGTAATACATTTCACCATAGCTGAATAGGGATTTGAACCTGGGCTACTAATCCTGGTCCAGTCATCAAGTTACCTTATTAGCCCTCTCTTCTTAGCAAGGGTATCACCCTCATTACAGAAATAATTATGTACAACAACCCTGTAAAGTAGGTCAGAGGTATTACCTACATATAGCAGAGGTGTTGCTAAGTAACTTGACCATGAGGGGAATTTCAAGGATTCATAGCAGGAACTATTTCACCCCAGTTTTACTAGGTTGGCTATACAGTTTTAAAAACTAACCCTCTATTCCAATGTTTTTCAAATTTGGCAACTTTAAGATGTCTGGACTTCAACTCCCAGAATTCCCCAGGGGAATTCTGGGAGTTGAAGTCCAGGTATCTTAAAGTTGCTAAGTTTGGGAAACACTGCTCTATTCAAACAACAGTAAAATGTTGGGAATAAGGAATACAGGAGTGTGGATCCCCACAGCAGCCAACAACAAAACTCAACAATCATTTTAAAGTTGCCTCCCAAGTCAATCCGCATAAATCACTTGTCCACAATATTGTGTCCTTGCCCAGTTGCTGACACATTTCTGCGTCACCTTTGGCCTACAGACAAAAAAATTCAGAAACCATTGTCTCTCTGCAAAGTTTTTTAAAGTAAGGGTGGGAAAAACTTGGGCACCTACTGAATTTTGAATGAGAACCCCATCATATAATGATCGAAACAGCTGCAAAGGACAGGGAAAGACTTTGAATCCTTGAGACCTATCTTCAGCTTAGGGATTTGATTTGAATCTTGCCATGGTTCAGCCGACAGGAAGGCTAAAACAACTGAGAGGCAGAAACCTGTGCTCATCTACCATCCTCCCATCACCTACTCATAGATCCCAATCAGCCAGCCTGGCTTGAAATAATCTGAAATCTGCCTGAGCATGTTGTAAATCTCTTACGAACCGTAACTGAGACCATCCGCTTTGTTCCCTGGATAAAGAGATCCCTCTCTGAACATACCACCTCTGGAACAAAACAAATTAACACGTACACATGTTCGCACACAGGAAAAATCTCAGGACTCCTAGGAATTTTGATAGGGGAACGAGAGGCCCGATCTACCTCCGTGTGTGTGTGTGTGTGTGTGTGCTTTTTTTTTTACAATTTCTGCACAGACTGTACGCGTTTCAATAGGCTGGATTCCTGCTGTGTACTGAGCCAGCTTGTTTGCTTAAGCCAGCCCGGCTGCAAACTAGAACAAGCCATCGTCCTGGCAAGTCAACAGGTCTAAGGCAAGGACATTTGACAGGCAACCCGGTTTTTCCAGAGTCCAGAACGGATGGAAAAGAACACGTCAAAACCTTCTGCCCTCTTGCCTCTGAAAGTTTTGGTGAACGAACGCGAGTTGCTTTTCTTTACGACAACTCTGTGAATGCTCCACATGTCCAGAAGCTGCATTCCTTCATCTCCAGGAAAGACATGAGTGAACAGCATGAGTTCTGTGCAACTTGAAATCCCCCAGATACATCAGGCCTGGGACTTTCAACATTCCCCCAACCTGTGATTGAGTTGGCTAGCAATTCTGCGGGGCTGCAAGGCGAATGTCTCGGGCGGCATAAAAGTCAAGGAGTGGCAGATTTTGCTCTCACTGTTGCAAAATAGGTTCCTACCCCCCCCCCCCCAAACTGGTAGATGCTCAGGCCTGGTTTGGATTTAAAAATAAATAAATAAATGGCACTTAAGATGTTGCCAGGCTAAATAGGATGTAGAAACTGAGATATATTTCAAATCCTGCCCTTCCAAATCCTCAGAACATTACACATAACTAATCCCCACCAGAGTTACGATAACTAGGTTGGCTAGTACCTCTGTGCTGGCTGGGGAATTCTGGGAGTTGAAGTCCAGACAGCATAAAGTTGCTAAGGTTGAGAAAGACTGGCACAATACCTTCTGCATGTTTGTTCCAAATTAAATTTCACTGCATTCAGAGGGATTTCTTCCAAGTAAAGGTGTTTATAACTGGAAGGTTACCCCATGATATGAATAGGACAGCCAACATGAAATGTAATTCTGAGCACATTTACCTAGACGTAAATCTGGCTGCCTCCCCTGGACCTATCAACAGTAAAGACAGTTTAGGGTCTTTTAGCCTTTATTACTCCTAATCACCATCCCGTTCTTTATAAATTTATGACTCAGGTGCAACAAGTACATGGCCTACCATCTCTGTGCCCAGCTGCCAACTTCAATATCAACCAAATGTCTCTATTTAAGAAGTCATTTGGGTCTACTCCCTCCTTCTGTTATTTTTTCCATTCTCTTCTGGATTTCTGATTTTTCTCACCTCACCCTTTCCCAAATAGACACACCCTGCCAGTTCTAGATCACCGGGACAAGCTCTTTGCGTTCTTGCCTCTACAACATATGAAAATAAGGCCCAAACGAAGGCCTTGTGGATGATCCTAAGACAGCCAAACTAACTTGGAAAACAACTAAAATCCGTTATTAAGTTGGTAGTGGCAGGAGGGGAGATGTTTGAGGGGGAATTGGAGAAGGAGAAAAGAATGCAGAGAGGAAATTTAAATGTCAAGATCAGATTTTGCTTTTCTACCCGGTGCACATGGATGGGGTGCTCTGGTGCTTGAAGGCTTCCAAATGCAAAATACTAGAGGAAAAACACTTTTTCACAACATTAGGGGCTGAGTTACATGGGGCTATGCCGAAGTATATTCTTGTTTAACTGTCTGAAGGACCCACTTAAAAACATGCATCAGCCTTCCCAACTGACACCTGCCAAATCTTTAGACTGCAATTCCCAAAATTCTCAGAAATGGCCATTCTGGCTGGGGAACTCTGGGAGTTGCCCATATATTTTGAAAGAGCTTTGATTGGAGAAGCTTGATATAAAGGACGAAAGTAAAGGGAGAAATTAAATATTGCATTGACTGGATTGGATCAAAGGTCTACCTCACCTAGCCACAGGAGTCTTTTTCTTCTCCTATTGCTCCCTAGTGATATTTAGAGAGAACAACTCTGATGTTGTTACTCAATATTAAAAGCTTTCATGAATTTGTCTAGTGCTTTTGTAAAACTTTGTAAGCAAGCCGTCATACCCACATTTTGGGACTGGGAATTCCGTAGATCCATCATGTGTCATATTAACAATTTGGGGCAAACCTCTTGGGCTCATACACATCTTCTCAAAATATGTATCAAGAAGCTTTATCATATCCACTTTTACTGTAATATCAAATTTCAGACATTAAGTTAAGCAAGCTGAGAAGGGACCTAGGTATGACATGCTCTAGAAGAAGCCTCCTGTCATGATCACATCTGAATCCAAACCACAGCACAGAATTTATTTAAAACAACGGGGAGAACCTGAAAGGATGGAGGGTTAGTCAGTGGTGGCTATAAATACATAAAGGCAGGATATAAACCAAAAAAATATAAGGTGGGATATAAATAAATATCTATGAAAAATGTGGTAATACACCACTTAAAATGTTCTACACAAGATTTGTGACACAAAGGAAAAGCCTTCTATGTGATCTCATCATAGATCCTGTCACTGAATGTTTCCTTTTTTTACAAACAAAAACAAAAACTTATTTTACTGAATTGCCGTCTTCCCCTAGAGCAGTGTTTCTCAATCTCAGCAGCTATTAAGATGTGTGGATTTCAACTCCCAGAATTCTGGGAGTTGAAGTTTACCAATCTTGAAGTTGTTGAGATTTAGAAACACTCCTCTAGATTACGGTAGGCTGATACTTTCTCCTGGCTTCCCGTTTTGGGGGGCTGAAGATGATGATGTCACGCCCGCAGGGGGGGGCAGGTGTTCAGGGGGATGCGATCCATCAAAGGAGCGCTAAGCCTGTCTGAAACCTTAGATTTTGCTTCCTTGCAAAAAATAAATGAGAAATTGGGCTCCGGATGTTTGGGGCAATTCACCACCGCTCTGTCTAGCAGCAAAACGGAAGCTTGTTGCCTAAAGCCGCTTCTGGCTTACTTGCATTCTCAGGCCTTAAATGAAAATATCATTATTCAGAGATGAAGATACTTTGCATCCTCAGGTAGAAGGCAGCTCTGCTCCTAACCCTGTTGCATGGAAATTAGCAAGTATTTAGGGCAGTATTTCTCAACCTCAGCAACTTTAAGACATGTGGACTTCAATTCCCAGAATTCATCAGCCAGCAATGCTGGCTGGGGAATTCTGGGAGTTGAAGTCCACATATCTTAAAGTTGCTGAGGTTGAAAAACACTGATTTAGGGCATTAGGATTATCCTTCTCCTCCTTTTCCATCTTAAATCCCACTGTTCACTCTATCAAAGTATCTTCATTGAATAAAGTTCCCATATTCCCTATTATTGAACATACCTGGATTCCACCATGATGCAAAGAAAAATCTCATCTGTTCCAAGCCTGACATTTGCATGCTTACTAGCCTTCTGTTTCTCTATTTATCATTTATTGTAAATGTTAAAGACTTAATTAAAGTTTGAATATTCATGCCCATCACCAAACCGGAAAACAGCGTTTTATATAATAGACAGAGGGGCCCAGGGGTGGTCAAAAAGGTCAAGATGGTGGCTGGGCCACACATTAAAAGAAAGGCAGGGTTTCAATTGCATGGTTATGGCCACCATCTTGACTTTTTTGACCACTCTCCACAGATGCCTCTGATAGGAGATACACTCCACATTTAATCTTCCTCCTTCACAAGTCTCAGGATCATGTTCAGGTGTCAAAGCCATGGTAGGTCCAAATCAAACCTCCCTTATGTCACAGTGGCTCATTCACATCGCCATCCTATGTTTTAACAATTTAAGAGCCAACAATTTCCACTTGCTTCACATTTCGCATCAAGGCCAAAGATTCCCCTACCATCTCTTGGGATGAGCAAAACAAGTTTACTGGCTTGCCTTCCCGCCCAGATATCTTCCATTTCCTTTCTTCTGAATCTCAGAACAGACCAAAATGCTTTCAAGCCATATCTGCTGTTATCCTAGCTTTCTTAGAAGAGTGACTCCTAGAGTTCTCCTCATATTAGCGAAAATCTTGTTTTGTATCAAGACACCAACATGAAGAGAGAAACGCAAAAGCCTTGCTTGGAGGAACCAACCATGCATCCATTTTTCAGTGCAAATTTCAGCCAGACATGCCAAGGGGCACTCTTGCCCTCCATCACTGAATGTAATTTCTATATGATTCCATGTAGCATTGTGACCACCTTGCTCCCCAAGGACAAAATAATCTAGTTCAGCACAACCCACCTATGCAACGACAAAAACATAAAATGTTTTAAAAAACTGCATGTAAATAAGGAACATTAAGAGGGTCCCCCGGTCCCCCAACACATTGTCCTTTTCTGCTCATAATAAAAAGCACCAGGAAAACATTTCGCGTGCTGATTGGAAGAAGGAAGAGGCACATCCAGAGCTATTTAGACACAGAGTTGTGCCCCTTAACCAGCTACAACGTGGCACTAAGATCTATTCTGGGTTTTTCACTGAATATAGCATTAGCATTTGCAATTATTCCTCCGAAACAAGAGACCTACATGGAGAGAAACACTTGGCTGTTTTCTTTCCATCCCGATTCACCCCCAAACACTGGGTACGGCCTTTTTCCCCCCATGGTGCAAGTTGCTCAGATGCTGGTTTGCACCTAATCTAAACTTCTAAGCACAGAGAGAACCCATTTCTTCCCAGAATTCCATTTTCCACCCTGATCCCTCCATCAGCACTCACACCGCAATCCTTCCCCACCCAACGTCTTTTAGCTGCACTGTAGCAATGCTTGAGAGGGGCAACGCACACCCGGGCTGTAAGATTAAAATGGCCGCTGGAGAGAAAAAATGGCGGAGCGCGCAGGACTTCAGACAAACACCAATGAAGCACTCACCCCAGCGAAGCAGCACGTCTGCCTCTGCGGTGATGTTTAGGGAGCCGCAGAAGAACCAAATCCTCAAATTCTAACCTGTTTCCAAATTGGGAATTTGGGATTCGTAAAACTGGCCCTGTTCTGCATCATCCGCAATGCAAAAGACGTGCAAAAGGCTAAGGGAGTCAAGATTTAGATCAGTGGGTCTGGAAGAAGGATAGAAAAAGATATAAACGGGAATCATCTTTGCGGGGGAGGAGTAAGACGTAATTTATTTTGGCATTTGAGCAGCAAGCCATCAGCTTACACAGTTTCCTTCTTCCCGGTCCATTTTTACATACAGACCAGAAGACGAATAACTCAGAATAAGAAACTGAGCCCAGCTTAGCTGCCCAGTCATTGGAAGTTGGGCCGCATACAAATTTAATAAATAAATAAAACTGGTCCCTTTATTTTCCAAGAGCAACCCAGTAACGGCACTCAACCGTGCTCTAAGTCGTTCCAGGTAGCCGAAGCAAAATTATAAATGACTTCCCCCAACCCTGCCAGACTTTGCACTACACAGGAACATTCTTCAAGCATTCATTAAACCTTAGGTTGCTCCAGTTTTGCTCACTCCCTCCCAGGCAGAGAAAAGGCTTCGAGAGGAAATGCGCAGTGCGATCTGATGCACTTTTTCTCAGCAAAGACCTGGGAGTTCAGCAAGATGTTCATGCAAGCCCTTGGACCCAAACCCTCTACTCCATCTCAAGACACCCGGGGTCTTCCTCAGAGCCCAGGAACCAGGTATGCGTTTTCCCTCCCATAGGTCATGACCCTGCCAAAAAGTAGGTCAGCAGACGGCCTGAACTGAAAATGAGGAAAAAGAACATAAATGTTGGTGTATGCAGAGAGATGTATGATTTGGCTCAGGGAATGATTCACCAGCTAAGTGAGGGTGGGACAGGACGATAGACTAAAACGAGCCATGCTTGTCTCAGAGCGGGAGAGGGGCGCGGCTTTGTGCCATAAGCGCCATTAGCCAAAGGCCGGTCCAAGGTGTCCCATGTTTGTTTATTTAATTTATTAATTACACACACGTCTATGCCGCCGCAGTCAAAATGACTGGGAGAACGGAGTGACTGACGAGTGACAGTTCTGAAAACTGGGCGTCAGGGGTTTGCTTGCTTTCTGCAGCATCCTTATATCCAAAAAGGTTCCCCCTTCCTGATTCCTTATTCATCCCTAATGTCTAACAATCGGTGTAAGATTTCAAAAATTCATGAAATGAGAATGGCCTAGAAGTCTTTCTCTCTCCCTTCCCCTTTTTAGCTGGACATATTCATTGCTTGCCGCTGCATTTATTCTAATCAGCAGAAGGACAGCTAGAAATACGTATGTGGAAGTTTGCAGGTGCAGAAAATTGAACTTTGAATGTAGTAGATGGACAGCTGCCAACCAGAATGGGAGCTCTATTATTTATTAAATGATTTTTTAGAAAGTCTTCTGCTCTCCTTTTTTTCACCCCATCCTTACTTTCTGAGGCTTAATTCCAGGCATGCTTTCACTCTGTATCTCCTGTCCCTCTTCTATAATCTTTGTGGGTACGTTAAATCATAGAAAAGGAAGAAAGGTACGTCTCAAGGGCCAAAATTACATTTTGCTTGCTATATTTCATGCACACACAGATAATAAAATAAAATAAAATAAAATACCTCAAGTCCCCAAATAAAAATTTATAAATCACTGAAAAGAAGAAACATCAAGGGCCATAGTATATAACTTCAGACCAAACCTGACAAACCGATTTGACATTTTCTAGTATGACTGATTAATAACATAAGGTACAATGGGGGATAAAAATAAACTAAAATAAAATTATTCCTTTGCCCAAGGCAAAATGTCAGTCAAAGCTCATAGAATGTAATGACAATATCTCTGAGCAAGTGCAGAGTCTACTATGCACATCTCCGAAGATCTAGAGTTGGAAAAAACACTCCCATATTGAAATCTATACCTGTTATACATCTGCATATATTGGTCTTTCATCCTTACACACTCAAATGAAAATAATATGGATCAGATTACATCCTGCTTTCCAGTTTACTCACGCTGAGTGCTAGCAAAAGTCCTTTACAGAACTCATCAAATTATGCCTTAAATGACTTCCAGGGTAGGGATGAGAAACTGGAAAAGACTGCAGGGTAACCCTAACTTTATTCAAAAGTAAACCTCACTGTGATCAAAGGGATCTATTCCTTAGTAAAAGGATCTATTCCTTCATTATTTTCAGGGTTTATCTCAGGATAAAGGCGGAAATACTTGTTGGCAGGAAATACCACAAGGTCATAGAAGATTATTAAAAAAAAAAAACCCTAGCAAGCAATACAAACTTTTTTTTAAGGAAAAGAAACCCATGAAATAAAAAAAGGATGAGGGATGGATTTACACATACAAACACATGCTGGTTTGCATGTGGAAATAATTTATCTCCCTGCTATCTATTTCTGCAACATAAAACTGCTAGATGTGGGTTTGTACAGATTATGTTATTATATCAAACAAAAAAAACCCTTCATTCTTCAGCGTGTTTTGCACCCAAACACAATTTTTCCTTAAGCTACAAATAATAGTAGTAGTAGTAATAATAATAATAATAATCACAGCAATGATGCAGTGTTTTTGATACAAGTTGCTTAACAAAAGGCGGGCTCAAAACGCACATCTGGAAGAGAAAAATCCCCCCCCCCCTTCTTCTACATCACAATGCACTGTTTGCTATTATTCAACCGGTAAAGATGTATTCGTTTTACTAGTTGCTTGGTAAACTGTTTACCAGTTGCATTGCTTCCTTTTAAAATCTCCTTTCTAAAGTACAGTGGCTTCTTCTGGAAAAGAATACCCACGAGCGAACTGGCTGGACGTCAGAAGAAAATACGAGTCTTTATTCGATGAGGAGCGGAGAGCGCGCGCGAGAACAACCGAGTCCCACAACTAAGCTCCTTAAACCCGGCGACCCTCTTCTCCTTCTTAGGGAAGCCCAAAGCGGAGTGGGACCTGCTTCCGAAGAAACGGTCCCGCTTCGCTTCGCAGGGAAGACGCTTCGGATCTCTCGCCCCGAAAGTCCCCACTTCGGGGCTGGATCGTGCCTGGCTGCGCGATCGACCGTCTCCCACCTGGACGAAGAGAGAGGGATCCGGCACAGATCCTTTCTTACCTCGCATCTTCCACGCCGGTGTTTCCTCCTCTTATCTCTCCTCTGCAAATAGCATGGGAAAAAACACACCGTCAGAAACTAAACTCCTTGCAGAAGGAGAGGGGGGGAAATAAACAGATACGATGCGCAGCGGAGGGTATAAAGTTTCCAGCGTGGGATCGTGCGGGCGGTGGGCTCTCTTCTCTCTCTCTCGCCTGGTTCCCCCTCTTCTGCTTGGGTTTTGCAGATCGCCTAATGATCAATGGGAAGGGGTTGAAGAAGCGTCTTCCTTCTGACGTCTCCACACCTTCCCTTCTCCTTCCTCCGCTCCTTCTCTCCCAGCCAAGCGCTCTTGGAGAACTGCTAACCTACTTTCTTCCAGAGGTTGGTATGTACAAGAAGCATGGGGAACTCACATGACAAATCCCGGGCTCGAGCCCCGCCCACCTCCTGTCAATTTCAGCCCAAGCTCCGCCCCTCTGCGTCCGGGGCCCGCCCCTCCGCTTTGCATCCTTGGATTTGTGTCGTTCTGATCGGTTTTCCTTTGACAAAAAAGTGCAAACGTGGTCTCTCTGGCTTTTCTTCCCGTTTTTTGCACTGCATTCACACTTTTCTCTCTCTCTTTTTTCCCCATAGGTTTTCTTATCCAGCAAAAGCATAGATTTGTTTATTAAACAGATTGCTGTCTGGCACAAAGCATATGTATGACCTTATATGTGTGTGTGAGTGTGTGTGTGCACCTATGTGTATAGGAGGGTTTAAAGGTATGGACACACATGCATTTTAAGGTGGCTATTATAGGGGTCTCGTTTTACAGCTAGTCCTTGTTTAGTGTTTGCCTCGTTTAGCGACCATTTGCTGTTACAACAGGGATGAAAAAACAACTTGGCGATTAATCCTCACATTTACGACCTTCGCAGGTCTGTAAAGCAAAGGAAAGCTGAAGGAAGATTATAAGCACAGTTCCGGTTTCCACTTAGCAACCACTTCGCTTAATGACTGAGTTGTTGTCTCAATTGTGGTCACTAAACAAGAACCATTTGTTTTGTATACTGTGCTTTTTTATTTATTCATCTTGTTTAAAATTTATTATCAGCCCTTTTTCAAATGGATTCCAGGGTATTAAACACAGTGTTAACATACAGCAATGTTTCTCAACCTTGGCAACTTTAAGATGAGTGGACTTCAACTCCCAGCATGGCTGGCTGGGGAATCCTGGGAGTTGAAGTCCACTCATCTTAAAGTTGCCAAGGTTGAGAAACACTGACATACAGCAACCGACTGATTAAAAAACAGAAACCATACTAAAGAAGCAGTTGAACTAAGACCATAGCTACGTAGAACATTTCTTCCAAATGCCTGGACAAGCAGGAAGGTTTTAACTTGGTGCCAAAATGATTGTAACCTTAGTGCCCATTTAATCTGTCCTGGAATAGCATTCGGGAGTTGGAGAAGCTACTGCAGAAAAGGCCCTGCTTTTAAACCGCAGCTGCGTTGTACCTTGGTAAAGAAGCATAATTGTATAACCAATCATCATCACTAGAGGAATGTACATATTGGGATATCATTTTGCAACAGACCTATTTGGCTTGAGTCGATATGCTAAAATATTCCTTATGCAAAGCCAAGATCTGTATCTTGTGGTGATGAGTTCCATATACTAATGTAATGACTCATTTTGTTTAGTACTTAGTGTTCAGTGTTACAGTGTTCCTCTGTAGGAAAGGGCATCATTAACTGCAGTATAATCTCCATTGATAAAATGTCTCCATTGCTTAGCTTAATTCCCTTTTAAAACACCTTAAAAGTGTTTTAAAAGTGGCAGTTCTCCACTTTTGCTGATTTTATCATCGGGGGAAAGTAGCACAGCAGCTCTTCCATTCTAGCATCGGGGGAGGATATAATCTCTCTTCACTTTGTCACCAGCCCATGTGTATTTTTTATTTATCACACTCTTTCTCATGGTATTCCTGAAGTAAAAAGAGAAAGAAATCCTACTCTTTTGCAATGTTACTTACCCTTCTCTGCACCTTTTAAAGCACTCTTTTGTTGTTTGTTTGTTTTGAGTTAGGATGCAGGTTATGCTTTGAAATCTTTTCTTCAAGAGGACTAGCACCTTGCAAGCCCCAAAACTAGGAGTGTGGGGCAGGGGCAGCAACTTAGCCCTAAGGGAGCCAAAGTTAGATCTTTTATTTTAAACCCCCATAGTGCCACCTAGTGGAAGAAAAAAAAATCCCACAGCCACTTGGAAAGTCATCACATAGATTTTAAAACGTCCCATGATATGCCTGCAGATGATGACATTCTTTCGGCTGTTATCCAGGTTAGCTAGAAAGCTTTCAAATGGACACCCAGCAACTTCTTGTGACCAGCAGAGCCGCTAATTTTGACTAAAGGAAAGAACTGGAGAAAGGTCTTCCTTGCCCCAATAAACTAGACAATGACAAGCAATATTTCTTGCTATCCGCATAGAAACATCTGAGTCAAGTATATTTACTAACTTTTAGAAACGTGAATGGTTTTTCTTATGCTGATGGAGAATAAAACACAGAGCAGGAGGTGAGACCTGCAGTCAGCCTCAGATCAAACTTAGCAAAAGAAGATAGCACATAAAATGCACTGAAACTCCCTGAAAGGAGCACATAAAATGCACTGAAAGTCCCTATGTGACAATTGTGCTCCAATATGGAATCTGGGTAGCTCTGGGACCCACGATTTTTAATATAGCCAGACTGCAGAAATCAGAATGACCGCTAGATTGCAGCAGAGAGGAGATTGTTGAATTTTGCTAACCCAGGTATAGTAGCTGGGCAATTGCTGGTAACAAGTTTTCGATTCTGCCTCCTCTCCCAATACTCTGCCTGTGGGGGAAGGAAGGGAGGGGTTTCCTGCCCAGAAATCAAATCGATTCTGATTCATCTGCTCCAGATACCCATGTAGCGTCAGTGGCCTATTAAAAAAAACAGAAATCCAATACAGTATTTGATGCACCACGCGCAGATCCATCTTATACAGAAATTTATAAATTGTTCTTATCAAATTGTCCGTCATGATAACACACAGAGTACCTGGGGGTGGGGGGAAAAAACCAAGGATGCATGGATACACCCATGAACCAGCTGTGCGCAACCCCCCATCCACACATCCACTTATGTGCATGCTCATTCTCTCTCTCTCTCACACACACACACACATTGATGGATTTATATTCTGTCTTTATAAAGAAGTATATAAGCTGGCTTTGTAAAATCAGGAATATATGTACAGCCATTTTAATGTAGCTTAAAAACCTGGCAGACTAACACATATAAAGAAATGTTGGGTTTATACCATGGTTACAGAGGACACCTTAAACTGAGATTCAAAACCAAGAGGCTACAAATAATACCCTAGAAGGCATTTTGCCTGGAAAAGCCTTGTTATCTGTCAAAAGCGAGGAGGAAAGCGGATCCTGTTTTAGCTTCCACCATTGCTCAGTTGATGGAGCAATGCAGAAAGGCCCCAGAAGCTCTTGGGCATCTTTAGGAAAAAGGTCTCCAAAAGAAGGAAAAGCAGAAGAAAAGAGATTGGCTGAAAATAGTTAAGGCAGGCTTCTCTAAATTGGTGTCCCCTCCAGGTCGGTGGGGTTACCACTCTCTTCTACCCATCTTTGTTCGATTTGACTCCTTTTCTTGATGAGTTCAAGAAAGCCAACAGGGGAATTTCTCTGCATGTAATCCCCAGAACAACAGCCCTATAAGGTAGGTTGGGTCCAAAGAAAGTGATGGGCCCCGAAATTGCCCAATGAACTAGCATGACTGAAGGTGGATTTGAACCCAGGTCTCCTCAACCCCTTTCCTGTTATACCACGCTGGCTGTTATTTTGATCAGAGATCCCCAAACTCTTCAGCTCATCAGTCCCTTCATGAAGTTTCAGATTGCTCATCGACCCCCAAGCATTTATGATATAAAAATACTGTAATTAATAAATAGTACTTTAATAGTAATACGAATAATAATAATAACAACATCTGCCTACCCCAGGTCCTTGGGAAGGATTCGATAGGTGGATAAAAATGTCAAATCCAGTCTAAACATCTGGCTGACTATGTGACCAACCACAATAATAGACAGACCCACTGACCCTTGGGGGTCAATATTGACCACTTTGGAGACCCCTGATTTGGATCATCCTCTTTATTATTTTTCATTGAATTTATACCCTCCTTCTGAGAGTTCAAGGCATTATATTCTCTCAGTTTTTCTCCACCACAACCACAACGTGAAGTAAATGGGGCTGAGGGATCATGCTGGCCTCAAGTCTTTTTTATCAGAACATCCACAGCCATCATCCCCAGCCTGTAAATTTTGCAGGTTGCAACTGAATGACAGTGCGAGTTTCCACTGTCAGGAATGTTTTTGGAACCGCTGCACGGCGGTGTAAGTGTGAGGGAAGGTTGCCATTGTGAACTGTTGCTTAGAGTTTAACTGGCACTGAGTAAAATGGATGGATTACACATTTGTTATTTAACTTATTGTGTTGCTAAGTATTTTGGGGTAGTGGTTAAGGCATCAGGCTAGAAACTGGGAGAATGTGAGTTATAGTCCTGCCTGAGGCACGAAGTCGGCTGGGTGTCCTTGGGCCAGTCTTAGCCCTGGGAAGGAGGCAATGGCAACCCACTTCTAAAAAATGTAGCCAAGAAAAATGCAGGGACTCGTCCAGGCAGTTGCCAGGAGTCAACACTGACTCAAAGGCGCTAAAAAAAAAATAAAAGGTTTTTACCATCAGCTGTCCTGGAACAATGATTGAGAGGCAGGTATAATATTTAATTATCAATGGATCAGTGAACTAAGCAGCCAATCTCCATTAAAAACATTTCATACTTCTCCATAAAAAAAGGAGAATATTATTGGGGAAATTTGGCTTCAGGAGCAGAAGGGAGCTAGGAGTATTACTCTGCCCCCTTCTCTCTGTTAGAGGAGGAGCTAAGCATGAAATCTGTTTGTTTTTCTTCCTGAAATCTTTCTTTTGGTGATCCCAGGATGTGATGAAACATTCCCACAGCTCCACTTCCCAAATTTCCTTCAATTTGAAAAGAAAAGATGAGGAAAAAATTAGGCTCTGAGAAGGAAGGAAGGAAGGAAGGAAGGAAGGAAGGAAGGAAGGAAGGAAGGAAGGAAGGAAGGAAGGAAGGAAGGAAGGAAGGAAGGAAGGAAGGAAGGAAGGAAGAAGAGAAAGAGGGAGGGAGGGAGGGAAAGATCATGTCTTATTGACAAGTTTTTATTTTCTCCCATCTTCCTCTCTCTCTGTCATGAGCAGTGAGAGTGCGGGTATGAACGGTAATAAATATGTGTTAATTAGAAATGTAGTTGAATGCTTGCACTTAAAAAACAAAATCTACCCTAACTGTCATTTTTGTCTAGGAGGTGATAGGAAACACTCCCTTGACAAGGTTATAAATCTCTATATCATGTAATTACCCAGAGGAGAACAATCAAAGAGAATGTGGTTGGTCTATCCATACACAGGACCGGTGTTGTGAAGATATACGCATTTCAAACCAGGCCCTCATAAAATTTGGGAGGATGCTATCATAAAAGCCCAACTAAACAGCCTCTTTGCATTTTGTGATGCCTTCATCGCTGCAGATCCGTGTCATGAGAAGACAGCACAAATTTTAGGCCAGGCTCCCTACTTGGCAATAACCATGGGACATCCTGCCGCAGGAAATGTGGATTCCCCTTTGGGGGAGAAATTTAAGTAGTAGCTACATCGCAATCCGTTAGTGATCCCTTCCAACGTTTTGAGGCCATGAAAGCTTTGTTTTACTTAGGTTACCAACCTGTTTGGAGGCTTCAGATAAGGACCGACATATGATGAAATGCCCTCCCCCCCCCCATCCCCTTACAATAAAGCAATTTCTTTGCATATTCTGGAACAGATTTCTCTTAACATGCAACTATTCTATATGCATGGATTTTGAAAGTGGTGTGAGAAGGTTTTGGTCCTATTCATCCCTGCCAATAGTCCTAAAGTAATATAGGCCCAGTAACAATTTTACCAGCTCTTTAAGAACAAGGCCAGAGTTTAATATGTACTTTCCCAAAGCCTGGTAAGTAAACATCAGGGTGAAAAGACATCTGGGATTGTATTACATTTTGCCTTAGATGCCTCAGCTTCTCTGGAGGTGGTTTTGTTTTATTTTTTAATAACAGCAAATGTGGACTTTAATGCTGAATCTGATTCTGATGGATGACAATCAACCAGCGGTAAAAATGGAAAGTGATACTTTGAGGTGCAGGGAGATTTGCAAACATGGAGTGGTGCAGGGAGATTACAGCAGAGCTGCAGTGATCCTCATTTTATTTTGGGACTCCGTCTTCTGTCATTCGCAAACCAGCCTGGGCAAATACAGTTTTTCCCAATCTGATATTATCCAGATGCGTCATCAGGATCAGAATTCCCAGTTGGCATGTTCAACAGCATTCACAGAGCAGAGTCAAAAAGGCAGGAGGGTCGCTGTGGCTTGATAATATAAGATTTTGTGCATGCTATGAATTGGGGGAGTTGAAATTCTAACACAGGCATTGGGCACCAGGCTTGAGAAAGGCATTCCACCAATTTTATTTTATTAGTTAGATTTTTATTCTGCTTTTATTTTTGGTCAGCTCAAGGCAGTGTACATACCTCATGCTCCCGCCTCCTACTCTCCCCACAACAAACAGCCTGTGAGGTGGGTTGGGCTGAGAAAGAATGACCAGCCCAAAGTCACCCAGCCACCTTCCATGCCTAAGGAAGGATTAGAATTCATGGCCTCCTCGTTTCTGATCCAGCACCTTCACCACTTCTCAAACTTGCTACTAGAATACACCAAGAATAGGTGTCAGCCCTCCCAGGTCAACCAGACAGAAAACATGACCAGAGGAGCGACTTCTACTTTATTGTTGGGCTACATTAACAGAATCTTGCAAGTCTGAAAGTACAAATCTCCCACCATCCCTATTTACTGCCTGATCAGTTAGGGAGAGTCCTTTCTAAGTTTCTTCTTCTGTCCATTACTCAGTTGAGGGCTCCTCCCCCTTTTATCTGATAGTTCCCTAGACAGCATCTCTTCCCCCCTCCTGCCGCATCTTCCAAGGTCATTCTCACATTCCATTACGATAGGTGACCTAGTGCTCTCCTGATATTTTCAGCTACAGCTCTCACAACTCCTTGTTAGCACTGATGGGAGTTGATAGGGACTGATGGGAGCTGACGTCCCAAATTTCTGGAGGACAGCATATGACCTACCTTGGGGCTATGGATTTTGGATCATGTTTGGATTTCATCTTTTAGGAGAATGTAAACAGACGCCATGGTTTGAATACAGTAGAAGCAAGCATGAGAAAGAAACTCAAAATAGCTCTGCCTTGATTTTGCTTAATATAAGATGGGACAGAGAGGAACTTGGCTTTCAAGATTCTGTTACTATACCCTGCAACAAGGAAGTAGCATTTCTGGAATCCTGGATGTGTCTATTTCTTGATCTGGCCTTCCACAAAAGACTGACATCAATCTTGAAAGCCTGTCCAAATGTCACCGTGTCCCATCTTGTACTAAACAAAATCCAAGTGAGCTTGAGAATTGAAGGGGGAAAATCAGCTTATCCTGTTTTTAGGGGACTCAGCTCCCTTACCTTAAAGCCAGCACTGAAATTTGGTCTATATCTTCTTGGCCTGTGAATGCTGGAAGCTCCTGATGTAGACCTGAAAGGAAGATGGTCTGGAAGAGGGAGTGGAAGAGGGAAAGAGGTGATTAGCAAGTCCACATAACTCAGCTGAAGTGAAAATGCAGGAGCAAGCAACATTTCCTAGCATCCTGGCCCACTAACCTACTTTGAGCATAATCACAGTGCACCGATAACACTTTCACAGCAGCTGCTTGTTCAGAAGCAACCAAACAATGGCAAGAAGGAAGATAGAAGAAGACCAAGAATGGGGAGAGAAGGTACACTGACGTCTATCAATTGGCAGCAGGGAAGGATTGTTCGCTAGCTCCAGGTCTGGCTGGTAACAAAGGCGTCTAACGGAGAAGTCATTTGTAAGAAAAGGACTGGGATGACAGAGAGGCAGACGGATAGGAACCGGCTTGTGACAACAGCTCTGAAAAGAAGATCTGGTGGGCTTCTGAAATGGGAAACTGATTTGGAGGAAGCATCTGGGCAGTCAAGGAAGGAAGAGAAATAATTTATATGAACCAATGGCTGGGCAACCAGCAGCATCCAAGCCACACTTGGACCTAGGGTTGTCTGCAGGTATGGTGAAAAAAGTCAAGATGGCAGCCACAGTCAGGCAATCAAAACTCCACCCGTTTTTATGTGGGTGCCCATAGAAAGCAGGCGAAGCTTCAATTGTACCATTGTGGCCACCATCTTGACTCCCCAGTTTGGTCCTCAAGCTTCTTTTTATGGATTTTATAGCCCTACTGGGTCACTTGGTTGAAATTTTGTGGCAGGAAATCCTACCATCATACTGAAGACCCTCAACAGGGCTCCAAATGGATTTGGAAACCCTTTGAAAAACTCTTCCTAGCAGAAAATCCCAGATCTCCCCTAATGATGTAGATGAGATGTCCTCACCCTCTTCATATCGCTCTCCCACCCACTGTGGCCTTTCTTTAAGTGGAGAGACCAGGCTTGAACCTTTGGCAGATAGAGCTTGACTCTTCCACAAATCTATGGCTTCCTCCTGCAAGACATTTAGAAACACCAGATTGGATGAAGATAGGTTGGTTTCTCAGTCCTACCAGTTGATTTCATGGGATGTTCTCTGTGCTGTAATTTATAAGAGTTATTTCACATTTTCTTCTGACCATGTATAACCCTTAGAGCTATTTCCCTTAGCTCTCTCTCTCTCTTTTTCTACATTAAGACAACCCAAATGTTGTAGATGGATCTAAGACAGTATTGCTCCCTACCTTATTTAGATTGTATTTGTTGCTGTGTTTTCCAGCTCTGTAATATATTCTTTGGACAATATACAACATTAGTTCTTTATCTTTAGACATTTTGTCTCTAAAGCTGTGGTTATCTTTAGATAGCTTCTCCTCTCATTCTCTCTCTCTCTCTGTCTCTCAAACTTTTCAGCATAGTTTCTGAAGATGAAAAAAGCAACTCCATGTCTAATCAACAACCCAGGAACAGCAATTACATGAAAAAAAAAAAATCAGTGTGACAGTATTTTAAACTACTAAGTATCTCTATGCAAAAACATGGTGGAGGGTTGTGCTCCCCCCACCCCAGTCTGTATGTATTTCTCTATTTCAGACCCATGATAAATAGCTCCAACAAATTCTCTAGTGTAATAATTAAGGAATGAGAGCTGGAAAAGGGGGAGGAGAATCAGTAGGATATTTCTTGCTTGTTGATTCCTCAGTGGCTGCAAGAGATAAAAAAAGAAAGACGGGGGGAGGGTGTCCATCTCTTCTGTATAATTTTGACTGAATCAAACATTTGCTTCCCTTTCTTCCCTCCCTTTTTCCAGTTTTATCCACTTCAATGATCCGAACCTAACTTTCTGAAAATCTCACATCTCATCATCTCGCCCAATTAAGGTTCATCTCTTCGTACCTTCCTGGGCCAGTGAAGGATATTTTGCTGCCCAGATGGAGGTTCATGTAAGGGCTGCCTCGGTTGCTGGTTTGCTTTCTCCACAACTCACAATGATCCTGAAGATCTTAAAACCTTAAAGGCCTGAAGTGCAAAATACTTGATAGATCATTTCCTTGTAGGCCTTCCTGGTGGATGTAAGCGTCTCTGATGGAGAGACCCTTTCTCTGGCTGTGTTTGTACCCAACCTGGTTAACCCTTTCTGAAGATTCACAGAATACAAGAAATCACAAACGTATCAATTGCTGGGGTTCACCCAAGCCAGGAAGCCTTGCAAGTTTCAGCCACGATTAAGCAAGCTTAAGTTGGCACGTCATTGTACATGCTGACTGGGGCTTTGACTGGCTTGGTTAAGCATGCCATTAAAACAGGAGAACGATGTCTCAGTTGGGAAGGATGAGAGAAGGGGCTTTCGCATGGCCCACCTCAAGAAATCAGTTGGCACCCTCTTTGACAGCCTTTTGCTAACTGGTTAAGATATGTCTTCTACAGCTTGCTCTTACTGTATAAGCTGATCTTTATTGGAATTTTAAATAAATATATTTTAAATACATTTTGAGTCTTTCGCTGTTTTAATTCTTAGCCTCCCTGAGGGATTAGTGCCTGGATACCCAACCACTGTCCTGACACACTGTGTAAAAAACAGGCAGAGCTTCAGCTGCATATTGTAGCCACCATCTTGACTTTTTTGACCGCACCCGTGGACCCCCGCGACAGCCAGAGTAGGTTTATTTAACAAAACAAAATCGCTCCCCCATTAGCTTGGACAGTGGTGTTGAAAGTTGGTAAAGGAGAAAAAAATAATGGTTTTGTTTTTTTCCACCTACTAGTTAAGAACACATGAACTGTATGGGTTGGGAACTTTTTTATAGCTTGGGACAGGGGGGTCTGGAGAGTCAAAAAAGTCAAGATGGCAACCACAATTGTGCAATCAAAGCCCCACCTCTTTTTACATGCATTGGAAAGGCTTTGATTGCACAGCTGTGGCTGCCATCTTGCCTTTTTTGACCCCCTCCCATGCATACTCCTTGCTGATGGTTTATATTTTGATATTTCTCAGACAGATAGGTAGACAGATGCAAGTGGCAAGCCAATAATTTGATTATGTCATTGGCAGGGAAGGGCAGAAATGTTCAGTCCTTTTTTGGAGCCACAATCATTAAAGGAAAATAGGCTTGCTCTAAACTAATCAGCTTGGATTTGAAAACCACACCTTAAGCCACCCAAAAAAAACAAAAAACAAATTTGAACCTAATTCAGTTGAATTAATATTAAACTGCATTCATTAAAGGCATGATATATTATTATTCTCCACACATTTAATAAATTTCCCCATCTTGTCAAAATTTACCTTGGAGGTGTTTAGGGGGCTTGGGGGTTGGCTGGCCCAATGCTATCCATTGGGGAGAGGATATATCATCTTCTACCCCCGTATTCCTTAAATTTTTCAAGACCACAAAATGTCAATACATTTTTTAAAATGAAGAACATCTTTCTTGAAATAAATAAATGGAATCTTGGAACATCACAAGTTTTCATATATTTTTTTTATTTCCCCTTGCATGGTATACATTGATTATAGATCACAATGAGCCGTAGGAACTTGCACGTGATGTTTCACCAAGATTCGTTAATAGAAGGGCTGCAGTTGGCATAACACTGGGCTTTGGCTGTGGTAAATGCTGAGGAGTCACTTGTCACAACTTATGTGGAAGGACATGTCAGTAGAACGATTTTTTCCACTCACGAGTGCATTCATACGATTTAGAGAAAAGAAAAAATAGGCAAAGATGTCTGTGAGTCAGACTTAGCTCTCGGTGATAATACAGCCACAGTTTTCTTGGCAACAGTTCAGAAGTGGTTTGCCATTGCTTTTTTGGAGGTTTTCACAATTTCCCAGTTTAGCCTAAAGCAGTGTTGTCCAAACTTGGCCACTTTAAGATGAGTGGACTTCAACTCCCAGAATTCCCCAGCCAGCCATTCTGGGAGTTGAAGTCCACTCATCTTAAAGTGGCCAAGTTTGGACAACACTGGCCTAAAGCTGACATTGTCTGACATTCTCCCATCCAAGAATTAAACAGGCCCAGCTTCTCCTGCCGATACCTTCAGTGTGAGTTTTCTCCCCAAAGCCTTCCAACTCAGTTTTTCCCCCAGTTGTATCAAGATGGTGTTTGAGGAGATACCTGTCAACATCTCCTCTTCGTTCATGCAGTGAATTAAATGGAAAGGACCCTCCCCCTACAAAAGACCTTCTCTTGGATATTGGGAACAGTTTGTAGAAGACCTTCAACATGTTTTGAGAATCTCAGCGTTCCATAAAACACAGTTTAAGAAACGCTGTGGTTATCCCGGCTCTCTGTCCAGGCCACTGAAAACACTCACCGCTCTCAATTCCCCTTCTCAGATCTTAAGGGTCTTGCCCTCAGAGCAGCTGAACTTACAGAAACATCAGCGTTAAGATGTTCTGAAGGAAGGTATCCTATGGAGTTATCCTGAGAGCTCACACAACATCAACCTAAGCCCGAACAGGCTGTACATCTATTCCTATGACATTCTGATCACTTGTTGCTTTTAACACCGGCTGTGTATTGGCACACGACGGCATAGCCCTAAGAGAAATATCTAAGTTTTGAGAAATCTGAGAGAGTGGAACACGCTAAGGAAATAGTTATAAAAGATATTGATGGGGTCCAATGGAAACACTTCTTCTGCAATTGCTGTGCTGACCCCAATTGCAAATTTTAAAGTATTTGCTGTACCAGCACAAAGGTCTATAATAAGAATTTTATAATGTACTTTCTCGGCTGCCTGGTTGGTGAGCTGAGGCGGCGGTGGCAAAGGACGATAATAAGAATGCAAACAGCAGCTTGTGTTTATAAGCCTATTAGGAGCTTATGTAATTGCCATCTCTGGGTTACGCGGCTTTTTGGTTTGCCTAAATAAGGACATGGGTCTTTGATGAACGGGGGCAGCGATGCTGAAGAAACACGGAGGGCAAAGGGAATTGGGTGCTGCTGGGCAAAGTGGCTTGCGTCTGCTTTGGGATGTGTGTCTGGGCGAGGGGCTTGTGCAAAAGACCTCTCTGGCTGCATGCATAGAGGGATGGGTGCAAAACTCAGCACAGAAATTGTGCCACAGTATGCTGCAAATGCAGAATTCAACTTCCTGAGAATGTACGCTTTCATTTAAAAAAAAAAGTTTCTAGCTCTTACAATTACCTAAAAGGGTTGGCTGAAATCTCAGCAGCCCAGAGGGTCAATTGAATAAGATTTCCTGGGTGGGTGGAAGTGGAGTGAGGTAGATGGAAGGATGGAAAAGTGAAACATAATCATAACTGTTAATACTGGTCGCTGAAAATGCACCTTTTCTTTAGGCAGTGTTTAAACTGGACTCTCTAAACATCTAAATTCTGGCGAGCCACATTATGACATAAAACAAGAAATGACCAAAGTAGGAGTCACAAATATGCCCACTGAGGAGGCTGCCTGCTGTACCTCTGAGTGATTAGTTGCTCTGTCCGTACCTCTGTCCATGAAATAAAACTCAGCCATGGACTTGTGTGTGCACTAAGCTATGGCTTGCTTTAAGTGTTTCATCAAATAAACTATAATGTCTGGGTTCAGAGATATTGCTAAACTTTTTAGAAACCATAGTAGATTAATTCAGACATTGCAGATAGCAAGAACCAAAGAAGTCGCACTTTGGCTTAGCATAAATTTACCTAGCCACAATCTATATTTGCATAACACCTTTAATCAGGTAAGACCTAGTATTAATTTTAACCTCCGTTAGTTTTTGCTGTGTTGCCCAGGCTGTCGCACAAACTGAACCTGCTTGTTTAGTTTATAATTTAATGTATTGGGCAAACCTGGAACATGGCTTAGCTCAGGAACCAAGTTAAGCATGTTGTGCAAATGCAATCAGAAACAAATAGAGAAATACAGAAGAGAGGTTCTGTTGCAGCCCTGCATGAAGCATTGATTTATTTCCTCCCCATCAAGACAAACACCCAGATCAGTGACTCAAGCAGAGATATAGAGATATAGCACGGGGTTGGGGAAGGCTGGTCAGTTAGCCTCCCAGGGCCATTATGAAATATACCTCTGAAAGAAGAGCAGGGTTAAACTCTCAGATAACTGGGGTGGGAAAATGTACCCTTGGCCCTCTGAGTTGCTCATCCCAAACCTACAAGTGTCAAAATATTTCCTCCTGACGTGTTTTTGTCCCCTTCCTGTTATGAACACTGTGAACATCCAGTGTCCTTACCAGCATGTTCTGAACAGAGGCTGAGCTGGGTATTACTGGGAATTAATCCCACTTGAGCTGCTAATATCAAACTCCAAAAATAGCTTGGTTAGCTCTCTCTCTCTTTACTTACCCAGATACCTAGCCAGCTACTTATTTGTCTGTCTGTCTGTTGGCCTGCCTGCCTGCCTGCCTGCCTATGTCACTCCCATGTCTTCTGCTAAAAGGTTGTCCTACTAGCCAATTGCCCACAGCAAAGCTGGTGTGATGGGAGAATCCTTAGCTAGCAAACTTCACCTCTTCCAAGTTGCAGGGCCACCAAGAAGGCCTGAAGGTCCCTCCATACCCCAGAAGCCCATACCTGTGCCCTGGAGGACACTTCAGAAGTTTACTTTCAGCATGAAGTCCTCGTGGTTTTCCTTTGGGTCAGATCAGTCTCTGGGCAGCCAAACAGCTGATGTCTTTGAACAAGAGGAGACCGTTCGATGATTCTCCACGGCCATGGTGAGGACCAAAGTGCTAATGCTAAAATCAATGATTGGACATCAAGTTTTACGTAGCCAGAATGGCAGGCTCAAAGGAAAGGGACCTCACAGGTTGCAGAAATTAGAGGTGCACAAAACTAGGTATTACTAGAGGTCTCCCAATGTCTTTCTGATCATTCAGAATGCTTTGAGCTTCAAATGTGTTTGTGTTAAGCTCAGAATGATTCTAGAATGGAACTCTAAACCTGAAATGGGCATTTCAGACTTGAAATGTTTCCGAGTCAAAATATTTTGCACGTCTCTAGCAGAAACTGAACAAGCAAACAAAACACCAGTCTGGCACCTCGTCTCCTCAAATTTAAAATAATAAAACAAAATAAAACAAAATAACCCAATAAGAATTTCTTCCCTCTCTTCCAAGAAAATATAGAAGAGATTTTAAAAAAAACCCTCTGGCTTTTAAAGGGGGACAGAAAATTGAGGAAGGAAGGAGGAAGGAAATGGAATATTCTGGAAAAGCTTATGGCAGACTGGGATTCTGAAAGGGATCAGTTCATGGTGCAGCGGTACAACATTTTATCACAGAACCCCTTTGTTAACCTCAGAGATAGGAAATGTGTAGCCCTCCAAAAGATGCTGAACTACAATTCCCAGAATCCCTTATGACTAGACTAGCCATGCTTGCTGCAGTTGCTGGGAGTTGTAGATCCTTGACCATAGGATAGCCACAGTTCATCCCCCTCCTGTTTAAAAATTTAGAAACCTGTCAAGTTGATTAGGACTCCTTTCTTTAGAGTCAGAACCTAGTGGACGAAGAGTTGTAGGCAACAGAGGCAGTATGAAATGCTGCGAGGGGTCTACAGACCAGAGGTCAAAAAAGTCAAGATCGCAGTCACAACCCTTTCTTAGGTCTGCAAAGCGAGAAAAAAAGGCCTGGGGTTTTGATTATACAGTTGCAGCCAACATCCTGAGTCTTTTAATTCCGTTATGGATGCCCCTATAATGCTAGCACATTTAGGGAATTGTGCAGGTCTTCGAATTTATGAAACTAGATTAAGTCGATGAGAGCTAATATCTGGGCTGCAATCCTTAAATGACAGAAGAAAGATTTAGAAAACTCTAGCTCTCTGCTCCCATCTAGTGATTGTCCCAAAGCAAATCTTTAACCCAAATTGCCTAGGATTACAAGACAGACGTAGTACATCCTACACAATTCTGCACCACAAGAACTCCCACTAAGTTCAGTGAGGTTTACTTGGAGGCCAATAAGTTTAAGATTGCAACCTGAACTCCAAATCAAAAAATTCCAGATACAAATCTTGTCAAGAATTAGCTACGGCCTTCAGTAAGTTGGTCACTCTCTCTCAGGCTTAGTCCTCTGTCTTCAACATGGAATAATAATTCCCTTACAGAATTGTTGGCTTACAGTAAAGGGGTGCATGTGAATAGCTTTATTTTCACACTCTAGTCCAGTGTTTCTCAAACTTAGCAACTTTAAGATATGTGCACTTCACTTCCCAGAATTCCCCAGCCAGCTGTTTCAACTAGAAACACTGTTCTAGTCTGAGACCTTCCGGTGGGAGATGTTGGAATCAAAGCTAGCTTCTTCTTCATGTGAAAATAAAGTTCTACTCCAGAGAAATGAATGCTATTCTACAAGCCATTTTATGCCCCTTGTCCAACTGACCAGTTATTTCCACATTTGTCATATTATTAACAAAGTTGTAAACAGAAATCTCCAATGAAGATTGCACTGGTGGAAGTACTATTAGGACAATGGCTGGTATTTAAAATAAATATTTCTAAGTCTAATCTACCTCAAATGTGTGTTGGAGATAATGCTGACATATTACAGGCTGTGGTCAAAAAAGTCAAGATGGCGGCTGTGATGCCATTAAAACAAGTGGAGCTTTGATCATGCTGTCATGGGCACCATTTTGTCTTTTCTTACCTAGCCCTGTGATCACCTTTAGCTATCTTGAGCTTCTTGGAGCCAAGGGGAACTGATTAGTGAACAGAAACTAAATCCCACTGTGGGGGATTATTTATTACAGAAATACCCATTATTTCTGTAATAAATACACTTAGGCTTTTGCAATTAACTTTTATTTCTATTTATACTGAGGAAGACCAAAAGTTCTAAAAAGACTGCTACTTAAACTCAGCACCATTATATAAATTAAATATCACCATCAAATTACATAGTTTTTAGCAGGAAGAGGGAATCGTGCATGGGATCTAGACCTATGCATGTTGACTTCCCACTCACCTTTTCCACCATGTACATGTACAAATGTTCTGTGTAAGTGGAACATTTTAGGATAAACTGTGTTTTAATTCTCCTTGTAAAAGCTGCACATAATCTTTTATGAGCTACATCTCCAAGTGAAACATCCACAGACAATAAATCATGATTTTAATAGTTAACTTTGGCTGACTTGGGGGAAAAAAAAAAAACAGCAGCAGTGGCAAACCCATCTTCTGCTTAGAGATAGGCAGGGAAAAATATTTGCTTAGCTTTAATTTGTATTGTAATTATTCCATGGGACAATATGTGGATGTCCTTAGGGCAAAACCCTCTCAAGGCCATCTTTACCTTCTAGAGGTGTGCTTCGGGTTGGTCGTGCACTGTTGGTCCACACTGCAGGGTTGGCTCCTGCAGTGTGGCAGACTGAAGCATGCCACTGCAGGTTGCAAAATAAAGGCAAATGCTGCTTTTAAATTGAACCACTAGATATCTCAGCACTAATATTTCTGGTGAGGGTCCCTACTTAGTGCTCTGTTTGGGCACCTCAAAAATTTGGATCAGCCTTGTACATTTCAGTCACGTGGGAAAACAGGAAAGACACGGAAGCTGCAATGTGTTAAGCACTCTAAGAATAATGATCTCTAAAAACAAGTCTTGAACCAACAGAGATTTCTAATGCATTAGTTCCATTTTGGAAATAAGATCAGGTTGACCATGCAACTGCAAAATCCAAGGGAAAATGTGTTAGTATCTTTTCATAAAAATATATTCTGCACCCCCAACATGGTTCAAAAGAGGTGCCACTGCATTTCTGAATGCCTGAATGCCAAGCTGGTGGTCTTCCACACTGATATGATGCTGTTTCTTGAGGAATGCCCTTGTTCCATTCAACTGAAGGAAACAAGGAAAAGGCACAATCAGAAAAAGAGAGAAGCAGAATCAGGTTTTCTGACTTACATTCTTTATATGCCAGCCTAAAACAAAAGCTCTCTCAGTAGATTACAACATAAAAATAATAACATTTCAGAAACAAAGAAACCCACCTATAAAAGCGTGGACTCATAAGCCAATAAAACCAAACATTTAAAATTGAGGGAAAACAAAGAAAACCACAGACCCGGATGCTTTGAAAAAGAGATCAGAGGGATAAGAGTCCATGGAACTAAACAAAATTAAAGCCATACCATGGTTTAAAGAACTTGGAAAAATAAAAATGCCTGGCATCAGAAGAAAATTAGAATATGTACTCAGGTTGATCCCTGTAGGTAGGGGGTTCTACAATCTGGGTTTGTACAGCTTAGGCCACCCTGGATGCTTGGGACAACAACATGTGTGACAGAAAAGGGCTTGAACTTCCCCATCTAAATGAATATTATGACTTCATATTCTTACAGTAAGATGCGAAGGGCTTGCAGGCAGAGAACAACAGAGTGAGGGGGACACTGAAATGTTTCCCAGTCATGACAATACTTTTTTTATAAGCATTAGAAAGAACAGCCATGAATGGCATATGGGGTATACCAGTATATAGGCATATAGGCACCAAAGAGAGCCTGAAAACCCTGGTTGTCCTATTATGACCCTCTTCCCCAGCTGGGAGCTACACGCTGGATCAGGTAGAAAGAGGCCAGCACAAGAGCAGTACAGACTGTAAAATGTATCCCAAAACAGTACCCAAATGAACTCCAAAGGTCAGTTTCCAAGAACCAAGCAGCAAAATAAAATAGAAGCAAGCTGATGGGCAGGGGGTATCTGCAGAGTGTTGTCAAAAAAGGCAAGATGTTGGGCACAACAGTGCAATCAAAGCTCAGCCTGTTTTTTATGTGCAATCAAATGTTGCTCCAGCAGTGGCTTCCTGAAACAGAGCTCTCTTTGAGGCTGATTGCAGGCCATCAGCAAAGTAGAATATTCTACTTTGAGTAGTCCCTTACTCATGATGACTCTCATTTTTGGCTTCTTAGATGGGCATTTCTTTCCTGGGCCATAAACTGAGCCTGAACTTTCAAGGATTCAACAGTGGCTCAGTTTTATTTCTTAAATTCATAATGTTCATCCTTCTTGGACGTTTAGGTCAAGACTTTCCTCCGAGGGACCAGGATTAAGGTCTCCAGGAGAAGCTTCCTTGCATGGCCTTTTTGTTCCTGAAATTCCAGATCTTCCTCTAAATAAGAGACCTTTAGGATGGCAGGACAAAAGCGCTAAGAATGTCATTTTTCAGAGCCTTCCTGTTTAGAAAGTCTGCAAAATAAGGAGACCCAATGTGTTTTGACTGCATCTGACCCACAGTCATGCCCATGGAGCATCAGGAGTAGAGGGAGTAGTGAGGTAAGCTAAAATCCAGAAGACAAAACACTGTGATGTTTTGACAGCAGAAGACTTCACCCCTTGGAGCCTTACATAGGTGGATGAAGCAAAGGTTCTGCTGATGTTCCAAGGAGGAGTGGGACAATGGAGGTGGCCCTCAGCTGCTATCCAGTGGTAGTTGGTACCAGAACTCTTTGGAATAGCATCTTGCTTCTGGACTCTGACTCTGGATTTTGGATGGACAGCTCCCCTTGTATCTCCACAATGTCACCCTAAAGTTATTCATTCGTTGCTCCGCTGGACAGCTCCCCTGCTTATTGTTAGCTAAAGACAGGGACATCTGAGCATCACTGCATCATGTCTCTGCTGGTAAATTGAGGCACCAGGGCATATAAGATTTCTGCGGGATTGTGGGAATGTTGTTCTATGCTTTACTGATTTCATTTCAATCTGGTTTATTGTGTGAACCTAGCCTATGTGATTTATGGATCAGTGTGCCAAGCCAACACAGGAAATTGGGTTAAGTGAATAAATCATAGTTCAATTAACCATGGATAAGTGAACCACAAGACCACTGAAGCTGTGTTTGCAGAATAACATAACCAGGTCGCTTAAAGACATACTGCCTGCATTTGCAAAAACTGGTCTCTTGGTTGATGTTAACTTTGATTTCCTTTTTGTGGCTTAACATGTTGTTCGAATCTAGCCTGTTTGGTTAGTTTATAGTTCAGCAGACTGGGTGAACCCAGGAAATGGGTTTAAATTAATAATCAGTAAAGTCTGAGAATGCAATCACACCCTTTCCTATTCCAAATCCGAGTGGATTTTTTTTCCTTTTTTCTTTCCAAAATGACCTTTGGCTCACTTTACCAAAGTTTGTGCACATTGTTAACATTCCACAACTGTGCTTTCATCCTCTTTTTCGTGCCATCACAGCAGCCTCAGCCAATGATGAAGCAGAAGAGAAGAAGACAAAAATGACAGCCTTGATTATTGTAATTTCTTTCCAGCCTAATTATGAAACATGATTTTTTGCTTTTGTATCTGTCTGATGGTTGGGCCATCAAATCCAAATCTTGAAATTTAAACAGCTCTGTGGTGGGTGCTGAAAATGCCCATTATGCCCAGACATCTCTGCTTTGATACAATGCATCCAGAGGTGTCCATGGGGGGGGGGGGGGGGTGATGTCAAAAAAGCTGCAACTGCAATCAAAACCACATAAACTACTTTTGGTGCACCCTTGACACCCACAAAAAAGTAGCAGGCTTGAGCTGCAATGCTCTTCTTTTTTAAACATTTAAAAGAGAGAGATAATTCCAAAATATATATCTATAATATCTATAGATGGACAGATAATAATTGCATATACAATTAATGCTCCATACAACTTTAATAAGAGATACCAAGTAGAGTGCATTGAGTTGTTTTCATGATTTTAAAAAAAGGGAATATGAATTTTTGAGCTTAATAGGAAAATTTCTACTATATTATTATTTATAAGTGTTAAAAATAGAAAAAGAAAAAAAGAGAAGACACCCCTAAAAACAATATAGATAAATATTTAATTTCTGACTTCCTTGTTCTCCAACCAGTTTACAGTGTCTATGGTGTAACATTTAGAAATCATCCTGTAAGTGTTTGTATTTACCTAGTTGGGCAATGTGTAATACTTATGCAAGACATTCTTGCTTAAGTTTAGTTAAACTTCTATGATGTACGTATAGTTTATTTTCAGATACAGTGATTTCTTGACTTTTTTTGACACATACACCCCCCACCTCCTGGACATCTTTGAATGTCCTCTTGGCCTTATTTTTCTTCTTTTTCAGCAACACACTCTTGCTTTGTTTGTTGTGATTGCTCCGTGACTGAGATCATGTGATGTCCAGCTGTGTTGTTAGTTGTTCATGAGTTTGTGTTTCCAAACTCACTGAAAAAAGTGGCCCATGGCATCTGTAAGCCATTTAATGACAGAGTTACCTCACTGGCTTATCCACAGGCCTCTTCCTGGCAGAGAGACGAGGAGAAGCCATACACATGCCCCCCCTTCAAATGAAAAAAAAAAAAATAGAGGACAGCTGGAGAGAAAAGTGAGACAGAAATGGGAGGAGGCAAGGAAGGAACAACTAATGTTTAGTTGTCTGGCAATTATTTTTCTGATTTTTTATTATTATTACCATTATTAATTTGCTTATGTAAAGTATAAACTATGCCAGTGTTTCTCAACCTTGGCATCTTTAAGATATGTGAACTTTGAAGTCTGAATCTGAAGAATTCTGGAAGTTGAAGTCCACATAACTTAAAGTTGCCAAGGTTGAGAAACACTGATCTATGTACATAAAGCATCCTTGTGGATAATGTAAAGGGAAGGGAAGGGAAGGGAAGGGAAGGGAAGGGAAGGGAAGGGAAGGGAAGGAAAGGAAAGGAAAGGAAAGGAAAGGAAAGGAAAGGAAAGGAAAGGAAAGGAAAGGAAAGGAAAGGAAAGGAAAGGAAAGGAAAGGAAAGGAAAGGAAAGGAAAGGACTGGCAGTCTCTGTTGAAGGAGATTACAATCTAAATTCTCAGAATCTGGGTCCAAGAAAATATTTCATCTCCCTTTGTTAAGATGAGAACTCCATCTGAAATAGAAGGGTAATAACATTACTAATATAGAAATAACAGCAATGCGATTGGTAATAGTCTAATACTGCTACACCCTAAAATAATAGGTTTAGAAGCCACTTAAACATTCTTTTTTATTTATTTAGTGTCACTCTCTAGTTTCCTAAAATCTTTCCGCAGAAGAACAATCTCTGAGAAGAACAAACCATCGGGTAATTGCACATTTGGCACATTGGAGCAGGATGTGCCAACAGAAGTACCTGGGGTCACCTCTCTTTTCATTCATAGCCTGCTGGAGCAAGGATGAGGGGATTGAAAAGGGATTTCTGTTTTTTGCCCTAATTGGCCGGGGCAGCAGACATTCTACCATTTGGCACCATTAGCTGACCCACATTATTATTCTTAAAATGAAGAGGGGTCGGGCTCAAACCTGCTTAGTTGACAAGAGTAAGAGTTGCCCTCCCTTACCCAGAGATGCGCCGTTCCCCCCTTGCAGCGGTTGCACCCAGCTCGGCAGCTCCGCCTTGGCACACTGGCCCAGATCTGCCATTCCACATGGCTGCCCCGCCAAAGTCTTCCCGGGGGCCAGCCCACAAGCGGGCAGAAGAACCTTCACTGTGACTGGGCTAATCCAACACGACTTTTCCATTAGGGTTGTGAGGCTAGTAAAGAGCTTTTCAGTGTTGAGAGGAGCCCTCCCCCCTTTTTGCCCCCCCCCCCCCACGTTCTCTGCAAGCAAACGCGCCATCTCCACCCGAGACCTTCCCTTCCTCCTCCCCAGCCCGATCTGCTTAAGGGAGAGGCAGAGGGAAAGAAAGCGAGACGATATATTAAAAAGGCCAAAGCCCCTGACCAAGTACTAGATTTCTTTTCAAGATGCACGGTTATTGTTGCTGTTGTCTGTTGAATTCAACAGGAGGCCTTGTTGTTAGAGGGCGTGCTCCCAAGCATATGTAGAGTCCTGAAAAATACCGAGTAATTAAGTAGCGGAGGTCCTTTTCAAAAAGAAAAAAAAATGTTTGTAATGTAGTTGTCGGATTCAGAGTACAGTACAGGCGTAGCCCAGCGGTCAATATATGCTAACAGACACATTCATTACAGTTGAAGCAAAGGGTGGATTCATTAAGAAATACAGAAAGAGGAAAGCCTTGCTTCTATCGAAACAACGTCTTGAACAGAGACAAATTAGAAGAGCGAGAGAGAAAGGAAGAGAAGAAATTTCCTTTTGCCTCTTAAACATTGAGAGTCGTTTTACTAACTGGCTAGGTGAGAGACAAACTCAGGGTCAGCTTGGGAAAAGCTCCTCCTTATCTCTCTCTCTCAATTTGCCTGGTGATCATAGGTGCAAAGAGATGATGCAGTCTCCAACTCTTCCTCCTCCTCTTCTTCCTTCCTGTCTTCTTCCTCTTCCTCTTCCTCCTCCTCCTCCTCCTTCTACAATATATAAGGGAGTTTATATTGCATTTTCTCCCCACAGCAACATATCTGCAAGGTAGTTTGAGCTGAGAGAATGTGACTGGGCTGAGCGGGAGGGACTGGCCCAAAATCCCCCCTGTGAGCTTCTCTGGTGCACAGTCCAATGGTTGAATTCAGTGTTTCTCAATCTTGGCAGCTTTAAGATGTATGGGCTTCAACTCCCAGAATTCTTGCTGGCTGGGGAATTCTGGGAGTTGAAGTCCATACATCTTAAAGTTGCCAAAGTTGAGAAATACTGCTCAAATTATTACAAGAGAGAACACCACCTACTTCTCAAGGCTGTTGGAAGAACTGCTATAATAATGTGTGTGGAGGCCTTTCAGCCTTCTCCTGTGCTGTATGGATATAATAGCATAAATACAGTACATGTTTTTCAGTTGTGGAGACAGAAATTCTGACAGAAATTCAGAAATTTTGCTCTTTTGTGCACTGCTCAGTTTGCTTGGGCTGGTATTCAGATAGGTAAAATAAACTGAACAAACATATTTAAATAGCTATAATGCACATTGATTTAATAGAAACATAGTAATCTAACTCCTACGTTTACATGTCTCTTCTTAATTAGAACCTGATATACTGATTATACTGATGTGGTACAGTTGATTTTTCTGTTGTTGTAGAACCAGAAAAACTCCATCTTATATTTCCATTCAGCTATGAGGTTCAGTGGGTGGCCCTAAGATCTTTCTCAACCTGTTCTACCTTGCAAGGTCATTGCGGCTAAGGATGCTGCTAGAGACTTCCTGGAGGAAGCAGAGAATAAAGAAAGGCATAATAAAAAATTTAAAAATCCATCCTAGTTTTTGGAAGGGGTGAAAGTGAAATAAATGGCCATTGCTAGATTTTAAGTCACCCAGAGTCATTTGGGAGTTAGGCAAACTAGAAATATGACTATTTAATCCAAACTATATTAAAATAAATTTTCCTGAGATTTCTCCTTTTTTTTTTTTTTTGCTAAAAAGGATAATTAATGTCTCTCCTTTACCCTCAACTCAAGAGAGTTTAAATGTGTGGATCAAACATATAACAACTCACTAAGAGTTGCTGGGAGTAGAGTAGTGTAAAAATTTAATAAAACAAACAAATAAATACAAAACTCTTTATTTTGGTTATACTTTAGTTTCTCCCTTGATAACCCTCTCATGCATTTTCTTGTCAGCTGCTGTTTGTCACTGAGACTCCATTCCTTTTCCAGGCTGAAGATGCATTTATACGATGCAAATCTATCTATTTTGATATCCGTTAAGGATTTTTACAATTTTCTTTCATTTTTTAGATTGTTTTTGATTATCATGAGCCCTGGACAGATCAAAAATTGTTCAAAGATGGTTTCCTAACAAGAAGCACTTGCTTTTTATTACAATTTAATAATTCATCTTAAACACTGTTCAATATCTCAAAGAAGCGTTATAGAAGGTTTCCAGCAACATGGAATGGATTCAAATATATTTTAAATTTCAAGTCCATTTTTAATCTTTTAAAAGACAGGCAATCAAAAAAGAAAAGGTTATGTTGTGGGCTTAGCCTTAGCAGGGTGAGTGAATCTGTCAAGCTCACTTTTGCTCATTTCTGAATTTTTCTGTTGTTCCATTGACTTGGGACTTTCTGCCTCAGTTCACAAATTATTTTTAAAGTCCCCACAAAATTTTTAAGTCATATCTTTGTGGCCATGTCCACAATATATGCACTTTTGTATGCATGTTTATTGAACTATACAATTTCCCTGATGTAATTGCTATTTTTGCATTATTTTCATGAATGTATGCAGTTATATGTATATACCTTCCCTTAATAAATGCATCTTTGCGCTCACTTTCTGATGGATGAGAATTCGGAAAAAGTGTACCATTCTTTCAAAGAATCATGATGTGCCGGTGTGCGTGCTGGTTTAGAAAATGTGTATGAGAGACCAAAATATGAATCATTTGAGATTAAAACGTAAAATAAATTATTTTTCTCATCCTTCTCCAGGAAAAGCTGAGGCACTCTCTGCCCCCCCCCCCACCTTTTAGCTGCAAACTTGGTGTATCATAAAATGATACTTATTTAATTTATTGTCATATTTTAGCAAGCATTTTGAGGGATTTGCCTCAAGAGCCAGATAACTTGCCTTGCTTTGGGTAGAAGTATTTGATGTGCGATGGTTGATGCTATTTGCTGAACTATTTACCAAGCAAAATATTTGGCGGCCTTGCATCTATCTCCAGTTCTTGCTCCGTGAAATTCTTTTCTTAGGAGTTTTGCTTTAGTTTGTGGGCATCTGCAAATGGGGTGAGACACAGGGCGGGGGGGGTGACATCATCATGACATAATCTCACAACTGTCAGAAATAACATAATTTGTGACATTTGCACAATGGCTTCTTCTGGATGCCTATCATTTAGTTCCCTCGTATGGAAACAAAAGCACACTATGAACAGAGAACGCAGAGTAAAAATGATAAAGAGGAAATGAGAGTTGAAAAAAAAAACTAGGACTTTATTAGGATGAGTAAATGGTATGAATCATCATGAGATGCTGAGGTGGACAAAAGCAAGTATCTGTTTTAGGGATGGATGAATCTGTCAGTTTTAGTTTTCCTCCGTTTCTCATTTTTGTGGCTATGTCAAATTCAGTTTATCCAACTTGAGAGACTTTTGTAAAATCTGCACTATATTTTGCATGAATTTTAGTGCACGTTTCTCCAAATATAGGCATTTATTTTCCTTGCAATTTTGCTTAGCATACAGGGTTTTTTTTTTTTTTGCAAATAAACTTCTGTTGTGCAGAATACAATAATCTTTGTAAGTTATTTTTTAAGAATATATGTGCATTTTAGGAAAGTCTTTTCAGTAGTGTATATTTTTAATTGCTGGCAAACTGTTGCAGATTTTTTTCCCCACAGCTTAGACACAGAGGTAAAAAGGACAAGAATTTCAGATTTGTGCATTTACACATACAACACTTCTAAATACCAGATGTTAATCCATCTTCTATACACCCTCACATACAGACACAACCACACACATAAACATCTACAGTTTATCCCTTTTGTGGGTTACTGGCCACCCACTCCCCCCTCCACCGCGCAATCACATGAAAAATCCATTGAGTGAAACAATCTATGAAAAAAATAAGCTTTTTTGAGACTTACGTGCCTTTTAAAGACAAAATATGTTACCCCAACTGCTGAAAAAAAATGGAAGAGGTTTTTGCTCAACTACTACAGGGGCCATTATGCTTTTTTTTAAAATCACATCTTTAAGCTGAATAAAAAGCATCTGGCTTTCAAATGAGTAGAAAATGGATCATGGATGAAGGGAGAATTGGAAGATGAAGCAGAAATGTTGGCACTGGGTGCTGGACTTACTTTGGTATAATAATTGCATAGTGGGGCCTAGAGTGCACTATGCAAGCATATCCCTGATTTTTCACATACAAAATATTGGTGAAGATTATTTAATAGCCCTGAGTGTACCAGAATAAAAACAATCTGATGGAGCTGCTGCTGCTGCAGTGGGGGAAAAAAAAATCTTTTCCTATGTTCCTATCAACAAATATGTGCCTCGACCTGATGCTCTACTTTGATTTATCTCAGCACCAATCACATCCTCTTCCCGTTTGCTGAAGATCAGACGCTTGCGTCCACCCCAATTCCCATGGTGTTTTATTTATTCATTTATTTGCATACCATCTTATAAAATCAAACTATACCCAAAGCAGCTTATAGAGGATTCTAAATTATTAAAAAGGCACTGCCATAGGAACAGAACAGCCCTCGCGCTTCAGTGATGCAACGTTTTAACAGGCTCGAACGTTACAGCCGGGAGGGCGGGTGGCAGGGAGCTTAGACGTGCTCGGAAGATTACGGCCCGTGCTTCTTTTCCGAATGTTGCAAGTGGCTCGGGAGCTTTGACCCGGATCCCCACCCTCACGCTGAGCCTGCAGTGCGGGAACTAGGAACGGTGGTGGGGATGGTGAAGGAAGCTCCTGTCAAGATGCATTAGGGCCTCCTCGCCTGGCACAAAAGCATGGCGCCCCTGCTGCTTTGCTGAGCTGGTCGGAGGAAGGCAGAGCAGTGCCTTGCCCCAGCCAGGGCTAGTCAAAAGCAATCAGTTTACGGGAGGGAAAATCCAAAAGCAAGGGCTGCGGCTGACAGATCAGGGCGGGGAGCAATGTCTGAGCGGGCTTTTCCGCTTGGCCCTGAGTGGGGGGCAGGTTTGGGGGATGAGCCCCAAGAGAAAAAGCAAGGAAGTGGAGAGAAGGATGTTGCAGACAAATGCTTAGAAATCCCCTCTTTTGCGGAGGCACTGAGGCAAATTTAGAGCAGAGAAATAGACCTCCGCAGGCAAAGGGGCGGCTGCTCAGCCGCCATCTTGCCATCTTGCCCTCGGTGGGTTCCCGGCAGCCATTTTCCATCAAAATCAGCAAAAGGAAAAAAAGGCCAGCCGAAAAGTGGGGGATCTGTCTGAATGAATTTGTCTCCTTTGAACATGAGCAACAGAGGCATGAGCAGCAGAGAAGATGCAGACGTTCGGATTAGACCAGCATCTTCTAACCATGGTCAGCGGAGAGATCTCTGGAAGTTCACCAGCTATCGCCTTCGTTGTCTCTCCCACTTGTCATTGAAGGTTTACTGCCCCTGAAGATGGAGGTTCCATCCCACCGCCAGATCTAGTATCTTTCCTTCCTTCCATTTATCCACGCTGGAGCAAATTTGGACTTTCTGTCGCCAAGGGCCACCAGCTTTCAAGCGGTCGCCAGCAGGGCACGAAGAGGACAAGGGCCAACTTCCATCACTTGTTCCTGATACGTGTGCTTCTGAAGAGGTAGACTACCACTGAAGAGGGAGCTTCCCACAGGGAAAAAAAACCTTAAAGGCACGTGTTTGTTTATTCATTTGCTCTGACACATTTTCTACATAAAAGACATAAAACCTGCTCTACACATTAAAAAAGAAAAGTGGGGGGGGGGAAGCAGTTACAGCATCTAATCCTTGGACCAATAAATGATGCTCTTTTTCTTCGGCTTCCCAACCCCGGTACTACATTCAGTATCTGTTCTTCTTCTCCGCGACCCACCCTCCTCCCCTGATGGTGAAGCAGGATGACGGGCCCCTGTTCCATTCAGACCTCTGTTATTGGGTTGCAAACTGCTTAATTTCCTGGACAACAACAACAAAATTATATTTTTGTTGCTGTTTCTGTTGCTGCTGATGGCCTTTTCCTCTCTCTCTCTTTTTCTGGTGTGGTACAATCTGGGGGGGGGGGGCTTCTATTCATCCATTGCCACGGCAACCAGGCTCCATCAATGGCCATCAGTGACTGTGGACAATTAGAGAGTTGCCGTGGAAAAAGGAAGTGGGAGATGCGGCAGCCCCCTCACTCCATCCCATCTTCCCCAAATGGCTTCAATTATCCACATTATTTCTCTTCTCCCCCTCCTCCAATTGCATTCACTGGCACCCCGGCTGCTTTGGTACTCAATTTTGTTACATAAATGCACAGCGGGAACAAACGCTGGTAGGCCAAGGCTTAACGGGACAGCTGGGAGTGACCTCCAGCTGTGGGTGCCTTCAAAACCTTTCCTGCCCAGCTCAGCTCCTCCAAAGCGGGTTACTGGAACACCAGCAGGAATAGTTTTGAAGAGAGGAAGCTGGGGGGGGGCGGGGAATGGACGGCAAGAGATGCTAGCAAGCTGCCATTGAGACCCAAATTCTCTCCCTCTCCGATAGCCCTGCGCCCTGTTTGGCAGAATAAGAGGTAAAGATGCCCTCGAGTTGAGCACAGCTCTTAGTGGAGTGCTCTAAGCAGCAATATGAAATTGCTTGCTTCGTTGATTTTTTGGATTTATATCCCACCTTTATTTGATACAACTCAAGGCAGCGTGCATAATGCTCTCTCTTCCTATTTTCCCCACAACAACAACCTTGTGAGGTAGATTAGGATGAGAGGGAGCAACTGGCTCAAAGTCACTCAGCCAGCTCTCATGATTAAGGGAAGACTAGAACTCACAGTCTCCTTGTTTCTGGTCCAGCACCTTAACCATTACACCAAACTGGCTTGCCGTTGCCATCTTTTGTATTTTTTTTAAATTTCCCAGTCTAACCTCCAGCCTTGGCATTTCCTTGTGGTCTCCCATTCAATTATTAAGCAGCATTTTCAAGATCATCATTAGCCACCTACCTGCTGCCATCCTGTGTGATGTTTTCAGGATAGTCCTCTCTTTCAGAGCTACCTTCCCCAAACTGGTGCCCTCCAGCAAAGACAAATGGGGATGACTCAAGCAAGCAATATTGTGTGTCATAAGGAAAGAATAAAGAAATGTGTTCTCCACTCCACCATCTAACACCACAACCGGCTTTGATATATGGATGATGATGACCAGCATGTTCTGTGAACATTTAATGCTGATGAAGGGGGAACAAAAAAACAGGAGAGGCAAAATGGCTGGAAAGTTGACCAGGAACTGCATCAAACTGCAATATTTTGTTGCAGACCCCCTTGTCATGGTTACTATATCTCTTAGTAGGTCTGTTCCATTAATGTGGCCGATTTATTGTCCCTCTCAAAGCCACCCCATCCTGATTCTTTTTACATTGCAAATTTCTTTGCCTGATACTTCTTGTAAGCATGAAAGCTGGCAGACCATGAATTGTCCGAATCTTTCATATTTTGAATTGGCCAAAATTCATGCTTAATATGTAGTTTAGATTTTCCTTCTCTTTCCCTGGTTAGCACAGCTTTATGAAAACTTGATCAAAGTCCTGTTTGTTGTTGATTAGCGCCATCTGCTGGCCAGAAAGAACATCGACTTCATCCTTCCTTCCTAGGGTTAAGGAAGTGCAGGATAAGGGAGAGGCCAACTCTTTACACATTCCTCACCTTTTTTGATTCCCCAATTTTCTATCCACATTGTCTTCCTTGTGTCAATATTTAGACTGCAATTTCCCCGTGTCAATGAATTTATTTTCTGTAGAAAACTTACAGCTCCATGCATATTGATGAGACCATAATCAATCAATCAATATTAATAAAAGCTTATAAATAAGACGGTTTGTTATCCATCAGTCTGAAAAGGGACATTGTTTCTGTTCTAATCTTGGATGATAACTGTTACAGAGAAAGAAATAGTCCTTTGCACTTAAGCACTGAACTGCCTTTGTTTTTGATGACTGTGTTTCTATGATATGTGATGGATGAACTTCTGTAGATCACAATTCTAGAGCATAAAAAAGCAAACCTGTGGCTAATGTGAACAAAGCATCTTTTTCAAAGTTATCTCAATCTAAGCTTGAATTCTTTCTGCCAAAAATGTGAATTTGCACTCTAATTAGCCATTAATATTTGAGTAACTTGCTCTCTCTCAACAATACAGTTGAGGCATGGAGCTAGAAGATTTTGGGCAGGAAACAGCCTAACAATATATGGGCAGAGTCACTCTATTTCAGTGTTTCTCAACCTCGGCGACTTTAAGATGCGTGGACTTCAACTCCCAGAATTCCCTAGCCAGCATGCTGGCTGGGGAATCCTGGGAGTTGAAGTTCACGCTTCTTAATGTTGTTGAGGTTGAGAAACACTGCTCTAGAGCAACATATATATATGGAAAATACTGGCATTGCTGTGATCTCTTTATGCTTCAGAAGCATACATTATAAAAAAAATATTTAGTTTTTAAATAGCATGTAAGATTTTCTTGGACCTCCAGTAATAATATTGTTACTCTGAATACACTTTTTCCCCTCCTGAAATAGTGTTTGAACAGTTGATGCACTTAAAGCTAGCTGAGTTTTCTTAGTTTCATACTGCTTCTCCAGTTTAGAGTTTTTGTTCTTTTTGGTTTGATTCTCCAGCATCTTCTGAAATTCCATCTGTGTTAAGGGAGCTGAGTGTTCCACTGGGTGTAACCGAAATTGTAGCTTGCTTTTATCGCAATTTGAAAAAAAAATATATAAACTGGATTTTTAATTATTTGTGTGACTTTCAAAAGCAGTAAATTGCTTTGTCAGTAGTGAAACAGCTTCATTTGACTTTAATGTGAGCTTAAAGTAACAGATATTTTATTTTCCGTTAAATGGACACTTCAGACAATGTTTAATAAGAGTTGTTGCATCTTGCTGAAGATATATGTAGTTTGGAAGTTGGAAAATAACTCACATAATTTGGGATTGTCCTATTATTGTTACACTTTGGTCTGAAATTCAAAAATGGAGTACCAGTATAACTTTTGAAAAGATGCATCTGTCCTTCACAGATCTGATGTATGGTACTTGTTAACGTGTCAACAATTGTGGATATTGTTCTTGGGATATAGTTAACTATACTGGAAGGGCAAATTTAAGCCTGATTTGCCTCAAAAAGATGATAGATAGATAGATAGATAGATAGATAGATAGATAGATAGATAGATAGATAGATAGATAGATAGACTTCTCTTGTTATTTTTGGCAAAGAGACGAGGATTTTCAAACCATTTGATCAAACTGATTATCAAAGAGTTGTTATTTTCCTTTCCTTTTTGTTTAGGTGCACTGCAGTTATCACATTAATATAGATCATATTACCTTGCAATAACTGCTATTTTAATTTTTCCATTTTTGTTTAATAAGAAAAATATGAAAAAATTGCATGTCCAGTTAAAAACGGATTTGTTCCCCACTCAAAAATGTCTTGCTATTTGTGAGAGTCAAGCTGCATTCCTTAACACATTTAATGAATAATCTTCCCCCAACTTGGTATCTTCTAGATCAGGGCTCCTCAACCTTGGCAACTTTAAGACGGGTGGACTTCAACTCCCAGAATTCCCCAGCCAGCAAGGAATTCTGGGAGTTGAAGTCCACCTGTCTTAAAGTTACCAAGGTTGAGGAACTCTGTTCTAGATACCTAACTTTCAGAATTCCCAGTTAGTGAGCTGGCATGGAATTTAGGGAACTGTATGCCTGTTTGGTATGGTGGTTAAAGGCCTGAGGCTAGAAACCAGGAGGCTGTGAGTTCTACTTCTGCTTTAACAACACTGGGTAATCTTCAGTCAGTCCCTCTCTCTCAGTCCTAGGAATAAGGCGGCAATGGGAAACCACCTCTGAAAATGTTGCCAAGAAAACTCCAGAGACTTGTTCGTATAGCTGTCCATACAGGTGTCAAAACTAACTGAAAGACACAGACAAACTAAAGTCCCAACACATCTGAAGTGTCCAAACCTGAGATAATCTATTCTAGGGAATAAGCTTTGCTGAAAAAATAGAGTTTATTTCAGAGTACTGTAGGGTAAAGCTCAGCAAGTATACCCATTTGGTACAAGCACACACTTTATTTAAGATATACACACACACCACTTTATTTATGATACATCTTAGGTATTGTGCAAGACCATTTTTTTTTTCTGTGTGCCTTTGAGTCAGATTTGACTCCTGGCGACTGCCTGGACTAGTCCCTGCAGTTTTCTTGGCAAGGTTGTTCGGAAGTGGTTTGCCATTGCCTCCTTCCTAGGGCTGAGAGAGAGGGACTGGCCCAAAGCCACCCAGGTGGTTTCGTGTCCAAGGCAGGACTAGAAACCATAAAGTCTCCCAGTTTCTAGCCTGGCACTTTAACCACTACACCAAACCGACTCTGGTGCGAGACCATGGCATCCTTACATATCCACCCTGCATTTTAATTTGGTTTTATTCTGAGTTGGTCTTATTGTCTCTACACTGTTTTCTCTAACCCTATTTGAATTTTACTTTGATAGAAGACAAGCAAAAAATCTTTTAAAAAGCAAAGGCACTAAAATTAATCAATAATTTTATTTTCATCTCTGCCAAGTGAGAGTGACATAGCAGGTTTCCTGAGCGAGAATGGGATTGGATTAAGTCCCACTGGAGGTCTCTTGCACTGTGGTCCAAAAGCTCTGTGTTCACACCATATGCTAACATGCAAGTAGCTGAACCGTGGTCCTCTGAACTAACCCACTTTAAAATATAACACACTGAATCCTAAACTGCCCACCCCAGTTGGAACTGCACAGTACAGAACCGTGGTTCAGCTAACCAGAGTTTATTCCAGCATATTGAACCTTCTCTAAGAGAGCCAACAAACTGGTGCACGCAGCACGCAACCTAGTAATTGAATTAACCCACTTTAGGCTTCACATAATATACAAAGCCATCAAAAAACAAAGATTAATACTAACCCACATTAGCATATTGTGCAAATTCATCTGCTAAACCTTTGCCTGACCTGCTTCAGAGTATTGTGTGAATACAGTGAGAGACTGGGAGTCCTGCTGGTTTTGAAAGGGAGAAAGTTGGACCCTTGGCAGCAAGGGCACAACAAAGGCCAGTACAGTAATTAGATTCATTTGGCTCTACTTAATATTAGAAGAGAAAGTTTTCTAAAACTTATCACATTGTCAGGGTCAAAGCCAGGGTGTTTCTCCAAAGCAAGAGGGGCACAAGGCAAGGAAAGGAAAGTTCTGTACTGTATTGGGGAGTAAAAAAAAAAAAAAGGGGGGGTGAGCCCTAACATTAGATGGCGCTTTAGGTGGCTTAAGTCAAAAGGCATGGTCGGAGGGCCTAAGGAGGTGGCAGGAAATACCGGTGCATGGCGTCCTTCAGTGCTGGCCCTTGGCAGAATCCAGATTGTCAGCTTGGATGAACTTGACAGTCCCCCCCACTTAAGATTCCTATATTGCAGTTTGGGTTTAAGGGTGTGGGGAATAACTGGGGGCACCAGTTAGAGAGAGGAACTTACAGCAGGCTTGCAAATGAAGTGCCCGGTTAAAATAGCGAAGGTTAAAAGTGTGCTGAAATGTTGGGATTTCTGCACCATTTTTTTTTTCCTCCTGTGCAGAAAGAAGGCTTTTTGGTCAACTACAGTCTTGCAAGAAATAGGTTGCATAAATAAAGAAATAGGGCAGCTATTTGGAATACTGTAGCTCCATCCTAGCCGAATTGTAATCGGCGCCTTGCGATCCATTGCACTGCAACAGACGTTTTTGTGCTTTTAAATGTTTAAATGCATCCACCAAATTAAAATCAATGGAGCACTGTTTCCATTAAATAATACCATCATTAGAAAGAAGGTGATGGCTTGAATGTGCTGTTTTATTTGAGGTAGAGGTACCCATTCTTCTCTATGCTAAATCACCAGTGAAGACCCCACCCCACCCTGATGATTAAATTAGACCAGTATTTCTCAACCTTGGCAATTTTAAGATGGGTGGACTTCAACTCCCAGAATTCCCTGGCCAGCCATGCTGGCTGGGGAATTCTGGGAGTTGAGGTCCACCCATCTTAAAGTTGCCAAGGTTGAGAAACTCTGGCCTAGAATATTGTGTCTGGTTTGGAGAAGAGAAGGCTGGGAGGGGGGGTAGACTTCAGAACTCTCTTTCACATATTTGAAGAGGTTATGTAGATGTCAGAGCAGAATTGTTCAGAGTTTCTCCAGGGGAGTGCATGAAAAAGGGTGGGTTTACATTACAACCCAGCAGATTTCAGTTGGTCATCAAGAATACATTCCTAATGGAGGGACCAAACCGCAGGTGCCATGTGCTCTTGGCGGGGAACACCTACCAACAGCTGTCTGACAAAAAACAGCCTAACGTGACAGATGGTAGACCTTGGAAGGGTTTGATCACAGGCTTGGTGGCCATCTGTCAGAGATGCTGCAATAGGGGCAGGGGGGTTGGGCAAATGATAACCAAGGTCCTTGTGTCCAAAACTCTATGAACATAACAGGCAATGTTGGGGCTTAGCTACATGCTATGTGAATGTGCTATATTTATTTGAGCAAACCATGGTTTACTACAGGATATGCTTAACCAGGCCAGATTGGCTGAATTTGTACAGTATGCTAATCTGAGCCTGGCCTGTTTAGTTAGGATATTGTGGTGTATTGTACACATGAATGATTCAAGTAACTGTGTGAATCAGGTTGTGCGAATGCAGCCACTGGGTCAAAGGCTAGCTGGGATCGCACAACAGATTAATACCCAGTTCTCTTAGTTTTTTGCTAGTAGTGCAAAACGTAGCAGCCCATTTGGTGGGTGTTACTTGCCAAGAGCACATGACGCCTGTGCTTTGGTCCCTCACTATTTACCAGATTTCCAGGTATAATTCAAAACTCTGGTTGTTATCTATAAAACACCTATGATCTGGCACCTAGCTTACTGCAGGTCCACCTTACCTAAATTGGCCCCCACAGTATGTGTGGAACCTCTCGGTCATACCCCATATTTGTGAAGTAAGGGGCACGGAGATTAATTTCTCAGAAACAATTTCTCTGTTGTGACTCCAGCCTTGTAGAATATTCTCCCCCGAGAAATAAGATTTGCTGCGTCCCTTCCAATGTTCCGGAAACTATTCACAATGGAACTTTTCCAAAGAATGTTGGTTGAATCATTTGCCACTTCCCTCCTTTGAGTTCCTTATATTGACTTAATTGGTATTATTTAGTTCTGCTTTTTATGATCACTACTATTATAATTATCCTTTTATTATTATAACCTTGATTCGTTTTTGATTATATATACTGGGGTTGTTCTGTTTTCTTTTTCAGTGCTTTGTAAATGGTTGCTTGTTTGGATCTGGTGAAATACAAATCGAATGAACAAACTGATTGACTGGCTTTGCACAACAGCTTCAGGCAGAGAAGGGTTGGAGCCAAAAGTGGATAGGAAGATCCATCCTCTGCTTTCTCTGGCATTCTCTTTTCTGTCTCCCAAGGAGGAAGCTGCAAGAAGGAGACTGATCCGCTCCCTTCCAATAGAGCTGTATTAAATTAGGCCAACTGCATGTGGTCCTTGAGTAGCAGGTCACCCACCTCCGGCGTACAGAAAAGCTGCAGCAAACAGCAGACAGATCTTGCAAAAGCAGCACATGAGGCCAGGGTTGCATGTCACAGCTGATGGAATACAAAAAACAGTAACGCCAAATTCAGGGCTTGAGGATCTCTTGCCTATTTGAAAACAGCACAGATCAAGTTTCTGGTTCCTAAGGGCGAAAGGATGTGCTTGAAAAATGTTCAGTTGCAAACTGGGTTAAGATGTTCAGGAGCTTCAGAAATGTGTGTAGTCCTTCCTCTCTCCGTCTTCCATGAGTAAGGGAAAAGTTGATGTACCTAATCAGGGATCTCATACAATATAGGAAAACATTGCCAGATTGGAGAAAATAGCAAAATCCTCCCTTGCTTCTAAAGAAATGGAACGTGGACCACCAAGCACCCTAATTAGAGAACGAGCAAAAAGCCTTATTAACAGGAAGAGGCTGGAGAATGTTCAAGGCTCCATATCCAGGCCGACATCCCCATTATCCCCTGTTGAACTCCAATTACTCTTCTGGCCAGGTAAAAGATGAGAACGGAAGGGCCTCCCTCCTGAAGCTGCAGGTGCGCCATCTCTGGAAATGTTCAGATAAAGGCTGGGCAGCCATTTGTCCAGGAGGGTGGAAGGGTTTCTGCCCCAGGCCAAATATGCCAGCTAGGTAGAGTATAAGCCAGTGGGTGCAGGCAGAGAGAGACAGGGGGAGGAAACAACCTTTTTTAAAAAATTGAGCAGACGAAAAGCTATTTTCCAGAATAAGGGCTACATTTTTCTCAAGCGGATAACATGCTTGTAGGAAGAATTCTGTAAAATAGCAGAATACAACTGAAAACGACGACAGAGAACTAGTGTGGTGGAGCGGTTTCAGTGCTCGATTGAAACTGGGGAGACCCAAGTATTAGTCCCCCTTCTGACACATAAGTTCAGACTGTGGCTGACTTTGGGCCAGCCCCTCCTGCTCAGCCCAACCTGCCTTGCAGGGTTACAGGCAGGATATAAAACAAACAAACAAATAAAGCTCGCAAAATATAATTCCCAAGAGCAACATTACTAGATTACCAGGACATATTATCAGATAGTAAAAAGTCTTTTATTATTATTATCATTATTATTATCATTATCATTATTATTATCATTATTATTATCATTATCATTAAGAAGGCTTTGAAGTTTAAAAAAAAAATAAAACTCTGGATACAATTTTCATAACTGTCAAGTCAGATCAACAAATATATATATATATATATATCTCAGAACTTCAGCTGTTGGATGGTTAAAGGTCTGGTCCTTGCCCCCACCCACTGCCAAGCCCCTTTTCTTAAAAAATAAAATATATTTTAGTTCTTAAAATTTATTCAATAAAGTAATTATTTTCCTAGAAATTCCCTACATATACACAGAGAGGTAAAAAATAAACTTAAAAAAGTCCAACATAAAAAAGAGACTTTTTTGCGTGTGCGTATTATGCTGATATTTATTTTTCCTTCCTTGCTCTCCCCAGGGGAGCCCGCCCGACTTTTCCCCTCCAGCTTATCTGTCCCCCTTAAGAGTTAAGCTCAATTTATAATAATTTGGGGGACCAGCCAAATACAGGTAACACTGGTCTTACCATAATGAAAAATCACGTTCACGCTTTCTTTCTCTGAGAACTGCATACAAAAAAGGTAAAGGAATAATAATTTTTAGGAAGGAAGGAAGGAAGGGAGGGAGGGAGGGAGGGAGGAAGGAAGGAAGATACCTTAAAAGTGCACATGGACTTTTGCTTGATTTATCTTTGCAAAAAGAAATACTGTTTGGGAAAAAGGGCATGAGGAACAGCAAACATTTAACCCAACCCAGCGTGTGCTTGTGGGGTTGAGAGTTAAAGCTATTCTGTAAACAATATTTGAACTGATTTTTTTTTTTCTTTATTCCCACCTCTGAAAGCTGGCTCTGTCCACCTGTGTTTTGTCCTCTTGCCAAGCACAAAATACAATTCAGCCTTCTGGTGTGTGGACTTCCCAGAATTCTCAGCAATACACGACAGGGAATTCTGGGAATTGAAATGGACACATCTGAAAGCTGTCTGAGGTGGTGAAGGTTCTGTACCCCTCCCCTCCCACCACCAGTCTTATTTCCCCCTTGACTACCTCCACATCTATATCTCCTTTTACCAGGCAAGATCCAAAAGACATATTCCATTTCCCTTCCCACCCCTCCACGTTCTTTCACATGTTCTAATTTTCAAAAAAAAAAGGTTGATATAAACAATTAGTCGTTTGAAAAAAGCTGTGTTCTTTTTTTGTTGTTGTTGGTGGTTTGTTTTGGAGGGAAAGGAAGCGTGTATGTGGGGGCAGTGAATGCATGACGACTCCCACCCACCCAGTGGCTATGAGAAAATGTGGATAGCTTGTGTGGCTGGCGCGTGGCAGGCCGGGCACTCTGGCTCAACTCGGCCACAGATGCGCATGGCACACTCCATGCAGAAGAGGTTATGGCCACAGGGCACGAGGGCGGCAATCACTTCGCTCTCAAAACACACCATGCACTCGCGGGAATTCTTGCGGGCCCTTTCGGAACTGTTGGAATCAGTTGGGGAGCCTGAAGTGGCAGAAATGCTGCTTGGTAAAGGTGAAGAGGATGAGTACCCGGTGCTGTTGGAGAAAGATGATATGGAGCCTTGGGCCGGTAGCCAGGACAGGGCACTGACTGGATCACTCTGGATGCACCGGGCCAAAGGATGCTCCAGAGCCACACCAGGCTCTGGAAGGGTTGGTGAATGCCGAGGCGTTGCGGTGGTACTGAGCGTACTGTTGCGTCTCTGGGCATTGCCATTCATAGAGGAGGTGGAAGAACTGCTGAAGACCTGGAGTGGGTTGTTGGGGGTCTCAAATGGGGACCAGATGGTGGTTGGTGTGGTGAGGTCCAAGGCCAAGAAGTCAAACCCAAAATCACCATCATCAGAGCCCAGTCCAGGGGCTGGGGGTTCACTGAAAGAGTAGCTGTTGTTGCTGGAAACAAAGGAGCCAGTGGGGGGGCTTTCGGCCACATGGCCCCCGAAGTATGGCTCTGTTGCCGAGGTAGCACTACCCGAGGAACCAAGGCTATCATTGCGCAAGCTGGGTAAAGTCCGGCGGGCAGGGTGAGGCGCTTTTGACCACAGGCTGGATGGATTGCCACCCATCAAGTCGAGGCAAACATCAGTGCCGTTGGAATGAAAGTCATTGTTGACGTTGATGTCGATGAAGGAGCCCGTCCTCATGGTGATGTGAGCCTCTATCTCCTCCCGAGCCCGGTCCACATTCTCCGGCATGCCTGTCACCTCAAAGACTGGTTCCTTGTCCCGACTCGGGGTCACAATGTAGGTGTGCGTCTGTTGCTGGATTCGTTTGATGGTGGCTCCCTTTGGGCCAACCACCAGCCCAACCACACGATAAGGGACCCGCACTTGAATGGTGGTCTGCCCAGGGAGGTTCGGAGGACCCAGAACAGAGCCAGCCATACCATTGACTTTGTTGCGAGTGGCCCGGATTACGGAGAAGTGTTCAGCAGCCGAAAGGATCTCTCGCTTGGCCATCTCCACATCCTCTTTCCGCCCTGTCACGATAAAAATGGGTTCCTCTCCTCTCACTGGTGTCTTTATATAAGTGTTAGTTTTTGCTCTCAGGGCTTTGATCTTGCAGCCTAAAAGACAGAAATATCGAAGACGAGAAGAACAAAAGGGACATGTTAGCTAGCAGAGAACCCTATTTATAAATCTTATTCTTGGTTAGAAATATATCACTGCATAAGAAATTGCACACAGCCCTGCCAAAAAACAGCTTTCCATAACAACAAGTAGAATTTCTATGCCTAAGGTCAGCTTCCCCCAGTCTGGTCCTTTCAGATGTATTGCACCTCCAACTCCCAGATTCCCCCCCACAAGGAACCCTGGAGGTCACATTTCTCCCTGTCCCAGAGCACTCCATTTGTGGCTATTACAAACCCCTGGGTAGATGGGACCAAATCTTCCTACTCTGTCTAGTATTTTAGAATGACTGAGTAGGTTATGGGCAAAATAGATTTTTAAGGCATTTCTTAAAAACCCCAAATTCCACCCCCCCCAATCCTATTATTCCCACAGGGGGAGGAATTAAGGAGCAAAATGTTCCACTTCTTCTTAAGGCATCCATTTGGTTCCTCCAAAGCTCCATAAACCTCTGGGGGGTGGGGGGAGGTCAAGCTACGATTTCAGGTGAGGGGAGAAAGACACCGTCTTCTCAGTTGCAGCTCCCACCTGGGGAAGCACCTGGTATTCCCCTCCCACCCGCCCCAGTTTCGAAGCTGCTCATCTTTGAAACTAGTCGGGGGTTCTTTCCAAGGTGATGGTTCTTTTACAGCTTTCAAAATGGGCCCTAGGTGACTTACAAAGCAAATGGCTGTCTCTGGCCATCGTTTCCCGATTGGCCATCATGTCCCTGGCAGAGCATCACTCTGGAGCAGGATGGGACATTTACTTGCTAGCTCAGCCTAAACATCTGGTATCTCTTGGAGAACCAGGCAGAATTATTATAATTCTCCCCAGTCATTTCCCCTTAACAACACAGCCAGAAAGACTGCTCCTGACCATGCAGCTCCATCTCAAACTTTTTGTTAAAACACTCATCCTGAAGATCAGGATGACACAATTCATTTTTTTCTTTGTATCTCCTGTGGAACCCATGCCATGCCCACCTAGTCTAGTGGCCCATTGCGTGACTCCATGAAGTCCAGAAGCAGGCCACAAAAATGGGGGGAGCCCCATTGAACCTTTGTCTCTGCCAGCAAAGCATCATAGATATTTCCTCCTAAGATGGCCGTCCAGGAAGGTGGGATGGTTAGCAATGTAGCTTTTCGTATACCTAAAATTTATCATGTTTCCCATAACTGAATCTTCTTCTGAACGAGGAGGAGAAGTTGAGTATAACTCACAACCCACTAGAAATCTTAGGCAGTAGCTTCTCTGCCTCCAGAGATCTGATGTCCTATTGGCCAAATACTCTATTTTTCAAGTACTTCTTTTTGAAACAGCAGGGGCTAGAAACTTTTTGTTCCATTTTAACAGAAGGACAGATTCTTAGGGAAGGGAAGTGTGTGCTCGTTGCTGAATATCCTAACTTTCTGAAGAACTCAGGCTTCCACACAGGCTCTGAAACCAGAGGGAAATACAAATGCAAAAATGTTAATGTTGGTTGTATGGAACAGGGTGAAGAATCTGGGCCCCTATAGATTTATTCAATTTACTTATTTAAAAGATTTATACAGCCACCCATCTTAAGCAACTCTGGGCGGCTCACAACGACAGATGCTGTTAAACTGCAGCTTTAATGATCGTAGCCGGTGGGAAGAATGTTGGGAGTTCAGCAACGTGCAGATCCACGTGTTCCCACCCCTATAGAAACTAGATTTTTATTTGATTTAAAGCTCATTTTTAAAAGATTCCTGGAGGGTTCAAGGAAGCCTCTCTGCTCACAAATGTGCTGCCTCTCTTTCTCCCTGGAATACAGACTGCAGATGAGCATGGATGATTTTTACAGAATCTACCTTTTCTTGCCCCCTTCCCCCATACCTGTTTGGAATTATTTATCTTTAGAGCTCTTTTTGAGCATTTGGCAATAGGAAAGAATGGAGTTGGATTTTAGAACCGTGACCCAGGCAAGTTGGTGGAGCTGTTTTGAGAAAAACAGAAATCTAGCTTACAGAGATCAGACCAACTGGTAAGATACCTCAAGGAAATTTGGAAGAGGTTAGGAAGAAAATCCTTGTTCTGCTTTGCTGTTAGTTAGTCTTTGGGATCTGGCATTGAGAGGTATATTGCTCCTGTACACAGAAGCTCCACTTGACTGTCAATACAACGAATATTTATTGCTCATAAAGAACGCAAAGGCACCCGCATGAAGCGCTAAGCCTCCCAATGTTCATTTATCCTAAGAAGCGCAGCTAAAACAAAACGGTTATAAAATGCACAAAGGGCACTTTTCACCTATTCAAATCGGAGAAAATGCTTTTGCAATCACTAATGTGACCAAAAGCCTCTTTATCCTCATATTCTGCCTTCACAAAGCAAACTGGGAACCTCAGGAGGAAACAGGACGCGCATTCCACTATCCTGCTGATATACCCCATCGACTTAGACTCTCCTGTGCTGCCTCTTCTATGGGAAACAACAGGTAATCAGCACAGGAAGTAGCTGCTGATACCAAATTGGTCCGGCCCCCTCTTAACACTATTCAAGTTGGCATCCATTGCTCCATATTGTGTAAATGAATTCCAAAGTTCCTGCAAACTCCTCCTTTTTATCTGCCTCTAATCATACATCATTCTGCTTCGCTGGATCACCCTAATGGATCCCATGATTTATAATATGCTTATTTGATTTGTTTACTTATCACCTGGTTCATTTCTATTTGACGTTTTCCTCTCTTCTGAATCAATTGCCCAATATTTTATTGGTGGGGATGGGGAGAAGAACGTTATATGGTCTGCCTTAATAAACAAAGTGACTCTCCTCGCACTGCCTCGATGAATCCATGGATTAGGTCTCTCTGATCTTTGCTCTGTCCATCTCCAAGAAAGCTACATGCAAAAAAAATATGTACGCCAGAAAAAAACGTGTACAAAACTAAACTGCCATTTTTCGGGAGACTGAAGAGAAAACCGGGCAGAGGAGACTTATGACTGAATACATACAACACGGACAAGGGCCAGGAAGTTGTTGCCCTCCCTAACTGGATGATCCTCAGGACAATCTTATGGAAAAGGAAATTTGCTCTTAGCCATGGTATAGAAGGCACCGAAGGAAAAAAAGGCACACAATTTATGGAAAGCATAGCTGCAAAAGGCTAATTGTCCAGTTTCCTTTTTTTTCAGTCAACGGTCTGAAATGCTCTAACTGGCTTTCTGGGGATGATTCCACAGGCAATTCCTGTATTTAGACAAGCATGGAAGGATTCTCTGTGCAATGTCTTGACATGCATACCTTCCAGAGCAGCTCACACACGTGTAATTAAAAGCAAAGCACTTCTTGGCTGGAATTTCCCTCCCCTTCTGCCACGGAATTAAATTCCCAAGCAGATCGGTTAAATTCTAACAAAGTGAATTATTCCTCACCCCAGAAACCCAATTCATAGAAATGTGACTTGACTGGGTGGGTCTGGCCAACACCTGGTGAGAAAGACAGCTGGGAACTCACAGTTGAACAGCAAAGCGTTTTCTTTGCTTGTGAAGGTCCTGGGTTCAATTCCTGGAATCTTCAAGTAGGAGCCAAAAGCACCAAGGCGGCATAATCCTTTGTCCTGCAAAAGCACTTGGCTTTTCTACCTCGCAAAGATCCAGGGATACCAAAAAATCAAGGAAGAGTTTGGAGTGTGATCTTTTAGAGGGAATGCAGAAGGCTAAATCTTTTATTGACCCACAGACCATTCATTCATTTCAATCCAATCAATGGCTTTATTCACCATCATGCAGTCCATTAATGAACTTAAGCAAGGCAATTGATGGCTCTGTTGGAGTTCAGTGGCAAAGAGGTACAGTGCTGAGGGCCACAGCCTGTTGGCAGCACATGGGTTGGAGGGCACTCTCACAAAATGGCTGCCATGGAGGGCCTGGCCAATCCCAAAGCCCCTCTTGAAATGGAGACATTACTATCTACCACCCCTTCTGGTCTCTGAGGATGCTCTCTGGCATTTTTGTCTTATTTTTGGCCAGATGGGCACAGAGCCCAACCAGGAATGGGGCTGCAGCCACTCTCACAATTTTATCTTCTAAGAATGCCTCTGTCCTCCATGGGGCCCTCTGGTCCTTGAAAATAATGTCTGGTGCTTGGCTTTGTACATTCTAGCCTTCCAGACATCCTTGCTGCCTACAGGTGCCGTGTACCCTGTGGGCAGCACAGGGTCATGGCTGTGGTATTACATAGCATTCCCTGGGCATCTCTATTTAGCCCCCGAAGGATAGATAGGGAACACTGCAAGGGAAGAGTCTCCAAGACTCAATCCCACCAGTCAGTCCAGAAGGACATCACAATCCACTGGACTAAAAATCCTCAAGAGATCCAGGAGAAAGAACAAGAATGGATCCTTCCTCCATGACGTTCTTAGAGGAGACAACCCCCCAAAGTGAGCAAAGCAGGCGCACTTCTATTATTTTGCCTGACTTAAATGGGTTCAGATCCAGTCCTGGAAGGCCTTTTCAACTACCTGGGCTGAAAATGATAAAAAATGGATCATTATACAGAAGATGCTTCATCCTTTCCAACAGTAGCCTTTTTTGGGCTGGCATGGGACATTTAGGCCCTTCAGATGACAAAATGCAAGGTGCCATCTTTAAAAATAAAAAAACCAAAGAGAGAAAAGTGATGGTAAAATAATGTTTGGCTCAACACCTGTCCTGCAGATGAAATATTAGGAGGCATCAGCCTTTTTTTCTCCCTAACTGCCTCTCTTTAAGAACAAAGCACGTTGGCTGAACAAACTTGGAGAATCTGGGCTCATAACTGAAGTGAAATTTGAATTTTAAGTCACAAAGAAAGTATGATGGAAACATGTTCCATGATGAGAACTAGAAACCTGAAGCTGAATAGAGGATCTATGTGCATTTTGAAGACAGAAGAGTAAACAGAAGAATGTGCTGTTGTACACAAAACTCAGCTACCTGAGAAATCTTTTGCCTAAAAAATATATACAAGGAAATGCAACAGCTGTATTGTTTATTTGTTTAAATGGTATGTTTTGCACTGCACAACTAAACTTTATTTACCAGATAATGAACCAACTTCTTGTTCTACCAAACTTTTTGTTGGATGTGTGCCAGCAAAAATTTTAAAAAAAGAGATGCCGGTGCATGACAAAACATATTTTTGATGGAATTGCATAAGAGTTCCTAAATATTTCTACCTTCTGAGGCAATATTGCTCTAATCAAAATCTATTTGCTTACCATCACTGTTTACAAGCAGCATAAACCTCTGGATCATGCAAGACTGGATCTGATTTTTTTAAAAAGATATATCTGAGCAAACATGAGTGTGTTTTGATCCACCACTAACCAATCACCCTCTGTGTGCTAGAGATAGTAAGGAGGTTTACCCAGTTGGAAAGTATAAACCTCACACTGCCTTCTTTAGAAATTAAACCCTGATTTCAGAAGCAGAAAAAAAGTTGGAAGGGGAGCTGTATGGCCTAATATAAATTGGGAGTGGCCAAATAGTGGTGGGAGGGGAAGGGGGGGTAATTCCAGAATTATCCAATAGGATACAAGGAGTGTGATGTCACCGCGCTCAACACAGCATGGTCTCAGCTAACAAAGCGAACAATAGGGCAGATATCTGCCCCATTGACAAGGGGAAAAGACTGATACAGATCCAAAAATTAAAAACTTTAAAAATACAAAAATGTTATACAGCAACTTAGGCCAGTTATAAATGGAAAGGTGGAGTAAATCTTATTCAGATGCTTGAGGAAAGCCTTCAAATGTACCAGGTTTCATTGCTTGAAGAAGGAAGGGTACATTTTCATACCATATATTTTGGCATTTATTATGGTAGCTTTCAGATACAAAACTAGCAAATGAAGAAAGGGGACCCTCGGTTTAAGATTTGGCCCACCATACACTGCACGGCCAGTCTTTGCCACCTGAAACCTGCTTGCTTCCTTTGTACCTTCGCTGCTAAGAAAAATGGGTTTTATAAATCAAAATTTAAAAATGTATAGAAAGAAGGCAAGAACATGAATAATCAGAAATATGCTGAGTGAGCAATTCACAAAAGGGTCCAAAAAGAAGTGGGACCTGAAAAACGGGGCACAGATTACACCCATTTTGCATGGATTCCCAAAGGTGGATCGAGTTTGCCAACTTCTCACAGCCATTCCATCCAGAAAGCACGACAAACACCCAGACTTGCCCTCAAATGAATCTCCCCAATGTGCGTGGCACCTTGTCTTTTCAAAACAAGGATGATCTTTCAATACAATTTATAAAGATGCTCACTCGGTTCTCCCACAACAAGGGAAAGTAGGTGGAAATGGAATATTATTTTTTCTGGAATAATTTTTCCAACTGTAAATGTCGAAAGTTTTTTACGTTCCTTCCTTCCTTCCTCTCCACGTTTCTATGCCACAAAAGAACAAAGAAGCTTTTAAAGTCTCCCAAAAGCCAATGGAACAGGCCCAGAAATTAGGCGTTCCTTGGCTTTCTGGATTTCAGTAAAGTTTGAATAAGGGAAGAGAAACACAAAGCCAAATATGGCTGGATTTAGCCACACAAAAGCTGGAAAAGTTGGTACTGGGGCCCAGGGAGGTTAAGTCCCTCAATTTCCACATTTATGAAGCTACATCTGGGGGAAAATGCAGCATTTTTTAATGCTTACATAAAACAACTCAGACTGGGGTCTCCACAAATATTTGTTCTCTACATATGGTCACCCCCCTACCAAAGTTTCGTTCTTTAAAAAAAATGACCAGCAGTTTGCTTAATTTCCCCCAAACATGGTACTACGGATACTGCTTCAAAAAAATAAAAGCAAGCCCTTTTCACCCCAAAATAAATTAAATAGAGACAAGTCCATTTTTAGCAACCCTCCCAAGAATTTTAGAAAGCTGTGTAGGAGATTGCTGAGTAATTGGGGAGGGGGGGAGAGAATCTAGGTGCAGGTGGGGGGCGAAACCTAAGGATGGTGGACCCGCCCTTTCAGGCCGATGGGGTAACTTTAGGGGGCCGGGGGCAAGGCCGGGCAACTATGATCTCTTCTTCATCCTCTTAAGGTTTTACCTTGGCGGCCCACGATTTCTGCCACATGTTCCGAACTGGGCACCGAGACGCACTCGGTCATGTTGACGCTCTTCTTGCGGCTGCCGATGATGCCCAGCGGCCCGGCCAGCAGGGGGTGCTGTGGCGGAGGGGGGTGTCCCAGGTGGGGCGGGAAGGCCCCGAGGATCTCCACGGGGGAGCCGGAGTTGGAGGCAGGCGGGCTGCCCTCGGAGTCCAGCAGCACCAGGCCCCCACCTGCGGGCGGCGCTGCTGCCAGGGGGGGCACCCCATGGTAGCTGAAGGGGTCCAGCCCTCCCGGATCACCTGCCTCCATCAGGTCGTCCTCGGGTCGCGGTCCTCCTCCTCCTCCTCCTCCTCCATCCTCCTCCTCGGCCGCCGCCGCCTCCTCTCCCTCCTCCGCCTCTCCTCTCCCGCCTTCTCCTTCCTCCTCCTCCTCCTCCTCCTCCGCCAGCCCCAGGATGGAAAGCTGTTCCAAGGCCAAGGAAAGCTCCGCCGCGGGGTCTCGGGGCGCCTCGGCTTCTCGCAGAAGAGGCGGAGAGGGCGGCTCCAGGCTGGGCTGCTCCGGGCCGGCCGGCAGGGCGAAGCCGCCGCCGGAACAAGCCGGCTGCTGCGCGATCTGGGGGGTCAGCAGCCCGCCCAAGCCAGGCGGGGGGCAGCAGCGGGAGGCTTCTCCATCCAGCTGGTAGATGGCGCTGGGCATGGCTGCCTGCAGCTCCCCCTCCGCCTCTTCCTCCTCCTCCTCCTCCTCCTGCTGCCCCCCCAGCCTGGGACGGGCTCTCTGCCTCCGGCTTCGGGGCGCTCTCTCGGGCTGCCGCCGCCGCCGCCGCCGCACCGCCCCCAGATCGGCTCCGCTCGCCTAGGATCCCGCCCCCCCGCCTTCCCCTCTTCCTCCTCCTTTGTTTGCTGGCCCTGCCGCCGCCTTCATCCAACAGCCCGGCCCGGAGAGGGGGAGGAGGTCGGACGGGGCGGGGAGCCCGAGCGGAGGCTGCCGGCAGCGCCCCCCACCCGCTGGCGCCTCGCCGCGCCTCTGTCCCACCCAGAAAGAGGACGTCATCTCCAGCCCAACAATGAAAGAGGGGGGGAGAAGGGGAAGGCGCATGCGCGGGGAAAGCCTTTCCCCACCCTTCACCCCCTGGGGTAGCCCCGCCCCCACCCACGCGCTGAAAAGGCTCGGGGTGGAAAGCGCGGCCACGCCTTCCAACTTCTGGCTTGGGGAGATCGGGGCCGATTTGGGACGGGAGGGACGCCTTCCCCCCCCCCCGCCACCCAATTTCCTGCGCTATCCTTGTAGTAAAATATATGTATGCTGGCTAGAGTCGCGTGGTGCACTGAAAAAAAAAGTACTCTTAAAAAAAGGGTGCGCTAAAAAAAAAAAAAAAAAAGGAACTCCTTTCAAGTCAAGCTCCTGGGGATGTTCGAGTGCAAAAACGATTTACTTGCCCCCATTTGGTTTAATGATTGTCTGAACTCAGGAAATGAGTTAATAAAGGAACTACAATAGGGGTGCTGTGTGAATGCGGTTATGGAATCATACGTTAACCTAGTGTTGTGTAGGAAGCCAGTGAGAGTGATCAGAATAGGATTTAGTGGATTGTGCAATGCCATGGAACTGGGAGAATAAGAGAAAGCTTAACCTTCGCATTCCCACACAGCCAGAGCCCTGACCGCCGCTCCAGGAGGAATCTCCTCTCAGTTCAGACGGACACCTGCAGGCGTAAGTGCAGCTATCTTTGAATTTCATGTCCCTCTGCCCAGCTGCTCCCCAGCCCCCCCTTCTTACACGGCCAGGAATGCAGACCCATCAGCCTTAGCCCTGGCGTGTGATGGATTAATGCCATCAAGTTGGTGTCGCCTCTTGGTGATCTGTCCCCAGACAGGGCTTCCAGTGGTGCACCCGCTGCAGCTGTAATCAAGTCCACGCACCTTTCTGCTGGCTGTCCTCTTTCTCGCTTTCCTTCCACTTTCCCCAACATTACAGACTTCACAAGGTGGGTCTTCGCATCACGTATCCAAAATTGAGCCTGGTCATTTGTGCATCCAGTGACAACTCTGGGCTGACTTGTTCAATGATCCATCCGTTTGTTTTCTTGGTTGTCCACGATATTCTCAGGAGTCTTCTCCAACCCCAAAGTTCAAAAGCATCAATATTCTTCTTATCCTGCTTCTTCAAAGTCCAACTTTTGTTTCTACAGTGTAACAGGGAAAACCATTGTCTGCCGGATTCTGATCTTTTGAGGCAGCATACAAACTGTTAAATGAGTGAATCAATGAATGAAGACATGTGCTTCTTCCTCAGTTGGAGCCACTCACATCTCCAATGTAAATAACCTCAAAGGTTTAATTGTTTTTCATCCCCCCCCCATTTATCTTTAAATCACTTTGGAGGTCATTTGGGCAATGGTTAATTAAAAAAAATATATTAAAAAAATAACCAAGTGTCCAATTAAAAAAATAGAAACGCAGATATTAAGACTTCAGAGAAAAGAATGAACAAACATAATAGTGTATACTCAACAAATTGGAATGCTTTATTGTCCTGGTGTTTTATTTGTAAAACTATTAACTGTAATAAAAAGAATAAGTCTTCAGTAATATATAGTAGTAAAGGATGGACAAATGTAAAGAGAGTAAAAGAATGGAATGATTATCTGTCCTTACTTTCTTACATCCCATGTCTGTCCACATAGCTAAATGATTATTGTACTGCTTTGAGTCCGTTATTGTTACTAGGAAGAAAAATACTGTAATGCACTAATATTTATATTCTATCTATGAAGTCACTGATTTTTTTCCATGGGGTGTTTTCTTCTTGTGATTATTAGTGACATCAACTAATAATTGGAGGAAGATGCGATAACTGACTTTTTAGCTGAGAATACCTCTATTGGGAATTGTTTTTGAATAGACCTGGGTAGTGCTGAATTGTGAATATTGTATAATAAGTTACAACACTTATATGCTGCCCGACTCTCAATGACTCTGGACAGCTCATAACATTAAAGAAATTACAATAATACCAATAAAAGATAAATGATGGCAAATACGATGAAGTGAAGGGTCTCCCTCTCCCTCACCAAAAGCCAAAAGTAAGAGTGGCTCTTGTAAACAACAGCAAAATGGGAGCCATCCAGATCTCAGAGGGAGCCTCACTCCAGAGGGCAGGTATTGCCACAGAGAAGGTACGCTTCTGGGGTCCTGATAGATGCCAGAGTGTGCCAACCCTGTGAGATTGAACTGGCAGGGCAGATACTATGGAAGACAGATGGTCTCTTAAGTAACCAGGTCTTATGCCATGTAGGGTTTTATAGGTACTGAGGCATGCCCATCACTGCCCACACCGCTGCATTCTGGACCAGTTGAAGCTTCCAGGTGGTCTTCAAGGGCAGCCCCACGTACAGCACATTGCAGTAGTCAAGCCATGAGGTGACTGGGGCATGAATGTCTTAAGGGCATGTATGTACTGTATAAATATGTAATATTCATATATATATGAGATTACACAACAAGTTGTAGTTATTTTGATATGTAGAAATATTTTGGTATTCAGAGGAAAAATGTAACAATGTGCAAGAACATTTAGAAGAACATTTCAGCTATCAAAATTAAGCCCATGATAATTTTTTCTTCCCTTAGAATTAGTGCTTAATTTTGGCTGGATCTTGTCCATCTTGTATTTATTCCATCTTCAGATGCAAAAATTAAAAAAAAAAAATTCTGGATCTTCCCTAAATATATATAGTTGTGCAGAGAATTAAGTTTGTAAACATTTCAGGGTCAGGTACGAACACACTTAATGCGAGTAGAAATTGCGCAAGGGAGAATTCTCAACCCTAAACCCATTACATCACAGAAATGCCTTTTTATGGATTTAAATGGAATCCTGATTTTTTCCCCCTGCTTTTTCATTCTGTAAGATTTTGTGCAATGGGTCTAGTTTGTTCAACTTTTTTGTCACCTTGATGCTTTGGAAGGTGTCTAAAAGTTGAGTGATGCTAGTATAAATGTTCTTTCAATATTAATTGATAACCAAATACTAACTGGATCTGAAAAGATGCAAGTTTACTTACCTGTGACAAGTTGCATCTTTTAATGATTTTGACAGTCCCCCAAACTTCCTCTCCATCCATGACAGAACAAAATATTTGCAGACCTGAGCGTGAACACTCCCTTATTACATCAGCCTGCTTCAAATCCAATTTGTAAGGGGGGGGGGGCTTCCCACCACCCTCCTTTGTTGAAAGACAGTAGCTGAAAGGTAGAGAACCAAGATTCAAGTTTCAATCACGGCCTCCAGATAAAATTAGGGCCAGTAACGACCGAACAACAAAATCATCTCTGCCTAACACACTAGAGCAACCTTTTGTCAATTTGGGCCGTTTGGGGGAGGGCTTAGCACATGTGAACCCAACTATAGTCAGTACTTGACAAATTGTGGTTTAGCACAAGGTGTGGACCCTGGTAACTTAATCTAAAGTAGACTTATCCAACCTGGTGCCTCTTACAGGCTGATTCCCATATTCTCCAGTCAGCATAGGGAAATCCATGATTGAGGATTATGGGAATTGGTATCCTTTTGGGCACATACTAGCACCACCTCCTGCTTTTGGTAATTCTGTGGGTAAATTTACGCATCACTGAAACATGAAACACATTGGCCAGTTAATATGAACGCTGCTGTGATGGAATGGAATTATGAAGGCCACACTCGGGGAGGGAAACATCCTCTTTCGTCTCCTGAGGGGTGAGGAAGAGATAAGAGGATGAGGCTGGCACCTCCCTGAGGAATTCACTGTTTTCACTGGCTGACTGTGGGAACTAAGTTTCAGTCTGGGAAGATTCTTGCTAGAGGTTGTAGCTAATAAACATTGCTGAACTGAATCTGCATGGTCTCCTGGAATTCCTTGGGCTAGGCCTGACAGCTGCCTTATTATATACTTCACTAGTATTGGGAGCTTTTAAAAGATTAAATGTATCATCCAGAATGGGAACAGCTGCCATGCCCACTTGAGTAAATAGAAAGTATTAGGTGCTCTGGATTCAGGTACTTATTCTAGAAAAGCCAAGATTGTATCTTGGGAACCATGTAGGAAAGGAAGGAGGATCTGGCACATGCATTTATATTAAGCAACCAGGAGGGTTTAACACATCTTACACTTTTGTATGTAGCTCAGCGGTATACGAACCCAGCCACTGGAATTTTTACAACAGGGGATCTTGATCCAGCCAGTTGCAACTTAATAAATGAGGTATTAACATCATGCATGAACTAAGCCACTTGTAGACTTTGGGATGAGATATAACTCTTGCTTCCTGCAACACCCAATGGAAGTCTTAATCTGCCCACTGCTATTCAGAAGACTGGAGTTGTGTGTACGGTGGTCACTTAGGTCTGTGCCAAGGAAAACTTCAGATGGATAAAGTGCTATTGGCTTGTTATATGATGGATCCCCCTCCCCTAAATACTTGATACTGAAAAGCAATTCCGATTTTCCACTTTGTGATAATAGCTCCATAAAACTTGGTAGGCAAGGTGGCACTGCTCCAATCATCAAGGAATGTTGATGTAGACCCACCAATGAATGTTACCAGGATTTGGTCCTTTAGGCCCTTTCAACAGGCAGAATGTGCCAGCAATGAAGAGCGCCCCCCTCCTTTTACATAAGCCAAGGAAATGCTTTGAACCTGAGAAGGCTGAGAAACATTGGATTTTCTTATTTTTATGCATATGCTAACTTCCACTGAATGCAGAGGAATCTTCAAGTAATTTTGATGTTCTTTACGGATAAGCATCTTGTCCTTTTTTTAATGAATATTTTTGGTGTGATTTCATAGGGAGCTATTTGTAATCTGAATTCAAACTGGAAAACCCACGCCACATGTCCCTTTGTCTCTCTGATCTAACTGGCTGGTGACATGCTTGAGTTGGAAAGCATGCTTTTTGTGCGCAATACAGAGGGCTGCAACTACAAAGTTTGCATTTCTATTTTTACAGGATAGGGAAGCATCCCTTTTAGAAGTTTTATCTCCCGCCCCTGCTCTCCTACTTTTTCATTGGACAAGAGATGCAACTTCAACATTGCGGCTCACAACAGTTCTCATAAATGGCTGCTCTTCTTGCACAACAGTGATGCTGAATCAGGCCAGCCACCTATTATTTCCCAGCTATCTGACTATGAGAAACCTATGAACAGAACATGGTACAACGGCTTCCCCAAACTCAGGTTGCCCTGCAAATAACATTAATAGGTTTGTTGATCCTGGAATTATATATCCATCACAGCTGGTCTCCGTCCTGCCTGAATAGAAGCCATTGGCCACCATTCCAGAGTTTCTTCAGTGGACTATGAAGCTATTTCCACCAGTTAACTTGTGTAATTTTACACATTAGTTATGCTTTTTTTGAGTATTGACTCCTGGTGACTGTCTGGACCAGTCCCTGCAGTTTTCTTGGCACGTTTTTGAAAGCAGTTTGCCCTTGCCTTCTACTTCCTAGGGCTGGAAGAGGGACTGGCCCAAGGTGGCCCAATTGGCTTTGTGCCCAAGGTAGGACTAAAACTCACGCTCTCCTGGTTTCTAGCCTGGTGCCTTTGCCACTACACCCAACTGGCTCTCCACGGTCTTTTTACTCACATTAAAAGGGGCTCTAAAATACTCCAAAGCAGGGAATGAAAACCAGAACTTTCATCCCCTGCTGCTTCCATGCAACTATTCAGTGGGCTGCCTTTGCTCATAAAGACACAAATACTAGACCTGCAATCCATCATCTGATCTAGTGACCATCATTACCCATCTTTCAGCAAGGCATTCTTGATCCCCTATAGCATTCTTCTACCTGCTTTGAATCTCTCTCTTTCATTGGATGACTGCTATATAATACAATTCTTTTTCCTCACCTCTTTTCCAGCTCTATAATTGGGAGTAACATTATTTGAGAAGACACGCTATCCATATTTCACTGCATTTTCTCAACAAGCATTAAATGTATGAAAAACATTTTATTACAAAACTAATATTCCCCAACAAGACTGTACATTAAGATACTGTTACAGTTAAGGTACATATTAGTGGTAAGGTGGCGACAGTGGTGATGAGTGTGTATTTGAAAGACAAAGGATTAAAGAATTTTCTAAAAATTGACTGAACACCACACTATCAAATCATTTGTTTCTTCTAAAAAGGAAAGAAATGCATCAAGCTGGCTTGAGGATGCTGTGAAGAGAGCCAGACTGTTTCCTTTTCAACAGGGCTTTAACACATTTGCGCGTTAGTTGCAGTTTCATCCCAACATGACTTAAGCTTGCAACATGATTCTGCAACATAAAAAGCTTAAAGGAATCATTTGTGATATTTACTAGGAATTATATGCTGAGAAATTGCTGCAAATAAACAAAGAAAAGTAACCAAGCAGGGACTAACTCTTATGTGCATGCAAGAGCAGAAGAGAGATATACATGATGGATTTCAACCAAATACTCAAAAATCTGAAAATAATTAAATAAAGACTACTGGACCAAAATCCTGCATTTCTTTTATAAAGTCCAAAATGAGAAGAGCTGTTTTAGGCCCCAGTTACAGGCTCCAAGATCACATGTCTAACTCTGGGGATTAAATACACCCCACATTTCCAAAATACATAAAATCTAACCAGGATTTATGAACGGGGTTTCCATCAGCCCTGGTTTTTTTTTTTTTTTAAAAGAGATGTAGCACTCTCATCTAATCCTGAAACTCTGCTGAATGAATTTTAGTAAATTTAAAGTAAGTAAATTTAAAATCCATTACTGAAGATTTAATGTCTTGCTGATGACAGTTATTCAGAGACAGTATGCATATGTAAGCAAGCAAGAGGCAAAGGTGGTCTTGTTTGTGTTTCTATGCTCTAATATTCATGATAACCCATTCCCAGCTGAGGCTGAACACATTAAGGCAAATTCTGTGTCATTTACAACTGGCTTGGTTTGCTCGCTTCTCCTCAACTATGTTAGCAATCTAATACTACTACTTCTGAAAAGCATTTAATTATATGAGACAAAGGCAACCCTTCCCCCAGTAACCATATCAATTATAAAACAAACAAGAGGAGGTCAATAGCACTAAGAAATCCCTTCTTTCAATAGGTGTAAAAACCTCATACAGCACCTTTTGGTTACATTTTCTCTGACTGGTAATTATTGTCACCATTCAATATTCTTTCTACAATGATTTGTGCTCATAAAGCTCTGCATGAATTATAGTTCTTTGTCATGTTATATTCATTTAGAAGAAGGGAATTTTGATCAAAGCTTGGATCTATAATAGCTCCAGGGGCTGTTTCCCAGCCCCACATGAGAAGGCACCTTCTATTGGTGGGATTTTTTTTTAAAAAGCAAATCAAATTAACCCGAATTCAAAAACCAGATAAGAAAATGAAGATCCCACAGCAAGATTTTGCAAGTGGGATGGATTAGCTATACCACCAAATATATTTTGTTATACGTGACTTCAAATAGGCAGAGAAAATTTAAAAGAAGTTCTTCATGTCATCTCTGCGGGTTAAGCCAAGAGATAATTGGTTTAGGGCATGTGCAGACACTATCAGAAAGAGACTTGGGAAACCTGTTTCAGTTGCTAGTCTGGGAATAAGATGAAGGGATTATGTTCACAATTCTTGAATACCCTTTCTGATTCCTCTATTGCCCTGTGATACTTTTAGGAAAAAAATGAGGGGGGCAGAGGAAAAAAAAAACTGGGTTCAGTAAGTCCTTCTTCAAACTACAGAGAGTCTGACTGGTCCCTTCAGCTTCTTGTGAACCGAGGCCAAACATGTTCACACACGCAGGTACAGTTAGTGCACAACATTCTGAAGATGCACTTGCCTCTGTGTGGATCGAGTGCAGGCTAGTTCTTGAGAGAAACACCCTGAAGGAAAAGAGACACTTGATCAGCTATAATGCATGTAAGGTAACAGCTCAAAAAGGTAGCCGAGGTGGGAGAAAGAATAGTGGTGAGGAAGCTCTCTCTATTCCATGGCGCTGTATGCATGCAGCAAGGTCAAGAATACAACTGCCTGTGACTATGGGGATGGGTAGGTTGCAAAATAATCTCTACGTTCAAGACATCTCTTCTTATTCTGAAAATCCATTTGCACTTGCTGCTCAACACTCAGGAGAGTTCCAAAATGTACCCACACCATTCAAAGAATGGGCCAAGCCGACTTGGCCTTAGGACCAAGAACATACCAGGAATACCATCGAACCCCCACTTTAATTCCCTTCACTCCTAGTTAAAATGGAAATGGAACAAATGATTGGAATAGTATTTGCTTAAAACCTTGAAAATGCTATCATTATCATCAACAACACTGAGCTTGATGATAAATATAAAGAAATACAGAATAAAGTAGCTTTGAAACCCTGGAATTCTTCAAGGGTTGGAAAAAACATGAACTTATGGCACTACAAACATGTGGGAGATGGGGACAAGGTATTAGTATTGAACTGTGCTACCTGGACTATACATTCTCCATCTCCTGTCCATGATCACCATCTTCCTCCTCTTCCTCCTCCTCCTCCTCTTCATTACCCTTTACTACAGGGGTCTCACCATCCCTTGCTATCTCTTCCACGTGAGCAAGCATGTCAGCCATCAATGCTTCCTCTAGCCTCTTCCTCACTTGCTGAACCAGCTCTTCCTGCTTCCTGGGGAGGGGAAATTAAACAAACAAACGAACAAACGAATACATACATACTTCCCCCCAGCACGTTGTAACTGTACCTTTGTGGCATGCAGCAAATAGAAGTGTAGAAATCCTGCTATTAGGGAAGAGGGAAATTGTCGAAGAGTAACACAATCGGTTTTATATCCCATGTTTCATTCAGGAGCTCACAGGTAGAATAGAGTGCTTCCTTCTCTTTTATTTTCTCCACAACAACCATCTTATGAGATAGATTGGAATGAGAGAGAATGGCTGGCTCAAAAGCACAAAGTGAGCCTCCATAGCTGCGGGGAACTAGAACTTGGGTCTCCCTGCTCCTGGTCCAACACTTTAACCACTAAATCACATTGGTTCATGTGCAATGAAGATGATAGAACATAACAGGATTTCTGCTGGCACACTGTAGCCCGTGGTGATGTGATGGAATGGAATTATGAAGGCCAGGCTCAGGGAGACGAGCATTTTCTTAGCTCGCCGCAGGAGCGTGGGAACCACAAGAGGATGAGACTGGCACCTCCCTGAGGAATTCACACTGTTGTGGCTGGCTGACTTCAGAGCTGGGGTTTCAGTCTGGGAAGATTCTTGCTAGAGGTTGTAGCTAATAAACATAGCTGAACTGATTTTGCATTGTCTCTTGGAGTTCCTTGGGCTAGGCCTGACATCAATCTTCCCAGACTGAAACCCCAGCTCCTAAGGCAGCCAGCCACAACAGTGTGAATTCCTCAAGGAGGTGCCAGTCTCATCCTCTTGTAGTTCCCACGCTCCTGCGGCGAGCTAAGAAAATGCTCGTCTCCCTGAGCCTGGCCTTCATAATTCCATTCCATCACAGGTGACCACCTATTTCTGGTAAGATCCAAGTAGAGCAAGATATGCTTCATTAAGAGATGTTTCATTAAGACACGGCGGACCATGCAGAAACTACAGACAGTCCTCAACTTACAACCATATTAGGGATTGGAACTTCCATCACTAAGTGACGTGGTCACTAAGTGAGTCATGCCTGATTTTACCACCTTTTTTGGCACAATTGTTAAGTGAATTACAGTCAAGAAGCAAATCCAGCTCCCCCATTGACTTTGCTTGTTGGAAGCCCCCTGGGAAGGTCAGAAATGGTGATCACATAATCCTGGGATGCTGCAACCATCATAAATACATGCCAGTTGCCACGCACTTGAATTCTGATCACGTGACCGTGGGGGATGCTGCAATGATTGTAAGTGCGAGGACTAGTCGTAAGTCACTTTTTCCAGCGCCATTGTAACTTCAAATGGTCACTAAACGAATGGTGGTAAGTCAAGGACTACCTGTATAAAGATGTCTTCCTGCGGAAGCCTTAGTTTCAAAGACAGCCAATGCAATTGAGCTCCCAGTGGAGTGCGCTCTAATTTCCTGCTATACAAGTTTGTTCTGTGTCTTATTCATTTATTTATTAATCAAATAGGCTATTCTGATGGAGACCTTGATCCACATGGTTATCATGGTCACTGAAGCTTTCTATCCCAAGTAGGACTATCAGAAGGCTACTAGGAGACTGTCAGGGACTATGAATTCTTCTGTTCTTTGAGAGAACCTGATAGCCCGTCTGACATCTAGCTTATGCCAGTCTCTAGTTGGATCTTAGGGTTAGGGCAGAAGAAAAGATGGCTTCCTCACCTGGTAGAAGACCAAATTCATAGAAACACTGTACAATTTGAAAATGGCCACGGAGATCTAGTCCAAACCCCTGCCAGGACAGGTATCCAGCACTACAGCATCCTAAAGAGATGGCCATCCAGACTGTTTAAACCCCTCCAACAAAAGTCAAGCAGTCTGTTCTTTGTTGAATAGTACTTATTGGTAGGTAATTCTTCCTGATTTCCAACTAAAATCTATTTACAATTTAAATCCATTCTTCTAAAACAACTTTGAATAATTCTGCCATTGTCTAGATGATGGGCCTTCAGATACAGGACAAGAGCAATTACGTCTTCCTGCAGCCTTCTCCAGGCTAAATGTACCAAATACTTCCAAATGTCTGTTAACTTTTTCTTTCCAAGCCTTCTTGGTTGCTTTCTTCTGGACATGGTTCAGTTTGTCAACTCCTAAAATTCAATTCATTTCTGACAGTCACCCAATTGAAGTCATAGCTACTAGGCCAAAAGAGATTCACCATTCCCCAATATTAGGACTGAGAATGATACCTGCTTGCAAAGGGTGCTGGATTGTATATTTTTGTCAAGGTCAGCCTGTAGAAAAGTGAAGACCTGGGGGTGAAGGTTGACAATGGCAAAATTCCTCTCCTTTTGATTCATCTATAAAATGCTCACCACATTAATTTATCTATGTGGATGACAGAGGCCCTTTGGGATGCTGGGATGGTCTGTATGGCTTTGTTGTCATATTCTAGGCTATTAAGTTTGTTCTGCTCAATCTTCAGGTGCGTAGCTGTAAATAGCTATGGTCTGGGCGGTTGAATCCCCCCTCACTTAGCAGAACTGGAGTGATTTCATGGTCAGAATGCTAGCAGGTTGAATATATCTGAGAATGAGGATCTTCTGAGCCTGTTGGAGGCAACTGGTATAACCTCCTCTCCCCAACTTTGTCATAGGTGCAGAGAATTAGTGGAAATGGTGGGAAGGCGTACAGCAGCTTTCTTGGCCAATTGGCCAACTATTACGCCTGTTTTCTTTTTTGGGAAATGAAAGATGTAACATTCCATCTTGCAACTGATGAAACTTGTGATCTATCAGAGTACCCTAGAACTGAGGCTTCCTTTTGCTGGCTCTTGGTCCTTGTGGCTGAGCCAGTTTGCCATCATATTGTGGATTCCCTAGACAAGCTGTCCCATAAGAAACAGCACTTTTTCTTTTGCCAGTGCAGAAGCTTCCTTTATTAGCTGTCTTAATCTGCTGCTTCCTTCTCTCCAGATGGAGTTTTGGTGGTTATGTTTTTTGTTAGGAGAATGTACTGGCTATTTAGAAGTGCTAGAACCTGCTCAGAAATCGCCATACAATGCACACTTCCAGATTTATCTTGCTTCTTCTTGTTCAGACTCCCTGGGCTATAAAGCCTATACAGTTAGCCTCCCAGCCTGACATTTTCAACCAGAGTCACTTGTTGAGATGGGTGGCTATAGAAATCAATCAATCAATCAATCAATCAATCAATCAATCAATCAATCAATCAAATAAGGCTCCTGGCTGCCATAGCACTGATCAAGTTCCCTTCTGATGCATGCAGTACAGAGCATGTTGCTGAATTGCTAGAGGCTGGCATGCTTACTTGCCCTCAGCATTTAGAGTTCCTTCACTGCGTCCACAAACACCAGACTGCTGTTGGTGAGCTTGCTGGTCATGAGTCCCCTCCCAAAATTATGAAAAGAAAAACTAAGTAGAGGAAAAGAGATCTCAATTGACAGTGTTGTAGTCAAGTTGCAGAACTTGTAGGCATGTGTGCTCTCTAGAGCAAGGGAGGGCAGGAACTGGGTGCAGAGATATCTGCTCCTGCTGGAAGCAATATTAAATGTTTGTAGCCCTGCCTGAAGTGGACTGAGAAGGAATGCCCTGGCTCCACTGTGGGTAGATAATGTGCATTTCACAACAACAATTTAATTTTTTGAAGACAGAAACAGCAGATTTTGTTAAGCGTCTAACAAATTCTGGCACTATGTAAAACACCAGGGGGAGAAATTACCTCCTGCCCTGGGAGTCAGGTTTTATTACCTGATGTCTTCATCGGTCACCATGAAGGCTTTGCAGAGAGGCTGAGAAGTGTTTAGCCAGACCCCAGGGTTTTTCTCAACAGCAGCAGAAAGCTGTCCAGTGATGGGCATTGTGCTGGTATGTAAGGCACTGGCAATGGCCGAAAGGAGGGTCTCATCGGTACATCCAGGTCCCACACCTAAAGAGGTACAGCAGCAGAACAGTTAATAAATGCCTCTTTCTGTCTTTTTGCTGATACTATTAGGGAATTCCTACTGATCAGCAATGTCACGTTTAAGACACAGGTATTCTCCATGACATCCTGACAACAATACCTGGTACTAGCTAGAACGGTGAGCTGAGATTTGAGTTTAAATCCCTACTCCACAATAAAGCTTTTTGTACTTTTCTAAAAGTTTCTTTTTTTCCCTTCTTTTTAACCTCTTGGCCTAAAAACACAGCTAAGCCTTTCCTATTTTGCAGAAGGCAGAGCTAACACTGAGATGACAGGATTAGCCTCCAAAAAGTTTATGCCCTTCCTTCTAGGCAGAAGAGGTAGAATTAACTCTTTCCTGTGGTCTCCATTTTCAGCAGATTGAGAATCAACAAGCTTCCCTTCCCTTGTTGTTTTTTCCCTGAGGATAAGAAAAAGAGGGGCATAAAACAAGCTAATGTGTATCATCCTATGCACATCCTACCCGAACAATGAGATTTTTAAAAATGTATTTTTAACAAACATACAGGCAGCTAATCACCTGCATGGTTATGGTGATGCACCTTAGTAAGTGCAGGAAGGAAGGAAACTGAAATCTGAAAGGACTGGATCACTTCTGGAATGGAGTTTGGGAAAACAGCAGCATATTCAAAAGGCTGGCTAAAAAAGGAGTTTCTAGCCAGAAGCTCTTCCACGCAATTCAAGGATTGTGAATGAAGGAGGTTTAAAGCTTTCATTACTGAAATTAATATACAGATGAACATAAATGTTAATCTTCTTTGTGATGGCATGCCAGCTTAGGAAAAGATTCACTTTTGCATCTAGCAAGTAAAGATTTATTTTTGGCATCACACTAAAGATTTCTCTGTTCACCCAACCTATCTGAACATTTGTTTTTATGACTGTATCATTCAGTTGATTGACATTAACTCTGCTTTAAAAATTCATGCTTATAATAAAGCATCATTACTTTTAAAATAACGGTTAAATGCTCTGAAGAATATTTGATGGTGGAGAAGTGGGATGTAAAACGTTCCCAAATAAAATAATCATCTTCGTGATCTGAGGAACTTGGTCACTGCCACCAGCAGATCCATTCTCTACCAACACCTGTGAAAAATACCTTGCAAACCCTTTGGAAGGTCCATTGTTTTCACCAGCTCCTCTGCAATATCGAAGGCATTTAAGCCACTTAGTTTCTTTTCCCAGAAGAGCTAAAAAGAGAAAAATAATTAATTTCTGTAAAAAAAAGGGGGAAGGGGCAGTGGGGAAGGGGAGAGAAAAGCTATGTGTTTCCTCTCTCAATACAGGAAAAACTGTTACATATCTTTAAGAAACCTGCAGTATGTCAATTTTTTCATCTCACTCCAGTCTTATTCCAGTCTTTCCCAGTATGCATCCCTCCTAATATTATTCAGTGTTAAAGCATTTTAACCCGCTGACTTTGAAGATTCCTGAATGGAGTAAAAATGAACCCCAGCCCTCAGGTTTATCATGTAAAAAGACATGTTACAAAGGGATGAAGGGAGAAAAGTTGGGGCAGGGAAGCAAATTCAGGAACAAATTCTTACAGTGACCAAATGTAATGCAGGAGAGCAAACAACTCAGAGAGGAGAAATCAAACAACTTTCAGCTTAAGCAAATGGAATGGCCCAGCTTTCTGTTCTTCACATTTTTGTAACTGAGTAGAATGGCTGCTGGTTGAAAGCTGAGGGAGGTAGAGTTTGGAGGATTTATATTTTGGATTACAACTCCCATCAGCACAAGTCAGCATGAATAATATTGGAAATGATGTAGTCCAAGTTATCTGGGAGGGCACCATGTTGTGGAACATTGGATTTTAACCTGATGGTGGCTTTCCAGAAGATAGGTCAGTCTTCCCATCCAAGATATTTTTAAATTCGTGGATTTAAAATCAGGGGCATGCAAAATTTGTCGACTTGAGAATTCAACGTTTCAGACATCCAGAATATTTTGTTACCTTCCAGACCATGCCATTCCTGGGGGCGGGGAGTTCAGCAGTTTCCAGAAGTAACTCTTCTGAACTGGAAGTGGTTCGAGATGTTCCGGGGTGGTCTGGCCCAAAACGAGGCCCATTTTGTCCAGAACACCTTGAATCATTCCCAGTTTGGATGACTTGTTTCTAGAATATGCCGAAGCATCTCCCTTGGGAGAGAAATGTGATTTTCTGGAGTTTACCAAAATGGCCCACTCCCAGATTGATGAATTTTGCACTTCTCTATTGGACAGAAGATGCCAGGGATTTAACATGAGATCTCCTGCATGCAACATACCTCCCCAAATTTTTTAAACAATGATTGTATAATTTTTGTTGAAGGCTTCACTTGAAAACTGGGTGAAGTCAGAATCTAGCTTTAGAGGGCATCAAGGATTTTCCCCCTCTTAAACTCAACTCAAGATACCAAAATATGCAAAACAGGGGCCAACATTTTTGGTCCCATCCACTTGGGTTGGGACAAGATGCTCTGAGCTAAAAAATGGATGCTGGCAGCTTGCATGCAGCCCCAAGGTCTACTTTTTGCACTTTTAGTTCAGATTAATCTGAAAAGGGAGAATCAGTATGAGCAATTTTTTCCTACCTGAGCTAGGTTTTTTCATGTAACCCACTGATTATGGGATGTCCTTGGAAATAGTCTAGAACTCGCTAAGTGCTACTAAGATGGAACCTCAGAAATTCAGAAATGTTAACTTCATGTTCAGAGACAGTCTAAAGCTGCTAGAGGATGCAGGAGTAGGCTGGCAATTTATACTCCTTGCAGACATTCTTGTAACATCTGGCTAACCACTCCTGGAATAGGATGCTGGATTAGGTGGATCTTTGGCCTGATTTAGCAGGACTCTTTTTATGATCTTACAATAATTTAGTGTGGTATAATGGAGAGAGCACACTGACTTCAAAGTAGAGATCAAAGTTCATATTGCTGCTCAGCCTTGGTCAGGCCTCTGCCTCTCAGTCTAGCTTTCTATGAGATCCTTTGGTAAATATTTCAAGGTAGACCTCCCACCTCCCACTCACGTCCCTTACCTGTCGGGGTTGGTCAACTGCCTTTTGGGGGTCAGTCTTCACTTTATTGCTGGGATGATTTGTGATCTTAGTGACTGGTTGTTTAAAAATTGAAGCTGTCTGCCTGACAGGAAGCGTGGTGTTTAGATCAGGTTTACCCTAAAGATTTTAGGGGATGGGAAGGGAGGGAAGGGAGCCATAAAAGAAAAAAAAAGTTTTCATTCAGAAATTAAACTAAGATCTCTGTCTATAACATAATGGAATTTATGGTGATGCAAATATGTTTTGAATCAAATTGTTTCTAATCTGAAACACCCTGCATGAAATGTGAATCAGCTGTGAATGGGCTATCTGAACATTTTTTAGCTAGAAACAGCTCTGTTCTAACTGCAAAACATTTGATTTTGAGTTGGAACAGTTTCAAAATGGTTCAAACTGGCAATTTTGCATTTGAAGTGGTTTGATTCTAAACATTTTCAAGACTCCTAGAATTTAAAGTCTACTCAAAGTTAAATATGTCTTTATAAATATCAGATTTTTAAAGTTACATGTATCATAGTAGGGAAGTATGTGAAGGGGAACATTAACCCTTTCTGTATGCTGTGATTCTGGAGAAATCACTCAATTAAAGAAACTTTTTTGACTACGATGAATTCTCTTCACCGGAAGCAATAGGGGATTTTCTTGTCAGGAATCCAACATAAGGAAAGAGTTGTTTTCCCTTCACATGCTTTGATAATGAATTATCAGCTTCCCCTCCCAACACTATACACATTTTTTTTTAAAGTACACGGAATGTTCTTTAGCCCCATCTTAGTTCAAGCCTTAGATCAACAGCTTGACTTCATGTAAGGCAACTTTATGAGTTTGAGTATGTGTGTACAGCAAAGCCATACCAACATTCTGATGCGTTTTAGAGTGATAAAAAAACTACAAATTAGTATAGGTCCATGAGCATAAGGGTGGTTATCAGTCTGAGGTGCTCTAGTGGATCCTACACTGAATGGTAGAGCAGATGATTTCTAAGTTCCAGTTTTGATTTTATAACTGGAGGTGCAATCAGCCATACTTTCCTTGTGAGTTCTAGGGTGATTATAAGCACTTATCTGTTTTTGTTACTGCCATTATGATTATGATTTTTGATGCAGGTTTTTAAAATAGTTTTAATTGCTGAGATATCAGTTTGCTTGTACAGTGGGGCAAAAAAATATTTAGTCAGCCACCAATTGTGCAAATTCTCCCACTTAAAAAGATGAGAGAGGCCTGTAATTTTCATCATAGGTATACCTCAACTATGAGAGACAAAATGGGGGAAAAAATCCAGAAAATCACATTGTCTGATTTTTAAAGAATTTATTTGCAAATCATGGTGGAAAATAAGTATTTGGTCAATATCAAAAGTTCATCTCAATACTTTGTTATATATCCTTTGTGGCAATGACAGAGGTCGAACGTTTTCTGTAAGTCTTCACAAGGTTTTCACACACTGTTGCTGGTATTTTGGCCCATTCCTCCATGCAGATCTCCTCTAGAGCAGTGATGTTTTGGGGCGGTCGCTGGGCAACGCGGACTTTCAACTCCCTCCAAAGGTTTTCCATGGGGTTGAGATCTGGAGACTGGCTAGGCCACTCCAGGACCTTGAAATGCTTCTTACGAAGCCACTCCTTCGTTGCCCGGGCGGTGTGTTTGGGATCATTGTCATGCTGAAAGACCCAGCCACGTTTCATCTTCAATGCCCTTGCTGATGGAAGGAGGTGTTCACTCAAAATCTCACGATACATGGCCCCATTCATTCTTTCCTTTACATGGATCAGTCGTCCTGGTTCCTTTGCAGAAAAACAGCCCCAAAGCATGATGTTTCCACCCCCATGCTTCACAGTAGGTATGGTGTTCTTTGGATGCAACTCAGCATTCTCTCTCCTCCAAACACGACGAGTTGAGTATAGACCAAAACGTTCTACTTTGGTTTCATCTGACCATATGACATTCTCCCAATCCTCTTCTGGATCATCCAAATGCTCTCTAGCAAACTTCAGACAGGCCCGGACATGTACTGGCTTAAGCAGGGGGACACGTCTGGCACTGCAGGATTTGAGTCCCTGGTGGCGTAGTGTGTTACTGATGGTAGCCTTTGTTACTTTGGTCACAGCTCTCTGCAGGTCATTCACTAGGTCCCCCCATGTGGTTCTGGGATTTTTGCTCACCGTTCTTGTGATCATTTTGACCCCACGGGATGAGATCTTGCGTGGAGCCCCAGATCAAGGGAGATTATCAGTGATCTTGTATGTCTTCCATTTTCTAATTATTGCTCCCACAGTTGATTTCTTCACACCAAGCTGCTTGCCTATTGCAGATTCAGTCTTCCCAGCCTGGTGCAGGTCTACAGTTTTGTTTCTGGTGTCCTTCAACAGCTCTTTGGTCTTGGCCATAGTGGAGTTTGGAGTGTGACTGAGGTTGTGGACAGGTGTCTTTTATACTGATAACAAGGCCAAACAGGTGCCATTACTACAGCTAACGAGTGGAGGACAGAGGAGCCTCTTAGAGAAGTAGTTACAGGTCTGTGAGAGCCAGACGTCTTGCTTGTTTGTAGGTGACCAAATACTTATTTTCCACCATGATTTGCAAATAAATTCTTTAAAAATCAGACAATGTGATTTTCTGGATTCCCCCCCGCCCCCCATTTTGTCTCTCATAGTTGAGGTATACCTATGATGAAAATTACAGGCCTCTCTTATCTTTTTAAGTGGGAGAACTTGCACAATTGGTGGCTGACTAAATACTTTTTTGCCTCACTGTATGTATCAACAGAATCAGTCACATTAGGGAGGTCTATAGAAGGTGTGCTATAAACATTAAAAATAAATAATAGGAGCCTTAATTCATAATATCTGAAGTCAACAAAGTTAAGTGCTGTTACTTAAGTCTACAACTGCTACCCATTCATGTCTATGAAAAACAACATATACAGTGCAGCTTAGTTGATGACTGAGGGCAAAGTCTAGCCCTCTTAGACAAGGAGGGAGAAGCCCTAGCTTAGATATGGCATTTACTTAGTGTACAATTCTAGGTTCAATCTCCAATATGTACATTTAACAGCTAATGTGCACCTCCATCCTGGGAATATGTAACATTGACCCCCCACCCACATTTCCCCTCCATGCTTTGTCATAAAACAGTAACTTGGTCAGTAATAATAAACTACAGAAAAGATCTAAAAATGGAGTTCGCCTAGTCCACTCTTTTTGTTCAGTTAGTTTTGCTTTTAAGATCATTTGGTTCAACCAGACATTTTGCTTAGAATCAAGAATCTTAAGATATGTTTTTGTCTCCCATTTGCTGAGATGTTGTTTTAGAATTTTTAATTGTTGCTTACTTGCTTTGCAACGTTGGTTGTGAAATCTATTTTAACCATCTGCTTCAAGTACAAGTTATTAAAGAAAGAGCATTAATGACAAAATAAGTAACTACAGTTAATAAGCCATATTTCTTTCCCTACAGCCAACAGGGTATCCAAGTTTTAAAAAAAGAGAAAAGTTCAGCCTCACCTTGGTTTGGCTTGAACAGTCATAGCGCATCCTTTGCCGGTTTTTGTTCACCTTGCTCATTAGCATCTTCCCTGTTCGGAAGTCAAATGTGCTCAAGTCCATGGAGTTGCCCAAGTAACGCGCCAGCTGAGGCTTGCTGCGGAATTTCTTCCCACTTGGACTGAGAAATGGACAGAATTTGGGGGGTGGGTGGAAGGAAGAGAGAACAAATTCAGCTTTTGAATTCTGGCCAGCATGTGTTAGAATTATAGACCAAATGCAGCAATTAATTTTGGGCTGCTCTGCACCTATCCATGCAAAACAGTAATAGCTTTGTTCCAGCAGTAACTGAAACCCTTCCTTCAGCTCAGTAACTACAGATGGAACAAAGCTAGTTAGCAGCAAGTCACTTTCCCTACTGCTGAGGACAGGGTGGACAATACAATGTAAACAGAAGATCACTGGTGAAGTTACTGCTGGAGTTAAGCTTTGTAAAGGGGAGGGGTAAAAAACTTAAAATTAAGAAGAAAATACATGCTTTTCTAGAAATATGAGACCTGTGCAAATGCTTATTACAAACAGAAATGATTCAAAAACTACTATTTCAGCAGTATGATACAGGCACGCTAAGAAAAGATTTTAGGCAGTGGGTATGGTGTCCTCCTGATTTAAGGCCTGCAAGTCATCTGTGAGGAAAATGTCCCATGTGAGTTATTATGCTTTTTTTTTTATTGTATGCAGAAAGCATTTCTGGTCCTCTATTCGTCCAATCAAAGATAAAACAGCAGCTGCAAAGCGATGGAACCAATTCTCCACGCTTGCCTGTCTTAAAGGTATGCTGGCATTGTAAAGTTTTCCATGGTATCATTCAGACACTGTTTACAAAAAAAAAATAGCTGTCTGCTTTTCTTTCACTCCTTTATTTAGAGCGTTACTTGAAATTCACAGACTTTTGAGAACATACATGGGTTGCAGGGGGGAGGAAAAGGGGAGAACTTAAGATGAATACATCACAACCTATTCAAACTGGGTCGAACAGCCTCCAGATGCTGCTGCACAGGCAACCTGGACTCTTTGTTCTTTTATATTCTGTTTTGCAAGGGAAAATGTATCTTTGTCCCAATTACATGCAACCTCATTTCCATCTCCTATTGTCTAGCTTCAGGAAAGCACAGAGACATTTCATAGAACCTAGGAAAAATAAGGGGTTTAATTAAAACAAAAGCAAAAGTGTAACTATGGATTACATACAGCAGTAGTTTTCAAACTTTTTCCCTTCAGGGATCATCCTTTCTCGCTGAGTCATCTGCTAGGTATCCAGAGTACTTCAGAGGGTTTTTACAACGTAATTTATGTCTACCAAGCCTTATTATTTGCATTCATACTCAATTCTAGTGGACACCAAAGTCTTTACGTGGCTGACTCTTACAACAGACAATAGCAAGGATGTTCCAATTTTTTTTCAGAAATAAAGTTGCCATTCCTTATTTTTTCATTAACAAACTTAAGTATTAGAGGAATATCAGAGAATACAACCTGAAAGTCACTGGTATCAAGAGTACATCAATTTAATTATGATCATTTGTACAACACACAGAATGATGAATACGTGGGATTGCCTAGAGTCAGACCACTGATTCATTGGCTTAGTACTGTCTACTCTACCTGGCAGTGAATGCCCAGATCTCAGGCAGGCAGAAACTCTTCTCCATCACTTATACAATTCTTTTAACATCAGATCCCAGCATGCAAAGCACCTCCCCCACTGAATCACCACTTTTCCTGAAGATGATAAACTGTCTTGCCTGGGTCACATTATTATTAATGCATTCTTTGCTCTGATTCCCCATAATTCCCCAAGTCTCAAACACAGATTTTTCTCATTACTTGCTTTCCCAATATCCATTTAAGTAAACACAGCATCAAAATCTTACACTAAAACTATCAAGTACTTAAAGAACTTAAACAGTGTGGATGAAGACAACCATTATAACACTATCAATTACTTTAAGCATACTCAAAATAAAAGCTTCAATAAACCAATCCAATTTCCTACTCAAAGTAGCTTGAATTAAAAATCTTTAGGACCTGTTATGAAGGCCATGTATTTTTTTGGGCAGGGCCCTCATAAAAAAAGCCTTATTTTGTTTTCTAATCAACCTAATTGAACATACCAGTTGATCCATACATGTCTGTAGGTGATCTCACAAAAAGGCTTATATGGGGGAAGTACTATACCTTAGCTCACATTTAGAGCTCAAGAGCATAGTAGCAACACTTCAAATAGGGCCAGGAAATAAATAGGCTGTAAGACTGGATGAATGCACTCTATTATTTAGCACCAGGAAGCGTACAAGCAGCTGTACTATATAGTATTTGAAGCTTCTATATTATCCTCAGAGGCAAGCACATATACAGGTAGTCCTCGTTCAACTACAATTGGGACCGGAATTTAGGTCGCTAAGTGATGCAGTTTGTTAAGTGAATCATCATGTGACCAGACCCGATTTTACAGCCTTTTTTGTGGTGGTCATTAAGCGAATCACATGGTTGTTAAGCAAATCATGTGGTTCCCCACTGATTTTGCTTGCCCGAAGCCAGCTGGGAAGGTCACAATGGCGATCACATGTCCCTGGGATGCTGCAACCTTCGTAACAGCAAGCTGACTGCCAAGCACCCAGATTGTGATCATGTGACCACAGGAGTGCTGCCATGGTCATAACTTCGGGCATTGATTGTAAGTCACTTTTTTTTTAGTGCCATTATAACTTTAAACAGTTGTTAAATGAATGGTTGTTAAGTGAGCACTACCTGTATATCACATTTGGGAATCTTTAATGTTGAAAAGCAGGATAAATGTTTTATAACAAATGAAGAGTTTAGATGTAACTAGGGCACCCAAAGCCAGTGAAAGGCACTTTTAAGCTATAGTGCCACTTGGGTGCTTCCACAGATAGTACAAAATCCAGAGGGTGTGAAGCTACAAACTTTGGATGACTCCATAAAGTTATCGGCCTTGTCCGCCAGTACTGTATCCCATCTGTCCACACTGAAATTTTGTTTATCCTCATCTTTTAAGAAACTGCCTCCAGACACCTATTCAAGAACTCTAATCTTCATGGGATGAATGGTCAGAAATGGGAGGCAAAGTTGTTTGCCAACTCCATAACATACTCATTATACTTTAGCCCAATCCTCTAAATTGCTCTCTTCAGAGGTTTCATGTTGATTTTTAAAAAGCACAGGAGACAAGATGAAATCATCTAATACTGCAAACACCAAGTGGTATAGATCTCCCATCACCGAAGTATGGCCTGCCATAAAGGATTAGAGCCACTCTAACACGCTGCCCATGTCTCAATCCTATTTTAATTAGACAAGAGTATGATGAGCAATGATACAACTGAGAGATTCAGGAGAATTATGATGGTTGGACATTTACAGATCCAGATTATCAGGCTAAGATTGTTTCTTCCTCATATCCAAGTCAAACGTTAGAGTGGATCCAAGTAATAAGTAATAAGTATCCAAGTAATAAGAAAACTCCAAGGAATTGAGATGCCAGATTTCCTTGATTAGAAAGACAGAACTCTTGTATAGGATGTACATATTTTTCCTTTTTGCTCCTGTCCACATACTTGACTAAAACATGCAAATCCCTTGGTCCATTACTCCTTTCCTCAGTGATCCCATGCCACAGCTCTTTCCTATTCACTGTTTCCTAACTGTAAAATACTTCTTTAACAACAAATCCTGAACACTTTCAGAAGCACCCCAGATACATTTCCCCAACTCAGTGCTTATAATTATTACTTACTCAATCAGGCCAATTAACCTCATCCTTTTACTGCAGATATGGAAGGAAGGGAAAGGAATCATTCTGAATGGTTCTAGTAATGCTTATCCTTAAATCCTAGCCCTAAGTAGGAGTGTACAGTTTGGTTTCTATTTCTACCTCAAAAAATGCTGAGCATTCATGCTCATGGCATTGTTCAGTCTTCTGTCAGCTATTTTTGGTGTTCTCCCTGTTGCTTTTATTCCTGAAGTTGTTGTAAAATTCTCCAAATCTCTGGAGTTCTCCAAATCTTTCAGCATCATGTCTATAATAGACAATGCTAATTGATTACAAGGGCACAGGTATTAAAGCTTTGCTCTGATCTGCACATCATCCTACAATTAAAACATAAAAACATACAGATAAGCCTAGACCAGGTATGGACAACTGATGGTCCACTGGCATTTTTTAAAAAGTTAAATTCACTGTGGCCATCCTGAGAGACAAGCTGCTGTATGTCTCCAATGCCTCACCAATGCTACCAGCTCCAGCACTGATGCCCTTCTGTTAGCCACCAAACAGCTGATCAGCATGCCAGGTATTCCTTTGCAACTCAGTGTTATTTTTAATTTATTAATGTGGCCCTTTCTCCTTTACATGTTGTGCACACCTGGTCTAGACAATTCTCAAGTCTCCGGATCATGATAGACTTTATTTCTCAAAGATGTTAAAAGAACACAAGTTCCAAGGCAGTCACTCTACCACCACCCAAAATATGGCTGCTACAGGTGTGTGTTTTTTTAAAACTAGTACTAAAAGTTATCAGACATCACTTAATTATACCTGTGATTTACATATTCTGCCTTCATTTCCTCTCATTTTCTGTGAACTGGTATCTGAAGGGTATGGTAAATTGTGACATTTTATAAGGTTATAAACATGTAATAATTGTATTGTGTTTCTCTATCCTGCAGCCCTGAATCCCACCTACAGAGCTTCCTGAATGAGCAAACAGGAGATGCCATCTCACATCATTCTTCCATGAGGTTAGATGGCTGAAGACTTTTCATGCATTGGCAGTCTGGCATAATTTGATATGATATACCACCACCAGCACACTGACAAGGTTAACAGACAGAACTCAGACATAATGTAATTTGTTTAGTTCCTGCTTAGTGTGATGTGTAAACTCAGACTTATTTAACAAATCATGGTTAGGCAAATATGTGAACATAGTCATTAGTGTCTTTATGCAACAGACTATGTCTCCTCTGCCCCCCCCCCAATAATTTAACACAGCAGTTGGGGGGGGAGCTGTTTTGTATTAGACAGACTTACAACTTCTAGCAACCCACCCTTCTGTTCCCCATACACCCACATAGTAGCATTTTGAGAGCATCCCGCCCTCGCCTACGTAACCAAGCTAAAGGAAACCAAGGTGGCAACAGCAACAGTACTACTCCATTTTTTTTTTTTTGGCAAACACACATCCTTGAATGGTTTTTCTCTACTCTGCTCCCTCTATCTCTTGATTAGCTTCCTGCAGTACTCCTAGTGTAGTGGTATAGCAAAGAAAGAGCAGCTGGGATGGCTCCTTATCCTACAAATTGGGGCTGCTCCTCATTTGCAAAGAAACCCAGTTCTCCTGTTTCTTCTCTCAAGACTCTATTGCAGTTAGGGCACAGCTTCTGACAGCAGTTATCACCCACAAGAAGTTCCAATGCGATTTAGAGTATCAACTCCCACATTTTTCCACCTGGTCTGTTGCCCATCCCTGTGGCTCCCTCAGCACCTTTAATTTTTCTATATTTTAAAACCTCATATTCTCTCTGTGCCAATCTTTCTCAAACTTTCTGCAAATGTGAACCATTTAATAAATATTAGAAAAATCCAAGCAATGTCTTCATCTTTAAAAGCATTTTTCAGCAAGTAAGGTATTATTGTTGTATCTGTGTATGTCTTCTGACATATATACATCTCCCATTTTAAAAGGCCCCTTAAGTTAAATTTTGTATCAAAAAATGAAATCTGAAATTAAGTATTTACCATTTGAAGTAGGGTGGGTAGGCTCTGCTTCATGAATGTGGAGAGGCTGTGGCAGACCACCTGGCCTCTGCAGGCCAGTTTGAGAACCACTGCTCTATTCATTGTAAAATACTATTTTGCTCCAGAGCCACCCCACACTGATATATCTCAAAACCCAGATGCAAAGTCACTGGAAAGGGCTAACATATCTTCACAGCCCCAAAGACAACAAAAGGCAGACAGCAACTTAGCTCCTCCGCCCTGAAATAGGTGTACTCTGCAGGAATATCCTGCAATGGCAACAGGATTGTAATTCTTTAGCAAGTACATAATCCACTACCTCCCCACAATTCAGTGGGGGAAATCACTCAAATTGAAGCCCACATTTCAACTCTGATACAAAAGTAGTAATCTAAAATCAGCTCCAGTTGATAATATACACTAAGTGACTGGACTTTAAGATATGGTGGAATTGTCATTTGTAGTTTATTCTACTGCTCCGACCCACAGAGAAAGCCATTGGCAACCCCCCTTTCAAGCAGTTCTTTAGCTAAATACAGAACAAGAAACGTGTAGTTTATACCAACCCCTTTAAAAATGCTAAAGATGCCACTCTCAGCCCTGAAATGGACAGGACTTCTAGCATAGCACACATGCCAAGACTGGAAGTAACTATTTATTCCTTTCCCATTCATATACAGAAACCAGTCCCCCCCCTCCACAACAGAACTAGACTTTCCACAGTAGCCACAAACAGGGGACAGGAAAGACCAGCTGCATCTCTTCCATGCAGAAAATGCAGACTGAGCAGACTCCCTTCTTTGTATGCATGTTTGCAATGACAGTCTTGTAGCAGCAAGCAAGCATGTAAAAATAAAGATAGGTGGTGGCGGCCGCAGTAGCCCTCCCATCACCCCCTCCATCTTTCCCGCTTCCCGCCACCAACCCTCCCTACCCAAGGCCCCTCCGCCGTGGCACATTCACCTATAATAATAGACATCACTCTTGCCAGCAGAGAGCCCCGATTTCCTGGTCACTTCTTCCCTTTTCCATCCCTGCGGGAGAGCTGAGCACTCCCACCTCTTCCGATCCATTGCTTCCACGATGCCTGGGTCTGGATCTGGTTCGAGCCAGCCTCCTCCTCCTCTGGCTCCTGCCTGCCTGCTTGCTCCAAGGTCCCTCCCAGCCAGGACTGCGGTGGTTTGTTTGCTGCTACTTGCTGGCTAGCTTCTGTTGCAGCTGGTGGCGACTGCAACCTCCACTCTGGCTTCCAGGGCGAAGCTCTTCCAGAGTGCCTCCCTCGGCTGGGACTGGAACGTTCGCAGCGGCTGTTCCTTTCAGTAGCTGTCAATCGCACCTCCCACCCCTCACTTCTCCTGCTGGATGGGGGCGCTGTTCCTTTTACCCGACCGCTGCGCCTCTTTGCTTGCATCATCAGCTCTTCTCAGGAGTTCCCTCCCCTCCCGCTGCTGTCTTCCTCATTCATTCCCTTTGCTTTTTCCTTACCACGCACGTGCGCCTCCCCTCCGCGGCTGTTCCATTCACTCATATTCCTCCCGCCGTACGAAGGAATGAGGTAGAGTGAGCGCAGGCAGCCGTTGGTGAAAAGCCAAGGAAAAAAGTCCATCTACCATCCCGCCAAATTGAAAAAAAGCACGCACATGGTATCCCTCCGCTTCGGCAAGAATATAGTCCTCCTCAGAGATTTTTTTTAAACCGCATATACGTGAACGGTTGTGATATACACACCTGCCCCCCATCAAAAAAATTCGATTCCTGCAGAGGCCTCGGGTTTTCTTATTGATAAATAAATAAATAGGCAACGCTTCTACGCTCAACCATCACCTCTTCACGATATGGCTCGCTCTCTCCCGCTGAGCCCCGCAACGAGGCAGATGCGTACGTGTGAACGCCGCCTCTCACTCTCAAACCGGGCCGCTTCCCCAACCGCCCCCTTCTTTAGCTCCCCATGAATCTTCTCCTGGACCCCCATCCAGGTAACCCCCAAATCTGGGACCGCCTCTCCAGGAGCAGCGCGGCTCTGCAGGCCGCCTTGAGCTCGTGCACGAAAAGGCGGGATCCAACCCCAGACGGATCCGCATGCGCTCATTCAAGTGATTCCCGTCTGCCCCGCTTTCAGCACTCCTCCCCACGTCCTGGCCCGCCGCGGGAGGCTCCTAAGCCTCCATCTCCCCATGGCCTCCATTGCTCCCCAGCCCCACTATCGCTGCCCGATCCTGAACCCCGCCTGGACAGGCCCCACGGGTCCCCCTTCACCCCCACGGAACCCTCGCGGCTTCTCCCCTCTTTGCTCCCCTCCTCCCACACACGTGCCTTCGGCGCCTCCGCCCCCAGCTCCCCCCACAAGCCGCCTCTCCCGCCCCGTTTTGCCCCTCAGCCGCTCCCTCCCGCAACGGCCGTTTGTTCGTGCTTATCGACGGGCGTTTAATGGGGTTCCACGACACGCGGGGCGGAGGGGGCCGTGTGCAAAGGCCTTCTCCATCAGGGGCTCCCCCGAGGCGGCCCGCTCGCTCCCCGGGTCTCCAAGCCCCTCCGCCGCCAGCAAGGCCCTTCCTCCCTCCCTCTCCGCCGGCAACCCGTCCCCTTCCTCCACCCCACTGCTCAGCCCTCTCCGCTCTTTGAAACTCCCGCCCCACAGTGTGCGCCGCGCCGACCCGCTTTCTTCGGCAACCCTGCGGGCCGGACCCCGATGACCTCCGGGTGACCCGAGACCCTCCTCGCCCGTCCCCCACGGCTCCCAGTCGCCCTCCAAGGGCTGGAGAACGTCCACTTCCCGCATCGCCCCGGCGCTCCTAGCACCCCTGCGTGCTCCCCGCCGCCTGGAAACGCATGGGCCTGTGCCCTCGCAACTCCCCTCGGCCCGCCCCGTCCCCTCCGCGCGCCCACGCTTCCACGGGAGCCCTGCCCCGTGCCCTATTCTAGCCTGCTGACCCATTGGACTCGCGCCCTGAACCTCGCCCGCGGCTTCACCCCGTCGCGGGCACACCACACCGCTTCCCCCTCGCTCGCCTTTGCGCTCACCCCAGGGGAGGACAGCGCGGGCCCCCTCTCGGCCCCCCGGGTGCCCCCGGAGCCTTGGCCATCTTCCTCTTCCCCGGGCGGTGCAGCGGCCGCCACGTGGTCCCAAAGCCCAGGACCCCCGCTCCTTTCGCCCCCAGAAGCCCCGCCCCGCCGGGCCAGCCCGCAGGGGATGGGAGGGGGCAGCGAGCACGCGAAAGCCGCCTCTCTCGCCCTGCAACGTAGTTCGGGGTTTCCCCTCTCGTCCTGCGCCCAGTAACCCTGGAAGTGGAACCGTCGGGCTTGCTTTTCTTCTTCTGTGCCTTTAAATCAGGACAGAGTTCAACAGGTGAGGCCTGCAGCGCTCCCTTCGCAAAACGCCGCCGTGCTGTGCACAATCTCTGCATCCTCTAAGTAGGAGAAGGGAGTAATACCTTCATCAAGGGATTTGGGGCTTCCCCGGCTCTAATTTATATATACATTGAAATTATAAAATTATGATTTTTATTATGCCTAAACGTTTTCAAGAGATTTCAAAAACAACATCGTACCGGCTAGCAGGTTAACAATCTTAACAAACACAAAAGAGAGCAAATGTGAAAAGAACAGGTATTTATATTTATACCCTTTTTTGCTCATAGAAGCATTCATGCTGGCTTATAACAATAAAACAAATATAAAACAACACAACGTAATTAAACTCAGTTAACAACTGAAACCTTAGTGATAGTGACACACCTTGCCATGTTCCTAAATACTAGGAGAGTGGGGGCCAAATGCTTCTCCCTAGGGAGAGCTTTCCATTAGGAGGTGCACAAGAGAAGGGCCATCACCATGTACCCTATAATTGAGCTTCTGGCTGGGAGAATATCTTCAGGAGGACTTTTCCTAATGACCTAATTAAATAGGCAGCTTCATTGTGGACAACAGTGCCATAAATATAGTCAAACCAGCCTTGAGGCCTGTGGGCTGCAAATGCCCCAGCTGGGCCTTCATTTTTTTTTTTTTTTATCTGGTCATGATTTATTATACAACCAGTGCATGGACAATGGGTGGGAGCAGAATGACAAATGGGTGTGGCAGACAATGCATACTGACTAGAGTGACCAGTAGATGTCAGCAGAGTTTCAGAAAATTCCCAACTCCTTGTTGCCATCTGCTAGCCATCCAGATTTTTGCACTCCATATCTGGAAGTCGAGGTACAGATGCAACCTGCTGTTGCCACTCCACGTATTCGCTCAGAGTACCCCCACCCACCCAGCTGCCACAACTGCTGTTTCTTGGTATAAGCAGCCTGTGTGTACAAGCCCAGGCACCAGAACAGATTTGCTCCCTCAAATGTAACAGTTACTAAGGTGGGGAATAGGGAGCTCCATCTGAAAGGTTTGCTTGGGGGCCTGGTGAGCCCTAGTTCTGCCACTGGTAGGAGAAGCAGCCCTTCAAATAGCCAGGCCTCCAGCCATTTAGGGCTTTAAAGGTCAATATCAGCACCTTAAACTGTGCCTGACAAGTGCAGATCTTTCAATACAGGCATCAATTGTCTAGCTGCTCCCTTTTGTACCAGTTGTAGTTTCTGAATTAAGTTTCAAGCATGGTCCCTCATTACTCAAGGTAATTTCTAAAAATAAAAATCCTTAGCTCAAATGGGCAGAATGGCATTGTGCTGTCTTACAACTTCAAGCTTAGGTGAAAGGATGCAAGACATTAGCCATCCATTCTGATGTGAGCCGCCCAGAGTCACCCGTGGGGGGAGATGGGCAGTATACAAGTTTGATGATAGATAGATATAGATAGATAGATAGATAGATTAGATTTGATCACCATTGTGAATCAAAATTTCATTTTCTTACTTTAGCATTAGAAAAGGGTTATTGATTTTGCATTGCTTTATGATTATGTGCCATCAAGTTGGTATCATCTCTTAGTGACCATTAGATAGATTTTCTCCATGATAATCTGTCCCTAACCCATTCTTTCGGGTCTTCCAATGGTGCACTCATTGCTACTGTAACTGAGTCCATCCACCTTTCCACTGGTCATCCTCTTCTTCTCTTTCCTTCTACCTTTTCCAGCATTAGAGCCTTCTCCAGAAAGCCGGGCCTTCACATAATGTGTCTGAAGTAGGATAATTTGAGCCTGGTCATTTGTGCCTTGAGTGAGAACTCTGGGTTGATTCATTCAATGATCCATCCGTTTGTTTTCTTGGCTGTCCATGGTATTCGCAGGAGTCTTCTCCAACACCAAAGGCATCAATACTCTTTCTATCCTACTTCTTCAAAGTCCAGTTGGCTTTATAGGAATTACAGAAAATTATCTGATAGATTTAATGGGTGAATGGGAAGCAACTTTAAGGTTAGTTGACAAAGAATTGGATACAACCTAAAATATATATGCCCTTACACTCAGTTCTCTTTTACCCTACTGTCTTGTTACTTGATTAATTATACAAAAATAATTTTAAAGCAAGAAAATGGCACTCTTCATTTACAGTTTTAATAATACTTGCATATCATGTATTAACAAATGCATTTGATAAAAATAAATTAACCTGATAAATAAGTATTCTTAATCATTGTAGCTATTGTTGGTTTCTCAGAATATTTAGAAAAATACAGTGGGGCAAACAAGTATTTAGTCAGCCACCAATTGTGCAAGTTCTCCCACTTAAAAAGATGAGAGAGGCCTGTAATTTTCATCATAGGTATACCTCAACTATGAGAGACAAAATGAGAAAAAAAATCCAGAAAATCACATTGTCTGATTTTTAAAGAATTTATTTGCAAATCATGGTGGAAAATAAGTATTTGGTCACCTACAAACAAGCAAGATGTCTGGCTCTCACAGACCTGTAACTACTTCTTTAAGAGGCTCCTCTGTCCTCCACTCGTTACCTGTAGTAATGGCACCTGTTTGACCTTGTTATCAGTATAAAAGACACCTGTCCACAACCTCAGTCACACTCCAAACTCCACTATGGCCAAGACCAAAGAGCTGTTGAAGGACACCAGAAACAAAATTGTAGACCTGCACCAGGCTGGGAAGACTGAATCTGCAATAGGCAAGCAGCGTGGTGTGAAGAAATCAACTGTGGGAGCAATAATTAGAAAATGGAAGACATATAAGACCACTGATAATCTCCCTCGATCTGGGGCTCCACACAAGATCTCACCCCGTGGGGTCAAAATGATCACAAGAACGGTGAGCAAAAATCCCAGAACCACACGGGGGGACCTAGTGAATGACCTGCAGAGAGCTGGGACCAAAGTAACAAAGGCTACCATCAGTAACACACTACGCTGCCAGGGACTCAAATCCTGCAGTGCCAGATGTGTCCCCCTGCTTAAGCCAGTACATATCCGGGCCCGTCTGAAGTTTGCTAGAGAGCATTTGGATGATCCAGAAGAGGATTGGGAGAATGTCATATGGTCAGATGAAACCAAAGTAGAATGTTTTGGTCTAAACTCAACTCGTCGTGTTTGGAGGAGAGAGAATGCTGAGTTGCATCCAAAGAACACCATACCTACTGTGAAGCATGGGGGTGGAAACATCATGCTTTGGGGCTGTTTTTCTGCAAAGGGACCAGGACGACTGATCCGTGTAAAGGAAAGAATGAATGGGGCCATGTATCGTGAGATTTTGAGTGAACACCTCCTTCCATCAGCAAGGGCACTGAAGATGAAACGTGGCTGGGTCTTTCAGCATGACAATGATCCCAAACACACCACCCGGGCAACGAAGGAGTGGCTTCGTAAGAAGCATTTCAAGGTCCTGGAGTGGCCTAGCCAGTCTCCAGAACTCAACCCCATGGAAAACCTTTGGAGGGAGTTGAAAGTCCGTGTTGCCCAGCAACAGCCCCAAAACATCACTGCTCTAGAGGAGATCTGCATGGAGGAATGGGCCAAATTACTAGCAACAGTGTGTGAAAACCTTGTGAAGACTTACAGAAAACGTTTGACCTCTGTCATTGCCAACAAAGGATATATAACAAAGTACTGAGATGAACTTTTGATATTGACCAAATATTTATTTTCCACCATGATTTGCAAATAAATTCTTTAAAAATCAGACAATGTGATTTTCTGGATTTTTTCCCCCATTTTGTCTCTCATAGTTGAGGTATACCTATGATGAAAATTACAGGCCTCTCTCATCTTTTTAAGTGGGAGAACTTGCACAATTGGTGGCTGACTAAATACTTTTTTGCCCCACTGTATTTCTGGGGTTTCTTAATTTCAAACAGTACATACTTCTGATACACATATAATTGCATAAAAGTAGTAAACCATAAATCTTTAAACACTGAATCCCACATGACTTGCTGATGATCATTTGTTTTTCTCCAGTTATTACTATAGACATTTTCTATTTTCCCCAAATTGCCTAGTGTTGATAATTATCAATGTTAGTGTTGATACTTACAATCAGTTATATATTGGCTTAAAACTAAATGTCAGAATAATTTTGCCTATTTAAAATCCATCTCAAAGTACATTTAAAATCTTGGGTACTAAAAGTGGCTGGAGGAAGGCAGCAGGCTGAAGGGAACCAGGCAACAGAAATTAGTTGCCTTCTGGTTTGGATCACTTAACCATCCCGTTGCATATCATCAACCGAATACTGCTATCCCCTTCCATAAATACATTATTTTCCTTTTCACAAGATTTTAATCATGAAGCCATATGCCCATGTTTACTACAACAATCAAACCAAAAGAACAATTTGTACTGAGAAATTATTTACTTTCAATAGGATATGGTTTAGCTCCCACCCACCCCCCATCCCCGAGAGAGAGAGAGAATGAGAGAACTCGTTTCTAGGTTCACTTGAGTCACTTCCCCAAACAAGTTTCTTTGAAAACATGCAAGCTGAAAAGTCATACATGCAGAGACGCAACAAGGAGCTGCCACTGTTAACGGGATATTTGTTAGGCTTACAAGGAAGGTTCAAGTCAACTTTCTCTTAGCAGCTTACTATGCCTGAGCTTAAAGTCTGGAAGCTGCTGTATCCAAAAGTTTTGTAAAAACATTTGTCAGAGCCTGTTTCAGCATCCTGTGCTAAGCAAGGTCTGTGAAGTTGTGTCAAAGGAAACATGGAAGTTATATTCTAACGTGGGAGGAAGAAAAACTTAGAAGGGACACAGTGCTGAATGGAAAACAATACTGAAATGCTCTGTTATGTGGGAAATGCAATGATGTAGGATAGGCTAAATCTTTTCAACATGTTTGAAATTATGCTAGAAGGAAAATCAGACATGCCTTTTTCTGGGATTCAAACTCATCGACTTAAATACTTTTCTTCTATAAATCAGCCAAGATTGATAAAGTGAACATTTACACATGCATATAGATATGTTCAATACAGTATTAAGCAAACTTTTAAAAGTATATTTTAATTGTATTAATTCATACAATGAACTCCACCACACAGAGGGAAAAGCAAAATAAATACAACACCGCACAGACCCCATGAGCTAAGACGTTTATTGGTTTCACAGGACACCGTGTAGCAGTTGCTCAGTGAGGAGAAAATGAAGCCATCGTGCACTTTCATGGAAGGTGACATCAGAGACTCAGACCAGGAACACCAGAGAAACAGCTGCCCCAACTCAAGGCAGCCTGGCCTGTGGGAGGAGAAAAGGGAGGGAGGGAGGGAGGGAGGGAGGAGGAGGAGGAAGATAAATTAGGCAAAGAAAAAGTTGCTTATCTTAATTTATTTGATTTTGGCACCGCCTGACTCTAGAGCAACTCTGGGCGGCTTACAATATAAAACAGAATATAACTACAATAACATAACTACAATAAGAGAAATAACACAATGGTAGTCCAGACAACAACAACACAAAAACAAAAAATATCAATCATCTCTAACAAGGTGGGTTCCATCCACCCTACCCTAAGGCCGAGGAGAAATGCCAGATTATACTCAGAAACAGGAGTATCCAAAATAGAATTTCAATTGATTATCTTTCTCCACTTAGCACTTTCCTTCTCAGATTTCTTTTCTCCCCAAGGTACATATACAACTCTACTAAATACATTTTAAATCAGCTGTATATCCATTGTATTGGGACACTGCATATACTTCCTAGTTGGCAAGATGCAGGCAACAATACGTTGGGTTGAAAAATAGTGTCTAGATTAGAGATTTTAACCTGTATGAAAGCTAGTTTTACTAGGAATGAAGAAGAAACTTTATTTGGTCAATAATCAGCATATAAAACAGTACAATAAAAGAGTCATGCAAATATAAATAGAATATGACTAAAATCTATAAAACTAGGCCTATAGTCCTATAAAAGCCTATTATATTAACCTATAAAAATGAACAGAACCTAAAATCTATTAAAACTAAACTACAAGACTAAATGTATAAAACTTATAAGTGTATGACAACAAAAGGGGTCAATTATTCTAGTATATTGGGACTCATATTTATTCTATAATACAATAAAATATGGTGCATAATTTGTAAACTCTACTGAAACAGCATCTGATCACATTAATACAAACCACAAATGTTATACTCTCGCAATTAGTCAAGCAGGTATCCCTTTCAAAATCTACAGATAATATAGCAGTATTTAGCAACATTCAAAGTAACTGTATTTACTTTGTCAGTTTCTATAAAGTAACCAACTATAAAGTCGGTATCTATAAGCCCATCTGATATTCATTGTATATGGAATCCTGAAATTTCATATATAAAAGGAGTGAACGGGGGGAGAATATTCCAAAGGGCGGGGGCAACAGCAGAGAAGGATCTCCTCCTCGGCCCTGCCAGCCGACCTTCTCCCACTGACGGGGTCCACAACATGCCCTCTCTGCCTGACCGAGTGGGGTGGATTGATGTGATGAGGGTGAGACGGTCCCTCAGGTAACTTGGACCCATGCCATGTAGGGTGTTAAAGGTAATAACCAACACTTTGAATTGGACCCAGAAGCAGACTGGGACCCAATGCAGCTCATGCCGTAAAGGTGTTATATTCATGTACTTTTGTATGCAGATGATACTGTGTTGTTTTGAAGCAAATGTTAGAAAAACTGTAAGATGCAATGAGGAATATGGATCTGAAAATTAATGTATCAAAAACCAAAATACAGGTAGTCCTTGAGTTATGACCATTAGTTCAGCAACCATCCAAAGTTATGATGGTGCTGAACGAAGGGACTTACAACCGGTCCTTGAAGTTCCAGCCTTTGCAGCACCCCAGCGGTCACACGAACAAAATTCAGGCACTTAGCAACCAGCTTGCACCTTTTCCCTGGCCTCCCTGCCCTCACACACACGCACCCTGCATCCTCCTTCCCTGGCCTTCCTGAGCTTGCGCCGCTCCACAGCACTTCCTCCCCCAACTTGCGTGCAGCCTGTGCCAGGACTCCCAGAGCCTCGCCCACCCCCATGCAGCACCTCTGCACCCCTTATCTGGGACTCCCTCCACTTCCCGCTTAAGGACCTGCTGTCCTGGGTTACAATGACAACCAGGACTGCCTGGATTTCCATTGCAAAGTGATGCAGTCACGTGATGTCGTGCTTTATGACCACATTGCTTAGTGACGGCAATCCCTGTCCCAACTGCAGTCATAACTCAAGTACTACCTGTAGCTGTATTTTACAGGAAAAAGAGTGAATGATTCCAAGGTATATATAAATGGTGAAAAAGAAGAGCAAGTAGATTCACTGGTGTACCTTGGAAGATGAGTTTAGTAAGATGGGAAAATGGAGAAATTTTTAAGATGAGGAAAATGGTAGTAGAAAGGTAGTAGGTGCTGGATGAATGTGAATTGAATGCAAAAGAGAATTAAATACAGAACACCAACGTTAAATAAGTATGCTAAATGAATATAAATAGAATGAGTGAGGACTGAATATGTGAAAGAAGACTGAATGGGTTGAGAGAAAGGGGGAGACTGAGAAAGTCTTGGAGGGAATTGATAAGATCCACAAAAAGAAAGAGATGATTAATTTAATGAACAAAAGACAATATATAAAGCAATATATGGTTGTGATGGGAGTAAGGGTGGTTAGCAAGGACAGAAAGATATTGAGGTACAATGAACAGCAGTGGGGTAAACTAGATTTGGCTATGTTTCTTTTTCTAAGTTCAGACTTGGCTTACTCTTTCTTTCTTTCTCCTTTTCTGATCTCTGCATAACATTGCTTACCCTGAAAGGGAAAGTGCAATGAGCACGTGTGCATGTATAGTCTTCTAACGAGAGTCTAAAACTCAAAATGCCTGGCTCTGCTTTATCATGCTGCTTCACAGGCAGAAACCTTTTCTGGGACGGGACGGTCACACAGCAATAAGAGCACTTCCTTTGTTCGCAGAAGATCAATTCCTGGTGGCAGCCAATTTAAAAGAGAGAATCTGGCAAGCAATAAATAAAATCCTATGTTCTTGAAAGATTGGAGCACTGCTGCCAGTCAAAGCAAAAAATATGGAGCTAGATGGATTCTCACTTGCCTGAGAAATGTTTTTTTTAATATTTTCATGACATATCTGTTGACTTATTCCATTCCTAAACTGTATTTATTTACATACATTAATCAACCACCCACCTCCCAAAACACTGGGTGGTTTGCAGTAATAAATGTAAATATATATATCAATAGACTCTGTCTCAATAATTAAATAACCAGCACATTAAAAAAAAAAACAGAAGCTTGGTCATATCTCATATAAACAATATTAAAAATCATACTGAAAGGCCCAAACTGTCTTCACAGCCCAGCAGAAGATCCATAAGGAGGGTGCCACATGTGCCTCTGGAGGCAGTAGTACAGAGGACTGCCTATGGACCCATGTCCCCTTAATTTCTCATAAGGATGGGACTCTACATTCACCCCATAAGTCAAATGTGTATCTTGCTAGATTGTGGATTTTAAAATGTAGAACTGCTTTGAAAAGGAAGCAGGCATCATCACTTCTAACCTGCTTCATATTACCTACCCAGCCCCTATTTCTGTCAACAGACATCAAGAGCAGAACTCATGCAACAAAAACATTTTCCAGCACCTGAGTCAGCATCTATATCAGTGTTTCTCAACCTCAGCAACGTTAAGACACGTGGAATTCAACTCCCAGAATTCCACACGTCTTAAAGTTGCCGAGGTTGAGAAACACTGATCTAAATCTTTCTCATCACTTGCTTGGCTCCTTAACTGGCTATGATACTGAATATGCTTCCTTCCATAAAGATGGAAGTGTGTGGAACACAAATAGCTGAAAGTGTGATTGCAACGCAGGAATCTAAGGGATTAAGGGTCTCTTTAAAAGGAAATTAGTAACAAGGATGAGAAGCATCAACAACGCCTAGAGAAAAGAGAATGTGAGATTAAGACATGTCTGGGATGGGGGGAGAAGCAGACCATGATAAGTAGAGGAACACTGAGAAGGAAAGAAAGAGCTGAGAGAGCTAGGCAGGTACACATGAGCTATTTTGTGTATTAATTCAAGAAAAATATCCATGCTTTTGGTTGCAGAAATCAAGCAAGTAATTGACATTCACAAGTTTAGTGATCAAGGATTCAAAAAATCTTGGTGGCCTTCCTGCCAGACAAAAAATTATGCTTGCCAAGGGATGTGATTTTGAACTATTGGACCTTGGAACTACTCCTTCCTCTTCTTCATATCGAAACTTGAAGCTGGGAGGGGTATACAATCATTTTGGGGGGAAAAGAAGTCCAGATCAAGGATGGCATTGCCAAAGGGCACAATTTTAAGAAGGGAAGCCTCACAAGTCACAAATCTTACCTAATAGTACAAGACTTTCCTCATTCATCTTTCTTAAACTTGCCGTTGATCCATGGGACGTAATCAAGGACCAGTCTCCAGTCTGTGACCCACACAACTCCTACAGAGAGAGTGGAGGCCCAGAGCGAATATAAATACTTCCTGCAAGATAGAGAAAATGAATAATTTGAATAGCATTATTTTACGTTGTAAGATCTCTAGCATATTTCTTGTTATGAACAACTTTCACATTTAATGGGTCCAATTTGCAAGAGCTTTCACTCACTTGTAGTTGCTATGAACCTTTAAAGATCAGCTGCAGACTCTTACTGAAACTGCAAATAGGCTATTTTGAAATACTGTTTTCTTCTCATGTTTGGCATGCTTTTTTATTTAAACATATTTTTAAAAGTAAAATCTATGTCAGTTGCTTAGAAACAAAGGTTGGTTGCTGTTGTCCAATGGAAAAACAACTTACCAGTATTTTAAATAAACAAAGGAAAAGATTCATTTTGGAGATTTTGGTAAACCTCAAGAAGAAACCTCAAGAAGCTCTGGCATGTGAATACATGTGCATATAAATGTATTAAATAAATAAATATTACTAGAACATGGAAAATGACCAAGGTTGTATTTCTGACCATAATTTGGTCATTTGCAGTGGCCTACTAATATATACGATTATTTATTTATTTATCACATTTATATAGCCGCCCATCTCACAAAAAGTGACTCTGGGCAGTGAACAACAATTGAATAAAACTTCAGTTACATAAAAACAATAATAAAAATATAAAAATCATTATTAAAAAGGAAAATATCATAAAAAGTTATAATGTGGTTTGTATAAAATATACAAACCACACGGAGAGTGCAAAAATATCAATTGCAGTGGAGCCATCTCAGAACGTCTCTGGTTCCCTAAGATCCCCTGGCCTGGTGCCATCAAGTTCATTAACTTTAGCAATTAACGAAATAATTATATATTTAAATATCCACCCCAAAAGAAGTCAGTATGTGCTTCATTGATTATAGAAAGGTCTTTGAATGCGTCAACCTTGTCAAGCTGTGGAATGTACTTAGAAAAATGGGAATCCCAGAACATCTCACTGTTCTCATATGAAACCTATATGCAGATCAGGAAACCAGTCTGGATGGGACATGGTGAAATAGACAGACTTCAGGTTGGCAAAGTGGTGTGAAAAGGCTGATACTCCCCTTATTTATTCAACCTGTATGCTGAATATTTATTGAGGGAAGCTGAATTGGAAAAAAATGAGCATGTTTTTAAAATTGGAGGAAGTAATGTCAATAACTTATGCTTTGCTCATAACACTACTCTGATAGCTGAAAATGTATTTTCGATGTATGTGTGACAGGGCTTTTCTTCATAGGTATAACTGATTTGTTTTAGTCTGTTGCAGGTAACAATCGTGGTCTTTTAGAACCTTAAATACTAACCAATTTGTTATGGCATCAGTTTGCATGGATTTAATCCCATTTCATTTTTCTGCAAAGTTTCAATTTCCTCTGACCCGTTAACCTTGCTGGAATGATGTCCTTTTCCTACATAAAGCTGCATAATCTGGGATCAAGTTCTTTATTAATATATAGGAGGGGTAAGAAATAAAGCTACCAACATCCTAGTCCATTGGCTGTCGTAGCAGTGGCTGCTGAGTGTTGGAGTCTAGCGCCATTTGAAATAACTCAGATTCTGCACAGCTGCATTGAGGATAGAATGACTCGCTCCTTGGAATCCATTAAATGTTGCCACAGTGAGATTTAAAGAATGCGGTTAAGACCTACTTGTTCATTTTGGCCTTTTTCTGAGTGAGTTTTATCTATGGTGGCCATATTTTCTTCGAAAAAAATAAAGGACAAACCTGAAAAAGGGGCAAATCTGAAAGAGGTTCATAAGGATAAAAATTTTTAATTATGTTAATAACTTTGCTTTACAAAGGAAAATTCAAGAGCAAAACCAAGAAAAACTTTAGAAAAACACACATTTTAATAAAGGACAGCTTTCTGAAATAAAGGACTATAATAAAGAACATTCCTTTATTTCAGAAAGCTGTCCTTTATTATTTATTATTCTGAAATAAAGGACTGTCCTTTATAATAAGCTTATAATACAGCTTTCAGAAAGCTGTCCTTTATTACCCCTTTATTATTTATTATTCTGAAGTAAAGGAATGTCCTTTATAATAAAGGGCATTCCTGTATTTCAGAAAGCTGTCCTTTATTAAAATATGCATTTTTCTAAGTTTTTCTTGGCTTTGCTGGTGGTTTATAATTAGGGAGATATAGTCACTGTAGTTTTTCCGGACCGCTCTTAATTTTTGCGGTATCTCGATTTTGTTGTTAGGATTCTCCAGGTGAAACGTTGCAGGGTTGGAATTTGGGGGGGTTTATTTTATTTTATTGCTGTTTTACGATTCCATTTTTTAAACACAATTTAGGGCTTTTGCGGGGGGCGGGGTCAAAGCCAGCCTTCAGCAGCCTGCTGCCCTTGAGAACTGGGATTACATGGCCCGGGATTAACGTAGCCAAAGCGGCTCGAAATGCTGGGATATGTAGTCCCCGTACGTCTGGAGGGCAGCAAGTTAGGGCAGGCTGCTTTAAACCGGGGGGGGGGGGTGAGTGGGATTAACTGCAGGAGCAACGCGCGTATTTCCAAGAGAGACCCCGTTTCCTAGCACAGGAAAGTGCAGAGCCGCCCCGACTCACTGTTTGCGCAGGCTCTCTATCATGCTGGGCTTCAGCCTAAACACCGCCATTCCCGCCTGTCTGAAGGTCGCCTGTCCGGCTCGCCCGCACCCAGCTCCTCTGTTCGCAACCCCGACGGCGCATGCGCAGCGCCGTTATGTCGACTCCACGGTCTGTAGACCCACGTAGAGAGTCGTAAATGCTGCGCCCATTTCTGAGTTCGCCGTAGAAAACATCTGTTTACTGTAGAAAACATCTGTTTACTGTAGATAGATTTTAAAAAACAAAAACAAAATACCACGGTGACCTATTAGAATAGGCAGGGGCAGTGTAAGAGAGCCGCGGGATGCAAAGGGATGTCTCGTTCTATGAATGTTATAGGTTGTTTCCAAAATTTCCCTCTGCAGATGGAGAGGGGAGGGTGTTTGGCTGAGATTCCCACAGAAGCCTCAGAACAAAGTAGTCCCATTGCTGAACATCACCTCCTTTAAAGAGGCTAATTCTACGCGCTGCTCAGTTGCATGCGAATTCTTTAAAGCAGTGTCTCAACTTCCGAAATTTTAGGATGTGTGGACTTCAACTCCCAGAATTCCCCCAGCCAGCATGGCTGGCTAGGGAATTCTGGGAGTTGAAGTCCACACATCTTAAAGTTCCGGAAGTTGAGACACATTGCTTCAAGTGATCCGTGGCTTAAAAATACGTCTTATAAATTCTACAGATACACAACAAAGCCCACACATCCCCACAAGAATTAAACGACAGAGTCAAAAAGGCGTAAATCCTCTGGGCTAACGTTTTTATTTTGGTAGAGACAACTCCTTTAAAAAGCTCTCGCCAATAAATACATATACTCTTTTAAAAAGCCCTCTGGTTTTGTGTAAACTGGCAATAGCTGATTGCCGGTCTACACAAAAGTCTATGTTCAAATGTTATCCCGCTTTCCTTGTGACGCAATGCAATGCGCGGCGCTCGTGAACTACACTCCCTAGCAAGGACCCTACGCGGTTGTTTTAAGTGGAAAGGGAGCATTAGGCGTCTATCGGAATGCCTTGTAAACTTGTTGCAGATTCAAGATAGTACAGTACTGTAAAGGGTTCAGTTCTGAAATTCAGTCTCTTGCAACGATCAGCGAGAGACATTTTAATCACAATTGCAAATATTACACTTAACAAATAGGGACTGGACTATTTGCTAAAAGCATTCAAATCTTATCTAAACTTGCAAATAACAAAAATACAAAACTCTGCTTGGGTTCAAATTGAGGCACCATAATGGAAATCTTAATAGATTTACTGTACAAGCTTTTTTTTTAAAGGAGGAAGGAGGGTGGCTACATGTCCTTGGGTTAAGCCAACCTTTTCCAAATTGCTGTTTTCAAATGTTTGGACAACAAACCCCATTATTCCTACTCAGCACGCCACTATGCTGGATAGGATGATAGGACATGTAGTTGTAACACCTTTGGAAAACAGCAGGTTGTAGAAACTTGGTTAAAGTTAGATGCAACACAGTGCAGGAACAAACCAGGGGGCTCATAGTTCTAGCCTGTTGGTAATGGTGGGTCTGGATCAAAGAGAAAATTGCTACTTTTTTTAAAAGATGCAGCCACTTGGTTTTTTAGTAGATGACTAAAAAGTTCAGATTTCATCAAGCACTAAAGGTTTTCTTTTGGTCTAGATTAAGTCCACAAAGTCTTTTTTTTTTTTTTTTTAAGTCTTTAGAGATGGGGCTGAGCCCCAGGATGAAAGTGAAACGGAAACCTTTTGGTTTTCTCACACTTTGGCCTGCTGTCCTGCCTTGGGATAGTTTAATTTACATTTCTATGACTGCTCAGTTCACACAAATGTGACTCTGGGTGGTCTATATCAATATCAAGCAAAGATTCAAGTATAATTAAACAGCGACACCAGCAATTAATAGTTGATCAAGAACCCTCGATATGCGCTATCCCTTGCAACACAGGATCTCCTATAATCCTGGCCCCAATGCCCGGGGGAGAATCAAGTTTTCAATGCTTTTCTAAAAGCCATGGGGTCTGGGCCAACCATACGCAGCATTCTCCCTCTAAAAACAAGTGCGAGAGAGTCTATGGCAGTGTTGTCCAAACTTGGCCACTTTAAGATGAGTGGACTTCAACTCCCAGAATTCCCTAGCCAGCACTGGTCTATGGCATTACTTGTGAATAAAAAGGGGAATGGATGAAAAAGTGAAATAAATTCCATAGCAATACTTTCTGTACCTGTTTGTGCCTTGTTTGGGGCGTTAGATCAGTAGCACAAGAAGAAAGAAGATCCAATGAAGAAAATATAAAACTTCCTTTTTAAATTTAGGTAACCCCATGCAAAACACTGTCAATGGGAAAGCTAAAAATATAGTAGCATTTTAAAACAGGCTGTCTTATAGAAAAACGTACAGAACTATATAAGTTTTTGAGCAAATTCTAAGGTAATACTGGTTTGCTCCTATTTGAAAGCACTCTGTTGTAAAGATACATAAACCACACAATCGAGCATGTCCTGAGCACATAAATAATCAGAGATAATAAATTAACCTTAAATGCACAGAGAACAAAAGAATAACCATAGCGCTATGTCTATCCACGTAACAATTCCTTGAATCAGAAATTCCGTTCTGATTTAATTTTACCTATAACTTGCTTTTGGTTTTCTGGAAATCCCAAGCTTAATTCTAAGGATGAGAGATAGGGTATAGATGCAGCCAAAAGTATTGGTATCGCTCCACTTTTTCTCAAAGAATCCCAATTTGCTGTGAAATGAAAAGCGACACAGCTAAACAGCATCCACCAGTCTTAATAGAGCAAACGCTTTGCTTTAGATATATGACTTCACCTATTCTTGTGAATAATAAAACAAATGAAAATGTCACACCCTTTTGAGGCAATAACTGCAATCAAGCGCTTTCTGTAGCTCCACTTGTCTTACGTTTGATGGGTTCCTTCTCTCTGCCCTTACTGTGGCTAAAAGACTTAAACTGCATTATTGGAAAGATAAACGTATGGCCCCATTTACTCAATTGATTGAAGACCTGATTACACTTGCCACCTATGAGCGGTGTGCGAAACAAGCACCACAAATCTCTCTCTCTCTCTCTCTGCGTTAGTCAGAAGTAGTTTTATTGGAAGCGCTTGCAAAAGCTGGTGGGCTTCGTTGCAAATAAGAAGCCACACCCACATACACACTACGGCCTAACTATATACCTTCCCCATCGCAAGTCCCTCCCCTTTTCCCCATTGGCTAAGGTACTCAGGGTGTACACTCTTTCCGGCCGCTCTATGATTTCTTCCTGGTCCCTCCCACCTCATCCATTGCAAGTCTATGGTAATTTGCTCAAGGTTTCAGCTAATTGCATTATACTGATAAAGACTGCCCCAGGCTAAATTAGTTTTTATTTACATTGTCCCACACAAGGAGACAACTTCCTCTCCATCTGCCACTATTTGATAACCATAACACTTAACACTACTTCCTTCTCTCTCACACAGCTGCACTCTTAGCATGCTCAAGCTATTATTTCTTTGTCAATAATAACATATTTTATCCATCTCTCACAGCGGGTTGCCTGTAGACGTAGACTTTGTATGGATAAGTACAATGAAATATGGGATTCATTTATCCAAAATACAGTAGGTTAATAAAAAAAGCATGATAGCCATTAGTATTAGAAATATAGACATACACACACACTTGCATTATGTTTATATTAGAAAATTATATATAGAATTGTATCTGTTTATTGTTGTAACGACATTCTATCTCTCTCTCTCTCTCTCTATATATATATATATATATATCTATATATATCTATATCTGACTATATCTGTTGGGTTCTTTTCTTTTTAAGCACTTGTTATGTATTTTTATTTGACAGTGTATACATTTTTGTGTTTTGTTCCCTTTTTTTCTCTTTTCTTTTTCTGTTATTTTAAAAGCAAATTAAAAAAAAATTTTTTTTAAAGGTTGATGGATTCCTTCTCTCCCAACTGTGAATTTCAACGTTTCCATGGATGTTCTATTGGATTCAGGAGGCCATTTCAGAAAAGTCCGATATTTGTTTTCAACCATTCTTGGGTTCTCTTAGATCTGTGTTTCTCAACCTTGGCAACTTTAAGACGTGGACTTCAACTCCCAGAATTCCCCAGCCAGACATGCTGGCTGGGGAATTCTGGGAGTTGAAGTCCACACATCTTAAAGTTGTCAAAGTTGAGAAACACTGTCTTGGATGTATATTTTGGGTCATTATCCTGCTGGAGGACCCATGACCTGTGGCTGAGTCTGAGCTTTCTAACACTGGACACTCTGTTTCAGTCCAGAATGCTTGATAAACTTCTGATTTCATTGTTCCCTGCACAGCATTCAATACAGCACCAGTCGTAAAAATATGACAGGCCACTTTTGCATGTCACTTTGAATCCAAACTGTGGCGTAAGAAACCAGGATCTGAAAAAGCAACATTTACTACCAGCATTCAGTTTTCTCCTGCTTGCTCCACCCTTCCTATAAGCAGGCAAACTTAACAGGAGAGGGATATAATTTTAAGTAGAAACATGAATCATAATGAAATGAACCCAAACAAGCCACAATTTTTTTAAATTTTGTATCCTGCCTTTATTTTTATAAATAATTCAAGCTGGCAAACATACCAAATACTCCTTCCTCCTCCTATTTTCCCCACAACCACCACCCTGTGAGGTGAATTGGGCTGAGAGAGAGGGACTGGCCCAAAGTCACCCAGCCGGCTTTGTGCCTAAGGCAGGATTAGAACTCACAGCCTCTGCTTTCTAGCCTGGTGCCTTCACCACCAGACCAGACTGGCTCTCCAATTGTTAAACTTTCCAAGTTCAGCTCTAACCAAAAGCAGGGTGTGTTCTTTCTATCTTATGTCACTCAGTTTTCTGGCAAACTTTTTTCCCAGCTGGGAGCTATGCAAAAATTCTGAGGATCTCCCTGGTATCTCCCTTGTTTGGCTGATACGCTATCTGTTTTGTTTTCTTCTCCTTTCCATCCTAATTTGGGTAGGGCTAAGAGATCCTGGGTGAAATTTATCTTTTTATTTATATTTCAAATTTAGACACCGCCCATCTCACGAGGAAGTGACTCTGGGCAGTTTACAATAAAAACAACAAATAAGTATGAATTAAAATAGAATAAAAATAGTATAAAAATACAATAAAACCAAATACATACATAAATAATAATATCTTCCAAGATTCTGGTGATCGAAAAGATATTAACATATGGGAGCATCTTCAAAGTGCTAGCCACCCCCAGGCTTGGTTGCCCCTTTTCTCGCCCTGAAATGCAGATGACATGGAACTAAACGGCTTAACTGCTAACTAGAGACTTTTCAGATTCTGCACCCAGACCTGGCAGCCCAAATTTTGGAAAATTCTATTCCTTGATATTGATTTGATATCACATACTACTGGGTGGCTTTTGAATCAAACACAGTGGCCAAGTGATGTGTGAACGTGGTGGCCAAGGGGCTGGTCCCAAAGAGGAAGTCAGGAGATTTATTAAATATCAGGAAAAGAGAATGATTTGCCTCTGGCAACTTAGGATAGGGGTTATGTACAGATAAAGAGGAGAGGGTGAAAAGAATGGAAAATCAGCAAAGAGACATAAGGTGCTCCAGGTGCCAATTTAGGATAGAAGAAAGGGATATTGAACCCTTGGACAGACATGGGGTTCCAGACCAGACTGGAAAGCATTATCTAGACCATTTGAACCTCATCCACTTCAGGGAATTTACTACCATGAATCACTGAATTTTGCCTGGAATAGTACAGGAGGGTTGGCAACTACATCCTGCAGTACTCTGGAACATTTTGCACATTCCTCGTCAGAATATAAGATCATTGTAAGGAGTAGATTTAGTACATTTAACTTGCAAGAAAGAGAACCAGAGGAGATGGGGAAGAGATTAGAGACATTATGGAAACTGAAGCTAAAAAGAGAAAACCCTGAAATCAATCTCTATCTATCTATCTATCCATCCATCCATCCATCCATCCATCCATCCATCCATCCATCCATCCATCCATCCATCCATCATATCTCTCTCTCTCTCTCTCTCTCTCTCATCTATCTATCTATCATCTATGTAATCTATCTTGCACTTCAGGGTGTTTTCTTTATATCTATTTATTTATTTATTCCTGAGGAATAAATCAACAAGAAGCTACTATAAGAACTGAATTTGAAGAAACAGTAGTTGAGAATAGCAAATGGCATGAAACAAGGATGCATATTATTTCCAGATCCTTTATATTCTCTGTATAAGTTAAACAGATATATGGTCTGTATATTACAATACAACAATTGAAGCAGGAAGGAACAGACCACAGGAATAAAAATCAGAGGCTGAAACATTACCACTTTGAAAGAAACAGATGATACTTCTGTATTACTAAAGAACTATAGAAGAGCTTGTTATGAAAGGAAAAATGGAAAATGAAAACACTAGTTTAATACTGAATATTAGGAAGAAAAATGAATATCAACCTGCGTGCTTGGTGAACTTGTAACTGGCAGCAAAAAAGTTGGAAAATAGTTCTGTGTTCTTGGGCTCCAGACAGTAGACAGTGTGCTGCAGTTAAGAAGAAGCCAATGACAAACATAGACAAGATGGTGAAGGATAAGGACATTTCAATGACAGTCAAGATCAGAGTATTGAAGCAGCAGTCTTTCTGGTGGTACAGTGAAAGCTGGACACTGAGAAAGTGCAAAAGAAACATACTAGATACCTCTGAATTATGTTTTTGGAGAGTGGTTGGGCATACAGCAATGGTTTTCTCTATGACACTCTGTAGAAGCAGAAGCTATGAGCTATTACTGAAGACAAGTCAGGCACTGGGCATTTGTCCATGCAGTTACCAGGAGTTGGACTCAAATTGAAGTTGCCTGTTAATAGCTGAATACATGCTTAGCTTTTGTGATGGAATGGAATTATGAAGGCCAGACTCAGGAGAAAAACGTTTTCTTTCATCTCCTGAGGCGCGAGGGAGAGATAAGAGGATGGGACTGGCACCTCCCTGAGGAATTCACAATGTTGTGGCTGGCATTACTTGGGAGCTGGGGTTTCAGTCTGGGAAGATTCTTGCTAGAGGTTGTAGCTAATAAACATAGCTGGACTGAATTTACATGGTCTCTTGGAGTTCCTTGGGCTAGGCCTGACATCAATCTTCCCAGACTGAAACCCCAGTTCCCAAGTAATGCCAGCCACAACATTGTGAATTCCTCAGGGAGGTGCCAGTCTCATCCTCTTATCTTTCCCTCACGCCGCAGGAGATGAAAGAAAATGTTTTTCTCCCTGAGCCTGGCCTTCATAATTCCATTCCATCACAGCTTTTTAGATATTGTGCGGAAGTGACAGGCATATTTAGACAGGTGTGTTTTGGGAGCTGAAGACAGAGACTATGAAAATTGGAATTGGAAAGAATTGCTCTGCGTTAGCCGTTGCTCAAGGGACTGACATCCAGCAGGTATCAATCGCACCACTTTGTGTTGTGTGCCAGTTGTGCCCGTTCCTGGATCGGGAGGCTGTACTCTCAGTCACTCATGCCCCTGTCACCTCCTGAAGGGACTACTGTAATGCACCCTACATGGGGCTGCCCTTGAAGAGCATCCGGAAGCTTCAGCTGGTGCAAAATGTGGTCATGTGGGCAGTTATGTGTGCCCCTAGAACCGCACGTCATACCTCTGCTCTGCCAGCTGCATTGGTGGTCAGTCTGCTTCCAGTTTCAAGTCAAGGTGCTGGTTATGACTGTTGAAGCCCTACATGGCAGGGGGCCGGATTATTTGAGGGACCACCTCCCTCCAGTTACGTCTACCCATCCTATCAGGTCTGGGAGGGGCACGTCGCAGGTCCTGTCTGCTAAGGAGCTTCATCTGCCAGGACCCAGGAGGAGGGCCTTTTCTGCCGTGGCACCCGTCCTTTGGAACATCATCCCTCCCCGAGGCGAGGTTGCTCCTGACCTTCTGGAAATCCCTTAAAACGTGACTTTTCCAGCAAGCCTGGGGAAAGACAGAGCCTGCAGAGAGGTTACTTTTGGAATGGACTCTTCAGTGTTTTGTGTCTACTTACAGTTTTTACAGGCCTGGCGCAATATGGTTCATGGGGTCACAAAGAGTCGGACACGACTTAATGACTGAATACCACCACCACCAGAGTTTTTAACATGTATTTTACATGTATTTTAATGGTTTTGCTTTTTAATCTTTTTGTTTGGTTTTTGTTATTTTAATTATGTGCGCCGCCCACAGTCACATATGTGAGATGGGTGGCTACATAAATTTAATAAATAAATAAATAAATACAAATATGTGTATTTTTTCAGCGATCTGATTTTTGCCCAGTGCACAAAGGGGAACTCTAGTTCCAGATTTTATTTTTAACAGATAGCAAGAAAGATGCCAATGCAGTCTTGCTTGTTTTCCCTCCGTGATGAACATTTTCTCCTATAAAAATGCACCTTCATTTTGTTCTGTGTGATGATTTGAGGGGCATGGCTTACAGGGAAAAGAACAAGCAGAAGCACCATTCCACTTGCAACAACCTGTTTCCAAAATTCAGTCCAGCGTGTGATGGAAACAAAAAGTCAGACAACCAGAAGCAGTTTAGTACAAGGTAAAACCTTTATTACAACTTTTTTTTTCATTGATAGGTATACAACATCTGAAAGACAGATATGGGGAGGGGGGGAAGGTAATATTGTTATAAAATGTCACATTTATTGCTACATTACTGTTATATACAGGACAGTTCTCAAAATTCTACTTTTAAAAAAGTTAAGGATTATTTAAAAATTCCAAATAATCCAGCCAGCTGTTTTTTTTTCTTGACACTTGTATAAAATTATTATATATATATTTTTTAAAAAATGAACACAATCCATATCTTGAGGCACTCAGAAACACAACTTTAACCCCCGTGCTCCCCATCCCAGAAATTCTGAATCAGTCCAAAACATTTATTTTTTAAACTATCTTACCCCTTTCCCTCCCCCCAATACTTTTTTTCCTTTTTCCCTTTTTTATTGGTGTTAGGCATATATATATATATATATATATTTATTTATTTATACTATATATATATATATCTTTAAAAACTATAATGTGTATCTGATTTAATAACAAGGATCTCAGCCAGTTACGTACAGCTGGATTTTTACACATAGGCAGCAGACACCAAAGCGCCAACCCAAATACAGTTAGATAAAACTTAAGTTCCGCTTAAGGTCTCAAGTTAGTCCATTCATTTCCATAAGACATTGCCATGATTAACTGTATCTGGCTTGGGGCTACCCCCTCAAAAGCAAAAAAATCATTTTTTAATATAAAAAAAAGCTGTAATAACAAAAGAACCCTTAAAACAATCTACAAGGGCTGAAAGATATACAGCCTTCCCCATCCCTTCTAAAAAAATATATCTTAACGGGAATCAAGTTACATTTTGTTCTCTGCATTGCTTGAACCCCTATTTTTGTTAACAAAACACATTACATTTTCCCATGACGTTGTTTTGCCCCACAACTTTTTTTTTTTTCTGTTTGTCCCTTTTTGTCTCCTAAACCCCACAATTCCCCCCTCCCCCAGAGAAATAAATATCCCAAGAGACTTTGGGACATATCTATATCACAAACCTAAACTTGTTTCAAACCCGTTTCTAGCTACAGCAGCTTCCAAATAAAGGGAACCTGCAGATTGTAGTCCTAAGAGGAGGGTCCTGTTGGGAATGAGAGGACAATCATGAGCCAAGAGCTCTTAGCATCCTCATCAACCTGCAGGATTCCTCCAGACAGTTAAACCGGTCTGAAACTGGCTTAGAGCTTGTAGTGTAGACATACCCTTGGAAAGGTGCTCCCCTTTCAACAGAAATACTTTTAAGCAATCAAAACAAAACAAAACAAAAAACAAAAAATAATTAAAGGAAAAGCTCGTTTCATGCTGGTGGACTAGAAAGAGATTTGGGAAGATCTGGCACTAGGAGGACACGGCCACCCTTTCTGCTTTGCACCACCACATCGCCAAGGTGGTGGTATGAAACATAGTTGTAGCCACACGAGGCTTTCCCCTGTGGGATTGCACATGCCATTCTGCACACTCAGTCTGTGCAAAGCCATTTGGACCCAGCGTCAACCCCATCCTGCTTTCCAAATTGGCCCATGGAGCAGAAAGAGGGAACAGAGGGAAGGGCAGGGTTCTCCGGGTGACCTTCGCCAGGCTGGCACAGAGTTTTTCCTCTCCTACTTCCTTGAGAACTTTCCTCCTACTTCCAGTTTTGTGCAGAAGAGCCGCATTGAACATATGCCCACTCCTGCGGTCGGAAAACAAGAACTCTGCAATTAGGTCAGAGGAGATGACAAGCAGAGGAGACCACTGTCAGCTTCGCTCAGCTAGTTCTACAGGGTATCCTTCGTAATAGAAGGGTACAATGTCTGGCCTTTTCTCTTTTTTAGAGAGGTCGAGGCAGACATTTTGCAGATTCAGCAGGAGTCACCCCCACGGAGCCCTTTATGGTAAACCTCTCTCAATGGCATTAGAGGAAAGAGAAGCGGCTGCATGGTTACCAGCAGATGCTACATCCTCTTCTCCAGTTGTAAAAAGCGACAGGCGGTGAGAATGTGGTGGCTCACGTTTGGAGACCACGCTCCCTTCGGCTAGCTCCAAGTACCTAGTAACCCAAGGCAATACTTTAGCTACGCGTCGGCTGCCAAACAGAGGAATGACAAAGGGGTGAATCGGACCCTTGCAGAGGGGCCACAGGACGCCTTTCTTACTCGGCCCCTCCCCTGGTGTGGGGCAGTCTTACAGGGACTTCTCTGGAATCAGGGAGACATCCACCTTGTCCTTCACTGTCCATGAAAAGAGGGGGAAGATCTTCCACAAGAGCATGCAGGGAGCAGGGGAGAGTTTGATCAGCCCCGCCAGCATGTTCTGGGCTGCTGAAATGCAACGGTGATGGCAGTGTGTTCTGAATACCCATGGAGCATTGCCATGCTGGATACGAGAGTTCGTTGATGCATCTTCTTTGGTGTGTGCATGACTGTGTGTCTAGGTGTGTTTTCACAACAGCGACTTGGGACTCTGCACGGCACGTGTCTCCCTCTCCCTCTCTGGATATATATGTATTTATATATATTTGCTGGATATATATAAATATATATATATATTTGCTGGACGAGGCTTTCTTGTTCCTTTTCTCCCGTGAGGTCTTTGTTCTGATTATAACCTGCCAGGATCTTTTGCTTCCTTTTGTTCCACATCAATTTGTGCCGGTGCTTAAAAAAGGCAAGTGGTTCTCCGCGTCCTTAGGGCCTTCCGAAGACTACTTTTGCGAGTTCCCAGACGCTGCCACCCGATTCAAATCCATGTTTTCTGGCAAATGTTCAGAAATGCTGTGTGTTGTTCTTTTTCTTTTGTTAGAAGGGACTGTAAATTGGGTGGCGAGGAAGATGGGAGAGGGCAGGACAAAACAGAAAGCTTCCAAGAATTGCTACTGGGTACATCCTTTGGATGAAAAGCCACAAGACACACAGACTAGCAGCTGATGGATTCATTTGCCCTCTCCCTCCAACCCCTCCAATATTCCACGTGGCAAAAAGGAAGTGAGATGATATCGGCAGATTCTCTCTCTCTCTTTCTCTCTTGCTCTCTCTTTAAATCATAGAAGCTACTAGCCAAGTGAAGATTTTATTAACCTGCCTAGCTAAATGCACGTGACTCTCTCAGAGCCAAAACACAATCTCTCTTGTACCAACCTCTTCTTTCGTTTCTTTTCTTTTTTTTTTTTAAAAAACATCCAGTCTCTTAATACAAACTTTTAATATTTCTGGTTGATCTTATTTAAAAAATAATATGCAACATTAACTATAGAAACAGCAGCAGAAAAAGGCATGGGGAATCAGTCAAGTCTCTTTCTCTCTCTCTTTTTACATTTTTTTTTGTTGTTGCTTACAAAACAGAGATGCAAAGGAAGCTTTAAAAAAACAAAAAAAGGCATTACTATGTTTGTTCTACATTTAAAAAATTATTGTAACTAATGTTCTTTTAAAAAAAAAAGAAAAAAGAAAAAGAAAAAGAAACGCATAGGCACAATTTCTTCTGCTGGCCTTTTGTGAACACAAGCCACTTATAACTCTCCCCCCACCTCCCACTGAAAGATATGCATTGACAGTTCCAGAATATACAGTTAAGGCAATCTTTGCTGTTGGGTTTGTTTTTGTTTTTTTGGATAAAGTTGTTGCTTTTCCTTTCTGGTGGAGGAAAAAAAGTTCTTTTGAGCACACTGAATTTCCATTGCCATGTCAGTATTTCAACAAGACTGCAGTTTCTGGCGTGGACACCCAGCAGGGGTGTGTGAATGATACAGTCCTCCCTTCTTCCTGCAGACATCAGCTTCCAGGTGAAGGAGAGAAATCATCTGAAAAGAGACAAGAGGAAACGATATAGAAAGCCTGTTGTTCTATACAGATCACTTTATAAGGAACAGCAGAAGCAACCAGCTAGGTTCTACAGAAGAACTTCTGTCTTCAGCATCCTAATTTTATTTTATACCAGTGTTTCTCAACCTTGGCAACTTCAAGATGCGTAGACTTCCCTTTTCAGAAACTTCCCTTCAAGCTATAAAAAAGATTAAACTAGGAAAGGTGCCTGGACCAGATGGATTACAAGCTTCTTCTTATAACTCTTTTGAGGATGAAGTTTTACAGCCCTTACAAAACACGATGAACTCTATCTTACAGGGAGGAAAAATGCCAGGGAGTTGGAAAGAGAGCAATATAACACTACTACATAGAGAGGGATGAGATATGACTTTAACAAGAAACTAGAGGCCAATATCATTCTTGAATAATGACAAGTTGTTCACAATGATTCTAGCTAATAGACTGAAAACAATTTCGCAAGAATTTATTCATGAGGATCAATGTGGGTATTCACCTAAAAGACAGTTAAAGGACAATGTTAGAAATGTGTTGGACATTTTGGAATATTTGAAGCAACATAATGCAAAACAAGCCACATTGATTTTCTTAGATGCAGAGAAGGCCTTTGACAGTTTGAGTGGGCTTTCTTGTTCAAGGTTTTGGAAGATATGAATTTTGGACAGAACTTTATAAAATGGGTAAGATTGATTTACACTTCACTGAAAGCACAAATAATGTAATGGAACTTTGTTTTTGTACATGGTAACTGCCGTGAGGTTATTGCATGCACAAAGATGGAAAGATTCGGTTCTCTGGGGGAGATGGGTGGCATATAAATTTAATAAATAAATAATCCACAATGGAGGAATGTTGGTTGAGATGATGGAACTTGCTGAGATGGCTAAACTGACTTCTTTGATCAGAGAAAAGACAATAGCTACATTTATTGCTGACTGGAAACCTCTTATGGACTTTTTACGTAAAACAAAAAAATGAACTTATGATTTATGGTTTTGATGATGAGATAGGATAGATTATAGAAAGAAGAGAGTTATCTTGTAACCACAGAGTAAGAGGCAAATTTATAATTGTACTTATAACTGCTGTAAAGAAGATCAGAAGCTACTTTTTATCTTTTTTCTTTCTTTTCTATTTTTCTTTTACTTTTTTCCCCATTCTTGCATTTTTAGCTTTCTCTTTGATTTCTTTCTTTTTCTTTTTCTTACTTTATATTAGTTTGTATTAGTTTTTATCTTCCTTTTAAATTTTTTTTAATAAAAATTAGATATAGTTATAGTTATAGATGTAGATGTGTGGACTTCAGCTCCCAGAATTCTAAAGGAATTAAAGCCGTCAAGGATGAGAAACACTGTTTTATAATTATAAGAAACCGCCTTCACTAGACGGTGAGTCCTTCCATCACAGTACTGCACCCTACCTGACTTGGTGTCAAGCTATATACAAAATGGCCTTCTCTGCCCAAAATGGCCTTCTCTGCTTCTCTTGTCCAAGATGGACTTGCTGACAGATGATGAGCAGGGCCAGAGCTTGCAGGCACTATTTTTCAGTTGCAGCCCCCACGTTATGGAAGAGATCCCTCTCTGGAAATTAGGTTATTGCCCTCACTGTTGACCTTCCAGACAAAGAAGTGCTCTGGAGGGCCTTTGAGGGAGTGAATGGTCCCCACTCCACCTATTGTGCTATGGTAGAGTGGTGTTTTTGTTGGTGTTCATGATATAAACCACAGGGAGTTGTTTCTGGGTCTGACAGTAAATAAACAAAATCAAGGAGTCAGTTGTCTATACTGACTGGCGGTGACTCTCCAAAGTGAAGTGCAGAAGGATCCTTCCCATCAGTTGTTATCTTTTTAAACTGGAATATCAGGGGCCTTCAGTATGGAAAGGTTTCAGTTCCACACTGTGCTATGGTAAATCATTTGTTACTTTTATGTCATGTCATCTGTGGTCATTCTCAAATATTTTCCCATCTTGGCACAGAAGACTTGTCATGTATCCTCAGCTAATGCCCTGGGGGAGACAAGGTAGTTTGAGGAGTGATTCTTCCTCCCAATAACCCTGCTTGTGCATTATGATCTGACTCAATAGGCCCTTTTCCAGGGTTCCTTGCAAATAAGGATTCACAGGACCTAAAGGCTTCTCTGTGTGGCTCTTGTTTGAGAATTCCATTTTTTAAGTGAATAAACTCTCGCTGTATAGACTGATGTTCACTCTCTCATGACACCCCTTGTTATATTTTACGGTATTAAGTCTAAATAACTGTATTAATAGTTTGAGGAACAGTGGGTGGAAAAGCAGACTGTACGTTTTCACAGATAAGTAAAGCTTTCCATTTTAATCCACACAGCAATGCTGTGAGGCAACCGAGACTAAGAGAACATGGCTGTTCTCAAGGTCATCCTGTGGACTTGATGATCAAGCTGGCTCAGAATTCTGAAGTTCCACCATACCTGGAGGAAACCAGCTGTTGATTTAAATGATGTCCATTAGCAGAAATTCCTGGTGGATTTTGCCCCCTCCTGCTCCCATGTCAGGGATCAAGTCATGAGCAACATGCATGTGAAAGAAACGCACATATCACATATGAAGGAGCTGCATGTTCCATTTTGTCCCTTCAAGAACAGCCCCACAACAGGTCCCAGGAGGAAGTACCTTTACATATGTCCCACGGGGTTGTGTCCATCTCCTAAACCTGCATGAGATGCTGAAAGTGCCATCTGGGGATCGCCCACCACACCAGACACTTTCTCCTCTTCACGACGTTTCAAGCAAGCCGCTTTAGGGTTCAGATTGCGTTCTGAGACAAACAGAAAAGACACAGGCCATGGGAAGGAGGAGAAAACCTAGACCCAGGGTAAATATCTTGCAATGACCACATTCTTTCTGCCGTCCTCCCCAAGAAGCGTTAGGAGTGGAAAAACAGAGAATGAACATACATGCTGCGCGAGCGAGAGAAAGTGTCCCAGCACGGGAAACAGCAGTTTTTGGGGGAGCTGCAGTCACCCAAGGCTACAACTACCAGGTCTGGGCTGCTATCAGTGCAGATGATCACTACATGGCAGCAAAGAGAAACAGGCAATTCTCACGCTTTGCCGCCACCTTGTGATCAGCCTTTTTACAGCCCTTGAAGCAGGCCACAGTGCTCTGGATAGCAGGTCTGGATGGATATACTTAAGACTCTGTGTACTCCCACCTCTGAAAAGTCATGGGCTGTTTAGCAGATGGTGTTGACGAAGAATGATCCTCAGTCCTTCGGGGATCATTTCTGCTGTGGTCAATTTGCAGCCAACAGAGCAGTAAAGCAAAGCAAAACCAAAGAACACATTCCAACCAGAATCGCTCAACTAAGTGCCCAGAGCAAAGGACGGAAGGGACAGGCATAGGACACACTCATGCGAATAAAGGCACGTCTGGGACATCCCCAGAAAGAGACAGCCTCCCGCCCATGCAAGAGAATGAATGACCTCAGGGTGGGGGAGACCCCTAGCGCCGTACCTCGTACTTGCTGCTCCAAGCCTAGAATGACTTGCACTGCTTGCTGAAGGATGATGAGTTTGGTCTGTGCTTTGTCTGTTTTTAAGTGCATCTGGCACATGCGTCCCAGCTCTTTAAAGGCCTCGTTAATGTCCCGTACGCGCACCCTCTCCCTGGCATTATTGGCCATCCGCCTCTCCCGGTCCCTCAGATCTTTGTCCTCCAGTGATAGCGCCTCATCCGTACTGCTGGGTTCACACAGCACCACAGGGGTTAGTCAGGGAGCAAAAAGTGACTCGGGAATCGGGGTGGGGAAGAGAGATGGGGACGGTGCCAAGGTGTGGTGGAAAAATGTCCACAGCAACTTCAAGCCAAGATGGGCCAGGCCAATTGATTGTAGGAGACCCCTTGAATTACACCTCAGAGATAAGAAGCTGCCAGACTCTAGGGCAAGATTAATGTCTGTGTGCCCTTTATTTCCTAGACGGTCAGTTTTTGAATTATTACTTAAAGAAACAGAAAACTTCACATGAAATTAATTCCTTCCTTCATCAGATGAAACCATTACACTTGAAGCTAAAGGTATGACTCCCCTTTGCAACTTGAGAGAATCAGTTTACAAACAACAAACCAATCAGTAATGCAAAGGTGGGGAACTTCTTGCCCACCCCGAAGATCGTGGCTGGTGGGAATCACAGCTCAACAGTATCTGCAGAACAACAGGTTCCCCACTGCTATAATAAAGAATTAAGCCTTAAACATTAGGAGTCTGTATTGTGCATTCGTGTTTTTTTCTTCGCGAATTAAAAATCAAACTTGCAATGCCTTTCTCTCTGCTTGAGAAAGGAAGGAAAAGAAGTAAAATCCAAATTAAGGCATTAAAAACAACTGTTTGTAAAAATGGTGGGCAGGCCACAGCCTGCAGCCCCCATACCATTTTGCGGCCTCCAGAGCACCCTCAGATGGTGCCTTTTGATGGTATAGTTGTTTGCATGTTTAAGCAACAAGAAGGTTTCATAGGAGTGTAGAACCTTGTAATTGCCCCCATCCCCCAAAATAAAACAAATGGTCTGTGATGCCACTTAAACACCAGCCATGACCCCTCAAAGGCAAAAAATAAAATAAAAATTAAAAATGGTACACAAAGGTTACCCAGCCCATCCAAAATGTCCTCAGGAAATGGATCCTCATACTTCACTTTTTGCTCCTCTACCATGAGTCCCCAATGCAAGCAACAAAGATCAAATTGCCTATGGTGGACCACCCAATGAAATACAAGATCCAACACATAAATGGCATAACTACAGAAAGCAATGAACCAGATTCCAGAGAATCTGATTTATAGACTGTGAAATGCATGCTGATACATTCTATTCCATCACTCCTACTTGATTTCTCCTTGCTGGTAAAAGCAGCTAAAGAAACAATAAGAAAAAGTCATCTCCTGGATTGTCAATCCCATACAATACAGAAATTTTAAGTCAAGAACAAACTTTGGTTTGTGTTTTGGTTCATTAAGCCTTTTCTTGCTGTTTAACTTTTATTGAGTTGCTCTAGCTAGTAGAAGGAGTGAGAGAGAAACATCTGGACAATATTCTCCAGAATGCTCCTCATTAGGTCAAGATTCTCTAGCACTGTTGCTTAGCTTGCATGTTTGAATGTGGCCTCTCTTCTGAAATCTGAATCCCATCATTCTAAACTTAAACTTCATTTGTTGAATGCCCATGGCTGGCTGGGGAATTCTGGGAGTTGAAGTCCACTCATCTTAAAGTGGCCAAGTTTGGACATCATTGCCCTAAGTGATCCTCAGTTAATGGGAAAACCACTGCACTGACATAGGTGTGAAAGTAGAATGAGAAAGGAAGAGGGTCATTCAAGAAAGGAAAAGAAAGCCACAACTGGCAACTGTCTTTGTGAAGTGCCTACCAACACCTGCCATGAATAGAGTCCATGCAGAAGAAACAAAAACTGTCTTATACCAGATCAAACTATTCTGCTTGGTATTGTCCACTGGTACTGGCAGAGAAGAAAGGTTCTCTTCACTCTCAAGTTTCCTTATCATCTGCTCTAGATCTCTAACTGGGATTCAACCAAATACCTGGAAACATGGTCCTGGTCATTCATCAGCCCTTGCCTTCAACTCAATGAAGCCATACATTTTGCCCACTGCCCTTCAGAGTTGCATCACTAACAGCAGAGTAGAAAGACCTGCCACCCACTCTACTGTGGCCTCCTCAAGGGGAGGGTGGGCACATCAGCTTCCTTGAAGTAGCTCAGAACACTGCAAAGTGTTCCCTTGTCTGCAAAGCACCCCTGCAGGTTTTGCTATTAGCCCCGGAAGGATCTCCACCTAAAAAAGCACAGCTAGCTCATCAGAAATGTTGTCCCTCTTCCCCCAAGCCACCAAAACAGGCATCAAGATTGATCCCATCTAAAACAGTTATGAGCATTGGCAGCATCTTAAACTCTTGGCATGATTGAACCAAGGGAGTCCTTTTCCCTTCCCCACCAGCCCCATCACATCCATGATCCCTGTTTTCATACAGGGGCAGCCTTTTTCCCCAGAGCAAAAAAAGAAACAAAAAAGAAGAAAAGAAAACCTTGAAAAGGTAGGTATAATTGCCTTCATCTGACAAGGCGTGGTGGATGTCCCCAATGAACTGAGGATACGAGGCAACCATTTTGCACATGAAAAGAAGATGTCCTACTGAAATAGTGCGTGAGGGCACAATTCTAGGCCCCCACATAACCTGGAATTAAGTAACCCTTTTCTTAACCAGCAAAGCAGAGTTAGGGTATATTTTTGTGGGGTCTTCATTTCCAACCTTCTAAGCTACAAAAGACAAACCAGAGTCATATCCAAACCTGGTAATTGTTATCTCTTGATTTTTAATATCCAGAACCACCCGAGACAACCTGGTCAGCTACTTTATCTTTCCAGTGATCCATTAACTACTTGGGAAACTTCTTAAGACAGCCCTTCTGCGTAGGCTTCACTATTAAATGATAGTCTGGATTTTCTTAAGAACTTGCCTGGGAATTCAGCCTAAATCCAGAATGAATTTTTGATCCAATGGGTTTAAAAATTGTGGCTAAAAATGTAGGGCTTTTCTTTATGACTTAAGTGCCATCCCTTTCTGGTATGCCTTAAAAAAAATCAGGCAAAGTATAGATTCACATAGTTTACTAATCTGAATTACAGAATTAAACCCATTATCCCAGAATTAACACATAATAGACTGAACTACAAATTATCCAAGCAAACTGTATTCACAACACACTAAATCACAGAAGAAGTAACCAAATCTGAAATTAACCAAGTTGACTGTTATTATGCCAATAATAACCATGGTCTGGTTAAATAGAAACCAAACCACTTTGTTATACCTGCTTGTGAGTTATCAATACTGCTTAGAAGCAAGTCCCATTGAAGGCAACAGGACTTATTTCCAAGTAAGGGCCACATTTTAAGTTAATGATTACTTTGAAGGGTTGTCAGATTCAATTTAAAAATAAACCTATGTACCCAAATCCAACAGGAATTGTAATCGTTAATTGTGATTTGAAGAAGTATAGATTGAAGACTATAGCAAAGAAAATTAAAGCATTCAGAACATTCTTGAAGCAATGTCCAGACTCTTGGGGTTGCATTTAACTCTGGCTCACTGGTCCCTGTCACAGAAGGAATCCAATCCTTTCATATGCTACAGTAACTCTCTGCAAGCTTGCTCTTATCCCAAAGCAAACTTAACTATATCAGAGTATTGAGAACAGCTATCAGTTGTTGTGTTGCCCAAGTTAGGCCAGCCAGATGTTCCGCAGTTTCTTGGCATTTATAAAATAAGGTAGCTTAGTTTTGAAAGGATAATAACATAATCAGTTCTTGGTAATTGGGGGGGACTGAAAGGGAGAAGAGAAAGTCCTGCAGAAAACCCATCCAAGGTACTATAAGAAGTAGAAGTCTGTGTTTAGTGAGGCTCCAGTTCTAACTTCCTCAATCTTCACTGAGTTTTTGCTGGAGAAAATATAATTGGCTGCTTTTTCTAGGAAAACAGATGTCAGCTCTCAGAAATACGAACCTCATCTAATGGATTCTCTCCCTTCTTAAGCTCTCTGATAAAAATGCCCAAGGGATCAAAAATATCCAATTGGAAAATATTTTTTCAGGTGGATTAAATGTAGGAATGCCAACTGCTGATCAGTCAAGGCACAACTTCACCAATCTTCTACCCCAGGTAAAATTATATGTATTTTTTGAAATCAAAAAACAAAGAGCAAGAAATCCAGATGACAGGACCATGCGCCAACTCTTCCACTCACAGATTGTTCCTTTCCTTTCCTGCTCCCTGCACCAACCCACTTCCCCACTCCTGTTTTTTCTCTCTTTGAGCAAGCAGCAAGTACAAGGTAGAGGGTGGGAACCACCGAGAGGTCACGGCTGGGGACTGTCTGTAGGAAAGCAGGTAAAGGATGGGGGAGAAGGGGAGAAGAACAAGAAAACATTGGACAAGGAAAATAAAAGTTATACATGTTATGACAGGCAAAAAGGAAAAAAAAGGGGGGAAAGAGAGAAAGAGAGAGAGAGAGAGAGAGAGAAGCATAAATGAATCCCAGCATTGCAACATGACAGCAGAGTACAACACAGGCTGTGAATCTTGATGGTAAATACAGCCGCCTCTCTTGAAGAGGAGGAAGAGAAAACCTGTCAAGATGCCCCCATGGGGTGGGTCCCAAGAAAGGAAGGTTAAATGCTCACATGCACAGCCAAGCGTTTACAGGCATTCCCAGCAGAAAAGTTAGCCCAGCTACACTTGGTGGGAGTCCACCTCCCTCTAGGGTAGCTGCAGAGACCCATTTCCAATTCCCTTCCCTCCCTTCATCAGGGACCCTTCTGCATTCCAGAATCCCAAAGGTTGGGACTGTGGTCCTTGAATTCTATCTCTGGAGGTGTGATGGCTCCTGAGGTTAAGTTGGGATCTGGAACCAGGGTGGGGTTGGGAGACTCGGGTTATAGACAGAAAATGACCTTCAAAGTCAGAACCTCACACATTTCGACGTAAGTAAAATCCCACGTTTTCTGAGCATCTTTCACTGCTTCAGGGTGCTACTGTCAGATCTAAAAACTACCACAAGCTTGGGCCCCGCTGCGTCTCCCAGACGTACGTCCCCTGTTCTCTTTGTCAAGGTATCTCATTCATGCTCCGAATTCAGTCATTCCTGTGATGGGCAGAGGGAGTCACTCTCACCACAGTCTACAAAACACCTGTCCTGAGACTATTCTAGACAGAGGGCTTTGAAGAAATATATTTTTTACAGGGAACTTTCACCACAGGGTGAGAAATGCTCCCACCAAAGTTTCTTAAAAACAAGATCTTGAATGGGGAAGCAGAGATCGTAACTTGGAAAACGGTACCATTTGCTTTCAATGTTGAGGATTTCCCAAACACTAAACCTACAGTTTACTACTTAAGAGGTATGTAAGAAAACGTTCTAGTAGGCAGGGGCTGGAGAGGGAAGGAATTACAGGAGAGTTCCAATTGAGAAGAATGATATGATATAGATGGATTTGTTGTGAACTCATCCTCCGTATGCATGAGAAACGTGATCTTTCCAGAAACCGCCCTCTCCCGATATATAGCAACGAAGCGCTCAGGTTGAGGGTGGGCTGCTCTTTACAGCCCTAGGCAGCAGAGCAGGGAAGAAGGGAGAGAGAAGCAGAGTCCCCGCACAGGCACGAGGTTGGCTGGCATGCAGAAAGTGCAGCTTATTTCTTATTCCAAATGCAACACAGGAATAACAGGGGATGCAAAAAAAATGGAACAGAGAAGTAAAACACAAAACCAAACTAAGGCATCATCATAAAAAAGGATGCAGGGAAACGTCAGCAGGATGGAGAGCATCGGGCAGGCCTTCCCACGACTGTGGGCCGGGGCAAGGTTGAAAGGATAAGACAGACAGCCCCATGCCGTTCCGAAACGTCACCACATCGGAAGCCTCCACTGACCTCTAACTTGTTGTTCCAGATTCAGAATAACCGACACAGCCTGATGTAGGATTAGCAGTTTGGTCTGTGGTTTTTCGCTGTTAAGGTGTAGCTGGCACATGCGCCCAAGCTCTTTAAAGGCCTCGTTGATGTCGCGGACCCGCAGGCGCTCCCGAGCATTATTGGCCACCCGCCTCTCTTTCTCTCGCTCGGCTTTTTGCTCTGGGGGAAGAAGGTCGTCTTCCTCATCCTCATCTTGACTGATAATTTGAAATAAGAATGAAACAAGGAGAAGGGGGGACATTTTTCTTGTGTGCACACCTCAGCACCGGAATATGTTCACAAAAAAAAACAAAAAAAGGAAAACTGTAATACATACAATACACACAGGTGCGCACCCATACATGCACACGCAACAGAAAACAAACATATCCCAACAGTGGTTTTTTAGAAGATCATTGAAATGGAAGGGTAGAAATTAATCCACTTTCCCACCTTTAGTCAGTATTTACTAAATGTATGCCTGACATGGCCCAAAAATGTTCTTAGTGAAGCCATATTCCCTAAACAAAATTTGGATTGGCTGTTCTAGAGCACATTTGACATTTGTCTGAGGTAAAGGAGAGGCTCAAGCAAGTACGTCACACCTTCTTCCTCTACCCAGAACCTTTGCAGGGAAATGGCAGATGGGACAAAGGGTCAGGGAAGAGAGGTAGAACTAAAAGCCCCTAACTCAGCTATCTGGGAAGAATGGAATAAAGTGTTCTGCTCCTCCACAATTTCTCAGGGAAGAGTAGCAGAATTTGAAAATAAAACCAAAAGTTAATTTGAAAAACACCAGTATCTTTTATCATCTTTAAATTACCCAGCCAAACTAATTGCCTGAGCTGGAAAATTAGATGGGGTTTCCTCCTGATTCATTTCTCCAACAAGACAACCTGCCCCACTTTTGCAAAGCAAAGAAGTTGGCCCTTTACTATTTGTTGTAGGTCCCTAGAAGTTTGAAAATTGTGGGTGGATCCCCTCCAACACTTAAAATACTCTGGAGGAAGATATTTTGCCTTAGGCTTTCCTCTCTGAAGGTCAGGTCTTGAAGGTCCTGCCCAGTTAGCCTCCAAAGGGGAGAGAGAAAGGCTGAGACCTGTTTAGTGAGCACCTTGTTCTGTTTCGAGATGGCTTCAGTTCCTTTTTCTCCTCTTCTGAATTATCAGCCACTGACGTGTTTTCATCCTCCTCCTTGTCCTCTCGCTTGATCTCGCTGGTGCCTGACGAGACGCTGGCCCTTCCCAGGCCCCCAGTCAAGCCTGCAATGAAACCCAACCAAGTACAAGGTTGACCCAGGGAGGAAATAAAAAATGTAGGAAAATCACCCTTTCTCCTCGCCTACAACCTGATCTAAGTGGAAGATCTTCAGCATAATTTTGGACTCTGAGTGGCAGACGCACACAAAGAGAGGGGATTAGTTTCATAGACAAGAGTCCATTCCTTTCGGTTCCTCTCCTCAAGTAATAAACAGAAAACCTAGACTCTAATTCTGCAAGAGGCCGACATTTCACTTGTGAAATACAGTGGGGCAAACAAGTATTTAGTCAGCCACCAATTGTGCAAGTTTTCCCACTTAAAAAGATGAGAGAGGCCTGTAATTTTCATCACAGGTATACTTCAACTATGAGAGACAAAATGACCAAAAAAATCCAGAAAATCACATTGTCTGATTTTTAAAGAATTTATTTGCAAATCATGGTGGAAAATAAGTATTTGGTCACCTACAAACAAGCAAGATGTCTGGCTCTCACAGACCTGTAACTACTTCTTTAAGAGGCTCCTCTGTCCTCCACTCGTTACCTGTAGTAATGGCACCTGTTTGACCTTGTTAAGACACCTGTCCACAACCTCAGTCACACTCCAAACTCCACTATGGCCAAGACCAAAGAGCTGTTGAAGGACACCAGAAACAAAATTGTAGACTGCACCAGGCTGGGAAGACTGAATCTGCAATAGGCAAGCAGCTTGGTGTGAAGAAATCAACTGTGGGAGCAATAATTAGAAAATGGAAGACACATAAGACCACTGATAATCTCCCTCGATCTGGGGCTCCACACAAGATCTCACCCCATGGGGTCAAAATGATCACAAGAACGGTGAGCAAAAATCCCAGAACCACACGGGGGGACCTAGTGAATGACCTGCAGAGAGCTGGGACCAAAGTAACAAAGGCTACCATCAGTAACACACTATGCTGCCAGGGACTCAAATCCTGCAGTGCCAGATGTGTCCCCCTGCTTAAGCCAGTACATATCCGGGCCCGTCTGAAGTTTGCTAGAGAGCATTTGGATGATCCAGAAGAGGATTGGGAGAATGTCGTATGGTCAGATGAAACCAAAGTAGAACGTTTTGGTCTAAACTCAACTCGTCGTGTTTGGAGGAGAGAGAATGCTGAGTTGCATCCAAAGAACACCATACCTACTGTGAAGCATGGGGGTGGAAACATCATGCTTTGGGGCTGTTTTTCTGCAAAGGGACCAGGACGACTGATCAGTGTAAAGGAAAGAATGAATGGGGCCATGTATCGTGAGATTTTGAGTGAACACCTCCTTCCATCAGCAAGGGCATTGAAGATGAAACGTGGCTGGGTCTTTCAGCATGACAATGATCCCAAACACACCACCCGGGCAACGAAGGAGTGGCTTCGTAAGAAGCATTTCAAGGTCCTGGAGTGGCCTAGCCAGTCTCCAGATCTCAACCCCATGGAAAACCTTTGGAGGGAGTTGAAAGTCCGCATTGCCCAGCGACAGCCCCAAAACATCACTGCTCTAGAGGAGATTTGCATGGAGGAATGGGCCAAAATACCAGCAACAGTGTGTGAAAACCTTGTGAAGACTTACAGAAAACGTTTGACCTCTGTCATTGCCAACAAAGGATATATAACAAAGTATTGAGATGAACTTTTGATATTGACCAAATACTTATTTTCCACCATGATTTGCAAATAAATTCTTTAAAAATCAGACAGTGTGATTTTCTGGATTTTCCCCCCCATTTTGTTTCTCATAGTTGAGGTATACCTATGATGACAATTACAGGCCTCTCTCATCTTTTTAAGTGGGAGAACTTGCACAATTGGTGGCTGACTAAATACTTTTTTGCCCCACTGTATGCTGTCAGAGCATGTTGGTAACTCTGGAAGTAAGAGTTAGAAAAATTCATGCAGGAGAGGCTTTGTTAGTTTCAGTGCATGATCCCAAGTCTTACCATTATGAAAGAGGGAGAAAAAAACTGCCCAGATATTTTACACACAAAAAATGACAATATATACCTCTATCATGTTCCCCTTCCTTATCTCTGCCCTAAGCAACCCACTCCAAGGGCTTTCATCTTCCTGCAGGGCTGTTGCTCCTGCCCCCTAACCATTCTGCTTACCCTTCCTTGCACTAACCAAGAGACTGGGATTTTGAGCTTCGGTGCCCAGATTGCGCAACTCAGCCTTACCGCTAAAGGCATCTGAAGACTGGCCTCTACTGAGGTCAGGAAGCGAGCTGGTCTGGGCAGGGAGAGCAACATGGTTGTGGAGGAGAGCAGGATTGCTAGAGAGGCTGTCTTCAGGGTGACCGCCCCCCACCTGCCAGAAAGAAGACCGACAAGGTCAAGAGGAGCCATTATGCAGTCATAGCGAGCAAGTGTAGAGGGTTGAAATGAGTGTATCAGCCCCTAATTTTGAGCCTCTACTTTCATTAGTTAACCACAGCAAATGTGTCACATGCAAATGGTAATCCTGTCTAATAATACGCCGGGATTATTTTAACTACTGGCTCTTAATCAAACAATAGAATTCAGGTTTGAACATAATGTTAAGCCAGTATTCCAACATGAGGACTTAATATAATGGTTGAACCAGGCCTGGAGGTAGGATTTTAGAGGCAGCAGCCCTTTCATAGAATCACAAGGATACCTTTTGACTATCGAGCCTGACTTTCTGCTCACTGCAGGAGTCCAAATTAAAGTAACCATGAAACAGGCAGCCTAGCCTTTCCTTGAATGCGCCAATGAAGGCAGGGTGTCTGCAGGGGATGGTCAAAAAAGGCAAGATGGCAGCCATAGTGATGCTATTGCAGCTCCACCTGACTTAGGTGCATCATGAAGCACATAGAAAAGAGGCAAAGCTTGGTGGTTACCAGCTTGTCTTTCATGACCATACCTTGCGAACACCCCTGTGTGAAGGGGAGCCCACCACCACCTTCTTAGGTCATTGGATCCACACTGATTTGATCTTTTTCTTAGGAAGTTTTGTCTAACATCCCATTGGAAATCTCCTTTCCATTATTCTTTCTGCCGAAACTGCCTTCCACTATTCCACATCCTGCATTCTGGAAATATGGAGAACAAAAGTCTTCCCCTTTTTCAGTGTAGCATCCTTACAGGTATTTGAAGAGCGCTATTGCAATTCCCATCTTCTTTTCTTGAGGCTAAACATCCCCATTTCCTTTAACTGCTCTTCCTAGGACTTAAGTGGTGAAAATGTTCCAGAGGTACTTTCTTGGATGGCTGGCATTGCCCCTTTCTTCAGGATTTCTCAAAGTCACACATCAGCAAATCCAATATCCTAAAATGCCATTCATTTGGCCTGAAATTTAATTCAAAGTAGATATTCCCTGACTGTATTTCTTTCAGTCTCCAACTTCAGTCCTGCCCTTTGCAATTATCTAGGGGAGCCCAGACCCTCTTGCTGGATTAGAGCAAGGCAAGAGAGGGATAGCTCTGCTTTTTTGTTTTTTTGTTAGCTTTCTGACTTTTTCACCGAGCAGCTGATATACTGATTCTTTTCTCTTCCTTTGATTCTGAACAGTCAATATCTGAAGAAACATTTTTCTTGTTCCTAGCTGCCTTCATCAACCTCAGCTTATTCTGAACTTTACCTTTCCTCAGTTCTGGGTCACTTGCATCTTCATTGGTGACCTTCCTCTCTTTCCACCTGTGCCCTTTTTTGTTTTCAGATCTTCATTCAACTTTTTGCATAACCACCCTGGAGACACTTCTGTCCTCCGCTGTTTTTGCCCCTGCCCAATTGCACTATTTCTTTTTTTAGAAACTCCCACGCCTCTTGAGTTCTTTTTCCCATTTGCTTCTCCTGTCATGGCATCCTCATAATCATTGTTCTAAATCTGTTTTTTTCAAACTTGGCAACTTTAAGATGGGTAGACTTCAACCTCCAGAACTGGCTGGGGAGTTCTGGGAGTTGAAGTCCTCATATCTTAAAGTTGCCAAGTTTGAAAAACACTGCTCTAAATTAACTGTAACTGACTTTAGTTCCCCTTAAAATCAAAACCTCCAGTTTTACTTAGTCGCTTTCTCTCAATGTTCCTGTTATTTCCATTTCCTTGATTAAGTTTTTCCTATTGATAAATATCAAGTCAAGAATCACTGATCTTCTTGTGCCTTCTTCCACCTTCTGGAGGAAAATTTTGTCTGCAACTTAAGTCAGAAATTTCCTGGTAAAACCATGCCTGACAGAGTTTGTTTCCCAACAGATGTCAGGGCAATTAACCCCCCCCCCAATCTCTATTATTTTAAAGGCTACTGCACATGTCAATTCAGTTTTTGAATTTGAGCGGGGAAAAGGCTAATATTCTAAAAGGCTGTTGGTGGCATATCTGACCAATTCATCCACTTGGTAATTCTTTGTTTTTTCTATAACTTGCAAAGATTATGAAATTAATGCTGTGTGTTCATCATATATCTTCATAATAATATTTCAGTCACAAAAACTGATATTTGACTAATGAGGCTGAAAAAAAAAACACATTTCACCCAGACTATATATTAGACAGTTCTCTACAACCACCTTGACATTTTGTAGGATGCACCCAAAAGTTGGAAGAAAAGAAAATCCCACTCAGCTATGAAACTCTAAAGCTGTAAGAGAAAGTTAGGATAGAATTATGTTGCTTAATGTGGGGGCTATTGGAAACTGCCTTTTGATATCAAGATGCCCTCCCCCTATCCCTCAGCCATGACCTTGTATCATAGGACAATCTCTGTTCAGCCTCTTGACTGATAGAGGTAATCCTCACTTAATAACCATTCATTTAGTGACTGTTCAAAGTTACAACGGTGCTAAAAAGTGACTTACAACTGGTCCTCACATTTATGACAGTTGCAGCGTCCTCACGGTCATGTGATCAAAATCTGAGCACTTGACAACCAGCTCACAGTTGAACGGTTGCAGCATCCTGGGGCCACGTGATCACCATTTGTGACCTTCCCAGGGGGATTTCAACAAGCAAAGTCAATGGGGGAAGCTGGATTTGCTTAACAACCATGTGATTCGCTTAATGACTGCCACAAAAAGGTCATAAAATTGGGTCTGATTTGCTTAACAACTGCCCTGCTTAACAACCAATTTTCTGGTCCCTATTGTGGTCATGATGCAAGGACTACCTGTATAGCAAAGTCCCATCCCACAGGGAAAGGGTATAAGTTCGGTAGGAGAACACACATTTCAATGCAGAATGTTACATGGTCTCCAAGAAGCATTTTTAAAGTTAGTTATACTAAGCTAGATTAATAATAGACAACCTCTACTCTCAGATGCTTTGGACCAACCAAGTCCCACCAACCCCCAGTCAGTATGTCCAATGGTGATGAATTCTAGGAACTGTGGACCAAAATGTCTGGATCAGGTGGATTAATAGTCAAGTTATGCAAATGGACCTTTAGAGAGCTCCTCAAAAGGAGACATCACAAAGGTTTGAATAGTAGAGCATATCTGAAACCCCCCAATTCCTATCTTACCAAGTTTGCATGCCGACTAGCAATTGGCAAGACAGAGGCCGGGGAGAAAGACTGGCTAAGGCTGCCCACAGAAGTGCTGTGCGCAGAAGCAGATGCCAACAAGTCGTGAATGTCCCTGTGGTTGCTCTGGCCCACTGCGTGGCTCCTCAGCACATGGATGGCTTCGTCCAAGTGGTCTTCCATTTTGTTTTGCTTGAAGGACGGAAGAGAGGGAAAGAATGTGAAACAGGGTCCACCACGACAATTGCGTGGAGGTGGTGGGGCTGCATGCCAACATTTGAGATTTAGGCACCAAATCAAGCAAGAAAAAAAACACCGGCAAAGTTTGAAGATGGGACACAAGGCTTTCTTTTCTGCTTTCCCTGACAAAAGAACTGATTAGGTAGGTCATTACTGTGCCCATTTTAGAGGCAAAAGAACCAAGGCTAAAAAGAAAGCTGCTTTTGAGATACTATCAGGCAACAGAGCATAATGGGTGGACAATCAAAACTGTGCTGGCTACTAAGGTTGCCAGGTCCAATGCTGTCTGCTAGGAATTTACTTATTTACTGCAAAAAGCTAGACAAGTATAAGGTTGAGGGATACTTACCAAGGTATGGAGGGTGCCTTCGTAGCTTGGGGATAAGGCACCCTGTCCACCTGTCCGGGGCCACTGCGAAGAACCTGAGTAGAAGACAGAGAGGAGACATTTTGCCCGTTAGCATATAAGTTTGATAGGATAGATAGCAGAGATATCCTTTCTCTTCACAGCTGCCAGGAAGTACTCTCAGGACAACAGAAGAGAATATCTGTAGCTCAGGGTTGAACTGTGGAGCTCCTGGTGCTCTCTGAGCTTGGTTGTTGCTTTGCAGACATTTCATTGCCCAACTAGGTAACATCATCAGTGCATTGCAAACAAACAACTAAGCTCAGAGAGCACTTAGAACTCCACCCTTTCAGGACACATCAAAAGCAAGATGTAACCCTCAGGAGTTCCATCAGGATCAATCACTCCTTATAGGCCAGTGTTTTTCAAACTTGGCAACTTTAAGATGTGTGGACTTCAACTCCCAGAATCCCCCACCCAGCACGCTGGGTGGAGAATTCTGGGAGTTGAAGTCCGCACATCTTAAAGCTGCTGAGATTGAGAAACACTGTCATAGACCTTTCCTTCTACTAGGAACGTGCTCACTCCCCTGTTACAGACATGCAGCAAGGAGGAGTCACCACACCTTGGCAACCCATTTCAAGTTTCAATGCCTTTTTTGTGAGTCCCAAACTATCTACCCACTCTTTTGCATTGTAGCCTTATTTAAATCCATCATTAAAAAGTCTGGACAAAAAGAATTGGGCAAGGAAAAGGATGAAGGTGGAGCCTTCACAAAGCAAAACAGGAGCATCGGATGCAGCCCCAAGCTTCAATGCTTAGTGAAGACTGTTGTGTCTGAACCTGACTTGCAAATGAGTTTACATGCAGCTCTTCCATCTGACACCAGGTGGAGCCAACCATTCATAAACTTCAGATCTTTTGATTCACACATATACCTTGGAGCTATAACTGGGATAGAGCAGGAAAGCTTTAATAAACCTCATGTTAAGCCTGCCTCAGTCTCAGGTTAACAGACATTTCATGGGGAAAGGGCTGCCTTTAGCCAGTAGTTTTGAGGAAAATTCATTTGTGTTTTACTCTTCTGTTGTAGTTATTACACATCATCTTGAGTCTTTGGAAATAGGGAAATTGGTGGTATAGAAAACTGTATTTCCACACAACACTTTTCAACTCAGTACAATATACCCACAAGAACTTATCTGTGTTTTTCTCCTATCTCTTCTGAGTCGTATTCATATGCAAAAGAATCAAAGGGCATATTTTTCACCATATCTTAAGGAAGAGGGAAGAGAGAAATCCACTGGTGACCAGCTTGGGTGGGTAGAGGTTTGGCTGAAGTTTTGGACCACTACCACTCTGAGGGAAATGGGAAAAGAGGGACTTTAACTGCAGCATGTTAAAGGTAGTCCCCAGGTTAAGAATGCCCGGGTTACAGACAACCCACAGTTAAGAACAGAGCCTACTGTAGCAAAATTTGAGTTAAATACGCAATGATTCGAGTGAAATATACAAACGTCTGAGTTAATTACACAATACTACTTATACAGTATTATACAATACTACAGTTCCAGCTTACATACAAATTTGACTTAAGGGAATGGAACTCGTTCTTAAACTGGGGACTACCTGTATTTAATTAAAAATTCCAAATGCTGTCTCTTAGGGCAGATCATTCTCAACCCTGAGGACCTTGTGTAGTCTCACATAATGGCCTGGGAATCCTCTCCCCTTAAAAATAAATAAACCTCACAAGAGTGTGATATGTTTGCAGAACACTTCACAACCTTTGCAGGAATGGGACACCCTGTTGCCCACCCCTATTTTAAGAGTAAATCCTCCTGAAGCAGCATATAACAGAACAGAACGGAACAGAAAATCATATTAAAATGCTTGAGCTGAGAGTAACATGTATATCCTTTTTTTGCATTTCTGGGGGACAAAGGTGGGAGGCCTCCAAAGCAAAAGTTATTTATTTATTCAATTTGTACAGCCGCCTAGAGTCCCTGGCTTGAGATGGGTGGCTATACAAACCGAATAAATAATAAATAAATAAATAGTTTCTATTCTTGTTCTTAAACATGCTGAAGCTTCCAAAAAAACGGCCCTCAAACCATATCCATGCTTGGTGCCCAAATGGCTATATTTCATTGGCACAAATTCAGTATTTTATTTTTTCAGATGGGGGTTAGGATAGGAGCAGGCATGGTCTGTTCCCAGAGGTTTCCCACTCCCACTCTGATTCCAAATTTGCAGCAGCAACAATATTAGTAATGCTGAAATCCAGCTGCTTTGGTGCTGGATTGCAGCGGTGTGATCTTCGGGAGACTGTCACCGGGAGACTGTAAATGGGGTGCTCGGAGGCATGCAGTCTTCAGGGTGCTTATCACAGTGTACATAGACTGGCCCCAATAGAAGTCTACCTCGATTGTAACCCAGAGGAACCAAGTGAGTCTCTTGACTAGTGTTTTTCAAACTTGGCAACTTTAAGATGTGCGGACTTCAACTCCCAGAAGCTGGCTGGGGAATTCTGGGAGTTGAAGTCCGCACATCTTAAAGTTGCCAACCAGCATTGGAAAACACTGATCTAGATCTTGCTCAATAGCCTGAGGGGTGAGCTTACAAATGCAACACTTTCCTCACTCTGCTCTATCCAGACATTTGGTACAGATGGAGGTCCTCAGCTGTCTGCATGGACAGCCCCACCTTGTGCATGTTAGAGGACTCTTTCTGGCCCCAACCCTGATCATGCGATTAGCACTGGACTGAGTTCAGAATCAGAAAGGCCGTCTATCCTGAAGGACTCATTGCTGAACAACTCCAGCTCCTCCTCTGAGATCTCTGCACACCATCGCATGCGCTTGATTTGCACTGCTCTTCCACAGACAGAGTTTTACAGCTTACCTGTTATTCCCTGAGGGGACCCCACCGGAGTGGATGGGTTCGAAGAGAAATTATTGCTAGAATGATCTGGAGAGTAGATCTAGGGGGAAGGACAAAAAAAAAAGAGCTTGGGAGAAGGGAATGGAGGGGAAAATATAGCACCTAAACACTCCTGAAAAACCAAGTCCTCTTTTTTTGATTGATGGTGGAAGACAAGCCGAGAAATATCTAGACATGCATCCATATCCCAAATGGATGTTGGAGGTTAAATCCTTCCTAGACATTTTAACAGAAGTCATTTTTATTTATTATAAATTGGCACAATGTTCTCTCACGAGACAGTCTGATTCCAAAATAGATCATTCGGAGAATTCTGGAAATGATCTAACCTCGCCACTCCCAGAATACTCGGGCCAGTTCCCTTTCAAGGCCAAAACACTCTAAAATCACCCCAATTCACAATAGGTGCTCATGATTCCTGCTGCTGCCCCTGAAGACCTTGAGGCATGATGAAGCACCTGGGTAAAAGCAGAGTAAAGTTCAAGGCAACAATTTCTCATGTTTCTGAGCCTCTGTCATTTTTTTTTTGGAATGGGAAGATAACAGGATACAGGTAGTCCTTACTCAACAACCATTCATTTAATGATGGTTCGAAGATATAACAGCCCTGGAAAAAGTGCTTTACGACCTGTACTCGCACTTATGACTGTTGCAAACCACTGCATCCCCCCATTCATGTGATCATGATTTGTGACTTTTTACAATGGTCATTAAGCAAATCACTGTGGTTGTTAAGAGAATCATGTGTTTGTTAAGTGAATTCCAGCAAAGAGGTCCACTGGGGAAGCTGGATTTGCTTAACAACCACATGATTTGCTTAATGACCATGGTGATTCGCTTAACAACTGTCATAAAATGGGTCCGGTCATGTGGTGACTCAATGACTGCCCTACTTAACAACCAGTTTTCTGGTCCCTATTGTGGTCGTTAAGCGAGGACTACCTGTACACGCTTGTGACATCCACCTTACAGTGAGACTTCATTGTAAAGAAGGCTTCCTTAAATAGGTACCTTCCAGATTGGTTGTACTGTGACTTTCAGAATTCCCAACACTGAAAGGCCAGTGAGGTGTTGTGAGTCACACACTAGACTGGGAATGGAAAGGCCCAGGTTCAGGACTTGAAAACACTTAATGAACTTAGGCCAGTCACTCTCTCTCAGTCCTCCCTATCTCACAGCGTTGTTGTTATGAAGGTGAAAAGAGGGAGGACCCATTAAAAATTGCCTTGAGCTCCTTAGATGAAAGTGCATAGCAAACAAACAATTCTAGTAGCTGTAGTTCCAACAAATCTAGGGTGTGCTAGTTGTGGAAGTCTTCCATAAAGGTTGTACAAAGAACCTGCAGCTAAAATCAATGTTTTTTTAGGATGAGAAATTATAGTGAGACTTACTGAAGCTAATGCTTTTCCAAGTGCATCCCCTGAACTGCCAGCAGTGGTTCCTCGGTTACCTGTAGAAAGAGAATATGAGATCATGAAGGAAGAACCAACAAATGGAACATCAAATCCAGAAATTTTAGGACTATGAATGAAACAACAAAGAGAAATTCTGAGTTTGGAAAAACCCAGCTGGAAAGTTTCTGTAAAAACTTCTTGAATTAATTTGTTTTGTTGGTACCAAAAGCATTTTGAGTATTCTGCATGCATAACTTTAAAGAAGCCCCTTGATCGTCCATTCTTTGTTGAAGATACACCAAAGTAGATGGCATGATAGTCCATGCTCAGTGTTACCTATCACCCAACTTACAGAAAAACTTACTAAATAAATAATTTTTAATTTATAAAGGAACACAACACATTGTTAAGGTAGGATGCAAAAAGTACATTTTGGCTTAATTGTTGCTCTTGCTGGGAATTTTAACTTTTAAAAAATTAAATATTACTGTATTCTAATTTTTTATTGGTTGGGTGTTATATAGCATTGAGTACCACCTCCCAAACATTATGACTACAGGAAATAAAACTAAGGACCAAAACTCGTTCCAGGTTCCCATTTTTATATAAGAAGGTACACTCAAATGTCCCATTTTATCCAAAACTTGGGACATAGTGTTAGAACATGGAAATATTTTGTCCAAACCGAGAGAATTCACATTTTATTTATTTATTTAACTATAGTTTATATGCACTCAAGCCAACCAGGATCAAAATGGCTTATAGCAGGAAAAAATACACATTAAAATAGAACCAAACAGAACAAAGCAAGGAACAGCTACAACATTAAATCCATAGCAGGAGAGTCCCCCTCCCCATCTGTCTCTAGAAAAACTAGATTGTAATGGCTTTCAGAAAACCCAGTAGGATGGAGGAGAACCTAATCTCGAGGCAGCGAATGAAAAACTTGTCCCTGAAGATGACATTCCTTAAGAGACCTGGGGAAACCTGATCTTACTGGGCAAGCTGAAGCCACTAGGAGAAGGTGGTCCCATAGGTACCCAGGCCCTAAGCCAAGCAGGACCTTAAAGATGACAACCAGCACCTTCAACTGCACCCGGAAGGAAACTGATGACCAGTGCAACTCTCTCAGTAGAATGTTACATGGGAAAACATAGAGGTTCCATCACAACATAAGCCTCTACATTCTGAACAGTTGAACCTTCTAAGTGTTCTTCAAGATCAGTCCTATGTAGGGTGCCTTACAGAAGTCCAAACAAGAGGTGACTAAGGCATGAGTGACTGCAAGTCAGGCAAAGGAGAGATTGCCTACAGCAGTGTTGTCCAAACTTGGCCACTTTAAGATGAGTGGACTTCAACTTCCAGAATTCCCCAGCCAGCATGGCTGGCTGGGGAATTCTGGGAGTTGAAGTCCACTCATCTTAAAGTGGCCAAGTTTGGACAACACTGGCCTACAGAAATTGCTTGCTCCCCCCACCCCCCGCAGAGCAGAGATTGGAGATGAGATTTCAAGAGAGCACTGTAAGCTGTTAGTGCAGCATGCCCATGGCTCCCGACCCTGGGCTGCCAGCGCGATCGCACTGCTCTCGATGTGTAGAAGAGCAAACAGCTTACTTTCTTGCAATTCCTTTCTCTCCAATCAATCTGCTTTGCAAAGGGGGAAAAAAAACACAGGTCAGGCGCAGGACAACACATACTGATTATAATGGTGATCACATGACTGAGGGACTCTGTGAAGGTTGTAAATGGTCGTAAATGGGCCATAAAGTTATTTTTTTCAGCACTGTCGTAACTTTGAACGGTCGCTAAGCAAATGGTAAGCGAGGACTACCTATTTCCCTAAAACGTTGAATAAGGAAGCATTTGCAATCAACTCCATGCCCCAAATACAGGCTGTCCCTTCATCCCCCTCAAGTGGCAGAAAGCTAGGAGTATTCTCATGCAACATTGGCCACAAGGATTCAGCTTCACAAGAACTTCAGTTGCACTCAAGAATGACCAAACTGCTAGTCCTAAGGATGGCAAAGATGCACAGGTAGTGCCTGCTTATCATCCAAAAAATCTACAGGCATTTCTGTTAGTTATATGCCCTCCTAACTTAGTTATTATCTTGTGTACTGGGATGGGATGGATGCAAATGCCTCATGCAAAACACGAGAGAGATGTGCTCTTTCTCATTCTTTAACTAAAACTTCCCTCCTGCACAGGAAGCTGGACTGGATGCTCTAAGTGGCCCTTTGCCACTCAGATTCTATGACCAGGGTGGACAGGATGTGTGAGGAGATGTTGATGATGCTTGGTGACTTGGCACCTAGTGCCACATCACTTTTCCAGTAAAGCTGATAAGCGACAAACCCTCTCATTGACTCTCCGCCACCAGCCGCTTTTCTGAAATTTACAGAAGGAGTTTGAGACTGCTGCAAAGGGATTGCAGTTCTTTATTTAACTTCTTGATTGCTGGGAAATTCACACTAAGAAGAAGGTTCATGAGACAGCGAGGCGACTGGAGTGCTCGATTCAACCTGAGCCCCCAGCATTTTCCCACCTTGATCTGAAACCACCTTACTACCACTATCCCCAGCTCCTCTCCCCTGATCCACATTATCCCCCCTTTGTAATCCTTGGTTAGTAACAGCAACTCCCAGGGATCTCTGTATTTGTGCTACCCAGTTGCCTCTGTGATTTGACGTGCCTCGATGACTGCAGTTGATTTAAATTAAAAATGTGCACTCCCTTAAAGTAAACCAACTTCCATGCCCTGTGTAAAAATTATTTTGAGTTATCTTGTGGATGAATCTGGGTGAGATTTAGACTTTCCTCCCCTCCCCAAGCAGCAGTGTGTGGGGGGAGGGCAGGAGGATTACAAAAGTCTCCAAGTCTGCATGTAATAGGGATGAAGATTCTATGTCTGGCTGCCAAAGAGGGGAGGCATTACTGAGTACGTTCCCCAGACAGGGGCTTAAAGCTAAATAGATCTATTTCCGCCTGCTTGGCTCCCCTGGCCCCAAGCCACTCCCAGGGATTAACCTTCATGTGCCAGGAAGACACGAGAAGGGGAGGAAGCTGCTTAGAAGGGTGGTGGTGCACCCAAAGCAGGTTACATGGGAGTAAGTTTAGGAGGCAGACGCATCCAGAGTTACTCCGGCCCCATCCTTCTTCCTCCAACCATAGTTGGCGCCCCACAGCAAGCTTCTGAGTCTTAAATCCACCCAAGGGCTTGAAACTCCCATGGACTTCAACAGTCTCACTTAAGAATGTGCCCAGGTCTGCCTCATCTCTGTGGAAACCACAAGTTGGAGGGGGTGAAGAATAGAAGGAAGGCTCTGTTAGAGCAGCCAAAATGTCCCTCTAGAGGCCAATAAGGTGCCCTAGCGGGTTAACCACAAGCTGACATAACAGTCTTCTCCTGCTGTTGATCCTTTGGAAGTGCACCTCCTGTGATCTTGGAGGCAGCAGGAAGGTCAGCAGGACTATCAAAAGCCTCAGCTTCTACAAGAGAAGTGGGCAAAATTGTTTTCTTCGGGAACTACACATCACCTTTGTACCCCATCTAGAAGAAGGGAATATGGCTGGTGTAAGTGGGAGAAGGTGAAATTTTCACACACACTTTGTTGCATTCACTGACTTAATTAATGGGGAAAATAGGTGTCCCTGTTGTGGTTTGCATAAAGATCACTAAAAAACATACTTCTTTTAATCCTATTGGAACTACTGTTTTCAATCACAAGCCGGTTTGTGACCAAATATGTGTCCACAGGTGGTGTTGGCTTCCGTCGCATGGTTGTGGCTGCTATTTTGGCCCCTCCCACCCTGTCTGCCATGAAACATAATATTTTATTAACTATCCTTGGCTTAAATCAGAGGAGTGGGGAGAGGTTTTTTTGCTAGCTATCTGCTCATGAATATATCTATTCTTTGTAGAAATCTCCAATTTGGATTCCCAAACTTTGCAAGTTCCTGTGGCACCTCTACCCTTAAAATGAAAAAAAACCCAAAAAAACACTTAAATGCTTTGGAGAAAAAGACAAAATACTTACCCATAACATTTTCTGTCCCACCAATCGGGGGTGTGTGGCTGGACACTCCATACTGAGTGGAGGCTGAAGAAAATCCAGGGACGGAGGGGAGCCCACCATTGACTTCACCCGAATGCATCTGGTAATTCTAGAAGGGGTGGTAGGGAAAGAAGACAGCCATTTACAAAGGGAGAAGGGTGTACACGGTGAGGATCTTCCATTCACATTCATCTTTTCAGACTCACTTTAGAATTGTAGGAGACAAAATGTCATGACTTATTCTTTCTACTCCCAATGTGAACCTCAGGAAACTGGTATGATCTCCTTCTTATGAAGGCAGAGAAGTAGATCATGGCCCATCATGGGGAAAAAACATCTTCTTGACATACTAGTTTTCTTGCCAGAACATTCCACCCTGACAGCCACCTCCTGAAGCCTGGACACCAAATACATCCCTGGCACAAATGCCAATCTACCATATTAGAGTGAAATGGTATGATCCACTTGTTGATAGTTTTTTTGGGGAAAAGGGAGAAAAGTGCACTGAAGCACATCCTCACACGTCCTCCTATTGTAGACCAGTGTTTCTCAGCCTTGGCGACTTTCAGATGGATGGACTTCAACTCCCAGAATTCCCCAGCCAGCCATGCTGGCTGGGAAATTCTGGGAGGTGAAGTCTACTCATCTGAAAGTCACCAAGGCTGAGAAACACTGCTGTAGACTATTGGTACCTAGGATCAACTTGGTTCCCATTTCCTGTGAACTTCTAAACCAGCTCTTAAAAGAGGAACTAGAAAGAGGAGGAGGATGGGGCAAAATGCCTGTCAGCCCTCCAAAGTAGAACAAACTTGGAAACCAAAGATACACGTGCTAATACTACTTTTATTATAAGGTTATAGTTACAGAATCTTGCAAGTCTGAATGCACTTCCCCCTCCCTCCCTCCATCTTCATGAGAACTAGGGAGCGTCTTGTCTGAGATGTTCACTCAGGTTACATTTATTTTCTTTTATCTGACTATTATCTTGGCTCCTCAAGGTTATTCCTTCTGCTCATTACAATACCCTTCCAGTTTGTACAGAACTGATTTGTCTTATACAAAGACTGAGCAACTCTAATCCTGTCCAGGCACCATTTCCTTCTCTTTTTCTCTCTAAAATGGGAAAGAACATCTTCTCCAAACTGTTATTTCCTTTGTTTTTGTTACACATTTGTTTCTCCCATTTGTTTATTATTCATTTGTTAAAATCACATTTGTTCTACTCATAACACTTATTCTTTTCATTATCAGTGGAGAACTTGGTAACTAAGAAGGTAATTTGCTGGAAGTGGGAACTGTATGTGCACACGAGGGCGGTGGTAGTTTGCCCCTCACCAGTGGGTGTAAACCTTTAACAGAATGGTTTCTCTCTGCTTCAATCTCTGGGCATTTCAGAACTTTTCCAGGGTGCAGGGTATTTTAACTATTCCTTAGCCCCAGTGAACTCCAAACAATCAACCACATTACATGAGTAAACAATTTTGTGTTCATTCACTTGCTCTGGCATATAGTCAACCTCCATGTCCTCTGGGCAGGATCTGGGCAGTTTCAGAAGTTCATAGCCTTCATGGCAACCATGTGCTTGTCCCAGGTACCTCTGACCTGATACAAACAGGTAGGCACATGCTAGACCTTCCCTTTGCCTCGGAGCAGTTGATGTTGATCTAAAGGTGGAGGACATTCCTCTGAGTCTGTTCCTGGTTGAGATGAGCTTGATCACCACCTGGGACCTCAACTGGATGGGAGGACTGATTAGATGGTCCACTCAGGTGCCTTATGGAGCCTAATGGATTCCAGTGAATGCTTGGGGATTTTCCCAGTGACCAGACAGGCAGTTCTGTTGAATGCCTGGTTAAACTGGGGAACCAGGAGATGGCCAGTGCTTTTGGTGTGATTGTTTGAGGGCCTCTTTTTTTTTGTCAATCCAAAGTGCTCCTTGGCTTAGTGGGGGCTACTTAGAAGTTCACAGGAACTTACTGGGAAGCAACACCTGGAGTGTTGGTGGAGGAAGATGGAAACTGAAATGAACTTGACCAAGCATGGGTATGAGCTCATGTTTTAGCCTTAAGGGAGGTGAAGCGTCAGTAATTCTCTATCTTTATTGCATCAGCAGGTTGTCTTCCAAAACCCTGTTTAAAGTGGCCACTCCCTACACATTGGGAGTCCTCCAGAACTCACAGTTACTATAATAGGTTTTAAGATTAATAACCAGAAGATGAAGATGTTAACCAAAAATATGAAAATAGATGATCAAACAGAACTGGTGGAGAAAACAACCAGTTTGACAAGACTGAGAAAAAAGTAAAATATTTGGGTATCACTATGACAAATATGAATTATATGTTATTTTATAACAATTATGTTAAAATATGGAATGAAATTAAAAAGGACATGCTAAGATGGGAGAAACTACAATTGTTACTGTTGGGGAGAATTTCTGTGATAAAGATGAATGTTTTGCCTAGAATGATGTTTCTGTTTCAGGCAATACCTGTTTTGACAACTGATATACCATTTAAACAATGGCAAAAAGATATAACTAAGTTTGTATGGCAAGGGAAAAAAACAGGAGTTAAATATAAGGTGTTAACAAGATGCAAAGGAAAGAGGAGGACTGGGTTTACCTAATCTGAAATTGTATGTTGCAGCTTGTCGTTTTATTTGGATGAAAGAATGGGTATGATGAGAAATAAAAGACTTTTAGAGTTAGAAGAACATTATCTGAGATATGGATGGCATGAATACTTGTGGTATGATAAAGTCAAGTTTAATGTAAATTTCAAAAATAATTATGTTAGATGCGCCATATTAAGTATATGGAATAGATACAAACCAGGCTGTGCCTGAAAACACCTTTATAGCTCTCAGCACAAGAAGCATCTTACAGACGAAAAATAATATGCAAAGATAAATGGTTAATATATCGTGAGATACTAGAATTTTATCAAGGGGAATATAAAATAAAATCAAGAGATCACCTGATGACAGAGGGACATAACTGTCAATGATTTTCTTACTTACAGTTATCAAAAAAATTTAAAGTAGATAAAAGAATTCATGGTATTGAACAATGTAAGACAGAATTTGAAATGGAATTGTGTAAAAATGATAACATGTAATTGCTAAAATGCATAACCTTTTACTGAAATTTGAAACAGAAGAAGAACAGGTCAAAGAATATATGATACCTAAAGACTTTGGTTATAATATACAAATGGAACTTAACAATTTACATTATGTTATAATCTAAAAGGGAATTTTTATAAAATGATGTACCAATGGTATACGCCACCAGAAAAATTATCTAGAAAATATAAAGGTACGTACTTCAAATTTAGGTTGGAAATGTGAACAACAAGAAGGGTAATTTTATCATGCTGGGTGGGTGTGTAAAAAAGCTAGAAAATTTTGGGCTCAAATACATACAACAATTCAGAGGATTTTAAAGATTAATAGTCAATTGAAACCAGAACCGTTCCTCCTGGGACTGATGGACAAACAGCTAGAAAAGAGCCATGGAACACTTGTTTTTATATATGGTAAGTGTAGCGAGATTATTGTATGCACAAAGATGGAAAGATCTGACAATACCTACAACGGAGGAAAGGTTTTTCTTTTTGTCTTTCTTTTTGCACTTTTAGCTTTTTCTTTTATTTCTTCCTTTCTCTTTCATTCTATTTTAATTTGTATTAGTTCTTATTGTTGTTAAAGCTTTCAATAACTACACACACACACACACACGTAAATAAAACCCCAAACTCATAGCTACTGCTGGATTTGCAGATGGAGGTGGGGGGAGAGGGCTTCACCAGCTGTGGTTAGTGTGCCAGATATAACCTAAACCAAACTGGACTATTGCAATGTGCTGTACATGGGGCTGCCTTTGAAGACTATTTAAAAACTGCAATTTGTGCAGAATGCAGCAGCCCGTGTGCAATAGGTAAAATCCACTACAGATATCTAACACCTATACCAGTGTTTCTCAACCTTGGCAGCTTTAAGATGTGTGGACTTCAACTCCCAGAATTCCCCAGCCAGGCATGTTGGCTGGGGAATTTTGGGAGTTGAAGTCCACACATCTTAAAGCTGCCAAGGTTGAGAAACACTGACCTATACTGTAGGCCCAGCCTTGGCTTCCAATAAGTTTCCAGGTACAATTCAAAGTTTACATTTCAAACCCTAGATGGCTTTGCTCCCAAGTATCTTCAGGACTGTCGCTAAAGGCAGAACGAAGCTATCTTGTATGCTCATTCCAGCTGAGGATAAATTGAGAACAGTAGACCCTGCTGTTGTTCCAAAAGGATTCTTTTGCAAGGCATTTAAAGATCTGATGTTATGCCACTGTGATTAACTGCATTGGCAACTTAGCTGTTATGTACTGATTTTATTGTTTTTTGCTACCCTTGATGGACAATTTTAATTGTATATTTGTTTTACATTGTAAACTGTTGTGATTCCAGACATAAGAAAGTAAATAAAGAACATGAAAGCATAAAGTTCTATTCATTTTTGTAAAAAAAAATATATCACACATTCTTAATTTTGGGTAGTTGCATGTGCACATATAGAATCTACCAATCTTTACATGTACTCATAACACACCAGAGACCCAGTCTCTATTACCATGCGCTCATGCTGGTGAAGACTGCTGAAGTTGCTGGACTGGGGAAGCGGGGAGGAAGAAGCGCCCAAGATGGCCCCATAATTGGACTGGCTCATGCTGCTGGAGGAACTCCATAGATCTGCCGAGTTGTGAAGCCCATCTACAAGGCAGGAAGATAAGAATCAAAAACACTGGTGATTTTGGGGTGGAAGGAAGGGAGTTGACTTCCCATTTCACTTAATACCCTTGCAAGTAAGAGAAGGTTTCATAGCTGGAATCCATAAATCTACATTTGGACATGCAGGCACCTGAGATCTCAAAGCCCAAGAGAAGATTTTCAAAGCCTTCAGGTAGCTAGGAAGCCAAAAGAAGAGCTGAAGTGGGTTCAGGTAAGGATCATTCAGCTGAACCTTCAGTCCAACATCTTCCTTCCCATCAGAGGCCCTTAGGATAGACTTCCCCAATATGGAACCCTCCAGTCATGCTGGACTGCAACTCTCAGAATTTCCCAGCAATCATTTTAATTATTTATTTTTATTTCTAAGTACCTATAATACTGTGAGATGTTGCATAATGATGACTGCTGCCTGACAAGGTTGCTAGCTCCTGGCATAAATTACAAAAAATCTCTTCCCACCCCCGCTTTCTCAAAAGCGCAGCTTTCTCCAACCTAGCACTCTCCAGAGCTACCAATTCCAAGTCCCAAAATTCCCCAGCCAGCATGGCCACTATCGAGAATTGGTCAACTCCTCTGGAGGAAATGCAGGTTGTGGATGGCTGCAATAGTTGAGTTCTTTTGCTGTAGGTTACCTACCTGGCATGTAGAAGGCTCCAGGGTATACAGTGCTGGGGGGCTTGGAAGGTGCGTAGCTGGCTGATTCCCTGCTGTATTCATCACCTGAGTTGGGTGGATACACCTGGGGGGAAAACAGGAAGAGAAGGGAGAATTAACTTTTTCCAAGTTATGTTATGTTTCCAGTAGTTTGTTTCTTTTTGGGGTTTTTTTAAGAAGGCCTGCTTCCTTCTGGTTTCTCTGATTTCTTTATTTAAGCCTTTATATTCCATTTTTCCATTCCAAGAAAAATGAACAATGAGATCCCTCCGTGCCCAAAATCAGTATAACATTTAAAAGTGTTAGAGATCTTCTTTACATATGAAAACATATTAAAAGTGGAAGCATGCTAGGACTAATTAGCAGATTTATAGCCAGCTGCTTGATCCAGCCTATCAGATCAAGGTTCCTGCAGGTATTTTAGACCTCTACCTCCCATTATCTCTGACCATCAGCCATGTTGGCCGAATGTAATGGAGTCTCAACAAACCTGAAGGGCTCCCAGTTGGTTTTAGCTGACAAATAACTTGGTAGACATAGAACTCTGTATTTGCTCTCCATCCCCTGTTATCAGTTGACCCACTGAAAATAGAATAACCTAAATATTCTCCCCCAAACACATGGACCATTCATCTGAAGTCCCTCATAGTAAAACACTGCCTGTTGATTAAGCAATGAAAACCATGCAGTTGATTCTGGGTTTACTCAATGTACTATACCATAATATGGTTTGTTCTGCTTTGCTTAGGGTGCTGCGTGAACCCAGCCAATTGTGGATTATTCAGTAAAGCCCAAAGGAAGCAATATATCAGCTTTTAGGAGGAGAGCTCTTCCCATGAGAACTCAGTCATCTCCACCAATGCAACCCATGTGGCGTGCATACTTGGGCAAAATTGAGTGATTTTATTGGCAAAATGTTGCCCTAAAACCTCACAGAGGCCTGTTGGCAGATCTTGCTGACTCTCCCTATACAACACAGGGCAGGTTACTCCCAACAAGCTACTGGGGCAGTCTACCAACCCAACAACAGTGGAGAAATACAAGTGCTTCACCACCTTTATTGCCAGAGTCTAGACTCAAGTGTGAGTTCATACAAGTTCTCTTTGGTCTTCCTCCAACTCTTGAGGTGTCCCTGTGCTACTGCATCTTCATAAGCTCCTCAGGATCACCTTGCCAAGCACTGTGGTCACTTCCATATTCCAGAGCTAGACCCAGTGTTTGGTAGAATTGCCTTCCAAATTGCTGAGAACTCCCCTTGTACCTGTTGGGATCTACTCAGATCCATAAGCCTCCTGGGGCAAGCCTACTTTTAATGGGCCCTTCTATCCTGCAGGGGTTGGAGACAGTGACTAATCTCAGGTGAGCCAAGAAGGGATCCAACCACAGCAAAAGACTCACTGAAATGTCCTCCATCTTCAGATCATATATCAATTGCTCCAAGGAAAAGACAAGATCTAAAGTATGACCAAAGATTACCTGGGACAAGTTCATGGCTGCCATGGAAACTATGAATTCCCGAGTTTTCTCAGGATCCTACCCAAAGGCATGGGAACTAAAGTCCCCCAACACTATAAGCGAGGGAGACTACAAAATCAGTCCTGAAATGAGGCCCAGGAATTGAGGAAAGGTGGATGTTCTATAAGCAGAATCTCTAGCATGTCTTTCTAGCCCAAGGTCACATATAGGCAGTCACAGCCCACCACCTCTGAAGCAGGGCCCTTAGTCACCAAAGTTCTTCTAAGGATCATTGCCACTCTTCCATTGTAGCTGATGCAAGGCCCAAAACCAAGGTGATTAGATCTCTGAGAGTGCAATGTCGTTGCTCTCACCCAACCAGGTTTGAGTAATGCTCTCTTAGTCTTCGTCCTTCCTTTTTGATCCTACTGGCAAGAGTGATTCTATCAGGGGTTCCCATCAATGCTGCTCTGAGGTTCACTGGAACTACTCAGCCCTCCCACCATGTCAAGGTAATTACCCTTGGGACAGTTAGTATCGGCCCCATTAATAGCTTCCAGTCCAGCTGTTGAGTACCAAAGTGCACACATGCCTAAAGACAGAGCTGAGGACACAAACCTTTACAGTGGGAAACACTGGTTCCTGTTTCATAACTCAACTTTCTAGTCCTCAAGGATAGAGAGAGGCTTGCAAATTCCCAGTTGCTGGGAAACTACATCTCTGTGTCTTCCTGCCAAAGGGGAAAAAACTCACAACACCCTCCTTGGACATCAGGTATCAGGTCAAAACAAACATTATCTCCCCCCTACATCAACATTTTGCAAGATGATTTTTTTTTTTTTAATCTCTTGGTTCTGGCTGGTTTAAAGGAGTGGCACATCTCTGTAACAGGGTGTCTCCCCTGTTCTGTTTTGGGTGCTGCTGCATCTATGTGTTTGGGAGAGATTTTATCTGTTGGACTACAATTATAGTTTTTAACCTCTGAAAAGTAAAAAGCTGAAAACATTTTTAAATTCATGTTTCACTTGCAAACATACGGGGGCAATGTATTCAGATTGCAACGTGTAGCTTTCCTGGTGTACAATGTGGGATTTCCCTTCTTTTCAGGGGAGACATGGACAAGAAAAATGGCTTGTTCTATACAACGTGCAACTGGCTACGAACATGTAAGACAGAGTAGGCGACTTTTGATGGCTAGGGGCCAATCTACATTTTTTGGGAAGGCAAGGGCTGAGTGGGCAGGACCAATGATGCAAGGTAGGCAGGTCAAAACTTTCTGTTGTTTTTCCCCCTCTGGGTTTTCTGGGTGTGTGTGTGTATGTGTGTGTGCGCGTGCGCGCATGTGCATGCATGAGTCTTTGTTTAGCTGGGTTAAATCTATTTTAGGCTTTTGTGTCTAACAATTCAAAATGGCAGGAACTCGTGATGTCAATTTTTGGCAGTTCTGGTTGGAGCAGACTCCAGCAGATGCAGAAAAAGAAAAACAGGGGTTACACACAAACTTGGCTCTAATGTAAGAGGACCAGGTCAGAGCTGGCAATTGTAGTCTTTGCTCCAAAGACTGGCAGAGGGGTTGCTGGAAGCAGGATCAGAGACTAGATTGGCGTTTGGTCTGATTCTGCAAATAGGCAACCTTTTTGTGATGGATCTGTGTGCGTGTGTTTGTAGTTTTTAAAAAATTTAGACCCCTGAAGATCCCCAGCAGATTCTGTCATGTGGAGCTGGCAGCCATCATTGCAGCCTACCTGCTTGATGCTAGCATCTTTTCCTTCTTTCCCTGAAGAACTGAAGATGGTAGCTAAAAAACCTTGAAAATTCAGGAGAGACATCCTTGCCCTGATGAAATGCCCAAGTAGTTAAGCAAGATTCAAATCGCATCAGTTAAATAAATACCGTAACTTGTCTTTTCAGAACAGAGTAAGCCTGTGCTGAAAATGGCAAGTAAGAGGCAAGGCTTTGGTTTGCTCAGAGGCAGAGTCAAAAACACTCAGCATCAAGAGATGGGGGGTGGGGGTGGGGCAAGCAGCAGGCAACTCAACTAGACAGCAGGAATTGGTGAATTTCTTGCAGAATTGCTTCTAGGTACAGCAAAACCTGGACTTTTGGCCAGAATACGAATTGCAAAAGGGTCATCTGCTTTGGATACAAGAGCTTTTACATCAATCTGTGCATTTCTAGTGCAGTGAGAAAGATCTCTCTCTGCTTCAAAGCCTAGAGTTCCCCCCAGCTATGTTGAAAGACACTTCCACTCATCCCTATCCAGTGGCCACACATTTTTATTACTGTTTTTATATTTCTAATCCACCAGTAACTGAAAGTCTCTGAATGGAACTTGGTTAGAAAACCAAGCTTACCACCCTTCTTCTGTGGGGACCGCAACTCCCAGAATTCCCCAGCCACCATGGGAATTATAGGAGTTGCAAACATATCTGGAGGGCATCTCACTGAGGAAGGATGTCTTAGTTGGGCACACTCAAGAGGTTACTGGTCTCTCAATATCTAGCACTCTTCAGATATGCTGGCCTGATTCCACAACATCCTCAACCAGCATGGTGGAGAAGGATGATGGAAGCTGATGTCCAATCCATCCCCTGATATAAGGCAGTAATGTCACATTATGCCATTTTAAGACTTAACTGGGGCATTGGCAGCAAGGGATCTGCCCTGAGCATAAATATGACTAATCAAAGGAATGAAAAAAAGAGCATCACTTGTGCCCTCTCTTGATACTGGTCGGGGAGTTTCAGAATGAGCACTACTTGCAAAATTAGGCCTCTCGAAAGATTCTCAGGCATTAAAAAAAAAAAATGACGTGGATTTCTGCTTCATTTGCATATCACAGGGGTGGTGTGTTTGGGCCACATATTTTTCAAGGATTTTTCTCCCCATATGCTTGCCTGTACATCTTAAAGTCCCTTGAATTACCTCCTTAGGCTGGATCTTCCAACATGCTGTCAAGGTGGAAGGATTGGATCAAAGAAACCAACTTCACTGACAATTCCGAATCTTTACCTTCTGCAGTGTGCATGTGTGTGTGTGTTTGTCTGTGGAGGGAGTAGGGGGAGAGCAAGATGTATACTAAAGCAAGAAGGGGGTGGGAAACAAAGCAGGGGAGATGGGGGGAGAAGAAGAGCACTGGAGAGACTTGGGGAGGCAGTGCGGGGGAATGAAACTCGCTGCAAAGAATAAGAAATCCAGTAAATTGCCTTTTCCTATAATTTGATTAAATAGCAGGAGCTGGGACTGGGACTCGAGCGAAGGAGGAGGAATAATAGCCGTGCGCCATCTGCCAGTGCCTGGCACCTGGCCAGTTCTCCAGGCAGCTGTGTGGTGCTGGGCTGGGAGGAGGGGAGGAGAGACAAAAAAAAAGAAAAAGAAAAAGAAAGAAAGAAAGGTGGGGGCAGGGAAGGGGGAAAATGCAGCTTAAAATTCAAGGCATTTCCAACTTCTCATATTGGAAAACGGGGAGGAGGGGGGAGCAAGTTCCTCACTTCTGCACCAGCCTCTTTAACAACCATCTGTGGGGAAGGTGGCTAAAACTAGGGGGTAGTCTGAGATAGTAAAGTTTGTGGGTTGCATTAAACATTCTCCCCACCACCACCACCACCACCTTTCCTCATAAACATTCAAAGACTGAAGCCTTTCATTTCCAATCTCTAGCACCAATCCACCCAAACAGAGTTTTCTGCCACCACCTTATTTCTATGAAGGCTTTATTTGCAAAGCAAGGGAGGAGCGGGCAGGGGGGAGAAGCGGAAGGGGGATGACTTTAAATAACAATAAAAAAGAGAAGGAAAACGAAAAAAGAAAGAAAGAGAGAGAGAGAACAAACACATGCATAAAAATGATGATTGGCCAGTGTACCACACTATGTTTTTTTTTTTAAAAGTTGGGTATGAAAAATATGAAAAAAGAAGCAGACAACAGATTTTTTAAAGGTAAAATAATAAAATACAACAGAAAGAAATAAATCTTGATTCTTGTCTGTGCGCTCTCTCAATTAAATAATTTTTCTAATTCCTGATGGGATTTCCAAGCGCTCAAGCTTCTTGAGCATCTAATTTATGGGCGTGCAGAGAAGGACTAGTGTGAAAAATCTTATGTTCTCCCCCCCACACACACACTCCCGATCTATGAATGAAACCTCCATTGGATCAGCCTGAGATGAGAAGAAGATACAGGCGTGCCAAATAAAACATGGGTTTTATATTGCTATAAAACAGTAGAGAGAAAGAGTGACAACAGAAAAGAGTGAATCCCAGCAAATTCATGCCACGTTCACCTTATTCCCTCTGGAGTGAAACCAAGAAATGGGGGCCACAGAATGAACCCCAAAACATTAGATGTAAAGCTGGTGCAGAAAGCGAGTGTTTCTTTAGCCTGATCCAATTCTGAAAAGGGGCAAGGACAGAATCTTACCCAAACAGGAAACACTAAATCAGAGTGTATCTCCCCTGGGTGAGTGTTATTCAATCACACCCCTATTCCCCCCCCACCCACCCCCACAGACCCACCCATCCTCTCCAACTCAGACTTTATGCCTCTGTCAGCAAAAAGGAGGAGGAGGAGCTGCAGAAGGAGGAGAAAGTGGAGCTACCTCCAGGTTCTACAAACAAGATTCCTTCCTGCCTTTAAAAGCTACTCATCTGAAGAGCAAGAACAGGAAGGGCTGCCCCACCTCGCAAACTCACCGCCTCCCCCTTAAAAAAAAAAGAAAATCTGTTTGCATCTAACATTTTCTGCATCTCCCCTATTTGGCTGTCTCCACTGGGGTGTAAACCATTTCGCTGGAGAAATGTGAAAACGTATCAAGGAAGGGGATTCACATCGAGGGAGCGAAAAAGGTCTTGCAGCAAAAGGCTGGATCTTTGGAGTAAGAGAATAGTGTGGGAAGACAGAGAGAGAAGAGTAAGGGGCTTCCTGCCCCAAAATAGAAGAGGAAAAGTTGGAGGAGAAAGAGCAGAAATACTGAGTGCAAGAGAGGCCACCAACTAATTGGAAAGTCTGATTCAGGAAGCAAGATTTTCATGTTGATGCATTATCAGTCTTATGGACTGCTTTTATACATATAGTGCTTTTCCTGACAAGGGCAAGCCCCATGGATTCTAGAGGTCATAGAAAAACAGCCACAGAGGCATGTGGAATTCTATTGTCTCAAAACCTTAGTTTAATCTGAAAGTTACTAGTCCTGATGATTAGGGATACACCTCAGAAAAAGGTTTGGCCATGCACAAAGAAGAGCCAAAGGGGCAGCTGGAAAACAACTCTGGTAGTTGAGCAGAGGAACAGAAACAGGCAGTGCAGATGGCAGCTCTGTGCCCCCACCCTAGTCAGAATGACATTACGTTAATAAGAGGGTCATATCTGTGTAACTTCATGCAGGCAAGGAATTCAGCTGTTGCAGGATTTCAGAGGCTCGGGGACTGCAACTGGCTTACAGGAGGCACCAAAACAGACAGGTGGAAAACTTTAGTTCAGTTTAATATTATATCCCATTTTCCTTCTAAAAAAAAATAACCAAAAGATCTTACATCACAACAATGCAATAATAAAAATGATTCCGTTACAAGCCTTTGATTTGCTTAGGAGTGAGAAGGCAGTGATTCATATCCTGATGGAATATAACTTCTCTTATTCCAGTGTCTTTTACAAGCATAGGCACATAAATTCACAGGCAGCACTAGAAGGTTTTTCCAAAGCTCCTTTCTCTAAATACCAGTCCTTTGGGTATGTTGGACTACAACCCCATCACCAGAAAAGTTCAGGTGTTCTTCCCCTCAGCTTTGCCGCCATTTATTTGTAATTGAAACAAAGGTACTATGAGCAAAATATCACACGCATGTGGACTGCCAGAATGATGCAAAATATGATTACACAAATATAGGTATCCCCAAAAATCTGACCTGGCTAGATCAAGAATAGAACTGAAATGATTATAACACCCTCTGTAACCCCTTTCTAACACCTGGTATAAAAAGCTGCTTGGCTATTCTTTGTTAAAACTTTTTAAAGCAGGGATTGGATGGACAGCTAACCAGGATTTTGTAGTACAGGTAGTCCCGGGTTAAGAATGCCCAGTTTAAGGACGACCCATAGTTAAGAATGGAGTCTATTGTAGCAAAATCTGAGTTGAATTTTGAATTCACTTGATTCAAGTGAATTCAATTCAATTCAACTTGAATTCACAATGATTCAAGTTAAATGCACAATGGTTTGAGTTAATTACACAATACCACTTATACAGTATTATACAATGATACTGTTTTGGCTTACATACAAGCTCAACTTAAAGACAGACCTTGGGAACGGAACTAATTCTTAAACTGGGGACTACCTGTAGTAGACTTTCTATCCTGGCAAAGGGTTGAGCTAGATGATCTTTAAGACGCCCTCCACCTCTCTGATTCTGTCTGCTGTCTACCACCTCTACAACCTGCCTCATTATTGCTGAGTGAATTTGTTCCCCTTCCTACCCACACTCATATCCTCCCATGGCTCTTTTTCTGACTCGTCCATACCCAATTCTGGCCTCTTCCTCCCCATACCACAAGCTTCCTCCCCTTTACTTAAATCAGTGTTGTCCAAACTTGGCCACTTTAAGATGAGTGGACTTCAACTCCCAGAATTCCCCAGCCAGCCATGTTTGGACAACACTGACTTAAATCATTCATGGGCTCTTCTGAAGTCTTGGGCTGCTGCAAGGAGCCTCTTGCAGCTAAACTGGCCTTGTGCTCTGCTTATACTAGTTGCAAACAATTTTGGCACTCTGGCAGTAGCCTTCTCCCCACCAGCTGCTCTCAAATGTTCTCTGACATCACAGAAGTTCTGCCAATAGGAAAGAGGAGAAGTTCAGGATCTTCCTTCAATGCAATAACAGCTAGATTCCTTATCAACTCTGATAGGTTGGTGGAGAAAATGGAGACTTACTGAAGAGGGGAGTCCTGGAGGCACCTTTCGGACTTTTTTCGGTTGTCCATCTGAATTTGGAGAGGAAGGAGACAGAAAAATAATAAATAAACAAACAAAAAAATAAATACAAAGCCAGTTAGAGAGAGGGTTAGGAGCAGTAGTACATAGTAGGAAGATTTGGATCCAGATTTCAACACACTTTGCAGGATGATTACCTTGATTTTCCCAACAGTAAAATGAGAGCTCCATGGCTTTATTTGTACTGTATTGGATGCTTAACCAAAGGAATATATTTTTGAATACCAGAACTTAGTAACAACGATAAGAACAACAACAATAAAAGCAGCACTTATTGAAGAATTTGTAGAGTGCCCTACCCTTCTAGGGGAATTTTTAGTCACAGATTTAAAAAAAAAATCACCCTCAAAATATGCAACTGAAAGCATTTGGAATAACTGCTGGTAAAAATCACCAACTTTAAAACAAGTTGATGCATTTTTCCACCTTGTAAATCCGTTTTTGGAAAAATAAAACTCAGCTAAACAGAGTAATGAAATAACCCTGCATCAACATAAATTTCGGTTTCATGTTTATTTTTCACTTTCTTCCATAAAGCTTAAGGCAGCATATCTGCTCCCCCCAACACACACACACCAACCTTGCAACGGTCCTGTACGGCAGGTTAAAATGAGAAATATCAGCTCGGCCAGGGTCACTCAGCAAGGACTGGAATCTTAGTCTGCTTGACTTTAACTCAAAAGACTAACCCTATGCCTGGTTGGACTCTGGTCTGCACTGATGGGTTTCACAGCCAGAAAGGAAATAGAAGGTGGAGTTCCCCCCATGAAATCAAGAAGCTGAAAATTTGGGACACAGCAAAGAAAGAACTTCATCCAAGGAAGCACAGGAAGCCTATTAATTTTAAGCCACAGATTTAGATGGCTCTAAAAAGGGGCAAGACCAACTCATCAAGGAGAACTGGACCATCTATTAGCATTCATCAGCCAGTGGCAACTAAGCAGGTCTCTCTTTAACTCTTGGAGGAAAAAAATAACAAAGGAGTGATTCCATCTACTCACTCTTTTCATACCCTGCTTTGACTGTCCTTTACTAAGGACAGAATACTGGGCTATCTAGCAGGGCTTTGCTTATGACTGCTGAACTTGGATGTTTTGAGATATGTGCAGCATGTATTTTTGGCATTCGCAGTTTCACACTGTTTTGTCTTCCTTTCGTTCTAGTTAATTATATACCATTATTAGTGAAGCTTGCACTTCCAGTGATATTTATTTGGTAAATTTCTAAAGCCACCCGACTCCATAATGACTCTGAGCCACGTACAATGTTAAGAACGGAAAACCATTATAACCAGCAAAAAGAATAACAGACATCCAGGGAAAGCAGTAAAATTGTAACCCTTGCCCCCACATATTCCCAAAGGGGGACTGATGTACTCCTTAACCCACAGACTAGGGGAAGAGCCAGATCTTCAAGACTTGCTTAAACAAGGTCAGGTTAGGGGCCATTTGAACCGCTGGAGATACTGTGCTAGAGGGCAAATGCTGTGCCAAAGAAGGTCCACTCTCTGGGGCCCACTGTGGCTTTGTTTAATCATGCATGCCAACTCTTTCAACTGTATAAGGCAGTCACTACAGGAGACAGACGGTCCCTTAAATATTCATAAAATATGAACTTCCTTTGCAATTGTGATATATTCTTTAAAACCTTTTAGGCCCATCTTTCTCTATCAGCAATCCCAAAATCTGCTGAACTCCTTTGTAACTCCTTAGCTAAGGATGATGGCTTTTGTAATACAGTGTACCTAGAGAGCACTGGGCTGGAGAGAACTTCTGAATGATCATTGAGGGTGTTTTCTTCTTGAGAACATTTGTGACATGCAAATGAGAACAAACTGAATTACTGAAGGAAGCAAGCATCTTTTTTGGGCGGGGGGCAGTATCTTCATAAATGAAGAGGAAAGAAGAGCTGATCAAGGGAAAAATGGTGAGGTTTTAACTCACTTACACAAGGCTGCCCTTTCCTCTACCCCCCAGCTCAAACACAAGAGTAAGGGTGAGCACTATGAATTCTTTTTAGGTTTAAAACATAGTTCTCCTTTTGGGGTTTTCTCAGAAGCCAGAAAACAGCTCTTTTAAAAGATCTATTCTGCAGGAAGAGAGGAAAAGAGAAGAATATGCTGGTGGTGGGTCAATTCTGACCCTCCTCTTGCTCTTAACTGTTCATCTTTTGGCATTTGTTAACTCCCAAACCTTCAAGATAACTTTTTTATAACTGGGGAGAAATATTCTGACCCCCAATTCAGCTCATCCGTTATACCTGCATACTGGGGGTAAATATTTCATTTTTAATAGTATGAAGAAGGAAGTCCCTCATTGGCTGTTTTATACATCATGCTTCCTTAGCTTTATATTAAGTGCAGAACAGGCTGGCCCCATCTGGCTCAACCTGGCAATCCGAACAGCCAGGAAACAGATGCCACTGGTTAGGTTAAAGTGGGGGGTTGGCAGCCTTTTGTGGGCAGGGGCTGCAGCTCACCTCCCCAGGGCCACAGGAGGCCTTCCAGGGGGCTGATCTCCCTAGGAGAAGGGGCAGAACAGAGTTCTTTGGATCTTTTGGTGGGATCGGAGTGTGGAGATAAGCTAGAATTGGTAGCAAGCTGCGTCCAGAAAGCGAACCACTTCGAAACCCCCATTAAAGCACCTGAAATCACATGGCTTAAATTTGGTTGCCAAAATTCAGCTTCATGATTTTCCACATTGGAAGAGGGGCTCTGAGGAACGAAATGGGAGAAGTTTACCTCCCAGGTGACCCCCCCTCCAAAAAAGCCCCCTACCATTCAACTGTTTAAAAGGCTCTAACAGTGAAATTTCAGCATTTTGCTTCTGAATTTCACAAAAATCATATACAATAAATGATTGTTTTCCAGTGATATATATTTAATAATTCCCCAGTTTGGCGGTAAATGTTGGAAGTCTCTGAAAATTGCCCCTAGGACTTTTGGGGCAAAGGGCTACTTTGGGCCTTGAGACTGGGATCTTCTGGCCTAGAAAAGCACATGGGTAGGGTGGGGGTGGGTGGCGGGGGCGGTTAAAGGTACAAGTGGAAGAGGTTTACCTGGAAGAATCTTTCTGCTTCCATTCCCCCCCTTAAAGTGGGGGGAGGGAAGGGCAGGACCAGATCTAGTGGGATGAAGCTACAAGGAAATATCTCAGGAGGAACTTCTTGACTGCACAAGCCACTAGAAGTGGCACATTCTCCTTTCATGGAGGTCTTCAAACCAAGGATGGATGGTTATCTGACAGAGACACTTTGAAGGATCCTGTACTGAACAGGGGATTGGATTAGATGTTCTCTTAATATACAGTCAGGTCCAGAAATATTGGGACATCGACACAATTCTAACATCTTTGGCTCTATACACCACCACAATGGATTTGGAATGAAACAAACACAATGTGCGTTAACTGCAGACTGCCAGCTTTAATTTGAAGGTATGTACATCCAACTCAGGTGAACGGTGTAGGAATTACAACAGTTTGCATATGTGCCTCCCACTTGGTAAGGGACCAAAAGTAATGGGACAATTGGCTTCTCAGGTGTTCCATGGCCAGGTGTGTGATATCCCCTCAGTACCCCAATTACAATGTGCAGATAAAAGGCCCAGAGTTCATTTCAAGTGTGCTATTTGCATGTGGAATCTGTTGCTGTCAACTCTCAAGATGAGATCCAAAGAGCTGTCGCTATCAGTGAAGCAAGCCATCATTAGGCTGAAGAAACAAAACAAACCCATCAGAGAGATAGCAAGAACATTAGGCGTGGCCAAAACAACTGTTTGGAACATTCTCAAAAAGAAGGAACGCACCGGTGAGCTCAGCAACACCAAAAGACCCGGGAGACAATGGAAAACAACTGTGGTGGATGACCGAAGAATTCGTTCCCTGGTGAAGAAAACACCTTCACAACAGTTGGCCAGATCAAGAACACTCTCCAGGAGGTAGGTGTATGTGTGTCAAAGTCAACAATCAAAAGAAGACTTCCCCAGAGTGAATACAGAGGGTTCACCACAAGATGTAAACCATTGGTGAGCCTCAAAAACAGGAAGGCCAGATTAGAGTTTGCCAAACGACATCTAAAAAAGCCTTCACAGTTCTGGAACAACATCCTATGGAGAGATGAGACCAAGATCAACTTGTACCAGAGTGATGGGAAGAGAAGAGTATGGAGAAGGAAAGGAACTGCTCATGATCCTAAGCATACCACCTCATCAGTGAAGCATGGTGGTGGTAGTGTCATGGCGTGGGCATGTATGGCTGCCAATGGAACTGGTTCTCTTGTATTTATTGATGATGTGACTGCTGACAAAAGCAGCAGGATGAATTCTGCAGTGTTTTGGGCAATATTATCTGCTCACATTCAGCCAAATGCTGCAGAACTCATTGGACGGCGCTTCACAGTACAGGTGGACAATGACCCAAAGCATACTGCAAAAGCAACCAAAGAGTTTTTGAAGGGACAGAAGTGGAATGTTATGCAATGGCCAAGTCAATCACCTGACCTGAATCCCATTGAGCATGCATTTCACTTGCTGAAGACAAAACTGAAGGGAAAATGCCCCAAGAACAAGCAGGAACTGAAGACAGTTGCAGTAGAGCCCTGGCAGAGCATCACCAGGGATGAAACCCAGCTTCTGGTGATGTCTATGCATTCCAGACTTCAGGCTGTGATTGACTGCAACGGATTTGCAACCAAGTATTAAAAAGGGAAAGTTTGATGTATGATTATTATTCTGTCCCATTACTTTTGGTCCCTTAACAAGTGGGAGGCACATATGCAAACTGTTGTAATTCCTACACCGTTCACCTGAGTTGGATGTACATACCCTCAAATTAAAGCTGACAGTCTGCAGTTAACGCAGATTGTGTTTGTTTCATTCCAAATCCATTGTGGTGGTGTATAGAGCCAAAGATGTTAGAATTGTGTCGATGTCCCAATATTTCTGGACCTGACTGTACCTTCCAACCCTATGATTCTGTTACTCTGTGACTGTGATGCTTTAAAAAAAAAAAACGGGGGGTGTGTGTGTTCCTGGTTTTTATTTTTTTCACATATTCATAGTCGTTCGATGGTTGCTAGCCACCAAGAGTTATATTCATCTACTGTCCCATCAGATCCAACAGAAGGGGCATATTACGGGTTCTGTCTACTAAGGAATTTCATCTGATGCGACCCAGGAGGAGAGCCTTTTCTGCCATGGCACTCACCCTTTGGAACTTCAGCCCCCCCCCTCAAGAACTTAGATTGCCCCCAACCCTTTGGTCTTTCATAAGTCCCTGAAGACATGACTTTGCCATCCAGCCTGGGGATCCCAAGAATGTATGGACCTTCAAGATGGCTGTACTGTTCACAAGCTGTTGGTTGGCACTCTCCCACATTTTATATTTTTGGTTATGTTTTTAAAAACTGTCTTAATTTTTTAAAATTGTTTTTTATTTATATGGGTTTTGTTTTTTGTCATTTTAACTTGTGAGCTGCCCAGTGTCACGTATGTGAGATGGGAAACTATATAAATGTAAATAAATAAATATTGTATAAGATGGGCAGCCATAGAAATCTTTTAAATAAATACATATTTTAGGTAGTGCAAGTTCTGCATTCTAGCAGCATGCCAGTTTTTAAAACAGTTTCCTCCAACCTGGTGAGCTGGACCAACTCCCATAATCCCTACCAAATGCAATCAACAACTGTAGATGGTGGTAACTGAAGCCCAACACATTTGAAGGGCACTGGTTTGAGGAAAGTGGCCTAAAACTAATCAGACACAGCTTCTTATTAGCCATGCTGGTTGGAGCTGGGAGCTGGGAGCTGTACCATGCCAGTAAGCACCTTCCATGGTTCACCACAAACTAACGTAAGTGTGGTGTGCAATCCAACCATCCATATCTTCACTTGAATTGCTATTCTAGGCATGATTCTCTATTCATAAAAGGCACAATATAAAACAGAGAATCACACTAGGACCTGAAGTGGTAGCTGTGCAATTTAACCTGCTCTGCACCCAGAGATGGGGCCTTAACAGCCTAAACTGTGTTTTTCAACCTTGGCAACTTTAAGGTGTATGGACTTCAACTCCCAGAATTCCCCAACCAGCATCTGTCCACACTTCTTAAAGTTGCCAAGTTTGAAAAACACCGGCCTAAACTTTTGAGGTTCCAGCTTGCAAAGCCAAAGGTGAGAATATGGCCACTAACACCCTGAAGGGTGGAGAGCAAAGGACTTTATAGAATGAACCTGTCAGATGGAATAGGTGGATCTCATGAATATGCATGCAGAGGGATAAAATCTATCTATGTGGTCGCTAAGAGTCAACACTGACTTGATGGCACATACAGGTAGTCCTCGTTTAGCAGCCACAATTGGGACTGGCAACTTGGTCGTTAAGTGAAGTGGTCACTAAATGAAACCACAACTGTGCTTACAAACTTACTCCAGCTTTCCTTTGCTTTACAGACCTGTGAAGGTTGTAAATCAGAGGATTGGTTGTAAAATTACTTTTTCATCATCATCGTAACTGCGAATAGTCACTAAATGAGACAGTCACTAAACAAGGACTACCTGTAATCAATCAATCAACCAAGCAGGGTGGGATCTAATCAGTTGGAGAAGGACAAAGGGTGAATCAGTTTTTAAAAATGCCAATCCTTTGCAAAGCTAACTTAGATGAACTAAATTTAAATGTAATTAATATGAATATTTTTCAGTCATGTGTTTAACCATTTCCCAGTTTGGTAATAAATTTCTGAAATCTCTGGAAACTCCATCCTAAAGTTCTGGGGTTCCTGAGATTGGGTTCTTTTGCCCTAGAAAAAGCATATGGATGAGAGATGAAAAATCATCTGCGGAACCAGGCATATTTTGCAATTCCCTAGAAGGACACTGTCCATAGAACAAGCTGGATCAAGGGGAGTGCTCATGTGTGTGCAAACACGCCAACCAAGTCAGTGCAAGGGTTAGTTGTGTCATCCAGATTGGGTTGGGAAGGCTATTTTCTATGCTGCAGGAATAGATACAGAGTCCTAAAGTGGATTTGCAAAATCAATGACAAAGAAATCAGTGAGTGTGCAATGCTAGGAAATGCAGTTAAGTCTTTACTTGGGGGAATTGTCTGTCTTGGTTGGGTGTGTCACACAAACATCACTGATGAAGTGTGAGGCTCAGGACGCAACGTCCTCAGAATCTCAGATTCTTTATTTTCTGAAAGTTCTTGGGGCCCGAAGCTGAGATTATACTCTCAAAAGGAGGTGAGCATAAGGTTTAGCAACCTCCCTAAAGGCTGGGGCTGAAGCAGAATTTGGATTGGAGGTATTATTATTATTCAAAGTATGCAGTGTTCAGTTCTGAAGCAGGAAAGGTGGTTTGGATCTAGAATGGATGCGCTTGTTTATCATGCTCATGCCAGATCTGGAACATCGCTCCCTCTTTGGGTCAGATTCCTGCACACCTCTAATTATTAGTTTTTTATTGTTACAGTGATTAAGAGGACATGGACAAAATCCTGCTTGTTTCATCCTAACAGTCCATCCTTCTCTTCATCCCTGGCTAGTATGGCCTTCCACTCTGCTGCTGCTGCTGCCTGCTCCTGTCTCCATTTCTCCCATTTCCATCTGTTTCCTGGGTCTATTTTAAATTGTAAGCCCGGGGAGAGGGGGCGGGGACCTGCGCACCTGCTCTTTGCAAAACACCACCTACCCAGACGGCATTATATACATTAATAATGATTGCAAACGGCTGATTTCTCCCCCACCTTTGGTCCTTGCCGCTGAGCGGCGGAGAGAAAGCCACACGGCTGCGTTCACTAAAAAGTCTCCATTCCTGAGATTCTTTTCCATCAATAGATGCCAGATGTTTGAGTTCTCCTGAAGGCAAAACCGAGCAACTACCTCCATTCCACCTCATAAAGAGCAGGCAGGGGGCTTGAAAAGATTTGGGAGCTTGGCTTTTTAAAGAAAGATCTCCAAACATCCGCCCTGTGCTGGTCTGAATCGGTCAAGGCACCCATCCAGCAGGTGAGGGAAAATAAAGGGAATATTTACATGGAGCTTGGACTTGGCTGGCAGAATTGCTTGCTGGGAGGGATCTGCTGGAAGGTATCTCCTTACATACATACATACATACATACATACATACATACATACATACATACATACATTACTTGTGAGCCGCCTAGAGTCACCGATAGTGAGATGGGCAGCATATACATTTGATTTCTAAATAAATAAATCTCAAAACATCCGCATGAGGCTCCCATTCATTCTTTGTCAAGTCAAGCTTCTCTAGCTGATGTTTCTGGGGGATTGACCTCAAAGCAACGGGGCTGCAGGATTCCAGGCAGCAGGCTGAGCTTCCCAAAGCACAGAGCACCTGAAGATATCTCATGCAGGACATGACCCCATCCAGGTTACTTATCTTCTGGCCCTCTCCATATGTTTCATGTCCCGCATGACAAAGTGGATGGAGGGGTATAAGGGAATCTGGATTCAAATCCCATCTTAATTAGTAAGGCTCCATGGACTGCCTTACGATGGCCCTCTTCTCTCTCAGCGGAACCTGCCTTGCAGAGCCAGTAGGTGAATAAAACTGGAAGGAGGGATCATACATGCCCACCTGAGCTTCTTGAAGAGAAAGGCTTGATATAGTAATAATGACATCTGGATGATTATGTTTTCATTGTAGTAATGTTGTTAAACTAATGTTGCTACTCTTTAATAAGGCAAAGGTTTCTTGAACTCATGGATTCACAAAAGACTTTACAGCAGGGGTTCCTAAAGTTTTTCTAAAGTCCTTTACAGCAGGGGTTCCTAAAGTTTTTGCCATCACACCTCCCTTTAGTGTAATTTTAATTTACACACCTCCCCTAAAAATCCAAACACCAAAATGAACACAAATCAACAGTGGAAACAATACAATGAAACTTTGGGAAACTTTACTGTATACTAAAAGGTTCTTCACACCTCCTTTGGACTCTGTCTGCACCTCCTCAAGGGAAGTACACTTCAGAGTTTGGGAAACCCTGCTTTACAGTGTCACAAAATGATTGTTTCTGTTGTAACAAGTGTTCATGGCCATTTTCCCTCTGTAAAATAAATACAGATAGTCCTTGCTTAATGACCAAAATAGGGACCAGAAAATTCATTGTTAAACAGGGAGGTTGTTAAGGGAGTCACACCTGATTTTATGACATTTTTTGCAGTGGTCATTAAGCAAATCACCATGGCCATTAAGCAAATCATGCGGTTGTTAAGCGAATCATGCGGTTCCCCATTGATTTTGCTTGCTGGAAGCCGGCTGGGAAGGTCACAAATGACGATCACGTGACCCTGGCACACTGCAACTGTTGTAAGTGCGAGCTGGTTGCCAAGCACCTGGATCACAATCATGTGACTGCAGGGGTGCTGCGATGGTTGTAAATGCAAGGACCGATTGGAAGTCCCTTTGTTTAGCACTGTTGTAACTTTGAATGGTCACTAAATTAGTGGTTGTTAAGTAAGGACTACCTGTATTGCTACTGTTATTGTTGTTATTACATAACATCAGTGACATGTTGTGCATCAGTGGTAAGGCAACACCCTTTTTGGAGACCCAGTACCATACCTGGTAGAATCCTTGGACAGGGAAGGGTTGTAGGGTTTGGGACACAGACTCTACAAGATAGCATTGCCAAACTGGTTAGAGCCTTTCTCTCTAAACTGGTACCTCTGCAGATGTGTTGGGACCATAACTCCCCAAATTCCCAGCCAGCATGGCCTTCACTTTCTTAGAATTGTGGTCACAGCACATCTAGAGGGACACCAATTTGGGGAGAGCTGATGTACAATGTGAAGAGCTTTCTCTCTCTCTCTCTCTCTCTGCCTCAAAGTATTAGAACCTTGGGTCATCCAATTGCAGAAAGATAATCAAAGGAAGAAGAATATATCCAAAACTTTCTCAATATAGCAACTAATGATATTATGGGAACTCACTGTCCACTGGCTTTAAAAAGTAACTAGACAAATTCATACTTTGGTCTATTCATGGCTATTGGTCATGATGATTCAAAGGAACCTCATTATTTGGAGGTAATCTACCCTTGAATACACACAGCTACCCTTCCTATAGTGTTATTCACTTTGGGCCTGATGCAACAGTCTCTTCCTAGGTTCTTAGAAAGCAAAGACAAGACTGACATAGCTAAACTGAAACCTTCCTTCCAAATGCTGGCTTATGGTTTAAAAATAAGACAGAGATGATCTGCCTTCATAAACAATTCTGGGGCTTCTTAGAGGCATTTGGTTGTCCCTTGTTGGAGTGAGAATGGTAGTTTAGATCAGTGTTTTTCAACCTTGGCAACTTTAAGATGTGTGGACTTCAACTCCCACAATTCCCTAGCCAGCATGCTGGGGAATTCTGGGAGTTGAAGTCCACACATCTTAAAGCTGCCAAGGTTGAAAAACAGTGACTTAGATGAATCTGAGGGAATCTCAGAACAAAAGCAATCAAAAATCAAAGGAACTTTTTCTATGGAAGGGCTGCAATCAGAACCTGGCAGGACATGTGTTTTGGCCTTCCTCCGTTGCAATTAAGAGCTTCTGCAACGCACACCCCACAAGGGCAACTGCTCCAGCCAACACCCTCCACCGAGGCCACATACCTATGTTGCTGTCTGCAACTCTCCTGCGAGGATTGTTGGTATATGGGTAGTACTGCGAGCTTCCCTTCACCCCTGTTGGGGAGAGCGTGCTGGGACTCGAAATCCCCATCTCGCTAGGCAGAAAGCCAGGCTGCAGAAACAAGAAAAACAAGAGCATACCATCACAGCCCGAATGAAACCCAAATCTCCTGCAGAACATGGTTTTCCAAAATGAGGAGGAGCGAAGTGCCAGGTGTGGACACATGTGAGAGATATTGCTAGGTTTATATTCCTGTTTGGCTAGTCTAGCTCTTTCACATCTTTGTCAATTTGGCAGAAATACATAGCAACCTTCCCCAATCATAGTTTCTGGGTATGATGGACCTCAACCTCTGCAGTAGCACAGGGGTTGTAGTCCATGACATACAGTCCTCTCCAGCATGGCCAACAGGAAAGGGATGTTGGCGGCTGTAGTTCAGCAACATCTGGCAGGCTGCAGGCTCCTCATCTTTGACCAAATGGTACTTTCCAGTTTGGGGACTATAATTCTTACCCACTATCATCTCCAGAGTCCAGCTCTTATAGCTAAAAAGTTAAAGAAGAAAACCTCTGTGGTTGGTGAGGACTATTCGTTTGCAGACCCATGCAAAACAGATCATGGCTGAACCTTGCTAGTTCTGACCAAAGGTCCACCTCGTCTGAAGAGCAGCCTTAGTTAGATGCCTCTGAACATGGAGATTCCATTGTTTTGTGTACTGGCTGCAAAAACCTTGCTTACCAGATGTTGGGGGAAAAAACAGGACAGCAACTAAATCTATGCTTTGTTTGTGATGGTTCCTATGACATCTGGCCTGGTGGGGCTGGAGGCAGGACACCAAGCTAACTGGGCTTTCCTCACAAAAATGGTTTATTACATTTCAATTATATTCAGAGCTTGGATACAAAACTGGTATGATTAGAAAGTACACATTCCATACTCAGTGGTGCTGAACCTGGTTGCCACATCTTGAACCCCTCAGGCATCTTAGCCAGCCCCTACTGGAAACAGAATTCTGGTTAGCCCAGTTGTTTCTCAGCCTCGGTCAAGTTGTGGCCTATGGCTGGCTGGGGAATTCTGGGAGTTGAAGTCCACACCTCTTGAAGTTGCCAAGGTTGAGAAACACTGGGCTAGACAAATCTGCTGGGTTACAGCAGCATGATTTCTCTGATACCTTTCTTAGCTATGCTAGTTAAGCATGGGATCTCCCTGCTCCACTCCCCACAGTTCTCTAAACCAGGATAGGTATCTTTTGTGGTGTCCAGATATGACTTGACCATCTAGAAAGCCAAAGGAGGCCCTTTGTCAAAGGCCAGAGGCTGCTTTTTTGGGGGAGGGCTTAAGAGGAAATGGAAATGGTTTACCTCCCAGAGATCATTGCTGTCATGTAGGTAGGTAGGAAGGAAGGAATTAAAGCGGGGGGGGGGGGAATAAAGATTTGAAGGGTTCCCACCATCTTAGCCTTCCAGAGGGCTGTGAAGACCTGGCTCTTCACCCAAGCACTGGGCTAGGATAGAAGTGAGCCCAGCAAAGTAGATTTGGTGGGATGTGGGGCTATGGTGGGAAGTATAATGTCTTTGGTGGGGTTTTGTGGGTTTGTCTATATTTTTGTTTTTAGGGAATGTTGATACGAGCTATCTAGGATTATCATGTATAACATAGGTGGCCATATAGGTTTGCCAAATAAATATATAAGCAACCAAGCAAGTGGTGAGATTTCTAGTTTTAATTTTGAAAAAGAAAAACAATGTATTACTTAAAATTTGGCAGCAAGATCTTGGAGTGTCACAAATAGGTGGTTTAGATCAGTGTTTTAGGGTGCCAGGGGCTCATTTCTACTCTACACATTAGATGTTGGGAGACAAACAGTTAAGAGCAACTGTTCCCTTTTCATATCTTCCTTGAGGACCATCTGAGAGACATCTGGTTTGTCTCATCAGAATGCCCACCCCATCAGTTCTTACATGACCAGTAACTAGGAAGTGGGGGGAAAAAATGAAAACTCCCTGTTCAGAAGCAGTCTACCATTGAGGAGCTGATGCTGGAGATGTTTATACTGTGTCTCACCCATAATGTTGGACTTGGCAGACCATTTGCCTAAGCATCTTACGCTATGCTTTCTTTTCCCTGATTTATGCACTGCATCATCACAACACAGCAAGAGCTTTGCTTTCTCCACTGACTATTCCATTCATGATGTCACCCTTTCAATTATGTCTCCTTCTTCCTACCAGAAAACAAAAAAAAAAAAGGCAAAAAAAAAAAAGCAAACTCCAAACCCATACTGTTTAAACACATGGCTGGCTGGCAAGTCCCCTGTTCTGTTTTTAAAATTATATCCACTTTGGCACCCATAGCTGTCCTCGCACATCTGCTTTGAAATGCAGCAGAAAAAAAAAAAATCCCCATCTCAAAAGTTTTGGAAAAATTGGTCTAACAGTTTGAAACACTCTCTTCTTTTTCCCGCCACCATTTTAAGAAGTTATCTTATTTTTCCTTTAGAAGAAAGGAAAGATTTACACGCAAGCATGTCTACTACACAGCTCTGCTCAGACAGGAACAGGTGGGAATGAGATGGGAGAGCAAGAAACTGACAAGTATAAAACGGAGGCATTACTCACCGCAGACTCCCTTCCCCAACCTAGCACCCACCAAATGTGTTGGTTGGGGATAACAACTGTAATTCCCAGCTGACATATCCATTAGGAATGATGAGAGTAATCACCCAAAATATTTAGAGAACATCGAGTTGCAGAGAATGACTAGCATAGCGAGTCAGAGGGCAAACTGTGAAACCAAGAGGGTCTCTCATTCAAATCATACTCAATTCCTTCAATAAGTCATTTGTCTGAACCTCATCCCTGTGTCCACAGATTGTAACATAAACCATGAAGGATGAGTCTCCAGGTCCATTTAGCCCATCATCCTAGACGGACTGCAAGAAACCCACAAGGAGAGCAAGGAGGTACCAGTAGACAGTTCTTGAACACAGAAACTCAACTGAGCTAAATACAAAATTCTTTCAAGATAAACTAATTCTTTCAACATAATTAATTTATGTACTCCCTGTCTGTGTCGAATGGCTAGCAGCTTGATATGTATATTTTAATTTTATTTATTGCATTTTTATACTGCAGCAAAAAGGCCTCGCTTTTTAAAGGAGGGGCAGGCAAACACAAGGGATTGAAGCCCAAAGGTATTCGGACATGAGAATATAATGCAAACTCATTTGCAGGGATAGTATAATCAAGTAGCAGATCTCAGGACAACCGAAATGAGGGCTGCTCCCTTCAAACTCTACTTGTGAAGCTCCCCAGATACTGATCATTTTCTCCAGTTGAGAAAAATGAATGCTGAATTAGCTGGACTTGGTCTAGTCTAGCAGATCTTATATAAACCATGTGGATGGCCAGAGTTAGTCTAAATTTGAAAGCCAGAGAGCCAAACTGGTGAATGATGGGTTCCCCCTTGTTGAAGGTTGGATGGTGGCTCCCCCTTGTGGAGCTTTTCAAATGGGGGTTAAATAGCCCCCTGTGGGGGATGATTTAGTGGTTTCTTAAAATAGCAGAGGGTTGGACTAGAAGACCTATAAGGTCCCTTCCAATTGATATGTTCTGTAATGCACCCTAGATAAGTGTTTCTCAATCTTAGCAACTTTAAGCTGTGTGGACTTCAACTCCCAGAATTCCCCAGCCAGCAAGGGGAATTCTGGGAGTTGAAGTCCACACAGCTTAAAGTTGCTAAGGTTGAAAAACACTGCCCTAGAGGAAAAGTGAAGCTTTCTTGTTCTGCTTGTGAGCTCTAAGTGATCAAAACTTTGCTGAATAAATATTTGATTAAAACATGTTTGAAATATTAAGATAAATGAGTAGCACTGCTTACCTGATTAATAGTTGGCATGCCAGCATCTCTTCCAAATGGGTAGGTGCCTCTTTCTGTACCTTTTCCTACACATCAAGAAACAAGGGGAAAAAAGTCTGTCTGGGGAAATATTAGGAAAGCTGTATCCCAAACTGACAGCACGTGTCTGCTGGTGGTGGAGACTAAGTGTCCTTGAAAGCATCTTCCAATTCTGTTGCATCTTTTTATCAGACACTCTCAAAACTGAATGCAACATTCTAAAACTCAAGTCAGGGTTAAAAATAGACATAATTCAAGAATACCTCAAGGCTGCCTATTTATGTATCCCGGGGTACCCCAACAATTCCCAACAAGTGCTGATAAGGAGAATTCTACATCTAGTCTTATCTCCAATCTGCTGGGAGGAAACAGGAAGTGCTGGGGAAAACTATCACAAATGGCCACATAAGTCAGAATACAGTGAGAATATGAAGAGTTTGCTCATCTGCTGGTGCCCTGCAAGGAAGCCGTGTGATAATCTTGTTGGAACACCAGCATCTAGGGGTATGCAACAAGAGTTGCATACAACTCTTTGGATCTGAAGCCAGAAAGTTGCTATGGAGGTGTGCACATTGCAACAGTTGGCGCATCCTTAAAGAAGTGTATGTTTTCCCGGGCTTGCGTTACTGCTGCAGGATTGCAGGAAAATATACATTTCAGTTAAGGAGGTGCCAACAGCATACCCATGCCTGCTCTGAAGTAGCTTGTTGCATCATCTGGGTGCCCCCATAACTCAAAAGGATATTTTTGGCTGCTGGCTTCTACATGAGCCCAGAAAAAGACACAGCTTCTCAGAGGAGGTGCTGACAGGTGTAGCAGCCATATCTGTGGCACCTTTTCAGTTTTGGATCCAAATCATTACACTTCCCTACCAAAAACCAGTATCCCAGACCTTCTCAAGATCTTTGTGTGCTTTGTAACCACATTCCAGGAACACAAGAGGTAACACCCTTATTCCTGGAGTACAAATTCCTAGCTGAGAAGACCCCATCTTGTCTATATTCTAGCTGAGAAGATCCCATCTTCTCCATTTCTTCTGAGAACTCTTCTATGCTACCATATATTGCATCAAATAAGTATTATTATTTCTGTAGCCCTAGGCAAAAGTCCAAACATTATCTGAGACATGGATGAAGCATCTATAACCACACTTACTCCCTCTGCTAAAAACTCCCAGTTCCAAGATGCCAAATCTTGTAAGGAAATGAAATAAAACATATTTCAGTGGGGCCCTTTATTCTAGAAACAGGAGCAATGTTTTATAAACAGACAGGGTATTTACGGGGCATAGATGTAACATTAGACATACATTTCACACCCACAGAAAAGGACGCATGCCAAAGTCACACTCTCACTGATGTATATGCACACATACAAACCTCAGATTGCACTTCTAACACTTGGAGATAAGAATCAAGAAGTTTAGTGTTAATTACTATTTTTAAAAGGCAAGAAAGTCAGGACAGCTCAGAGACTCTGCTTTCACCAGTTTTCAAAATCTCCCCACGATCTGCCTACTTTTTCGCTTGTTAGTCTCCCACTCTCCCCGCTCAAAAAATTAGCCTGCAGTAGTTGATCTCTCTCCCCATTTCTAAGGGTTTGATCCTCCAAGCAATCTAATCAGGGTAAGATGGAGCACTGGCCAAAGAGATCATAAGGATTCAAACCCAGCTTTTCCCTTGTCCAATGATCTTGCCATTACTGTACATTGCAATCTCTTAACCATTTGCTGGCTGAACCCTTTATTCCATCTCATTCAAAATTTGTTTTCCGGAGCAGCCAACCCGTGCTGGGGGTGGGGGGGGTGGGGTGGGGGTTCAGAAGCAGAACCCAGCTTTTACTGGTTGCTCCTGCCAGAGCTCTTAATTCTCCAACTACCTTCACACAGGAGGTTCCACTGAATTATCAGAGCCTTGGGAAGACCACTCCATCTTTCAGGTCGTTCTTTCTGCACCTTTCTCCCAGCTTCATGGCATTTGTTTCTAAACTCAGAGGCTGTTGGACTTTTGCATGTGAACAACAACATGTCTTGGAGCTCAAATGATTCTGGCTACTTCTCCCATGTTGAAAGCTCACGCTAAATTAAACATCATTCACATGAACACAAACAGTGCTCTGCTGGATCAGACCCCTGGTCCATCTCGTCCAGCAGCCTGTTCTCACCGTGGCCCACCACCTGCATCCAGAAGCCCACCAGTCTCCCAGCAGATGGCCTTCAGAGGCAGTCGCCCTGCCATCAAGGCTGATAGTACCTTTCCCCCAAATGCACTGGTTGGAAGACCTGGGGGTGACAGGATGCTATTCAACAACCAAAGGGCATTAGGGCCACCCACGTTCCCATTCATTTGAGAGGCTTAGCATTAAGTAAACAGGAGGTCAAAAGGTTGTAGGGCAAAATCTTTTAACTGACCTAATTTTTTAAAAGCGGTTTAGGAACTAATTTTGCCATATGACTGCCCTCATTCTCCTCCCCTCCCCCTGCACAAAAATAGCCCTGGTGGTTTTTGCTACTATGCTGATGGGTTAAACCACAACAGAGAAGTTCAGGAGCATTCAAAAAGCAAATGGCAATATTCTTCCTTCCAGGTTGGAGTTTCTTTAGCTATGCACAGGAACTAATCTTCACAAGATCAGGATGAAAATGGAGGTAAATGAGTGGGGGAAATTTTTCCTCTTTCTCAACTCTCCTAGCCCTCTCCTCTTTTTCCCTAGGAAAAAAAGTACTTTAGAAATTAGTTCCTGGCTCGGAGCAAGTCCATGTTTTTTTTTCTTTTAAACAACTGGCATGTATTTGCTAGTAAGTCCAAGTAAACATTACCTTTGTGGGCATTTGTACTTTAATTTTTAATTTAATGTTAATTTTTCCCCTTGGCCTCTGAATTCTGCAGGGGACAAGGTGGGTGATTTGATGATGTCCCTGGAATGAGTGAAGCTGAAATGTTCACCCAGTTTGGGGAGCAAAATACTTTAGATACACCAAGCACTTCTAATGCACTAATTTCCCCCCGGTATTTTAGCAAAAAGGGAAAAAAAAGGAGAGGGCCCTTTGTATCCCTGAAAATCAATATTTCTGCAGCCAAATTTCAGAAGTACAATTTTGGTGAATCCTTGGGGCTACAAAATGGGGAGGCGATGCCCATAATCTACATACAACCTGATGCCCGTCGGGTTTCAACTGTCTTCTTTTGGCTGGAAATGGGGAAGAACATTTGTATGGCAAACATTTTAACTGAAGCTTACATCTTTAAGTTCTGTACAAACTAGAAAACAATCATACACTGAAATTTGCAGTTTTGTGAATTAAAAAAATGGTGTTATTTGGGCAAACCCACCCTTAGTGAGAAATTGCTTCCACAGAATGCACCTATTGGAAAATTGCATACAAAAGTAGATATATTAGGAAAAACTGCCCAAAATACATACAAATTTTTATGCAGACTCTCTTGAAAATTCATAAACTGGGGAGGAAACCAGGCAAAATAATCTTAGGGCCGGGAAAATAAACAGCTAAGCCAAATGGAAGTTGTCAGGCTCTCTCATTAGTACTTTTGGCTCCTTTTCAAAGCCTTTGTGAGCAGAATTAAAATACAAATGTATTTATTTTTTCTAATAGGAATGAAATGGAAATAACAAAAAGCTAGCACACCGACTTAATCATTGTTAAATAAGAAATCTGAACCACATAAGGGCCATTAGGGTACAAATTATGGATCATAGCTGGGTCATTATTACAACGAGGTGGTCAACATGGAAATGCTATGGGGCTTTGCATGCAGGTGTTTCTTGATTCTGACACACAGCAACCATGAATCGTTTCTGCAGAGTTGCAGCATGATGGAGGTAATGACCCTAGCCGCATGCATGCATGCATGCACACAAGCACACAAAACATGTGGAGCTGCAACCAATGGACCAAATTAAAGTAAAGCTGCAGAGAGAGAAACACCAATGACAGAAGTGCTGTAGGATCTTTCTCCATCTGACAATGGATTTCATCAGTGAAGAACAGGTGTGCTCAGCGCAGGCAATTTGCTAAGCCTACTGGGAGTTCACACGTGGATGCCTTCAAATCAGGGCTGCTGCTTAGACATGAACATGAAGTGGGGATGGTGGGAGAAGAGAACTGCAGCCATTTCTCCTTCCCTGCCCCCCACAACTAGCTCATTTTGGTATAATGGTACAGTCCCAGTACCGTTTCCCCTGTCAGACAGTTCTTAGCTTTGCCCATTTAATTTTAAATACACATACTTCAGGAAAGTATGATGAAATCTACACTGCTACCTTTTAGGGGTGGTCAGTAGAGGCAGGCATGAAATAGAAAATGCGCTTGGTTCTGTGCATGGAGCTAACACATTACGGCTTGGAAGCAGGTTGCCTTAGCAGGAAGAGTGCGATGTTGAATCTTGATTGCATCTGTAACCTAAAGGATGTCAGTTTCTGGAAGGGTTAAGAATTGTTAATAAAGGGACAGATTGGTTGGGGAGGGGAGAAGGCAATTAATCCAATAAGTAGGTTGGAGCAGTGTTCCTCAACTCTGGGCAGCTTGAAGATGTGTGGACTTCAACTCCCAGAATTCCCCAGCCACACATCTTCAAGCTGCCCAGGTTGAGGAACACTGGGTTGGAGAAATCAGGAATTCCACAGCTACTCATCACAGGCCTTGTGCAAACATACATTTGTGAACGTTTTGGTTTAACTCCAGCAAAAGTAGAGTCACTATCCAAAGAGAAGCTTAATTTGGGTTTGCAATAACCATGGTTTTGTTGCCTTTACCCTAAGATAAGGATTTAAATGTATCATGGAAACTATGGTTTAGTTTGCTCTGCCCAGTATGTTGCTCACACTAAAGAATATGTATGCAAAGATACAATTTGTTAGCTCTCAATCAGAGGTAGAGAAGCTATCTTACATGTGGGGATTTTTTAAAAGTCAAGATAAAATGTTTAACTATGGTTGACATTCACTAGCTCATCTAAACAAAACGCTATTTGGTTGGCACTTGGCTTTCCATGATCAATGAGCCTATCTATTATTTAGCATGCTGTATAAATGAAGGCACTCTGGATCTTTCAACACATAATGGTTAAAAAGTCCTGGCTTAGCATTATGTGAGGACACAGCCAATGTAATAATAGGTATGAGCAAAAGCCAACATTCCAGGATTGAATATTCTGGACAAGAGACCGGAACATCCCAAACAGCTTCCTGTTTAGAGGATTAACTTCCGGAAAAAATGCCAGACCACCCAGGGCAGCCAGATTGGCAGTTGGGAGAAAAGATGCAATATTAGCTTTTGTACCCCCACCCCCCAAATGGCTAACATGTTTCAGCTTGGGGCCAAACATGAATATCTGGATATTTAAGGCTATGGTTCAAGGAACACAAAGGGTTTCCTTCTGACTATGGCATATGCAAGAAAAATGAGATTTTCAAAACCAATCATTCTATTAAGTATATAATTCCTAGCCAGGGAACAGAGGAGGAAAGATAACATGTTGAGATTACAGGCAGTTGGGAGGGAGGAGCAGAACACTGTGAACCGATTAAAAACCATTGTCCAGGATGCTCACCAGTTACAATGCTGGCTAGATTAGCAAGCTTAGCCCTGAAAAGGAGTTAATTGCTAGAAATAATTACTTGAAAGAGATCTACTCGGGCGGTTCAGTTTCCTTTCTAACAGTTAAATAATTCCCACCAACCCCTTTGCTTTCTTCCTTACTGTTGATTAATTCACAAATACTCTCAGGAGGTATGGGGGAGGAAAATCAGTTACAGTACTTCAAAAATGTGCACCATATTGCCTTATATGTACAAACCCCTCCTCTGCTCCATCACACCCCTCACAAAGAGACATCTTCTCCACCCCAAATCCTTACAATGTTTGTAAGGGTACATGTGGGTCAAAAAGTATAGGAACAAAATCAAGAAGACTGCAGAAGGTAGGGAAGGACCAGCTACAGAGTATGATGCCCTAACTTAGGAGAACCATAAAAGCCCCACTTTGCCTGATCACACCCCCAAGGACATTTGTGAGCACTGAAAGAGAAGGCTTGAAACCAACAAGACAGCCCCCCACTTGCTGATGTGGTAGGGTGTGTGATTCCTTTCCGTTGGGTTTCCATAAAAGCTGTTCTGATGGGCTGTGGATGTGAAGTGGGATGTCTACTTAAAGCAAACTGTGCCCCCCATTTTTTTTCATGCTTGCAACAATTTGAGGGAGTGACGGCTTGCATGTGCACTGCTATTTTTATATACAGATACAATGTTTGTTGCCAAACATGCAGTGGGATTGGGAGTGGGGGTCTTCCCAAGGCTCCCTGTCATATAAATTAAGAGGAAATATACATTTTTCGCCATTCCTGCCATTTACTTTGTAGGTTATGACCCTCCCTGACCTGTAGAACTTTTTTTTTAGCTCAAAAAACCTACAAGATCAGGCTTGGGTTTCTATGAAAGGGAAAGGGTGTTGAGGGCCACCCCCAACTTGCTGAAGCCCACCAACGCAGGAGCGGATTTGATGGTGGATGGGAGATGAGAGAAGACAGAAGGGCAAAAAATTTAAAAATATATATTAAAATAACAATAACAACAGCAGCAACAATGACAATAGAAAATAGAAGAGCGAAAAGCAAGACCTTGAGAAACAGCCCTGCAAGAAAAGTGATGCTGCCTGGTTCCATTCATTCAAACAACGGGGGGGGGGGGGGGGCAGGGAGGAAGCACCCATTATTGTTAAAAAGGCCTGCAACAATTCCTAAGACCATAAGGATTCTCTTGACCCAGAGCAGACGTACTTATCCCATTCTTCCCACACATGAGACAAGGGAATCAGGAAATGGTTATGGCTGAGAGACAAGTCAAAGAAGGGCCAACAACATAGGAGGCCAAGAAAGCATAATCAGAAGGTTGATGAGATTACTGATGAAGAAATCAGGTAATTTCTGCTGTCATCTGTTCTCTCCACTAAAGTCAAACTGGACCTGCCCTACCAAACTACAATAGTCATCTTGCAGGTGGGTAGAGCTCTAGATGAGCAACATGTTACAATGTCAAAACTTGTTCCAAACAGTGACACTTACCTACTATTCCAGACCCCAGGAATGATGACGAAGATATGCTGTTATGGGATGGCAGGTCCCTGTGTTCACTGTAGTGTGAACCTTCGCCATAACCCTGCTATAAGAAAAAAAAAATAGCATCCATATGCACAAAGTTATGACGCACATTGTCTACTAACTCCTATCTCAACCAACAAGACTAAGGGGTAGGTACCCTAGAACCATTTTCTAATCACAATACACCTTCAAAATCTAATTTAGTTGGGTCTTATAAAGAGCAGCTATCTTGGGGTGGGTCAGATCAACTCCAGCTGACCATCGAACTATTTCTATACCCTCATTTTCCAAGTATATGTAGACAAAGTTTGCAACAAGCAAATTTTCAAAGAAGGTGTGTGCCAGGATGGATTTATTAGTCCATCTCAAATTCAGCCAGTTCAGCAGAAGTGCTGAAATTCTTACATATTTATACATTGCTTCAAGTCTACTGTAACTGAAGTGGTTCAATAAATAAACATTCTTCCCCTAATCCAAGCTCCATCAGGGTTATGGAGGGAAGTGAAGAAATCACAACTACTCCAAAACCTCAGCACATACAGAAAGTCTCCATCACAGGAGATGGAATCCACCTGGTACCCTCCAAAACAGAGAAGGCTGGTTAAACTATTCTCTTCACTTGCTATTATTTTGGGGAAGAAAAGAAGTCTAGTGTAGCTCAAAAAAATGGATGGTTAATGTTGGAAGGAAGACAGATCAGATTCAGAACCAAGATGACCAAACAATTATTAACTCATGTAGCTAAGCAGAATCTTAATGCCCGCAGACAATCCCTTACTGAGTACCAACCATTCCATTAGACTCCATGGAATATCCCTCAACTGTTAAAATACCAGCTTCATCAGTGTCCTCTTCTCTCTCAACTATTTCCATTCCAGCAGATCATTTTATAACCTGAACTTAGCTTGAACTGTAACAGAACTTTAAGAATTGAAGGATGTCATGCCTGTCATTTTCCCCTTCCTTCTTCATCCCTTTTTCTTTCTATGTCAGACTATAAGCCTGAAGGAGCAACACTGATCTTGCATTATTGTATGTAAGATCTGGAGCTTTTGAAGCTGAAGAGTAAGGTAAAAATCCTCAAAATATGACCCTCTGAGCATATAAGAATGGGAAAGTTGTTGTTTTCACCCTGTTTGTGGATGGGTTTCCTAGGGGACATCTGACTGGATGCTCTCAGAAAAGAATAATAGGCTCAATTAATTAATTAATTAAAGCATATAGATTCTCAAAATTAAATAGCTCAGTAAGAATAAGGGTGAGAGAAAGGCTCCTTTTCCTATGTTTTCAGGAAAAAGGAATTAGGAAGTTCACCTTCCCATCTCAAAAGACATAAGTGTGGACAATCCCCCCAAAGATCCATTTGCACCTTGGAGTGAGCAGATCTTCCCAACCCTTACCCTGACTTGGTCAAACGTGGAGCTGTTCTGATCTCCTGTTGCCCAAGAACCTGAGGTCGATCGTTCATCCAAACCTTCTGGGGAAAGGGGGGAAAAAAAGAAAGATTACTTTGATCCACAGGATCTTCAAAAGACAGACTTTCTCAAAGTTAACTCTTCCTTTCACAAATACAAAAATATTTGGATGAAAATCCCAAACCAACACTGACCTTTCCTGTTTTGCAAATTTTCCACACAGATTCAGCTTCAAAGGAACCTCAGTTGATATGTTTGGCAGAATCGTGAGAGGGCAAGTTTTATTTAATGTTTGTAACACCTCAAGGGAGCTGTAGCACGCCCGACTTATCTTCCCCATGGCTACTTTGGCCGGGAGAACATTACAGGACTGGGGGGAGGGGGGAACAGTCTGCTCAAATTATGACATGGGAGGGGCAGGGGGAGGAAACAGTTAATTACTTTCCCCTCTCAGCCAAACCTAATCTGTCCACTGCTTATGTTCTAAAAAGAAAAAAAGAAGCCAAAGGGGGCATCACAAAGATGGGCACCTTCCTCTTTTATTGACATCTCCATCCCATTTAAGCACTGATTAAACTTCACCCGCTCCTGGGTATGGAATGAGGACTCCAAAAAGTAAATCCCTCTTCCCCAGAAGTCTGAAGAAATGTTGCAGCAAAACAGACCTCTTTATTTCTCATCCACATGGAGATTTAGTTCCTGGTGTTTGTTATGGAAGTAGCAGCACAGCTGCAGATTAGAATTTCTGGAAAATGGTTATGGACATCCGCTCAGGAGAAGCTTGGTGGGTCTCAGTGTTGTATCGTATACATTCATGAACACTATGCATTGTCCATTCCAACTGAAAATTCTGGGAATTTTAGTCCCGACGCATCCTGAGGCTGCCAAGTTGGGGAACGTCCAACTCACAGAATGACATAAAGTACAAGAAGGTTCAAGAATGTACCCCTGGCTTCCCTGCAGAGGAAGATGGCTTGAGATGAGCTAGCTGCCTTTTGAAGAAGCTTTTCCACCATTTTTAGTCCCCTGAGAGTACCCCCCCCATTCAAGCTGCCATTTTGTTCTTATATGGGAGCAGGGTAAATTCTGCAAATAAATAAATAAGCAAAGTCACTACAAAATAGCATGGCGACCCTTTGCTGGTCTCCTCCCTTTGAACAGCTGCAGCCATGTCAGAGTATCTCAGAAGGACCATTTCAGTCCTGCTCTGAGATGATTGCAAATCAAACCATGCCTGGAATCAAGACTCTCCCTTTCTGGGTCCAAATGATTCCTGGCAGGGAACGCCTTGTGTGTGTGAAGAGTATCTTTCATTTCCAATGGGATATTTCCACTCCTTGACTGACACTGGAATGGGATCTGGAAACCAGCCAAGACCAAGGTGGCAAACAAACTCCACTTGGGGGTTGTGTCCCTCTTGAAACGAGTCCTTAATTTCCATCTCATGCTGAAATAGTAACTACAGCTCTATCATAACAAGGATGCTGTTAAGTCCAACTCTACTTTGTTTGTATACGTGTTTTTTTAAAGCATATTATTATGAGAAACACACCATCTTTGTCTCTCCTTCCCTCTCCCTACTGTTCATTTAACCAGAAATTTCTTTCAAAATTACATGCTTCCATTCCGAAGCCTTTTGTGTTAATCATTTCCCCAGAGAATTGGTGTTTAATTGCTGTCTAATTTGCATAATTATGCATATTAATCTCCACTCCTAATGAATATTCATAACTCTCATTTAGAATTTGTTTTCTAATAAAAAAATTTCCAATGTGATTACGCTGCAGAATTGAGGGTGGTGGTGGAATAAGATGCTTAATGCAACTCAAAATAACACTGAAGAGCTACCTATTCTTTCCAATGTTGACAATAGCGTAACTTTTGCTTTGCTAATGTTTCACCCCTTTCTTCCCATCTTCCCCTTTCTAGAATAATTTCAGCTGTATTTTCTGGAACTGGTGGGGGGGAAATCAAACCCAAACATGTGGGACACACATACACACACAACCTAAAAGGTAGAAAAGGTTTTAGTGTTCAAAGAGTGTTTGAAAATTGTTTATTATTTTTCCACATGTCTGGATCTTCTGGTAGCAAATGGATCCCGCCCCAAGGAGTTGCAAAGTTCATAGCACAGGGAGGAAATAAAGACATGAATGTAACAAGAAAGGAAGGGGCACCTGTGATCTAGATACCTTTTATGGAATGGACATATAATTAGCCACTATGTACAAATGAAGTACTCAGGTTTAAAAACAATGTAATTCAATATGTAAGGAAACATAAGAGGGGAGGTTTAAAAAAAAATACAAAAGCCCATTTTTGTATTCAATTCGCACTTTTTTTAAAGTGAAAAATATACAGAAGCTATCTAGGAGTTAATGCAGGGTTCTGCAAAGAGAAGAGGCCAATTCTTGGCGTCAGTGGAGACCCCTTATGCATCTAAGCCCAGGTGACTGACTTCTCCCACCCTAACCCTAACCCTAACCCTGTCTCTGCAAAGCATAAGCGTAATTAAAAGTTGGGTAGGTAATATGGGGGCAGGTCTGGTGAAGGCCAAATTCTCCACACTCCCACTGAACTTTTCAACAGTGAATAAACCTACTCTTCTTTTATTTGATTTCCCAACCTGCTGACTCTTGAAGGTCTTAGAAAATCACAAATAACATGGATACACCAGGTTGGCGGAGCCAGACATAAATGGTCTCCTCAAATAAATTCAGAATCAGATGGCTGTTTCCCCATATAATCAGTTTCCTTAAAATAAAATCTGCTCTGCCTTAAATTGTGCCATTTCCACTTCTTAAGATGGCCAACAATATTAAAGTGTAAAATATAGCGTTCAAATTTCACAGTTCATGAGGCAAGAGCACCAGCTGAAGGAGATGGTTTGTCCAATTAGACTGGAGCCTGTGAACTCAAGGCTTTCCAAAATGGTTCTATTTTCATTTAAAAAAAGAAACATCTTCCCCTGTGCTATGGGGCCCAATGGGGAGATGTTCACAAAGAGTCCTCCAAGCCCTCAAACAGACTAAAAGCAGCCACATACGTATGCACATTGCATCTTCATGCAATTCAATGCAATATTTAATGCAATATAATGCAACACACATAATATCTTCATTCATTTTTGCAGTTACAGAAGCTTATCCCAATTTCTAGGTTTATTTTACTACACTTTCCATCATCCTTAGCCAGCACAGATATGTTTAACTGTGGTTTAACATATCTGAAACACATCAAGATGGACGACAGATTACAGTACTACATTAGAAACAGGAGATTTACATCCAAATTCTCATTTAACCATGAAGCTCATAAATGATTGGGGTAACCCTATATAAGAGCTCTCTGGAGGAAAAGGAGAGCATTAACTGGAATAAAAATAAAAGAAACAGGAAAATAAACAGCAGATAATGCTTTTAGCTTGCCAAAACTTCCCAATATCACATGTTATTTCCCAGGCTGGAAGGGATAAGAAAATACTCTGTTTCTCTCTCTGCCCCTGGCCTTGCACATCCCCATTCCATTAATAGAGTTATTAAAATGGGGGGTGGAGATAGAAACTCTATAGATTAATTATGCATTTTAATAACCCCAATCATGAATATTCATGAAGCATTCTGTGCTCATGTTCTAATTAAAATATACTAATAGTATAAGATGTAGCTGTCAGAAAGAGAGAACACCCCCTCCCACCGCCACCACCACTGCCTTCACCTAAGTATTTTTACGCTGGAGTGGACACATGTACACACAGACTTACTTTACTCAGTGGCCCACTGCACAGATAAAAATACCTCACCAAAGTTCAACATTAACAACATTTTTAGGCAGGGTGAGAAGGAAAATGTAGGCAGTAGGCAAATACATACATACACACACACACACACACACACACTCTATACTGGCAAGGTTTTTTTTAAATAAAACAAATAGTAGCTGCATGTGATCCCACTGAAAGGAAGAGTTAAGATCAGGGTCAAGTGCTTGTCACTATTTGCAGGCACAGAGAAAACCTGTTTCACGTGATACGGTTCCTCTGCTAAAATTTGCAACAAAATGAGAAGGAACTGTACAAAGTAAGGTTTGGTGACTCAGGGGGAGGGAGAACACTTCATTCTCCATCTTTGATATTGGTCATTTTCTTAAGTTCAGATACTAGGCTGATTCAACCAGCTACTTGCACAGAATCCAAGAGATGGCACCCAACTGTAAAGGGAGGCAGAGAGGATGCAAGTTGGTTACTCAGCCATGTAACCATGTAACCATGCAGGTTGGTATACTAGACCAGCTGTCTACCCGCCCCCCAACCGTGAACCATCATAAACTAGAGGGTGACCCGGGGAGCCAGTGGCATAAAATCTAAAGCCCCACAACTTTAAGTGTCCCCAAATTTCCCAAGAACCCTCACTTATTGAACACCAGGGGTGAGGTTTTCTTGCCTCTGGGCAAAGGAAATGCACAAAATTGGCTGAATAAACGATAAAGGAAACTTTTTAAAAATAATTTGAATATTTAAAATTAATCCATAAAGGAGACTTGAGAGAAAAAATAAAAGAGGAGGAAGAGGAAGAGGAAGAGAATTAAGAATTAATTAAGAAGAATTAAGCCTCCCTCAGAAATCCCAATTCCACAGAGGAGGCTCATTCTGCATCATTATTCCATCATTAACCATTCTTTCTAGTTCTTGCCTCCCCCAAAGGTGAAATGCTATTTGCCCCCATTCCACCCCACCTGAGCAAAACAACCCACAAAACCTACCAGTACAGTGGTACCTTGGGTCACGAACTTAATTCGTTCCGCGACCCAAATTGGTTGCGACCCGAATCAAATTTTCCCATAAGGTTCAATGTAAATACGGTTAATCCGTTCTGACCCCTCTGAATTTAGTTGCCAACCGATTTTGGTTGCGTCCCGAATCAAATTTTCCCATAAGGTTCAATGTAATTACGGTTAATCCGTTCTGAACCATATGTATTTTTTTTTTTAAACCACAAAAATATGAAACAAAATACAGTACAGTGCAGTACGAAGAGAGAGAACGCTAACCTTGCTCGAGGCGACTTCTGGTGTGGAGGACAGGAAGGCGGGTGGGGAGGTGGTTATTGTTTGGAGGGAGAGTCCCCCTCGCCTACAGGAAGCCACGACCACGTGTCACGGGAGGGAAAATGGCCACGGATCCTGTTCGTCACCCGATGCGGAGTTCGCGGACGGAAGCAAAATTTTGCGAACGGTGCTGTTCGTGACCTGAATTGGTCGTGAACAGAAGCGTTCGTGACCCGAGGTACCACTGTACCTGATTCGGTGCTGGTGTCTCAAAATCTTTTACCTCTTTGGGAGAGAAAGGAAGTGCAATTTTTCACTAATTTTCCCTATGTGTGCATACCCAAACTCAGCATGTAGAACATGATGTGCTTGGGTGTTACAAAATTAGAAGCCACAACTTAAATGCTCATGGAAGGGAGGAGATGAGACCCAATGTTAGCATCCTTTTGGTGTCAGGATGCACTACCTTGCTCCTTCTTGGGGAGGGGCAAGGGGATAGAATTGCTGATGCAGTAATTTGATTTGAAAAAGAGGTGGCAGACGGCTGCCATGATAAACACTTTCATAATAAGCCGCTTTTGCTACCTAATCAGCCTGAGAATCAGGTTGGGGCAAGCAGACTGCCAAGTGAGATTTGGAAAATCAATGAAATTAGTTGACTGATAATTAGCTTTAATTCTCACAGCAAAGTTGTTTTCCCACTAACTAACCCGCTCACAATAGGAATGCCATTCTTCCACAGACAGACAAGGATAACCATTCCTTTGGACCATACTTTGCAAAAGAGAAAAACACATCTGATTGCAGGCACACTGTCGGAGAGTAAATTCCCACCTGCTTTTAAATTTCTTGGTAGGTGTATTTTTATCAGGCCTTTCTGAGAACCACCAAGATGGTATGCAGAAATTTAAAAGCAGTAAAATAAGAATCTCAGTCTAAGCCATAAGATTTTGTTGCCTGAATGGTGACATATCAGGGCCACCTTGCTACAGGTACTTCTCAACTTATGACCATTTGTTTAGTGGTCATTTGAAGTTATGACAGCACTGAAAAATGACTTACAACCGGTCCTCGCACTTATAACCATTGCAGCATCCCTGTGATCACATGTTCAAAATTGAGGTGCTTGGCAACTGGCATGTATTTATGATGGTTGCAGCATCCGAGGCCATGTGATCGCCATTTGTGACCTACCCAGCCAGCTTCCAACAAGCAAAGTCAATAGGGAACTGCGTGATTCACTTAACGACTGTGGCAAAAATGTCGTAAAATTGGATGCAGTCACATGATGCCTTGCTTACTGATCGTACCACTTAATGATGAATTTTCCAGTCCTTATTGTGGTCATAAGTCGAGGACTACCTGTATTGATTCTATATTTAAATTTTATGTTAACTCTAAGTTGCCTGGAATCCTTGGAAATGGACTGGCATGTAAGCTGAAATTATATATAAATAAATACTAGACACTTATAGAACCCTGGAAAACCTTTCAAATCAAAGTTGGGAGTGAGAGGATGAGAAGACTTGCAGCCAGACTTGCAAACTATCCTCTTCCATGCCGTGAATATTCATGCCTGTTTCTGTTATAGGGACATGAATTTGGAGGCCTTGCAGAGGGAGCATCTGCACGTTAATCCACTACTGTAGTATTTGCTGCTAATCCACACCTGAAAAATGAACACAGATGTACATGTGTGATACATACATATACACAAATGGTTTTCCAACTGGTTCTGTTCCCTTAAGCAAAGCTTTTCTTTCAATCTTTTGGTGAAGGGTGGAGGTAGGGTGGGAGCACCATGGAGAATCTAGAGGTGAGATGCCTCTGCTGTGTTTAATTCCTCTGATCTGGATATTTTGCTTTTAATGGAGCATAAGCTTTTATTGCAGCTGCTTCATGCTGTTTGCTCACATTTATTTAGTTTAAACCTGTTTATCCCACTTTTCTATTTAAAAAGGATTCCTAGCTGTCAACAAGATAACCAAGAACAGAATTAAAAGGATAGCCTACATTTAAAGCACTTAAACTTGTACAGTACACATTTAAAACACCCTGTGATCAAGGAATAGTAGTACTTCTATATCCTTGCTCAGGCCTCAGTGCTGTTGAACTGCAGGGCAAAGATGCGAGTATCACCTCTACAGACTGGGGTTCAATCTGTGATAAGCTAGGGAACAGCAATTTTTATTAGGCAGTTTTTTTAAGGGGTGTCTGAGGGTCATGGGGGTACAATTAGTGGTGCCATGATGTAATTGGAGAGGGTGGTCAAACATTTCTATCTATATTTTGATGGGACAGAGATTGAGGGTGTTTTAAGAGACAAAACCCAGTTTGCTCTTTAAAATTCCCAAATGTTTTAAAAATTTTGGGGGGATGGTGGTTTGGGGTCTTTTAAGGGTGAAATGTGTCCCTCAAGCCTTGATAACACCTAAGGTACCTCTTTTGCCCTTTCAAAACATTCCCCAAATGGACCCCAAAATTTGGTCTTAACCACTCTGCAGGTTGCCCACCATAATGTGATAGGTTTGACTTATGGTTTATTTATTATGACTTTATTTCCTTATTTTTGCAATTATGACCTACCTTTTCTGTGGGAGCTCAAGGGGGTGCACATGAGGGCTTCTTGTTTCATTTGCACAAGAACCTTGTGAACAGTTTGGGCAGAGTGCAAGGATATCTGTGGGCATTGTGGGTGTATCAAAAAAATTAAGATTGGTAAATTTTCCAGGGACTGAGTGCCATTGTGCAATCTTAAAGTACAGTGTAGGGTACTGGTGAAGATGCTGGAATAGGAACAGAGAGACCCAGCTTCAAGTCCCCCCATCAGCCACAGAAGCTCATTGCCTGATTTTGGGCCAGTCCCTCTCCAGCCCAACCTACCTCACAGGATGGCTGCTGTGAGGAAAAACGGGAGGGAATGCTATTTATGACACTTGGGGCCCCTGAAAAAAAAAGCAGGACATAAACTTAACAAACACATTAATGAATTAAAATGCCCAAATCTCATGAGATTTGTTGCGATCACATGGAACTTGAACAAACTCACGTGAGAATACTGAAATCTCACAAGATTTTGATTATTTTTTTTCTTTTAAAAGGCGTTTGTGGGTGTCTTTTAAGAATGTTCTTTAAAAGATTTAGAATAAAATACAGTATTTCTAAAAATGGGTCTTTCTCTCTCTCTCCTGTCTACCCACCCACCCACCCACCCAACCACCTACCTACCTACCTACCTACCTGATGTGGATATTTCTATCTGTCTGCTCAGAAAATAAACTGGAACAAGATTATGAACAGGCCCACAGGAGACCAGTTCAGACCCAAATAAATAAATAAGCTGATCAGCACTTCATGCAGAGGCAGACAATTTAAGTTTGTGCTGTCTCATTTCAGTATGTGGGAAGAGTCTCAGGGCTGAGTCCTTCCACATGATAAAATTCCTGCATGCACAAAACAAGCACATTTGTTTTTATATATTGGGCATTTAAATATAATCACATAGAAGCAATCCATCCATTCCTACCATCTGCAGTAGCGCAGCCTCGACAGAGATATAATGCCTTACTATGGAATAAGCCAGAATGAACAGCCTTTAAGGAAACATTTCCTCTGTTTCTTGATTTATGGCATCTAGGAACTGCTGAGGCTAAGATATTTGAGGAAACCCCTCGGGAGAGACATATTCCAGAAGGATTGGTTGACTGTATAGGGTGGTGGGCAGGGGGCCAGAATATCCACCAGCTGTGGGTGCATCTCCCAGGCCATTAAGGGTAGCAAATCTATTTTCTGTCACATCTCCCAAGACATAATTCTGGAAGGGAAAGAAAAAAACAAAAACCAGAGTTCTTTCCTTTGGCTGTGGCTCATCTACTGCTGTGCCTTCCACCAAGGTCTTGGCCAGGATATTTTTGTGTATACCTCACCCAACTAAAAAACATTTTAAAGGAAAAAGTGCAGTGGAAGAAATAAGTGGGCGTTGCATGTAAAGGAAAGATTAAGAAAGAGGAGAAACCAAACAGCTCACGAATCCAGATGGATTGAATTATCAAGTGTTTCACCTGCCTCTTAAATATTTCTGCCTCCCGTCTGGAATTGAATAAACCATATATCTGGTGCTAGGTGTGTGCATGCCTACGCATGCACGAGAGCCAGGAAATGTAATTTTCTGCTGACCCTGCCTCCTGTGTACCAAATTCATTCCTGTATCTGAGATCTACAGTCATCAGCCCCAAACTGGATTCCTTTTATTTATTTATTTATATTTCGAATTTAGATACCGCCCATCTCACAAGGAAGTGACTCCTTCCCACAAGATTGCCTCTAGCTTCTTTCGCTGACCATTTCTTTTCTCTTTTTAAATTCAATTCATCACCCCTACTTGAACAATGTAGAATAGATGATCTGAGGGAGTCTAATATATCTAGCCATCCAATACAGGAATGCCACTTTGATGCATCACTTTCTGCAGCCCAGCACCATGGACAGGAAAATCCCAGGTTCAAACTTCATCCATGTGGCAAATGCCAGAGAAACCATTTTCCTGTCTAAATTACTGTACTGTACTTTGAGGCAACAGGCAGTCTTTTACATGCAGATAGGAGAACTCCATATAATATCAACAGGCTACTTATTAACTGAGGCAAAAACACCACCTTTTTTTCTATAGATCACCTGAAGAGAAATACAGATCTACTGTGGGAAGAGGACTGAATGCAGGGCAAGGGGGTGGGGTGGGGGATTTCTGGCAAACTGACTTTTAAAGGACTTTTATAGGCATGACCAAGGGACACACTCCTTGGAGACATAAAGGAGGGGAGGCTAAACATGACCATTTCATTTGGACAGGCAATAAAGTTATGTTATTCCCCCCAGTTATATCTCAATAAATATTTGGTCACAGCAACTTGACCAAAATCTGCCAAGGATTGATCACCATAACCCTGCACTCTTCTGTTCTCTTATATTCTCTACCTTGACCTCTGCCATAACACCAAGAAACGGAAACTGGTCTGTCGAATGTACTTAATGTTATGCATATTGCATGCATGCACAGCCACACACGCAACACATCTTGGCTCACACTTGCATGAAAATGTCGCATGAGGCTGGGGATTTGTGAGCAGAGGAAGTGGTCTTTTAAGCTTCAAGGGGTAGTTCCCCCATGTAGGCCAAATACTGTTGGGGAGAGGGGAGAGTGAAAGGGGATTTCCCATCAAGCTTGAGAGACCAGTTCATGCAAAGGACAGATGTAGAGACCCTCTCCCACTGTCCCCCCTTTCTCACCATTTGCTCATTTAGCATCCAACACCACTGCGCTGTTGGCCCTACCCCATAGCCGTAATTGTTTATTCTTTCATTAAACCTCTGGCTGTGCTCATTTTTTAATATTGTCCAGCAACTATTGCAAATTACATCTGTTTCACTCCAGTCAGCACCCTGCTGCAATGAAAAGATCATCCTAGAGGTCCTTGCCTCAAGTAAACAGTATGCCACAGATCAAAAGACCATATTGGTAATCACTTCACTGCCCTGGAGGACCAAAGTACAGATTTTAGAACAAGACCTTTAGTCAAGGAGAGAAAGCAAGGGTCAGACCGGTCACAGCTATTTCCTGCTCAGAGAAGAGGAACAGGGAGAATAACCAGAGCCATCTTTTTGCCATCCAGAGAAGATGGCTGCAAGTTACTGCTGAGTTTTCATGCTCCAGACAGGCAGTTGTTAGAGTCAACAAACATTGCTGTCCTGCTGCAAACTCGTTTTCATTTTCCTGAAAGAGGTTGGAATAATAGAAATTTTTGGAGCAGCTCCTCCCAATCTAGTGCTCCTGTCCAGATGTAATAGAGGATGGATTTCATTGCTGTCAAACAATATGGGCAGTGAGGACTGCGATATAACACGTCTGCAAGGTGACAGGCTGGAGAAGATAGTTTTCACTGTTACCTGAGGGGAGCAAAAGAAGCATTTTGTGGAGGCAAGGAAGTTGGAGAACCTGGCTTCGAACATTTTAAGAAGAAACAGAAAATATATATGTAATCGATTCAGCTAGGGAGAGAGGAGGAGAGAAGAGTGGCACCTGGGGAGAGTGGAGAAGTAAATCCAGTGCCCTAAACACTTCCCGGCAGCTGTAAAAACAATTGTGCAAACAAAGGAGTCCAAAAGGAGCAGCATGAGAAAAAAAAAAGGGGAGGAGGAGTTTGAAGTCTTACAATAAAATCATATTTTTTAAAAAAGCACTAAAACAAAACAAGCTATGAAATGTGTGTGGGGCAACAGGCACACAATTATGGAACATGTTGTGACGTCCTCTGCAACCTGCTTGTTTCACAACTGGAGATGGTCAGAGTGCCAAAAGTTCCCAACCTCCATCTTGTTTCATCAGCCTTTCTTTGGGTCAAGCGTCTTCAGAATTTCAATGGGAGAGATTTTTGTTACAAGGGATGGAAACACAGAAATGGACCTTTCAACATTAGATATGTGTAAATTCATGGACACAAGGCGCTAATATATGTTGCCCGATTGTAACCAGCTATCAGGACTGTATTGTATTAGCTCACAACTTGGGAGAACCAACTACTCTGATACTGAGTTCGCACAACACAACACGCTAGAATAAAAGGGGATGGATAGTGAGTGTGTGAATCAGGTTTCATATTATGTCATGATGTGGTTTATTTGTTCAGGCACAGCAAATTATATGAACACAGGAATTATATTTGGTTCAACCAGGTTTAACATGCTTAAGAAAAGTAAGTGTTCTATTAAACAATAACTTTTTTGTTTGTTTAAATCTATATAGCATTCTCTGGAAATGGATATTCCAGTCCTATTTACTAATTCATACTGTGCCATAGCAGTGAAAAATAATGAAATATATAACATTCAGAAAGGAGACATCTGTTGGGTGTGAGATTTGATGGCGTTAAACTTCCATCCTGGGTTCAAATCCCTGGTCAGCAGCGAGGATCTTAAAGTGACCACAGTCACTTCCTCTCAGCCTAATAAACACACAGGAAAGTGGGCAACTAAGATGATGAAGGGGCTGGAGCAGCTTCCCTTTGGAGAGAGGTTGTGATATTTGGGGCTTTTTTGTCTAGAAAGGGGTGAATGAGAGCAGACATGATTGAGGTGCACAAAATCATGCATGGCAGGGATAAAGTGGACAAGGAGAAGCTATTTTCCCATTCCCCAAATACTAGAACTAGAGGTCACCCAATGAAATTCCATCCTGGAAGAATCAGGACAGACAATAGTATTTTACACAACGCATAATTCAACTTTGGGATTTTGCTACCACAAGATGCTGTGTTGGCTACCAGCTTGGCTAGCTTCAAAAAAGTGTTGGACTGTTTCATGGAAGACATGGGCATAAATGGCTATTAGCCTTGATGGCAATGGGTGGAGATGGCTGGAGACTAGTGGGGTTCCTTGTGCTGTTGGTTGGCCACTGTGAGAACAGACTGCAGGACTAGATGGGCTAGGGGCCTGATCGAGCAGGGCAATGCTTATGTTCTGATGCTTGCAAGGATAAACTGAGTCGTACCATCTCAAGTTCTCTGAAGGAAGACTGGGATAATCCCAGCTAATAACTGCAAGAAATTACTAGCTGCGATTAAAAAATTAACTCTTCCTTTTTAAAAAACATATCCCTTTCAGCTTCAAATCAAAATAACTAAAAGGAACAGTAAATTAATAAAGCAGTAAATCAACAAACAACAGTTGTAACAGGATAGTCTCAGGCGATGAATCTGGATGCAAGAAAATGTGTAACACGTGGCCAAGCATCCATCTTATTTTTAAGCACCAGAGAGCAAGTAAGGCGCTCAGGAAATATAAGAAGGAGTCATGATCCAAGGGTCGCTTCCGGTTAAGTAAATTGCTTACAAGCCAGACAGTGACTCATGGCACCGGAAAGAGATAAGAAGAATTGTTCAGCGCAAGGCAGGACAATTCCTTATGTACCAAAAAACAAGCAACTGCCTCCCCCCGCCCTTCTTCCTTAAAACAAAGTGTTCCTGCGCCATCACCTGCCACTTTAAAATCTGGCGGAAACTCCTTCTGCTGGCAACCTTTTGTTAGAGGCTGTTGTTTCAACTCCAGTTGCCACAACAAAGGGAATGATTACTTTCTTTTGTTGGGGACACCCTGATGTTGTTTTTTTTAAGACTAACTCTTAAAAGCCTACTTGCTGATGCCTGGAAGCGTCAGCCCAGGCCCTGGACCTATGGACACATATTTAAAATACAAGGCACCTCCTTCATAGGCAGGAAGATGTAAGGCTGTTTTTCAGAAGCTCTTTGCTTCTTTTACAAATGTTTTTTTATTTATTTCTGAGCTTTAGAGGCCACCCAATTTCAAAATGACTTTTGGGCAGTTTGCATCAAAATAATGAGTACAAGGAAGAAAGCAAGGGGGGGAAAAACAGCAAGAAAAGTATTTTGCAGGTGTCACTAGGAGAATTTGCATAAGAAAACCAGCCACACAGTGTTCGAAGCCTTAAGAGATTCCATTCCTGGCTAACTTGGATCAAATCCCAAAAACAGGATACTCAAGCAACTTTGTTGCGGGATCAGCTGGCATCAAACGATTGCAAAATCTTCCAGATTAAGAGGTCCATCGAACAAATCTTCAAAAGAAATCTAGAAAGATATTCCCAAATATCTTGCTGGATGAAAGCAAGACCGGTTTTTGTACTGCACTATCATAATGTGGTTTGTTTGAATTTGGATTTGTGTGATCTGCGAACCCAGCAATTGTGGGATGTAAATCATGTTTCATTTCTTAGTGAGATGTGTGAATCAGGCCACTATTTTCAACAAATCATGGGTAAAACTAACCAATATTGTGAGTCCAGCCCAGAACCTGGCTTCCATCAAGGATAAACCAAATTAACACTTGAACTCCAGAACATTTCTAGTTCAGCTGTACTTTAGTAAGCCCTGTTGTGTCCTGTGATTCCAGCTAGGTTGGTGGCTATGATACCACTCTCCGCCACTCCAAGTGGTGGTGCTGCCACACTAACTGGAAAATGAAAGAGTTTTAGCTGGTTCAATGCCCTTTGTATTTTAAAGGTGAATAACAGGCACGAGCCCTAAGCTCGTTCTCAGTGTCTTGAATGCAATAAGTGAATTTCAGGATATACAAGCCTATGAAACAGGTCACAGGCACTCAAAACAGCAGTGGCCCAGACCACAGATACAACCATGTGCAAAGGTAGGTTTCATAATATATCATCATTCTGCATTTCAAAATTATACATGCACACATACAAACACAAATCTAAATCACAGGCTGTACAACAATTTAAGAAAGATTTCTTTTCATTCTCATAATACAAATTCCAGCAAATGACTGTGTGTGTGTGCGCATGTGTGTACACACATACACACAAAGTATAAAAGTTAATGCCATAAGAAATAGCAATGGGAAACTGCATAAGAGTTTCTGAGTGGAATGAGATCCCAGTCTATGTTGGGTAGGTTTACCTGAAGGCCCAGCAGCCACCATAACTAACAGCCTCCATGTACAGTGGCAGTGTACCTCTGAACAACATACTAGCAGTAAACAGTGGAAGGGAAAGACTTTTCTGCTCTGCCTGAGCACTGACCAGAGATGTCTCATGGCCGGAAATACAACAAATCTTACACTAAACCCTAAAAGTACCCTAAAAAAAACAAAATCTGACAGCTCTACCATCATGTGTTTTCAAATATGGTTTGCTGAACTGCAAAAGTGTTAAAAGGTAGACAACTTGGGCCAATCTGGTAAGATCTCCCCCTCCCCTTTATCAATGAGGGCCTGAGCTGAATCCTCCTTCTGCTGAAGCCAACGGCTCAGTCCTAGGAGAAATATCATGGTCTCAGGAAAGTGACCCTCACCATCCCGAAGCCAGGATGAAGGGAAAGGGAGGCCAAGACAGAAGAAATTCCCAAGCCAATTTAAAATAGCATGTCAAATGGAGTTAAAATTAGTTTTTCAGGCCCACTTCCTGGCCTGAAGCGCTATTCCCCAGATCTGGAATTATCATCAGGGATATAAAAGACCTGGCATGTTAACTATGCAAGCCTTCCTCTGTGGCAAAGTTATGAGAGCCTTTCGTTTGAATCTTCTTGGCCTCTCCTGGGGAAGAGAGTGCTATCAGGATTAGGAAACAGATCCTGGAGGATCTGGACACCTTCTGGAAGGAATTAACCATCTTCCCAGGCTCCTTGCAGACTATTCTTGAAATGGAGTACAACCCCAAAGCAGGGGAAAGGTTTCACTTGCTTGAGTGGGGAAATGGCAGGTTTCAAATATGTATGCTTAGCTTGGCCAATCCACTGCTTCCAATGACCCGTTAGTCAACTGGGGAAGATGTGCTATACATGGTCAACAAATCTAAGCCACACCGAAAATGGCCAAAGGGAGTTGTCAGCTTTTAAGCTGGGCTGGAGGCACCCGTCACCTTCCAGATGTGTTTAGATTCCAATTCTTATCAGCCCCAACCACCATGGCTGGTGGGATTTGGGTTCAACTACATCTGGAGAGCTTCATTCTCCCATTGTAACTATAACAACAACAACATCCTTTCTTTTGCCACAGTTATTCTATTTCTTTTTGCAGGTCTTGTAAAGATAGTACCAATAGTAATAGGTGCCTTAGGTGCAATCTCAAAACATCTGGAGCACCACTTGAACACCATCGGCATTGACAAAATCACCATCAGTCAATTGCAAAAGGCAGCTTTACTTGGAACAGCTTACATCCTGCGATGATACCTTTAACACCATCAAACAACATCTGCCTACGCCAGATCCTTGGGAAGGACTCAATAGGTGGATAAAAATGCCAAATCCAGTCTAAACATCTGGCTGACTGTGCGACCACAATAATATCGTCCTGTCTTTAGCAGTGCTCCCTCTGTCATTTTTCTCCATAACAATCCTATGAGGTAGGGCCCAAAGTCACCCAGGGAACATCCATGGCTAAAGGGGGCTAGAACCCAGGTCTCTCAGTCCTCGTCCAGCATCTTCCCAACTACAGCTTAATAACAAGAAGCTCTTTAATTTTTAAAGGCAAATTAACAGGACAGTTTGGTGAGTGAGTGAGCGGGAAAGGCTATATACGTATGCATTTGTAAATAAATATCCCTCCAACAGCTCCATGCAGCTGATGAAATTCATTTGACTAGTCCAATGTCACCCATGGCCATTTTGGGGAGTGAGAGGGGTTTGAACCTGCATCTCCCGAATCCAAAAGAACTCTAACCTCACTATGCTCTAAAATGCTAAGTCAATGGGAAGAGCTTCCTTGCACAAAAACATATGCCAAAACCCAATTTTTGCTGATAATCTGCAAAAGATATCTTCTTCTTCTATAAGAAAAAACCCCTTCACCTCTTAAAAAAGGAAAACACACTCCAGAAAAATAAACAGATTCCAATTCCATCAGGAAAGTACACTGAATTCTCCCCCCTCTCCCCCATAGCAACCCAAACTTGGAGGCTGCTCATATGGCGAAAATCCCAGCTCTGCGTTTGAAATGCAGTTGGACTTTCAAATGCAAATACCAACAGAAGCATAACATATGGTGGAGGTTAGCTCTTATTTTTCCTAATTAAATGGTGTACTGCTGTTTCGTATAACAATGTTAATAGGGTATTTGCAAGCTTTTGGAAAGGAGACCACTGTGATTTTAAGAAAGAAGAGGAAATTGGTTGGCAAGAGCTGGAGAAAAACGGGAGCCCCAATCACACTATCCTTTTCCATTAGCACATTCCCAATAGCATTGGGGGGGGTGCACGAAGAAAAAGCAAGAAAGGGTCCCTCAAATAGAGAGGGGGACCTTCAACACAGTGCTCTTTGCTCTAGTCATACTTGCCCAAATGATAGGTTTTGGATTTCCCAAATGCCATTTTCCAAAAGCCTAGGGGTTCACCTAAAGTTGTGATGGCAAATACTTCCTTGGGGGGCCCCACAAATGGAGGGCATGTTTTTTAGCAGAAAAGCTAATTTACTCCTTTAGCTGATTTTTCTTCCCTGGAAATGTCCTTCTCTCTCCCAGGGGATGGGGTGAAAACAAGATGGGGAGAGGAAGGAACACAGAGGCAAACAAAGGGTTAAGCTTACCAGGCAAATTCAGAGATTGGTAGAGATTTCTTAGTTCAGTTGCCAACTGCTTTTCTGTTGCCTGTGTCTTACACAGACTGGCACAAGTGCGGAGTCAACTCGCTCTCTTTCACACGCACAAATCAATGTTGGTCACAGACTGAACTCCCCACCACCCCCATCACCTTGGACGCTTACAAAGCACTGCCCCTTACTCAGATCCGGCTTTCCAGCTATGCCAAACTAGTCATCCAATACTGTGATCCTGACTGTGGCTGGATTCAGAGATCATGCTAACCCATGGTTTGTTTTAATCCTGGTTTTGTGAAATGAACCAAGGTAGCCTGACTCACACATAATGCTAAGCCCTCATCTATGTGTTACAAAATTGCAGTGGCAAGACTCACAAGTAAAACACCAAGCAAAGCTCATTAAGGTGTACATAAGGAATATGAAAGATCAAAGGTTACAAAGGCTTCTGAGCAATGGGTTGGGGGTTACACACCAAAATTAATACGTGGGGCAAAATCAAACTGAATTTATTCTCAATGACATGTTAGTTTTATTAACGTTATATAGTTATAATGCGATTACTCTCCAGTCATGTATTTATAATTTTCCCCTTAGGTCATGTTTAAAATTACAATTTGATAACAGCTTTTGGAAGTCTAGGCCTGCATTCAAAGCTTCTGTAGGAGGCAGACCATGTGCCTTACGTTGTACGTCTTTAGTGTAATCATATATGATCTTTAATACCCTGGTTTGCAAATCCAGAGAGAAACATGCATCCATTTCTTTTTCTTATTCACATTTAACAGACATAAAGTTCCTTTTTTTTTTCCAATTATGGTTTTAGCAGGAGCAAGCAAGCAAGCAAGCGTGCTGAAGCTCTCATTCCCACTTTGGGAGCAGATAGCAGACAGGGATTCCTTGGTGCATAAATCTGGGTTTGACCCAAGATTTATCATTTGATAGACACACACATTATAAGAAGAGAGCTGTGTGGCCAAAAATCAGGAGGAGTCCAACAGCACTTTTTCAGATTAACAAATTATATCAAAAGGCATAACTTATGAAAGTGAGTTACGCCTTTTAATAACATTTGTTGGTCTGAAAAGGTGCTATTGGACTCCCAGCTACTGGATTTAGTGAAAGTCTTCATTGGAGACCGTATCAAGGGCATTATAATAATAGGACAATTTAGGCGAAATGGCTGTGATTTGTGAATCCAAAGCACATTTTCTTCTCCACTGCTCTCTGGATATTACTGCTCAGAACTCCTTGCTATTTCCACTGGAGCAGATCAGAGAATTACCCAATGGGAAATAAGTCTAAAAGTCATTGCTGCAAAGGTAGTACATTTTCTGGTGAAGACCTGGAAAATTCAGAAGACTGACATGCCACTGTAATGCCTTTAAAGCTAAGTCAGGGGCCAAGAACATTTGATTTGGTATTGTTTTAAATGAGATTCAGCTCCTTGTTTTCTGCTGGACTTATGCAATGAGCACCACATTATTTTACTACAGCTGAGCTAGAACCTCAAGCAAATACTTTGATGGTGCTAATTGCTACTAACCTCCACCCTCAAAACCCGGGCTGTGGCAGTAACACAGGCAGCAGGATTCAAAGGCTTTGTCACAAGATTGAGCAGGTTTGAAAGGTTTGCACAACTATTAAGACAGAAACAGGAATTTAAGTTTTATGTGCGCACAAGAGACATAGCAATGTGAAGAATCTCCAGACACCTTGCATAACTCAGTTTAAAAAACCACAATTTGCTTGTTTTCTTCCAGTAAGGTTACTGGGCAAAAAGGGGGGGGTCACACTCTTGAAGCAGGCCCTGCAATCCAAATTGGATGCATGGTCAAGCAATGTACGCAAACAATGCATGGTGGATCTTGCTGCTGAAGGCCACCATGTTGCAAATTGACTATGGAAGCAAGTTAGGACCATTTGGGGGCGGGGTGATCACATTTTACCTTGCATTATGAAGCGTGAAAGAAGAGAATGAGAAGAATCATATGCCTCAAAAATGCTTTGCTAGACTGGGCCTAGGGTTTGTAGACTAACATCTTGTTTCTGAGAGCAGCTAGCCACCTTGTTCTAGAAAGGCTGCGAGCAGGATTGGAAAACATGAATGTAACGGTCTCACAGTTATTTGAGCTTTCCTTGACATTCATGTAGCTCTTTATAAAATCTTGCATGGAGATCTGAACTTCCTTAAATCCCAAAGGGATAGCTCTACAAAACACCGCTGCCAAATTTTTATTTTAGGCAGGTGAATAGAAAGGCTGGTATCATCCTCGGCTCTACAATAAAAGGTGGAGACTTTTTTCCCCCTATCCAGGTTAGCAGTTTAATTCTTTGTTTGGGAGATGAAGGAGGGAGAGAGGCTTGCTGTAGCTCTCAGAAGCCCTGCCAACACATTTTTTTTCTTTCTCTTTTGGAAAGAGATCAAAGCGTGCCAGGTTAACAATTAAGAAGAAAATTCACAGCCGGGAAAGAACTCCAAAGCCTTCCCCAGTACATTTTTGCCAAAAAGGTAGCTAAAAAGGCAGCTAGGGGATTACTGGGTCAAGAGATGGGAGATTGGTTGGGTGGGCCTGGAGAGATTTGAGAAGCACAGAAATCACGCAATGGGGGTATGAGCAATACTTCAGCCCAGGGGTATATGTAGCTTTATTTTTAAAAACTGTACTGTATTTCATCCCTCAAAACCAAGTTTTCCTAGAGCATCTTAAAGCCTCAGATACAGTGCCCAGAGCCCCTCTAAAAGTTGTGCCCAAATAAATGTGAGAAACATGAGCCAATTTTGTCAATCTTCTCTTATTTTACCCTTGCTATTCTGTGCGGCGGGGGTGTTACTGGGCACAGGGAGGGCCCAAGGAACAGGATGCACTGACACCTCATCCCCAGCCTTTAGAAAGTTTTCTCAGACTTCCCTCTGAGCCATCAGCTCTCATTCTTTTGAGATACGGTCTCAATCTTGAGGACTAGGAACTTAAAAAGAAAAAGACTGGGGGAAGCTGAATCTTGGGTCTCATACCTCCTTCTCTAGCACTGCAGAATGTGTGTGGTTGTGCATACAAGTTTCACTTTTCATGCACATACTTTCTCTAGACCACCAATATATAGTCTGATGTTCCAGAAACTGCAAACGTGGCTACCACATTCTAATTTTTAAGAGGTAACCATGCAAACCACTCTCAATTAAATTTTAATTGCACTGATGTGCACAAGAAAGCCAATGATACATAGCGATTGTTTTCCCAGCCCCATTTACTTTTCAAAATGTGCTCCCACTCCCTGGCAGCGCTCTTGTACCCAAAATTGCATGCTTAGCATTGTGCATGCTCCAAAGCATGAATACCAAGACAGGAAATATGTTTATGTATTGATATATATCCCACTTTTCCTCCAGGAGCTCAAGGCAGTGTACCATATCGCTCCCTCCTCCAATTTTTCCTCACACCAACCTTGTGAGGTACGCTGGTTTGAGGGGGAATGGCCAGTTTCCAGAAAGTTCCGTGGCTGACGCCGGGGGGGGGGGGGACCAGAACCTGGGTCCTGCTCTTAGTCCAGCCCCTTCACCACTATACCTGATTGGCTCTTGGGCTGAGACGGAGGGACTGGCCCAAAGTCAGCCAATGAGCTTCCATGACTGACAGGGGACGAGAACCTGGGTCTCTCTGTTCCTAGCCCAGCCCCTTCACTGTTCTTGATTGGCTCTGGGGCTGAGAGGGAGGGACTGGCCCAAAGCCCCCAGAGAGCAATCATGGCTGCAAGTGGGGGGGGGGTAGAACTAAACCCCAGGCCTCCACACTCACAGGCCAGCTCCTTAACCCGTACACCGCACTGGCACTCATTCAGTGCCTGTCATCTGTATGCACTAGTTTATTTTTAAGAGAGGAAGGATGCTGGCATTTATGGGGATATCCTCTAATTTTCTGTTTTCACATCACGCACAAATATAGGAAGCTGATTTACAGCAAGTAAAGCCATTTATGCATCCAGGTCAGTACTGTCTGTTCTAACTGCCAGCAGCTGTGCTCACATAAGACACTTAAACCGGATCGTTTAGAGACCTAGTGGCTGCACTGGAGCAGCGGGTCAAAGGCTGGTTACGTGTTCAACCTGGCCATTTTTGATTGTTTGGCTTAGCATGAATGAATGAATCCTGCCCGTTTGGTTGGCCTACGTTGCAATGTATTATGTGAACCCAGAAAATGAGTTCATTTAGTAATAAAGGTAAATTTATTATGTCTCCCCAGGGTGTCAGGCCTTATTCTTCCAGCTGGAACTAAACCTAGGATCTTCTGTATGCAAGACTGGCATTGTAACCCTGTCCCACAGCTTGGAAAATAATGGGCAATAAATGGCAGAACTCGTAACTAAAGTGGGTCACCAGCTCAAGCAGAAAAATAGGTTGTTCAATGCTGGTGCCTTGTCCTAAAATCAAAGTTCTTCTCCAGAGACCTTAAAGCTTTGGACTGTGAAAATTCAGTCACCCACACACCCCCTTGTCTAAATGACTTTATGCACCTTTGGAAACTCAGTACAATTGAAAGAACGCTTTGACTTATGGGATACAACCACCAGGATACTGTTCCCTATTCTCTCCAGATGGAGCCTGACTTCCCTGGCTGTGGGTTAGGAGCTGCATACGGCTCTACCTGTGTGGTCAGACAAAAATGGCATGCTCTGGGTCTTGCCTATGAAACAATGCCACCTGATGGGACCCAGGAAGTGGGTTTTCTCTGTTGTGGCATCTGCTTCTGGAACAGTGTCCCCCCTGCCACATCAGAGGTTTTCTCCCAGGCTGTGACTAGGATGGGTGTGTGTGGCTCCTTATGTGATTGTGTACGAGAATATGAGGCATTCCCTCTAAGTTAAGCACTGGCTTTTGTTAATTGGCATGCTTCGTTCCTGTATGATATCCAGGGTTGTCTGGAATCAGGTTGCCTTATGACAGACTGACAGATTATCCCTAACAGCCACTATTCTTATTTAACCATCCATTACACACATGCTTTGAGACAGACTTGGGACTTTATTCTTTTTCTTTTTTTTTCTAAATGAAAGGTTGAATTCTGTCCTGTGTTTCTCATGCTCTTGCGCCATCTCAGCAAATATTCTACCTGCCACAGATGCTCCAGGAGGCTGTAAGAGGCCAAGCCTGCTACTGCTGAAGATGCTCCAGATCAGGGGTGTGCTCAAATCCAAACAAGGTGGGAGAATGCAAAGAGGAAAACCACAGCAAGACACCCCCAGATTGAGGTGTGGTAACCCAGCACACTGTCAACACACCCATGGGAAAAAGAGCAGATTCCCAACTTTCCAAAAAAACAAAACAAAAACATCAGGCATTAAAGCAGCAGGCAGACCTGATGAAGGTATAAACTTTTTCTGTGCAAATGGCAGGGAAGGCATGTCACTTTCCCCCTTTCCTCTCTATGTTAGCACAGCTTTGCTCAACCTGATACTCTGCAGATGTGCTGAGAAAAACCTCTGGAGGCCCCAGGTTTAGGGACATCTGCAGGAGGGAAGAATGTGGGAGTTACCCCCCAAAAATGGTTTCTTAAAGAATCAGGGCAAAAAGGGAAGCACAGCTTGACAAATCACTACCAGAAGAGACAAAGACCAGATGGCCTTTAAAAAAAAGGATTTATATAAGTTCACAGAAGTTCAAGGGGCTTAGGAGAATGCTGGGTACCAGTGCAGTCTGCTTAGGCTCCTACCTTGGTCTGCCTTATTGGGCCAAGCCATGTTTCTTTCTTCTGCTAAATCATGAACTATAGCTCACAAAGCATGATGGTTGGATTCACCCAACTCTCCAACAAGCCACATTATGGCTTACCATGTTAGGAGGACCAGGCCCTTGTTTCTCCTGAGTAGTAACTTGGCCCCAACTTTTCCCCAGTATTGGCCAGTATTAACCTTTTAAAGAAGGGAAATGAGAACTAAATCTCAGCCTTTATGCATGTAAAATGTGGGCCATACCATAGCATTCTCTTTTGGGCAAGACACTGGAGAAATTCTTTTAATGCTGTGCTTGGCATCACTTTTCTTGGGCCAACAGACTGATATACCACCGCAAGACCAGAAGCTGAATACTAATAAATAAATGAGTAAGGCCAGGAAAAATAATAGAGTTGATGTCATGTACAGTGGTACCTCGGGATATGAACTTAATCCGTTCCATGACTCTGGGCGTATCCCGAATTGGTCGTAACCCGATGCAAATTTCCCCATAGGGTTCAATGTAAATCTGGTTAATCCGTTCCGCCCTCCGAATCTGGTCGCACCTCGAAGCAAATTTTCCCATAAGGTTCAATGTAATTACCGTTAATCCGTTCTGGCGTCCACAGACCACGTGTCAGGGGTGGGAGAACGGCCGGGCGCGGTGCCGCACGGCAGGAGAACGGCCGGGCGCGGCGCCGCGCAGCGGGAAAATGGCCGCGGACCACGTGTCAGGGGTGGAAAAATGGCTGCGGACCACGTGTCAGGGTGGAAAAATGGCCGTACCCCGAGGCGGAGTTCGCACATCGAGGTAAATTTTTGCGGCTGGAGCTGGTCGTAACCCGAAAAGTTAGTTAGTAGAGGCGTTCGTATCCCGAGGTACCACTGTAATTACATACATTAAATGCAGGCAAATTTAATCCCCATGCATGCATTTAATCCTTTTGCCCTTTCACACTTTAAAAAATCACAATTCAGGGGCAACTTGTGGAAGGCTTAGGGAGAGGGGATACACCAGGGTTTGGGAAGGGGTGGGTAGTGTGAGGCCTTAGGGTTACCAGTTGACCTATGGCCAAAGATGCCCCAGCCAGCATCTCCAAGAGCCAGCATGACAGGAATTCTCATGGAAAAACGGAGGCTGCAACCCCCTGGGCTGATGGTATTCCACAAAACTCCACTGCTCCAGGGAAGAGAGCAATGTTTCTCAACCTTGGCCACTTTAAGACGTGTGGACTTCAACTCCCAGAATTCCCCAGCCAGCCATGCTGGCTGAGGAATTCTGGGAGTTGAAGTCCGCACGACTTAAAGTAGCCAAGGTTGAGAAACACTACAACAAGGCATGGATTTTGCAGCATTTGCTACCTCTAATCAGGGACTCTCCAAAAGGGCAGGCCCCTTGCCCAGACAAAGCCAGACCACGCGCTTTCCTACCGTCCTCCGGGGCTGTTCCAAAATCCTACCCACGCAGTCCATTTGCCCACAGATGTCACACTTCCAACCCCACGTCCCCAAACTAGGGCTAAAAACACAGTAGACGCTTCTTTGCCATACTGTGAGCAATTATACTGAAGCTTTCCTCCCTCCCTCCATCTTTCTTTTCAAAAAGGTCATGCCTGCGGTGTTTTTGATATTGCTGCAAGCTGCCTCAAAAATACAGAGGAATTTTTTTTTTAAAGGCTAAAAGCTATGCTTTGCAAAATCTCCCTCCCCACAAACACACACACAAAGACAAAAGAAACCCAGTTCCTCAGATGATTTAGGAGGCCCCGGGCTATTCTAGAACAGGAAGTTGTAAGGAAAATTTTCACTATAACAGTTCTTAAGTTGTATGTATGTATGTATGTATGTAATTTGAGTTCTATACTGCTTTTTGTAGAGAAGTTCAAGCAGCATACATAGTGCTCCATCCTCCTAATTTTCCCCACAACAACAGTCCTGCCAGGTTGGGCTAAGAAAACAGACTGACCCAAAGTCAGCCAATGAGCTTCCATGGCTGAGGGGGGGACTAGAACGCAGGTCTCATCACACCTAGTCCAGCCCCTTCTCCCCTAGGCCTGATTGGCTCTTGGGCTGAGAGGGTGGGACTGGCCCAAAGTCAGCCAATGAACTTCCACACCTGAGGAGGGACTGTGAACCTGGGTTTCCCCACTCCTAGTCCAGCACCTCCCATACTACACATTGTCTTAGAGCCCAAAATCTCCCTCCAAAACATCCCACATACACATAAAAAGGGAGAGGGGTTTTGATTGTGCAGTTGCGTCCACCACTGTGACTTTTTTGCTCCCTCCTGTCGACTCCTATGATCTCTCTTTCTCTCCCTTCTTTTCTATTTACCTATACACAGATTTTATACACATAGCGTAGTCATTGCATGCCGTTAGAAAAGGTCTGTGTACGTATAAACTCTCAACGCAGCAGCCCAAATCTACCCATAACACTGGCATAAAATCAAATTAAACTGGGATTATAAATTATCCATCACCCATCAGTGCCTTAGAGAAAGGAAAAATCTCACACGCTGGGAGGGAGCTGGGTTTTGCTAACTTTTTCTAGGACATCTGGCTTCATAGTGAAATTTGGCCAAAACTACAACTCTGTTGTTAACACAAAGGTAGCTTTTGAGTGGTTGGACCACAACCCTTACCAATCCTTACCAGCCTGGGAGGGGATAATGGAAAGATCCCGCAGACAGGGCATTGAATAAGTCAGTCCTAGAAAACAGGCTATTAATGCAGATTTACTTCTCTGCATCTAAACAAAGTATCCATATTATAGGTGATTAGTTGGAATTGCTCTGAAGCAGTATCAGAGAGCAAAACGAACATGGGACAGGGTACATGAACACTCAGACCTGGTTCCTAGTACAGTAAAAGCTTGGATTGCAAGTAACTTGTTCTGTGGGTGTTCCGCAAGATGAGCAAACATTTCTAATAAATTTTAACTTAATAAAAGAGCGATGTCTTGCAATACGAGTAGAACGTGACGCCGAATGTCACATGATCACAACTGAGCCAATGGTGGTTTTCTCTCTCGTTGCGGGATTGTGGGTGATCGTCTCCCATGCTAGTGATAGTGAAAGTCGTCCTACACCAGTGTTGTCCAAACTTGGCCACTTTGAGTGGACTTCAACTCCCAGAATTCCCCAGACAGAATGGCTGGCTGGGGAATTCTGGGAGTTGAAGTCCACTCATCTTAAAGTGGCCAAGATTGGACAACACTGTCCTACACAATAACCCTCCTCTCTCTCGTCTCCCTCACGCCAGCCACGAAGGTTTCCAAAGGTAGTGCAGGTTAATTTGTTTCATTTTTCTTTATATTTTGTATTTTATTATTTTGTATTATATTACAGTATTGTAATCATTTTTATATGAATATTTTGGGGTTGTGGAACGAATAATCTGAGTTTCCATGATTTCTTATGGGGAAATTCGCTTTGATATACAAGTGTTTGGATTACAAGCGCTTTGGATTACAAGCATGTTTCCGGAATGAATTATGCTCACAAACCAAGGTTTTACTGTACGCTAATTCATAAGATTATTGGTTTGGGTTTTCTGTGATGTGTGTATCCAGCAAACCAAAGCTTGCTTTGTTGTGCAAACCTAGGCAAGTAACTTGTTCAATAAAGCATGGTTAAATAGACCGTGGCTTAGCACAATGTATGAGCAAAATCTCAATCTTGTGGTTTAAGAGAGCAAAATATCCTTCCGCGTCCGTAACATGCTCTCTCCAGAATGGCAGATCCCATAGTTGCTGTTGGCATTTCTTGCATCTGCGAAGGTGTACCTCATGGGTGTGGCAGGAGGAGGGTGGAGAAAACACCATCATAATTGGGGACATTAAAACCACCGAATGATGGGGCAGAGCCGGCCGGGGCTAATTTACACGCCGCACAGCTGATCAGAGCAGCTGATTGACGCTTATGGCCTCTGGAATTCACACACAGAACCGATAGGAAATCTTGGGAACATGTTTGGATGGGTGTAAGTAATGGGTGTATCATTCAGAGATAAATCAGAAAAACAGTTGCTCTGAGATGGAACATCAAGTTTGCATGCAGAATTTCCTAAGTTTAGGATTTTGGCACTTCCAGTTCAAAAGGATTAGGAAATAGCAGGTGATGGAAGAAGTCTGTTTCAGAGACCCTAGAACAATGTTTCTCAACATGGCTGGCTGGGGAACTCTGGGAGTTGAAGTCCACACATCTTCAAGTTGCCAAGGTTGAGAAATACTGCCCTAGAAAGACCCTGCTCATCACTGTGGGAATATTGGGCTAGGTGGACCAATGTTCTGCCCCTCTTTTCCTTAGACAGGTCCACGCCATTTTACTCTGCTCATCTTTTAAATACAAAGCAGGCCGCCTGAATTGAAAGGAACTGACACAAAAGAAGTGGATTTTCCTCCAGCCCCAGAGAATGATACTCAGGCAGAGACGGAGTGCAAACTTATGGATCCATACCCCAAACATGACTCCTTGGGTATGGAACCAAAGAACACCCCCCCTGCAAATATGTCCCATAAGGGTTATTGCTGCAAATATCTCCATTTTCAAACATTTTTTGTTAAAAAGAGCATCAAAGGGGGAAAACACAGCAGACACGACAACCTTCAGGCACAGAGCATGTGGCGGGGAATTTGGCTTTGTTCTCACCGCCTGTAGCTTCAACATTCAACACTTGCACAAACTTGTATCGCCCGCTGGCAGAAAAAAAGATTTCTTGAACACACGCCCCAAATCAAAGCGATCCCCTGTGACAATGGAGTTCAGTTTTTCGCTTTCATGCTATAGGACAAGCCCCAGAAGAAAAGGGAACACTCTGAAGCTTTATACCATCAAGAAATAGAAAGGACGGGAATTTCCCCACACTTTGAACTTCGTTTGGCTCTTCATTCCCCAGAAGGAACCTTGCAGGTGTTTGGGGCTATGACTTTCCAATCACTTGCACCTGGCTGGGATGCCAGGGCTGAGAGTTGTGGCACTCTGGTTTCTTGAAGATACCAACCTGCCAGTCCTGGCACTAGCATATACAACCCTGAGAAATAGATGCTTTTATTGCTTAAATCAGTACTTTTCAACCTTGGCAGCTTTAAGATATGTGGACTTCAACTCCCAGAATTCCCCAGCCAAAATGGCTGGCTGGGGAATTCTGGGAGTTGAAGTCCACACGTCTTAAAGTCGCCAAGGTTGAAAAACACTTACTTAAATGTTCAGAATTTTTTTTAAAAAGCAAAAGGCAAAAAAGTACAAACCTGTCAGGTAGCTTATAAAATATAACCAACACATCGCTGAATAAGTAAATGCGTTTTTTTAAAAGCCAAGATTTAAAAAACCATAGCGCAGACAAAATGCCAGGATGTCATTTTTCTCCCTAGATCCCTTCCCTTTTCAGTATGAACAAAAGGCAGTATTACTCCGGCATAACCAAGGTGCTACTGAAACCAGGGTTGCGTAGCAGTTTTCCATGCCTTGTTAACCTTGGTTTCCTTTAAAACCATGATCTGTAGCAACAAGAAGCTTCAAAGGAAACACAGCTGAAGAGCCATGGCCGTGGCCACAGAGCCCCAGATTAGCAAACTACTTCGTTACCTCAGGCTGCGGATATACAGTAGAGAGATTGGGCTTAAATGATGGCCATCTTCTCCATTAAAGAAAAGGAACAATCCCCAAACACTGAAAACTAGCAGGTCAACCAAGCCTCCTTCCTTACATGTTAGTTTGTTCAGTGCAGAGATTTTGAGGGAAGGGATGCAGAGCATCCCAAGGTGACAGCCTGATGCAGGACAATCAGAAACAGATTTATGGGTTGCCCTTTGAACATCAAGCTTTCTCTCTGAGAAATCACCTTGTGTAGCCTTGTCCCAAATCGCCCTTTTTGTGAATAACAGCCCTGCAAATAAGATCAAAGCAAAAAAACCCAAAAAAGGTGATGTTTAAGGGGAGGGGAGGGGAGGGGAGGGGAGGGGAGGGGAGGGGAGATCTAAGTCTCTGCAACAGATTTTTAACCATGTTCTTGATATCGGAAAACGTTACATCTACATGAAAGAGCCTGGGCTTTTTCTCCTCAAAGAGAAGAGAAAGTTGAGCAATACCTGATCCACCAAACTGCGCGCTACCAAGAGTCGTGGGTCTGTTTTTTCCATTAGTCACTGGCAAGGGAAACATCTAGGGAAAAAAAGCAAAGAATAACAAGATTAAGCACTGAAGAAAAGGGGCGTGGGAAGAAAGGGAAGAAATTCAGCAATTAAAAACATTCTGAGAGGTAACGCCACAGATTCCGCTATCTAGCCAAGATCCAAAATGAAACGACGTTGTCATATTTGAGCAGTGAGCTCTTCAAACTGCTGCTGGTTTTGCAATTGCTGGACAGGCAGTTAATCCTATGTGGGGCTAGATTATTGGCCCGCCTATCCCAGTTCTGTTTGCTATTTAAGAACCAGCAGGCCAACAATATGAAAACCCATCTGGAGAACAAGGCAACGATAAGATAAAGATCAAGAGCACCAATAATCCAGGCAATACATTACAGCATCAAAATCAGAATAAAGCAGCAAGGGAGCCCCGATGTTCTGACATTCTGAAAGGGTTCTTAGAACTCCTAGGAAATGAGGTCTTCACCTGGTCTCAAACATTTCATAAGAGAAGGGCCAGTTGAGCATCTCTCGCGATGGCATTTGACAGAAGAGGCCTGATCCCATAAGAGTTAAAGAAATAGATTCTTAAGTGAATGTAGGTGAACCCTTAGAAATGCATTTCTATTACCTTAAAAATGCATTTCTGAAAGGTCTCAGCTATGTTCACTTAGGAATCCTTGCAGAAAGTACAAGGTAGATTTTGTCCTCCCCAAAGGACAGGTAGAAGCGGATAGCACAGTTAGCACAGCTTTCCCCAACCTGCTATCAGGGGTGTTATCTAAATTAGGCAACAACCAGTTCCTGAGCAGGTAAGGGGCAGAATAACCTGAGCAGTGGGAAGAGGGAGGGAGCACCAACACACTCAGAAATAACTTCCAGCAGTGGCTGTGAATGTGTTCACCCCTCCTCCCGCAGCCTCGGGAGATGCCAGGCTGCCTTATATTGGTCCTTCTGTGTGGACATCTTTGCTGCCTCTTCACTCTTCTAAGTGGGCTGCCAGCACGTCCCGCCAAAGGCTGAACAGAGAAGCAACCCATCCTAGAAAATAACTGAATGGTTCACACAAACCAGACTTGCTAGACAACACTCCGGCCTGGTACCCTCCAGATGTGTTAGAATAAGACCCAGCACATCTGGAGGGCTCCAGACTGGGGAAGACTGACCAACCTGAAGGTCGCTCCAAGGTCTTGGTTGAATGAAGAATGCTCCTGATGGACATATGCAACTGCTCAGTCAGGAGTCAGGCCAATGGCCTATCTCTGACCAGCATTCTGGATCTATCCAACTGTAATTTCCACCCCTCTATTCCCAGCCAGTCTGGCCAATGATCAGGAATAATATGAGTTGCAGTTTGGAAACATCTGAAAGGACCACAGACTGGATTCACGCAACATGCTTAACTAGGCTAGAAGGGGAGTGAGTAGTCTCTGGCTCAACATGTGGAAACCAAGCCACCACATTAAGCCCATATATGGCTCTTTTCTTCCAACATAATATATTATGGGAACATAGAAATGGTGCTTTGTTTTGTTAAGCTGGGTTTAGGGGAGAGCATGTTGTGTGAACCCAACTATTCTGTCTTCTCTCTAAGACAGCTAGAGGCTAATATCCTGCTAGAGGGAAATGCCTTCTGCAATTCTAACACTTTTACATGGAGATGCCAGGAACTGAACTAAAGGTAATACTGAAGGCTGTATACTTTCCACCACTAATAATGCATTAGGGGTCAGCAACTAGCAACTGTGGGGGCTAACTCTGACTCAGTCAACTGCTAAAGACAAGCTTAGGGTAGTTGTCCAATTAACTGGTTCCACCAAAAAATGCTTAATCTATTAAAATTCTCCCCAAGGAACTGGGCTACAAGGTATTTCTCAAATTTTCTCATCAAATTACCACCAGCAAAATGGAAGTAGCAAAATGTAAGAGGCATTCCTGTCTTCCTCCAGCAAGGCATCACACCAGATGCCTCCTCTGATCCAAAAGTTTCTTTTCTGCTTCTCAAAAAATGGAATGCTGGGGAAGATGGACAGTTTATCATTTTTTGTGAGAATACTCTTTTTAGAGAGAGATGGCTGCAATATACTTGTGCTTCATGTATAAAACAAAGAAAAGATGTTTTTTGCTTTTTTTAAAAAAAAAAGCCTATCAAGTGAAATGATCGACGAAGGTCTCTAACTCAGCTCTTGTTTAGAAACAGAAGATCAGGATTCTTCACTCAACACCCAGGCACAAATTAGAAGCAACAGGCACTAACAAATATTAATCCATTTTAATTCAAAAGTAGCAGTCTTTTTTTGGGGGGGGGATCATCTTGTTTATTTTTTTTTAACTTTCTTTGAATTTCAATATTTTAACAATAAACCTATGGATAAAAAAACAAGTACCCAACTTGGCCTTATTTGCATAGCCCCACCCCCCACAAGATCCTGGGGGGCTCTATTTCCTGCTCACCCTCAAAAGTGACAGACTGTTGCTGAAGAAAAGATAACAAATGACAAATCTTAAGAACAATAGCAACAGTAAAACAGCCAGCGCTTGCAGTGACCTGCAGAACATGACAAAATTAATCCCATCTGTCTGGGAAATGTTCTCTTTTGGGCCAAGAGGAAAAGAAAGGAAGGAAGGCAGATTAAACCTCAGACCAGTTCAAAAACATTTACATGATGCAAACAACCATAAAAGTGGAAAGATCCCCCACATTTATCACTCCAACAACTCATTTTACCCTTGCTCAACACACATTCACAGTATCACTCCAGCTGGAAACTTCCTTCCAAATAAAAATCTTCCTGCTTGTACCTCACAGGAAGGCCTGTGAAAATATCCGTCAACCCAGCACTGGGAAGGCTTCAAAAGAGACACGTTTATAAAATCACATATACAAAATTATATCTATGTCCCAAACTGATAACATATATTAAAAGCCGGTACCTTTTCAAGCGCCAACTATTATAATAGCAATCGTGTATCTGCTATTGCTTGCTTTCAAGTGAGATGGTTAACGCTACTTTCAAAATGCCAAAAGAGCTACTTAGATATATTTATCCAATTACTGGCTTCCCAGTTCTACTATGTTGCATGCTACCAATTTATGGCTTTTGATTCAGCTCCAATAAGACCTGTATTCATCACTGGGCCTTCATTCACAGAGATTGCTTTTCAAGCCATCTCTTCCCCAAGGAGGTCCTCCGCCAGTAAAAATGCCTGTTTATAAGATCCTGAAGCCTCTGTCAGATAATCCTGCCACTTGTAAAGAAGGATGGATCCTACTGTAAGATGTATACTCAATCTAGAGAAGGGATTGGCCAAGGCTCTGGAAAAACCTTGTGGGAATAGAGGTTAGCTTGTATAGAGATGGCCAATGTCTAACTGGAGTAGACCACTTTAGAGATACTCACAGAGATGAATGCTCCTTCAACTGAAAAAAAAAAAGATGCCTAGAAAGATACATCAACCCAAGATGGCCTATCTATCTAAACAAACCAGCAACAGCTCTTCCAGACAAGACTTTTTTTCCAGCCCTGGAGATGCGATCTTCTCTGTACAAACCATGAGATGCAATATTGAGATACTCACATGCAGAAAGTTAACTTATCGGGGGCTTTCTCTGTGGCATATTAGTTTTAGGATAGATAATCTCTGCTTGATCATGCTAAACTGTATTCAATCCAGGATAGCTATGGCGATGGACCATGGGATACTAATACCGCACTATAACAGAGGTGGTGGTACGTTACCAATTAGACCATTCTTTGCAAAGGATTTGGGGTCATTAGCAGGGAGTTACCAGAGTTTGTTCCTTACAATGACCTCTGAGAAGCTTACAAGGGAGCAAGAACACAACCACCCTGCCCTGTTGTTCTTTTCCAGCATCTGGCATTTCATACAGTTGCTCTAAGAGAACCATCCTCTCTAAAAGAGAAGTTGAGTTCATCCTCTCTTCCAATGGAAGAATGCTCTTTTCTGGAAATCGTCTGGATGGGCCTTGTGTTGGGACAGCTGTTGCCCAGGGGGCAGGACCATTTTACCAAGCGAGTTGCAACACAATGAAGCGGAGTGCAGTGAAGATGATGATGGGTGACAGAGTTTTGGGATGATCCAAGGGGCATGGATGGAAATGTCAGTTCAAGCCCTCTGGGAAACCCAGGTTGGGAAAATTTAGCACTATTCCAGTGAGAGAGTACAGGACCACCTCACCTTCTGCACACACTAGTTCAGCCCTCAGCTGCCCAGTGAGTGATGGTCCAACTTTCAGTTTTAATCCAGGTATGCATCTTGAAGATGGAGAGTCCCTAGATTGTTTCCAAGTCCTGAAGCTTGATTGGTCCTCACAAAAAAACTCTTATATTAGTGTGTGTGTGTGTGTATTGTATAGTGTATGTATGTATGTATATACCTTTGAAGCAGTCTTGACTCCTGGTGACTACATGGACAAATTCTTATAGTTTTCTTGGCAAGATTTCAGAAGTGGCTTGCCCTTCCTTCTTCCTAGAACTGAGGGAGACTGGCTGGCACAAGGTCTCCCAGCTGGCGTCCGTGCCTAAGACAGGATTAGAACTCACGGTCTCCTGGCTTCTAGTCCACTGCTTTTAACCATGACGCCAAACTGGCTCTCTACTTTAATGTAGAAGATAGTTGATTCAAAAGACCCTGAAAATGTGTACTTTCCCCACCATTATGTTAAGGGGAGAGGAACAGATTTGCAAAGAATAAGAATTAGAGAAAGAGAAAGATGGGGGAAGAGAATGGACCACAAAGAGGGTGGCACCTCCATTTCAGCAGAAACCTTTTCCTGGCAATGTGGAACAATCACCCAAATGAAGCAAACAGGCCTTGCCAACCACCCTCCCTCCGTGATACACTGCATCACGCCCCCAAACAGTCATAACCAGGAGAAAATACTAGCAAATCATTAATACAGCAAAGGGAACTAGCCAGAACAGAAGATACACAATCTGCCTACGGTTCCTTCCGTGGGCCACACAAATGGGGGAAGAAACCATACATCGTGTGCAGAAGAGACAGTGCTGCAGAGCTTGGATGTCCCCCATTTGAACAGGCCAGAAACAAACCAGGAAAAGAGCAAGGATCGCCCATAGTCATCCTTTGCTCTGCAGTTATCTCTTTATCTCCCTCCACGGTGTGGCGAGTCTCTGCCAGCTTCCTTCCAGAGAGCCTCTTATCTTAAAAAGGCCCTTATCTTAAAAAGCCAAGGTCTCCCACCCCTTGAAGTACAACTTGAATGACAGTTTTCCAACTGCAGCTACTGCTGTCAGTGAAGGCTCCAAGAGGTGGCCTTCTTTGAGGAGGTGGTGGTGGTCCTCCTGGGAGGAGCTGGTGAAGCATCCAGTAAAATATTCGGCCAACAGCCATGAGAATCTAGGGCAGTGTTTCTCAGCCTTGGCAACTTGAAGATGGGTGGACTTCAGCTCCCAGAATTCCCCAGCCAGCACTGGCTGGGGAATTCTGGGAGCTGAAGTCCACCCATCTTCAAGTTGCCAAGGCAGAGAAACACTGATGTAGGGCAAAGAAAGTGCCCTCAATTATTTCTCTCAGCCCTGGCACTTTGTCTGTGGCACCCTCTCTGTGGTTAATACAGGTATTCACCAAAACACCATGGCAAAATGCAACTGAGAAGCCATCCCCATCAACTAATAGCCCCTCTGTTTGGAAGAATAAAAAATATCCGGGCAGGGGGCAGGAGGCACCCATTTCATGCGTTCTCTGACACAGCCCTCTGAATTCCTGCTCCAGGCAAGCACAGCTACTCACTTCAAGAGCAGCCATCTGCCCAAAGCTGCTTTTGCTGGAAATTTCAGCTCATTCGCAAGACATTCAGCCGGCAGGACTTACTCCCCAGTACAGTAAACACAAATTAAAATTCTGGGCTTGGCCAGAAAACGGCCAGGGAGGGGCGGGCTCAGGACGAATGAACAATTAATCTTGGTAGCATTTTACAGAGTTACGAGAACCTTGCACTTTTGTCTGTTGGGGGAAAATGTGAAAGGGTGGAACACATCCGCCTGATTACCTGTTTTGTTTTGTTCCCACCCGGCCGACTACCTCCTTAAGCCTTCACAACAAGGAGACTGTGCAATTACTGGTCCCCCTTGATACTCTTAAGTACAGAGAACAAACAAGTTGAAGCCTGCAGTTTGTGACTCCCAGTTAACCCCCCCTCCCTGCTGCCAGGGGTTTTCTCCACCCCTCCCCTTGCAGCCGAGAGCATGTTGGGAACTGCTCTTTGAGCCATCTCCCCCCCAACACAAGCAAGTTTAGGGCCCCGCCAAGCCCCCGCCATCTCACTCACCATACTGAAATCGAGGAGGTCACTTAGTTCTTTATCTGTTCCTGCTGCAGCCATCCTTTGTTGCTGGTTCATATTCCCACCGATTCAAATGGTGTCTGTCTTTTTTAGAAAAACAAATCTGGGGGGGAGGGGGGAGATAGGAAGGAGAACAGGAGCAGGATTGGAGGAATGGAGAAGAGAAAGATTTTTTTTAATGGAATGGAAGCGCCTCAAAATAAGCTCAGGTTATTCAATGTTAGATGCAATATGCAAGCATTTCTCAGAATTATAAATCCTCCCGGGCAAAAATTCTCTAGCAAGCAACAAGTGAGTAATTAAAACTTTTTCTCTCTTGCACACACAGGCGCACGCACACACAGTATCTTTAAGTGCCAATTTCTTGACTTGGAGCCACTTCAAAACCCCCCAAAAAATTCTACCCGTAATGCAGGAATGGGGAGCTACCAGAAATCTAAAGGTTATAGCTCATTCTATTCCAGATCACCTGTTGCTCCAGTTACCGATCTAAATTACACTTGGAAAAGTTGCTGATCATTGATTTTAAGTTTCCCAAAGTGCTAATGCTAACGCTACATCTATTTACAAATCCATCAATCACAATTCCCCCCCCCTCTTTTTTGGTAGGGGCTAGAGGATTTGTTGTTGTTTTCTTGCAAACAATAAAGCAAGAACTTCATTCCCTGCACCCTTAAAAGACACAGGAGGTAATAAATACTTAATCAAAATCTGAATTTTGAATTCTGTCTCTAAAATCTAAAAATGAATATCTGACCCAACCCCCAAGGGGCAGTAACAGTTAAGGCTGCAATCTCATACTAACCTGAGAATAAACCCTGCTGATCTGCCTGAATGTCTGAGCAGAAATGCATAAAATGGCATTTCTTATGTGCCAAAATTCAGGTTAACGATGAATATAAAAATGGCCCCATCACTTGCAAACAAAGAGACTGTGCTTTATCTGAGGAAGAGCTAGTTGTGTTGAAGAGGGAAAGTTCTCTCATGAACGGCTTCATTTGATCACTGCCAACCCTTCCTAGCCTTCGTCCTCTTCCTCTCCACATAAAAAAAAAATAGACTGTAGTGTCCTTGGGGCAGGGAGCCTTTCTTAATTTCCTTTCGCCCGCCACATGCTGCTGACTGTGTGGTTTTTAACGTCTGTCTTTTTGCAAGCTGCCCAGAATCATTTGGGAGTGGGTGGCATGCAAATTTGAAAAATAAACAACAGTTATTAACAGCTCCTTGCCTTGGAAGAGGCCATGGGGGTCATCAAATCCAACCCCTGCTCAGTGCAAGAATACAAAATAAAGATCCAAATTACTTGCAGGTTGCAAGAACCTAGCTGTAGACTTGCACCGTGAGAAAACTGGTTATTGTACTTGCAAGTGAGTAAACACTACACAACTCAATAGGACCAACTTCAGAGGAAACCCACTAGTCCTAAGCAACTTTAGTGCAGAACAGTTTTCTGCAGTTGGGGAGCCCCAGATGTGACAACCACAACTTCCACGATCCCCAGTCAACAAGGTGAGGCTGCTGTAAAGCATTAATTTTATTTTTTTGTCCCGCTTGTGTGAATCCCATCAGTCGGGATGCAGCCCGGGGAAGCAGCCAGATAACAGCTCTAAATTTGCTCTCTTCAGAAAAAAATATTTCATGCTGTGATGTGAGTTGTCCTCACGTTTAATCTCGCTTGTTGATAAAAGCTGCAGATCAGAGAAACTTCAAGGCTCAGGAATTGCAACATATAATTATTACCATAAGTAATATTTTATTTAAATCCCCCTCATAAGACTAGAGCTTATGGTCACCCACCACCAAAAAGAACAAACAAAAGGGCATATAACTCACTGCCACAAGATATGGTGTGAGCCATTCATTATAAAAAAAAAGGAGTTCAAATCAGACAAGAGGACAAATGAAAGATTTCTTAGTACTTCTTAAGCATGAAAGTGGGATTTAATTTCCACACACGCCTTTGATCCCCAATGAGACATGTCAGGGCACAAAACAAAGGCTAGGATCCTGAATTTCTCGGAGGCTTGTGAACAGAAAGACACTTTGCACATACACTCACATGGAACCATGGACCTGGAAGGAAGAACAGAGCCAATCATCCACTCCCCCGCTCAATGCTCATATTTCTGCTCGATGAAAACGGGAGACCCCCAGAGAACTGTATAAGTGGGGTTCACCCCAAATCACCATAGCACACCTACAGTGCTTGATCATCAGGCCTTTGACAGCTCAACAAATTTAATTGCTCTGTTTTCCTGTGAGATTCCTTCACCAGTTCTTTTCTTCCTTTGCTGCCCCCTGCCCAGGCCCCATTGCCCCCTGTAAATTAAAAACTCTAACTATGCCTCATATATCCATTGTTGATATTACGAAACAGACACACTGGCAATAGCAATCTTTACCTCTGCTGTTTGATAGATAGATAAAGGTGTGTTGCTTGGGTGGGAAGAAACTCCAGGAGAATTCTAGGTACAGAATGTCTACTTGAGAGTAATTTCCATGATTGCCCATGGGACTTACTCCACAGAAAACACAATTAGGATTGCAATCCAGACCTTTCAGGCTACACCACGTAATGGGTAGTAAGGCCCATTGAACACTATGAGGTTACAAGATTGTGCAGCAAATCCAGCGTAGTCTATAATTTAGAAGGGAAAAGAAAGACTCACACCCACTCACTTTCTCTATGAACTTAGTGGAGGCAATTGAGTAATGGTGCAATAGAGCCTTTAATTTCAGCAAACTATCTGGCAATTACTTTTTATCTGAAAGTTGCTAAGCGTGTTTCCAGAAACTCCTTGTAATAAGGACCAAATTCGAAGGTGGAAAACAAAACTTTTGATCATTCACCCAGAAGGCCAGATTGTGTTCAGGGAGACCTGGATTCACCTTCACGCTCGGTTACAGAAACTCATTGGGCCTGTCCCTCCCTCTCAGCTCAGCCTACCTCACAAGACTGTTGTGAAGAAAATCTGGGAAAGGGGGATTGCTATGTCTGAGTCGGGTGCTCCTTGGAGGAATGGTGGCAATGAAATAAAAACAAGCCAAAAGCTGTAGCGTATCCCTAGTTTCTAGAATAGATGAACTTTGGGGTGAAGGTCGGAGAGGGATGTAGAAAGGACTGGTACCTACAAATCTACCTCTTCATCAATCTTTTCTTTTTTTTTACAGAAATAAACCTCCACCTGCTCCATTCACATATTGTGTATGCATGTGTGTGCGTGCGTGTGTATGGGGGGTGAAAAAACACCCCCATAAGCTGCATTTCAGCCCTCCTCCTCCAAAGGCCCTTGCCATTCTTAAGCCAGGCGCACAGCAGAATCCCAGGCACGTGCTATCGGTGGGAGCATTTGCGCGGATCCGGCCGATGAACCCAGTTCTCTCTCCAGACACGGATACGCGACGAGAGACAGGGATTCAACCCCGCGAGTTGGCCGGTGCCCTCCCTGCTCTCACCCGGCAGAGATACGCACAGACCACAAGGGCAAATTTAAGGCGGCTGGACTTCAGGCAGGCAAGGCCGCGTTCAGTTTTCCCCTCCCAAAAATATTCTCCAAACATTTCCCCTCCCCACCCCCGCCGGAGAAAGTGGCCTTCCCCAGCTGATGGGCGTCCCCCAACCTACTCCCCCATTCCAAACGCTTCACCCTTCTCCCCCCCCCCCCACACCCCGTTGCCCTTCAACCTGACTCATTTTGGGCTCCTTTCACCAGAAGCGAAACACTTTTTTTCCTGCAGGACAAAGACTCCAAACCAGCTCGCCCAGACCCTCCCCCATCCCCCAGGCCCCTCCTTCTCCTCCTCCTCCTCCCCTCCTCCATTACCATAAAAATTTCAAAAAATAAAAATAAGAATCCAGCAGGCTTATCGATATTTGATAGAACTCTTCGGCTTTCTACGGGTTCCTTCTTAGGGAACTTAATACAGTCACAAACAGATCAAAAGACGAGGGGGAGGGGGGAGAGCGAGGGGAAAACAAATCTAACACAAAGCAAAGTGTGTGCGTGTGTATCGAGGGGGAGGTCTTGCCTCGTGCATTAAAAAGAAAAGTTTGCAATACACACAAAGGTTCCCAACAGCTACTTCACACATTCACAGATAGCTTTTTAGAAATTCTTTTTAAAGTACTGGGGGGAAAAATCCACATTATGTTTTCTCCCTTTCCAATTTGGTTTAATACAGCAGACAAGGAATCTCTTATATGCAAGCAGCTGCCATCTGGGGCCCACTCCCCCCTCCTCAAATGCAGCAGCACCCATATTACTAGAGGAGAAATGTTCTGAGGACATGCTTGGGGTCTCCCCTTTCTTTTTCAGGAATTGAGGCCTAACTTATTTTACAGCCATCAACAACTTGCCCAAGATACTCCACAATAAGGTGGCAAATTAGCAGATTCATTAATATTACCTGCTGCTCCTGGTTGCCACAAAAACATTACACACACACCTATATAGAATATGGTTTTACACAGATAAACATACAGATTTTACACATGTAATATATACCTACAGGAACAAGTGATTAAAGAAAACACCATCTAAACAGGTAAGTATAAGATCCATATACAACTCAGCATAAACAATGGTTTGCTTTATTTAAGGCCCAGGGAATGGTTTCACTCAGAATGTGAAGCATTATTCCAAACTTGTAAAGAACTTTGGGGCTATTTGCCATTTTTCTCCAAAACAAAAAACAGAGGTTTGTGCCCATTCAGTTGGAAAACAGCAACAACATACATACAAAACTGAGACAGTTGTTTTATACATATATACAGTCTCAGAAGAAATAGTTTTGCCTTTGGACTAAGTTCTCTGCTCCCTCCAGAGTTCCAAAGACCTAGTGATTGCACTTAAACTCAGATATTTTAAAAGTAGGCCCAGATTGCTGTCACACAAACTTCCCAAGCAAATTGCTGAAGGGCAAAGAGGGAGGGGGAGTGTCTCCCTCTTGAATAAAACCAAGAAGCTGAAATAAGTCAATCAATAAATTAATAAAGCTGGCATTTAATCCCACTCTTTGCATAATTTCGCCCATTGCCCAGACCTTCCCCGGTTTCCTTTGTGCAGAAGATCTAATAATAAGAGTGGCATTCATGGGGTTTGGTGCATCGAACCTGCTGTAGAAATATTAGAGTTACAAAAGGGATGGAGGTTTGTGAGGGGGAGGGAGAATCTGTAAATGGAGGCTGGAGAAGAATAACCCATTAAAGCAGTGATACCCATACTGTCTGTTCCAGTTTTAAAAGTTTCTCACTTTCATTACCGTGTGCTGTTTTTGGGTTTTTAAGCAAAGGAGGGCCATATACGGGTAAACTAGAAACTATGGTGGGTGGCAGTGGGATGAAAGAGAAAGAATGGCAAACTGGGATTTAAAAGGGGAGATTATACTGTAGTCATGCACATCAAACTGGCATGTGCTTTCCTCTCTGTAGTGAGATGGAGTGGAAGTGCTGAAGAAAGAACATTAAAAACTCTTTAGAAAAAGCGCCTGCAAAAATGGGACAACCCAGAATACAATCATCCTCCCGAACATCTTCTAGACTCTGTCATCTCATCCATACTGTCTTGTTTTTTGCAAACTAAATAATAATAGCCAACACACCAACTTTTGGTGCCGGGCGAGGCATAATAAAACTTCCCATAAACAGAGGGAGGAGAAGAGTGTGTGTGTGTGTGTGTGTGTGTGTGTGTATACCTATGAGTGAATTCTGGGTCCCTTTCATAAAGTGGACAAACTACTGCAATTGAAAGACACATCCCTATGCTTTGCAGGAAATTAAGACATCATTTTCCAACGAAACTGGGTTTCTTTTTTAACGACCATTAACTTCACGAGGCAAGAAAAAGCGGGGAGGACAGCTCCCTTTTGCTTTAGATTATTACCCCCAAAAGCTGAACTCCCCAGCAGGTCTAAAGGAAATCTCAATACAGTAAAAGCTTGTTGCCTTTCTCCCCCAGCCCCAAAAGAAGAGGAGTTAAGTAGACCTCTTTCGACCCCCCCCCCTTTTTGCTTCAGCTAACTTCCCGCCCCATGAAGTTTAATGCCACTTCCGGAGGGGGGGGGGAGAAAGAGAGAAAGAAAGGACAAGTGTGCGTGCTGTGGGGGAAGAATTATAATTAAAAAAACACACCTAAATAACAACAAACAGAGAGAGAGAGAGAAACAGTAATTACTAAGTAAGGGCAGAGCCGAGGAAAGTAACAAAGTTAAATCTATAGACCCGCAGAAAGAGAAGAAAGACTCAGACCTAAGTCAGATCTGCCCCCTCCGAAAATAAAATAGTTCCGTGGAGGGGGAGGAGTCAAAGATGAACCCCCCAAATTAAAAGCAGAGGCCCTCCCCCAGTTGCTTAACCCACCCCTCTTCCCCAGGCTTACCTGCTCAGCTTTGTGGTGGGGGAGGGTTACATCCACAAGTATGGCTGAAGATTCCCGGGGCGCAGCCGGGGTGGGCGCCCCGGTCGCCCCTCCTGCCTTCCTATTGTTCTCCCGGCGGCGACGGAGACGGTGGAGGCAGCTTTAACAATGTCCAAGCAAACGGAAATGGCTACAATGTAGCAAAACGAGGGAGGGAGGCTTTTTTTAAAAAGGAAAGGAAAAGGAAAAAAGCGAGAGTGGGAAAATAAATTAGAGAGGACGGGGAAAAGGCGCTCTCCCGAACGTTCGGTCTGCCTGTGCCTCTCGGGCTGGTCGTTCGGCCGCCCCGACGTTCGATCGAATGTTTGTCCCAACGTTCGATCGGGTGTTTTGCCCCCAGCCAGGAGCTTTTGATGTGGCCTCTTCAACGTTCCATCCGCGCTTGGAAGATAAAAGTGCTTCTGATCCTCCGGCTGCGGACCCCGCTTAGCGCTTGCTTCGCTGGCTCATGATAGCTGAGCTTCTTTCTCTCTGCGTTTTTCACCCCCCTGCTCGCTGGGGCAGCGGACGGGCGCCCCCTTCTCCTTCGCCGCCTTCTCCTCCTCCTTTGCTTCCACACATCCACACACACATGCACACACACACAGACACACGCATCAAGACCTTCCCCCTCCTTCTCTGGCGTATCCTTCCGCCGCAGCAGCCACCATCACTACCAGCTGCACAAGCCCAAAAAAAGGGGGGGGGGTGGAGGAGGCAGGGAGGGAGGACGCTGATTTTGTCCATAAGACTCTTTTCCTTTCCGCGCTCCCAAGTAGTTGGGAAAAAATGGGAAGCCTTGATTCTTCCCAATGGGATGTTTTTTTCCTCATTTCACTTAACAACCAACCGACAAAAAAACTCTGTACGCTGAAATATTTGGAGAAAAGCGGAAAAGAAGGATGGGGGATGCTGAGTGGCTGTTGCCTAGATCTACTAGATCTTGCCTGCAAAACTCCAGGCAAACTTTAGATGGGAGCAGAGAGATTCCAAACCCCCCACCCCGGCACTTTGCATCCCTCTCCTGGTAATCTAGGTTTTTTGCAACCCAGACCCAATAGCCAGGTTGCTTTCATAGTTTTGTAAAGAGTCAAGGAATTACAGTCACCACTCCCAATTCTCAGGGTGTGGAAGAGAGAGGAAAGCAATGGCTAAATGATAGTCCCCAGTGGTTTTGTAGGGATCCAATAATATTAAGACCCACCCCAAATACTTATATGTTCACTCCTCTAACCTGAGAGAATGACTAGTTTTGCACAACATGTTGGGATAAATGGGTTACTAGTTTGTGGATGGATAGGTTGTAGGAACCCAGCCATTATTTTAACTTGTGTGAACCACAGCATCATGTTATGCCATCATTTGGTTCTATTAGGGGGCACAGCATGTCATATGAACCCATTATTCCACATAACCACTGTCCCATGTCTAGAGCACATCTTCTTGCTTCCCCCCAACTCACTCACCTCTTTTTATAAGAGAAGACCTCATGGCACAGCTGTCCAATTCAATTAAAATCCCATGCAAAACAGATTCGTGATCCAGCAAGTATGCAGTCCACAGCATCTGTCCCTCCCCAGTCAAAAATATGGAACCATCTTAAGTTTGAGGAATTGACTGATCTTAAGAAGTGGGCTTTAGCCATCTTATAGGTCCTTGTGTGAGCTCTGAAGCTAAGCAGGATCGGACCTTATTCATTGTTGGAAAAGAGACTCCCAGAGCTGAGGGCTAGGCTGGGAAATTGCAGAAACATTCTGAAAGAAAGTGCTGGCAAACCATTTCCACACTGTTGCAAAGAAAACTGCCCAGATGTGAATCCACAGATCATCGGGAACCAAGCTCAACTTGCAGGAGATGTTAGGATATTTTTAAAACAACAGTAAGCAAATGTTCTCCCGCTCCCCCAAGTAATCAAACTGCCTTATTTTGAGAGATCTGATCATTATTGAGTGGACCCCACACCAATATATTGCAGAGGAAAACACACATCGATTGCCTAGGTAACACTCCCCTTTCTGCTGTAGGATCACACATTCCCATTCAAAAGCTTCTAGACAATGCCCATTTATATATTATGCTAAGTCATAATGGAGCTCATTTGGGCGAATCCACCCATGATGGTGTATGAACCATGGTTTATATCTTAGTGCATGGTGTGAAACCAAGTAATTGGAGTTGAGTCCATGAATCAGACACCTCCAACCTGTTGACTTCCAGAAATGGTCAGCTAAGCCCTAGAATTATTAGCTAGTGTGCTAGCTGGAGATTGGGACAATTACAAACCATGTAGGGCACAAGGTTGGGGAAGACTGCAATAAAACCATGAGTAAACAAACAGTAGCTTTGCACAATGTGTGAAGCCATTTGTGGTGTCCAGTTTTTTAGACTGGTACTGTTTTATCAAAGATGGAGCCCAGGGTCATCTGCAAGGGGGGGGGGGGTTCAAAAACAACAAGATGGTGTCAGCAATTGCATGATTGAAGCCCTGCCCAAAGCTGCCATCTTGATAGTTTTGAAGCCCCTCCCCTCCCACCAGCCTCCCTGGAGTTGCCCAAGCCTAGAAAACAGCCCACAGATACCCAGTACTAATCATAATGACATGTGATGTCACTGTATGATTTGCAGAATGACATCATGAGGGACATCACACCCAGTACTTCCTAGCTGTAGTCTACTATGCCCCAAATCAGTGTTTCTCAACCTTGGAAACTTTAAGATGTGTGGACTTCAACTCCCAGAATTCTGGGATGGCTGGCTGGGGAATTCTGGGAGTTGAAGTCCACACATCTTAAAATTCTAAGGTTGAGAAATACAGCCCCAAATAATACCTCTGGAGGCCTAGTGAGATGAAAGGAGAATGTAAGGATTTGATTCTGAGTCCATTAAATGACTTCTTCAATGACTTGAGAATGCTCACCAAGTGAGGATAAAGTCCTGTTGGCTGTTCTCAGCAGTAATAGTAATCTGCTTTGTAACCAACACCTTAAGTTCAGAGGTTCAGCCTTCCTCTATTTTTAATCCTCACACCTTGTTCCTAAAAAATAGTCTGTGTCTGACAATGGATGCTCTCTTTAGTTAAGAAGGCATAAGAAGATCTAAGCTCAGTCAGAGCAAAGGCTCAAGTAATGGAGAAGTCTCATTTTTAAAAACTGCCAGATGGATCCTCCATGTTGCACTAAGTTGCCCACTATCCCTTGGTGGCTGGTCCACAGCATCTCACTGTCAAAGCTCAGCAGTCTCTAAACCAGGGTTTCTCAATCTTGGCAACTTGAAGATGTGTGGACTTCAACTCCCAGGTTAAAAAAACAAACTCATCAAATCTGGAGTGTTTTACCTCGTAGCAAGGAGTTCCACAAGCTGACAACCCCTAGCCTTAGAGACTACTGAGGTGGTAGGTAAATTGCACAAATAAATAAAAATATACAAGGAAAAAGATTACCACTTGAGGTGTGGTTGTGACCTTTCTGGAGCCCCTACAAAGTTTTTTGTTTAAAAAAGCTTTAAACTCTATTGATCTGATAGACCCTAATTTGAATATTTCCAGTCTATGATTATAAGGTTTTTATTTTAACATATGTATAACATCTTTCAAAACTAGGTTTTCCCAAGGTGGTTTTATCTAAATGCAGTTGCTTCAACTTGAAGATGATGCACAGTTTTTCATTTCTCCTTATTTCATTTTTGTGCTTTATTTCTTTATTAAAACTACTGGAGAAAGTGACGCTTTTTTTATCTTGAGTTGGTCAAATCAAGATTGTGCATGAATAAAGATTTTTGAATGTTCTGTTATATACTGTATAATGTTCTATCCTATAGTCAACACTTGCTTTGCTATGCTTAACGCTATTTTTCATGGCATAACTTTCTCTGACCAAACTATAGTTCTTTAAAATGCACACATTTGCATATTTTTAAATTATTATTATTATTATTAGTGCGTGGAAGCAACACGCACATGTTGAAAACAGATCGATGAAAAGGTAGGGTGGGAGGAGCTCCTCTGAAGTGGGTGGAACTGGGAGGAGCCACGGCGGGAGGTGGAGGAATACGAACTATTTTTCAGGGCGGAGTGACACAAAGAAAATTGTTACAGGGAACACGAGAACAGCAGCAGCAGCAGCAGCAGCAGCGTGACGAAATGGGAGCACCGGAGAGATGGAATGATAAGGCCGCGGGGTAAGATCCAATGGAAGGGCACGATGCCGTGGAGTAGCAAGAAGATTGACCAATCAGAGCCAGCCTCCGTTCTCTTTCCTCTCCATCCCTCCATCTGACTGTCTGCCTAACCCTGCGAGCCCTTTTTCGCCCACTGAGCAAGGGGGAGGCCGTGCAGGCAGCTGCCGTGATCTTTTGTTTGACGGTCTCGCCCGAGTTATATTTGTGAAATTTTTTGTTTAGCAATTTTGCTTATTCAAATAAGAATTGGGAGGCGAAATTGAAACGGAACAAATGTAATACAAGTGCTGGAATGAGAGTGATGTTTTTTAAAATAATAGCTTAAAACAGATGGTCATAATTTTGTTTTTATTTGGTTATTTTCTTGTTTAACATCTTGCTTACTAAAACAAGTAATAGAAGGAGGCATGAACAGTAAATAAATACGATTTATCTGTTTAGAACGGGGATTTTTAATACTTTAAAAATAAGGATTTAACAAGATTTTTAAAAACTAGATTCCTCAGGAAGTGTTTAAAGCACGTGTGCAAAAGCGAGTAACAGTGCAAATATTCAGAAGCAAGGTTCATTGAATTTAGTGGGGCCTTTGACTTTTAAAGAAGGGGCCATGGGGTTGCCCTATTAGAGTAAATCCCATTGAATTCAATCAGATTCTCCGGGTAGACCTGCGTATATTTATGCTGCTAATAACATTTATATAAAGTGTCTTTATAGAGCCATATGGTGTTTTTTTATAACCGGTAGTTCCTGGCATAATGTATTTTGTAATAGCTTGAACCACGGATACATTTCTGTCATTGGCTTGCATTCCAGTGCCTAGAATAGCATGTACAAAGGAAGGTATGATAGGCAATTAAAAAAAAAAAATAATAGAGGATGGAGATAGCTCTGTTTTCTCTTTGCACTATTAAATCACATCTGCTGCCAGGATGGGACGGAATTAATCCCTCCCTTTAAGAATCCAGTTCCAAAATGCATTGTGACATGGTTTGGGGTTTGCATTTTTACGTACTTTTTCCAAAGTTATGAGCTGTTGTAAGTTTGTAAGATAGGCATCATGTTCCATGGAAGCAGTGGACGGGGCTTGACAACACCATCTCATGTGTGTTTACTCAGGAGTAAGGCCATCTGAGTCGAAGGGTTCTTATGGGCAAATAAGCATTTGAACCGCCACAGGCTTAAAAGTTCTAATTTTTACTCTTTTGCCCTACCCCTTCTTTTTTTATGAGGTTCTTAGTAGCAAACAAGGAATCAATCTGTCTGGCTTTTCTGGGCTGATTCATAGACCAGTGGTGGAGCGAAAAGAAAGAAAGAATGAAAGAAAAAAAAAAAGGAGGGGGAGAAATAGGATCGCTTTGGAGAAAAATAGAGAGGGGGAGGGGAAGCTAGGTTTGTTAAAGTTGTAGTAGCATTTCCCACCTGTCAGTCCCCCCCAAATCCCCAAACAACACTTTTGTTAATTCTCAAACTAACCGAGTGTTACAATAGTTCCCCAGTATTGTTCTATTGCTGGGGATTGTACGCTACAAAAAAGTGTCTGCCATGGTTATAGAGAAAAACGCACATTCGTCCCTCAAAGCTAAGCGAGCTTTGTAAAGTTTTTATGGGGATCTGCTTTCTTGTCTGGGGTCTCCCAAATATCTGATTGCTGGGGCACGTTCTCAAGTAGGGCTGCTTCACTTCTAGAGACACACACACACAGACAGAGGGACAAACGTGATTTCTAGAATCAGTAGGAAAAACAATTTGCATGCCCTCCACATCCCTTTTTATTTGTACACTGTCGAGATTGGAAAGGGGTCATTCTCCAAACAAAGATCTGGAAAAGAATCAAATAGGGTAACCACAAAGAACTCTTTTGAGGGTTGATCATCCTGGTCCGTCCTCTCGTCTGGAGCACCTGAATATGGAGTCACACCTGATGCATGCAAAGGACAACATTAGACACCTTCGCTAGAATGCAGCTGTACCGGACAGGAACTCATCCAGAGCCACAGTAGGCAACCTCGTGTTTGAAGCAGATAAGGTTTGGATGCTCTGAAATAGCTAATATAGGGGCCTGGACTGAATTGCCTCCCTGACCTAATCAGAAGCAGGTCAAAATGTTCAGCCATCCAAAGTGAGAAGCTACTTCTATTTATTCCTTACGTTTAATTCACATGGAACTTGGAATGATACATTTCCTTTTGGATTACCATTTCACTGTGAAAGGGAAGGGAGGAGAGCTGTATTTTTTAAGTACTGAAGACACTATGGCTCTGCCTTAATTCTGAAAAATTAATGGGATGGCTCCCCCCCCCCCCCAATTTTAACTTTGTTATAGTTCCATTTGTTTGGCACAGATTGAAGGGGGAAGAGAGAATATCTCCATTTTTGATGAGCACCGCCTGAGAAATATTTAAAATGCTTTCATTCACACCCATGACAAGCCCTTCTGAAACTTTAGGATATGATTAGAAACATGGTCATTTAGTAAGTATCTTCCTGAGCTAAATGCACAGTTATGGTATTCCCCTATTCACGTCCTGTTCCCATTAGAGCTGAACATGTCATCGTTCCTCTACCTATGGGTCAAAGAAGACACTCAACTTTTTTTGCCCTAAGACTACTTTCCCAACATAGGCCATGAAATGTACAACTTCCCCCACACCCCTAGCTAAAGAACTGGCCTAAGGATGAATCGTGGATCTGTTTCTGGAAATTCCTAGTCTCTACTGATCAGATAGATTGCTTCTGCTCGGAAGACTCGCTGCAAGCTGATTTATATGATTTATATACTTCACATTTTGTCTTCCCTGCTTTCTCCCCCCTCCACAAGATTTAAAGTAGAGGTTGGGGGCAAATGACTTGGTGATATTCTCCCCAAACTTTATGAGCAGAGAAATGGACAATTTTTTGGAATTTCTCCAGGGAAGGATGAATCTGGTACCACTTTTTCCAACGAACAAATTTTTCTCAGCAGTTCGCGAAAGCTTATGTCTTTTAATAAAAAAAGGTGCTATCAGATTCCTTCTGATTTTCTGCTACCATAGATTAACACAACTCTCTTCCAACACTGTTCAGAGGAAGGAGAGATTTTTCAGTTGATTCTGCAATGACTTTCATGCACACCCCTAGCTGGTCTACCTTACAGAGAAGTTAAAGAATACCACATTCCACCCATAACCATTTCTCTAAAATTATCTTCTCTGTTGAAAGTATTTTGACACTTCTTTCATCAAACACAGGTATTCCTTGATTAATGTCCATTCGTTCAGTGACCATTCGAAGTTACGATGCTGCTGAACAAGGAGACTTAACGATCAGTCCTCAAAGTTGCGGCTGTTGCAGCGTCCATGCGGTCATGTGATCATGATTTGTGACCTTCGCAGCTGGCTTCCAACAAGCAAAGTCAACAGGGAAGCTGGTAGGAGGTTGCAAGTCACAAGTCGTGGTCATGTGACACCTCATTTAATGACTGTGTGTGATTCGCTTAATGACCGCAACTGGAACAGTCGTCATAAGTCAGCGTGGTGATGTGATTTTCCACTTTATGACCGCATCGGTTAGCGACGGAGTTGCCAGTCCCAATTACTAGAGTTAACTTTTTCTATTGGAGTTAACTGACGACTACCCATAGAATGAGAACTAGTGGAGGGTGAGAGGTGGGAATGCAGGATATATTCTCTGCTGGAAAATTTACTATATCAGAACACAGACTGGGGGCCAAAAACCCCCCTCAGGATATTCGTTTCTAGCCAGCTGCCCCTATTAAGCCTTTGAAGAAGATTCCACCAGGCTGTTCAGCTACCATTTTGAAAAGAGGCCGACTTATTCTGGGCTGAAAAAAGAAAGCCTAATGAAATGAAGCAATGGTTTCAATTATGTGCCCACGCATGGGGCTTATGGCTCCTCCAAGCTGCCACTGGTTAACCTGCTGGGACGTCACAGGCCGCACATCCATGGGAGGAGTTAAGATTTCAGCCTGAAGCCCCTACAATGCCCCTAAGTCAGTGTTGTCCAAACTTGGCCACTTTAAGATGAGTGGACTTCAACTCCCAGAATTCCCCAGCCAGCATGGGTGGCTGGGGAATTCTGGGAGTTGAAGTCCACTCATCTTAAAGTGGCCAAGTTTGGACAACACTGCCCTAAGTAACATTGTATTAAAAGATGGCTTCAGGCCATGGGCACTGAATGATATTTCACGGATGCAAATCAATCTTTCTGCAAGACATTTGTCGCTCGCTGTGGAGATGGAGCTGTGTAATTCCACCCTGTGATTCACAGCACTGGCAGGCAGCAATAAACCATCGATAAAGCTGTAGTAAATGAAAGTCCAGTGGGAATGGCAGGAGTAGATGATAACTGAGGAACTGGCCTCATTTCTATATTTGAACAGGCATTTTATTGCTGAGAGCCCCAATTACAGGATTATTTAGAAATTTGAAATGCATATACTCGTTTATAAGGTTAGCTTCCTTTTCCTCCCCATTCTTAAGTAAACCGACTTACATGTTAATAATTTAATTGTATAACTGACACAAATATTTATATAAGACTAGTTTTATTCACCAACCCCCGAGTCCTGTTGTGCTGCCTCATCATGGCAGTCTGTGTGTTTGTGTCTGTGTATGTGTGTGTGTTCCTGGGAGAGATGAGTGAAGAAGGTTGGGAGTGTATGCCCAGAGTATGTATGTATGTATATATGTATGTATTAATTAAATTTATCCCCGCCCATCTCCCCCTAATGGAGGACTCTGGGTGGTTCGCAACTCATTAAAACAATAAATAAATAAACATACAATTACATAAAACCTAAAACCTGTACAAAACAATTACTAAAAAAGAAAGAGTCCAGGAAGCCGACGGTTCAGAGCAGCAAACGCCAGGCCTCTAAGGGGCTAGCCATCCCCACACCTGATGTCTTCCCTTCCCACCCCAGGCCAGATGGCAGAGCCAGGTCTTCAGATCCCCCCAGAAGGCCAGGAGTGAGGGGCCAATCTCACCTCTGGGGGCAAGATGTTCCAAAGGGCGGGGGCTACAGCAGAGAAGGCCCGCCTTCTGGAGCCTGCTAGTCGGAGCTCTTTTACTGAGGGGGCAATATATTCCCAGCAGGGTCACTCATGGCATGAAGGTCATCCCGCTGCCCAGCTAAAGCAAGCAGGCACCTACCGTGAGCAGCTGTCAGGCCTAGCCCAAGGAACTCCAAGAGACAATGCAAATTCAGTCCAGCTATGTTTATTAGCTACAACCTCTAGCAAGAATCTTCCCAGACTGAAACCCCAGATCCCAAAGTCCTCCAGCCACAACAGTGTGAATTCCTCAGGGAGGTGCCAGTCTCATCCTCTTGTTCCTCCCACACGGTTCTGGCGAGCTAAGAAAATGTTTATCTCCCTGAGCCTGGCCTTCATAATTCCACTCCATCACAGCAGCAGTGATATAGGAAGATGCCGGAGGCAAATGATCACTTTAGGGACAATGGCCCAGGGATCGATTCATGCTGCGTGGGAGAAGGCAATGATAAACCACTCCTGTATTTTTACTAAGAAAACCACATGGATAGAAAATATAAAATGATTGACGATATAGTGCTGGGTGACGAGCCCCTCAGGTTGGATGGCACTCAACATGCTACTGGAGAAGAACTGAGGATCTTTCAGAGTACTAATAGTATTTATAACGTAGCTAGATGAAAACCTTCACGATGTCTAGTTGCTGAGGTTGCCATGCAGGAAAAGAAAATCCGAAGCTGCGAAGACAGAATTACAGCAGGAACATGGAATGTAAAAAGCATGAACACAGGACAGCTCAACACAGTTAAAGATGAAATGAAATGACTACAAACTGACATCTTAGGGATCAGCAAATTGAGATGGACTGGGATCGGACGCTTTCAGTCAGAAGACAAACTTTCAGATTGTTTTTATAGTTAGGAAGGGTATAGCAAGAACAGTACTTGGCTACAAGGCAATCAATGACCGAATAATAGCGATTAGACTTCGTGGACCACCCTTTAATGTGACGATCATTCAGGTTTATGCTGCAACCACCGATGCAGAAGAAGACAAAGTTGATAAGTTTTATGATTACATTCGATTTGAAATCGACAGAACGTGCAAGCAAGATGTGCTGCTTGTGACTGGAGACTGGAATGCCAAAGTTGGAAACATGAAAAAGGAAAATGCAGTTAGATTGTATGGCTTAGGATATTGAAATGAAGCAAGAGACCAATTTATCAATATCTGCCACTCCAATGATTTCTTCATAGCTAACGCTGTCTTCAAACAACCAAAACAATGCCTGTATACATGGACATCACCAGATGGAATATATAGAAATCAAACCGACTATACAGGTAGTCCTTACTTACTGACCACAATCGGGACTGGCAACTTTGTTACTAAGTGCTGTGGTCACTAAGCGAAAAATCATGTGACCACACCGGACTTACGAGGTCACTTCAGCTTTCATCATTAAGCAAATCACTGCAGTTGTTAAGCAAGACATCAGGTGACCATGACTTGCAATTTCACTTCTACATTCTCTATTAATTCTGCTTGCTGGAAGCCAGTTGGGAAGCTCGCAAATGGTGATCACATGACCGTGGGATACTGAAACAGCTGAAAATGCGAGGATTGGTTACAAAGCTGTTTTTTCAACCATTGTAACTTCGAACAGTCACTAAACAAGGCAGTCGGTAAGTGAGGACTACCTGTATTATTGCTAAAAGGAGATGGAGAAGCTCAATTATGGCATCAAAGACATGGCCAGGTGCTGATTGTAGAACGGTTCATGAACTGCTTATGTGCAAACTCCAAATTAAGCTAAGGAAGAAGAAGAAAGCCAGTCAGTTTCCACGATATGATCTTGAACATATACCCATCATTTTCAAGGAGAACATCAGGAATTGCTTTGAAGCCCTGAACTTCATTGATAGAGAACCAGAGGAATTATGGAATGAACTTAAAGAAGTTATTAAGAATGAATGTGAAAAGGGACTGCCAAAAATGAAGAAAGAGAGGAAAGCAAACCGGATGTCAGAACAAACCATGGAAATTGCCAAGAAGAGAAGAGAAGCCAAAGCCAAGAAAGACAAAAATCTCAGAAAGGAACTTAACAAAGAGTTTCAGAGAGCTGTTAGAAGAGACAAGAAGCAGTATTATAACAACATCTGTAAAGACACTGAAGATGGAAACAGACCTGGAAAAACAAGGAAAGTCTTTCAAGAGATCTCTGAGGGAGGTTCCAACCTTGAATTGTTATGCTAAAGGACTCCAACAGACAGATAGTAACCAATTCAAAGGTGATAAAACAAAGATGGAGGAAGTATACTGAAATACTGTACAGTAGAGATGTCAACATCCAAGATACCTGAGGAGATATTCCTTACTTACAAGAGCCTCTAGTACTAGTCGATGAAGTTAGATCAGCACTCCAGCCATTATCAAATCGGAAGGCTAAGGGAACTGATGGAATACCCACTGAAATATGGCAAGCGACAGAAGAAGAATCAGTAAGTATTCTAACCAAGCTGTGTCAACAAATCTGGAGAATGATACAGTGGCCAACTGACTGGAAGAGGTCAATCTACATTCCAATACCCCAAAAAAGGAGACAACAGAATGTGCATGCTATCATACAATATCCTTAATTTCATACGCTAGCAAAATAATGCTTAGGATCATCCAAAGCAGATTAAGTTCTACATGGAAAGAGAGATGCCAGATGTTCAAGCTGGCTTTAGAAAAGGCTGAGGAACATGCAACATCATTGCTGCTGCACACTGGATAACTGAGAAAGCCAAAGAATATAAAAAAGAAGTCACTGTGTGCTTCGCTGATTATAGAAAGGCCTTCAATTTGTCAGTAGTGTCAAATTGTGGAAAGTGCTCAGAAAAATGGGAATCCCAGGACATCTCATTGTCCTCATGAGAAACTTATATACAGATCAGGAAGCCACAGTATAGACAGAACATGGCGAAACAGACTGGCTCCAGGTTAGCAAAGGACTGAGACAAGGCTGTATACTCTCCACTTATTTATTCAACCTACATTTTGAATATATATTAAGGGAAGCTGGATTGGAAGAAGATGAGTGTGGTTTTTAAAACTGGAGGAAGAAACATCAATAATCTGCGCTAGGCTGATGATGCAAACGATTTGCAGGCCTTAGTAATGAAAGTCAATGAGCACAGTGAAAAATATGGACTAAAATAAATACCAAGAAGACCAAACTAATGACAACAGCTAGAACAACCAGCTTTAGAATTGACAATGAAGATATCAAAATGGTGGATAGCATCTGCCTTTTAGGATGAACCAAGGGAACAAGCAGTCAAGAAATATACACAGACTAGCACTTGATAGAGCAGCCATGAAAACCTTGAAAAAGATACTAAAATGCCCTGAGGTATCTATTCCTACAAAGATTGGAATTGTGTAAGCTATGATATTCCCTGTGACACTGTATGGAAGCAAAAGTTGGACTTTGAAGAAGCAGGATAGGAAGAGTATTGATGTTTTTGAACTTTGGGGTTGGAGAAGACTCCTGAGAATACCATGGACAGCCAAGAAAACAAACTGATGGATCGTCGAACAAATCAACCCAGAGTTCTCACGTGAGGCACAAGTGACCAGGCTCAAAAAAAAACTTTGGACACATTATGCGAAGACCCAGCTCTCTGGAGAAGGCTCTAATGCTGGGAAAAGTGGAAGGAAAGAGAAGAGGAGGATGACCAGCAGCAAGGTGGAGGGACTCGGTTACAGCAGCAATGGATGCACCATTGGGAGATTTGAAAGAACAGTTTAGGGATAGATCGTCATGGAGAAAATCTATCTATGCAGTCACTAAGAGTTGATAATGACTTGATGGCATGTAATCAATCAATCAGTTTCATTCAGTTCATAACTGACACATTTTGTGAGGGCTCCCTTCCTTCCTTCCTTCCTTCCTTCCTTCCTTCCTTCCTTCCTTCCTTCCTTCCTTCCTTCCTTCCTTCCTTCCTTCCTTCCTTCCTACATTACATCAACCCATCCCACCAGGTCAGGCAGAGAAGGCATGTTATGGATCCTGTCAGCGAGAGAATGTTGACTGGCGGGTCCCAGGAGGAGAGCCTTCTCTGCCATTGTCTCCGCCCTATAGAACATTCTTCCCCCAGAGGTGAGGCGGGCCCCTACCCTCCCAGCTTTCCAGAAGGAATTGAAGACCTGGCTCTGCCAAATCACGTGGGGTGAGAAGAGATACAACCAACCCTGGGGGTGGCTGGTGCCTTGGAGACGCTCCCTGAGTCTAATATCTCTTGGTTAACATCAGTCTCTTGGAAGTATTATATAGGAATCTTGTTGTTGTAGTGTATTTTAATTAATATTTATTCTATTTTATTTCATATTTATTCTTTTTACTGTAAACTGCCCAGAGCCAATCTGCAGTGAGATGGGCGGTGACAAATTTGAAATATAAACAAACAAACAACAACAGAAATTCACTGATGAAAAGCTGAACGACAGTCCAAATGGGTTTCAAATTCCTACATGAGCATGAAATCATTCTTTTGAAACTCAGACGCCCAATCTGGCAGCCAAGACATTTTTTAAGAACAGCAAAATTAGTTCAACAGATATTCCACCAGAAGGGGTGAAACTTCCCCTACATTTTGCTCAATCTAGTGAAAAGAGGTAGAAATGACTGTCCGCCCACCTCCTTATTTGGCTATTAGTTACCTGTGTAGCACATGTAACATGATCTCTGATGGAAATTTGCAAAAACATTTGAATGCCAGAACAGTAGCTTTTGATATTTATTTGTTGGGAAGAATCAGGAGTCAATAGCTGAGATTTTGTATGCCTGTCAATGCCTAAATCTACTGGCTGACCTGCTGTGATGTCATAGCATAGTGCAGTCAGGGGCACTCTGGGAAAGTCAGATACCCATGAACACGACAAGGTATAGTAGTATTAGGAAAGGCTGCCTTATTTATGTTGAGGATACAGATGGTTAGAATTCTTAGAGCAGAGCTCATTACAGGAGGTCATTGTTAAGAAAAGGGAGAAGTCTGAGGGCCTTCCTTCACTAAAGCAAACTCACAGTCATAGTCTGTCATAGGCAGCTGACCACTCTGAAACCATGGATGGCAGAAGAGGTTTATCCCCTGCCTCACTTTTGCATGCCAGCGTCTCTCTCCAGAAGCTTTGTGGAATAATATAGTATTGATTATACAATGAACCAGACATCCCAAAACTTCTGTGGCCAAAAGATCTCAGCACTGACTTCTCTCTTTTCGACACAGGTGGCCTCTCTTTTGCTTCTTGGCCTTCTTTCTGTTCCCCTCCTTCATCAGAATCACTCCCCCGCCCCCAAACCAAATGTCTGTCCTTCCCCATCTTCTCCAAGTTGGCTTTCTCTAGATACTGTATGTTGGAACTGCCACTCCCAGAATCCCTTTGGTCCTGCTAGTTGGACATTCTTGGAACTGCAGTTCAGACACATCTGAATGGAGACAGGCTAAGAAGGCTAATTATTTGAGACATAGATTCCTAGATTGCTAGGCTTAATCTCTCTTCCTTTGTCCAACCTCTTATAAAGTAATCTATGCTGATGGAGCTGAATATCCTAAGATGTTATTTATGGCAAGAAGAAACTGCCTTGACTGGTGTGTGTTGAATTCTTCTTGGGGATGAGTTCAGTACTGAGTAAGGGGAGGAACTGTCAGCCTTGTGAGGTAGACAGGAAATGTGGCCTGATGAGCTAATTCTACTTTTTAATTGTAAGGTTACATTAACAGAATCATGCAAGTCTGAAAGTACATCTCTCCCCCCATCCCCTTTACAGCCCAAGAAACTAGGGAGGGTTTCTTCTGAGCCTCTTGCCCCATCCACATTCTTGCTGAGGTCTAAGTTGCCTTTTATCTGACCATTCCCTTGGCTGCATCTCTTTGCCCTGTCTCCCAAGGTCATTCCCACATACCATTACAGGAACATCCAATATTCTGCACATCAAATGTGCTTTCATCAGAAAGCCAGGGTGGTTCATGGTGAAGGTGCTAGACGAGTGTTTCTCAACCTCAGCGACTTTAAGATGCATGGACCAACTCTCAGAATTTCCCAACCAGTTGAAATCCACACAAAGTTGTTAAGATTGAGAAACACTGTGCTAGACTAAGAAAGGGGAGAGCCAGGTTCTAGTCCTCCCTTAGGCATGGAAGCCACTAGGTGACTTTGGGCGAGTCATTCCCTCTCAGTCCTAATCAGTGTCGGGCTCTGCAACAAGCCAGCGGATTAAGCAAACTCTCTCATCATATCAGGCATTGGGAGCTTTGCTGTAAGAATTAGGCAAGTGCAGAGCACACACAGATTCTGAAGAAAGACAGCAACAAGTATACTTTTATAAATCTCTATCAAGTTCTTCTGGTCCAACCCTCTGGCCAGAGCAGGAATCTTGGGATGGGCAAAGAGTTGGACTAGAAGAACTCCCAGGCCCCTTCCAACCCTATGATTTTATGACTCTAAGTTAATCACATTATGGCCAGATTAACATATAATAGAAGAGAATATCTGTAGCTCACGGTTGAACTGTGGAGTCCTTGGTGCTCTCTGAACTTGGTTGTTTGCTTGAAGACGTTTCATTGCCTGACTAGGTAACATCATCAATGCAAGTGGGTGTGGAGTACTAGTCAGGTAATGAAACGTCTGCAAGCAAACAACCAAGCTCAGAGAACACCAAGGACTTTACATATCATACTAAGCCATTATGTGGTTTGCCTGTTGTTGGCATGCTCATTATGGCTTAGCATTATACAGTATATGAATCAGGCCACTAGGGTTTATTCAACAAACCATGAATAAGTGCTGGCTTAGCATGACATGCGAATGCAGCCACTGTGTGAAGAAAAGCTTTTTCTTGTCCAACCTGAATCTATAGTCAGCTCCATTTCTCTGGCAGTGTCTGGTTCAAAGAAAATGTGCATTATTTCATGAACCATCTTCCCAGGTAAATTATGGATACAAGACTGAAGAACCTCTGGAGATCTAGAATCATTGGGAAGGGGGAAAAGTTCTCACTTGTCACTTGCTATTCATCATTTTATAAATCCTATCTCTTGCTAGAAGCATCTTTTTCAGGAAAGGTGTTGCTTCCAACTGTTGGCTTGTTTGGGGTGGTTATTTCCTGCACATTTCTCAGTTCTACTTAAAAGAAAAAGAAAAAGAAAAAAATGGGCATTTGCAACCCTATGTGGTTGTGGCCTCCCCATAGTTTTTAAATAGAGGTATTATAACAATGGATGCTTTATTTTCAAACTCTTTTCTAATGATTCCTAACATGACATTTGCTTTCTTCCTCACCACAGTGGCATTGACAGGGTGTTGACAGATCACAGAATGATGGTCCAACTTGTGAAGGTAGTAAGTTCAAACATCTAGTGGAACTCCCCAATTGGAAAAACTTCTCAATCTTAACACTATTATTTATCTCAGCTAATAAAGCTCCAGCTGGATTTTTAAAAAAATCCTTTGAATGATTTCTTAAATGGATATAAAAACAAAATCCAGGTTCTTATATTCTGTGTTCTTTAAAAGCCAAAGGCTATGCAGCAGCTGTTCCAAAAAGCCAAATCTGAAGATAAAAAATATCCAAAATTGGGTCAGTTTGCACAGAGATTCTCTGTGGCATCTCTGCATGAGTCTGTTTCAATGCTCTGAAATAGCCTACTCAGCCTCCTTTGAAGTATGAATGATCTGGTGTTCCTCAACATCCACCATAATTGGATCATGTACTCTTTCCCAATGAAAAGATGCAGAAGGGTTAGCTACTCTCAGGAGCAACTGCCTGTCTCTGTCTGATCCTCTGTTCTGGGATTGCCTCCATCTGATCAAATCTGCTGGATGCTTGTCATTCTCTCCCATCGTCTTATGGGTATCATTGGAGCAGAGACAGGCTGCAGAGAGATCACGGCTGCAGAGAAGGATGACTTGAAATGATGGAAGTTGAAGTCCAACACATTTGGAAGACACGGACATGAGCAAGGCTGATATTCCACAATATGCATTTATGAGTTTTTTGGAATGGGAGAACAATAACAACAACCACAACTCAGTGAAGGAAATACCATCAAGACGATTAACACCTGGGCAATTCCAGTGATTAGATACACAGCTGGAATAGTGGACTGGACTCAAGCTGAACTAGAAGCCCTGGATAGGAAGGCCAGAAAAATAATGACAATGAATCATGCCCTTCATCCACGCAGCAATGTTGACAGACTCCTCTCACCAAGGAGCATTGGTAGGCATGAATGTTGCAAGGACACCAGACAGCTGAAGAAGAAAAACGGGCATTGGAAGAATATCTGAAAAACAGTGAAGAAGATTCACTAAAGCTAGTACACCATGAAGGCTTACTGAATACTGAAGAGACCGAACTGACCTACAAGAAAGACCAAATGAAGAATAGGAAAGAGACACGGCAAGGCAAAGTATTACATGGCCAGTACACACACACACACACACACACACACACACACACTAGTAGGCAAAGCAGATAACAACAAGACCTGGCAATGACTAAGAGCAGGAAAGTTGAAGAAAGAGACAAAGGGGCTAATTCTGGTTGCACAAGACCAAGCTTAAGAATAAATGCATACAAAGCCAGAATCGAGAAGACAGGAACAGACAGCAAATGCTGCCTCTGCAAAGAAGCTGAAGAAACAGTGGACCTCCTAGTCAGCTGCTACAAGAAGATCGCACAGACTGACTACAAACAATGGCATGACAAAGTAGCAAAAATGGTGCATTGGAAGATCTGCAAGAAATACCATTTGCCTGCAAGCAAGAACTGGTGGGACCACAAAACAGACAAAGCAATAAAAAGTGAAGAAGCTAAAGCGTTCTGGGACTTTAGAATTCAAACAGACAAGCACCTGCCACACAACATCCCAGATTTAACAGTTGTTGATAAGAAAGACAAAAAAGTCTGGATAGTGAACATTGCAATACCTGGAGACAGCAGAATAGAAGAGAAAGAACTGGAGAAAATCACAAAATACAAAGACCTGCAAATAGAAATAGAACGACTGTGGCAAAAGAAAGCAAAGATAGTACCAATAGCAATAGGCACCTTGGGTGCAGTCCCAAAACAACTGGAGCACCACTTGAACACCATCGGCATTGACAAAATCACCATCCGTCAGTTGCAAAAGGCAGCTTTGCTTGGAACAGCTTTCATCCTGCGATGATACCTTTAACGCCATCAAGCAACAACATTTGCCTATCCCAGGTCCTTGCCAAGGACTCGATAGGTGGATAAAAACGCCAAATCCAGTCTAAACATCTGGCTGACTGTGCGACCACCCATAATATCATCCTTATTTAGATATCAGCCACTAGCCCCATAGTAGTGGATCAAATTAAAAAAAGAAGATTTATATATCTGGGCTTGGAAGCTAAGCGGGGTTAATTTGACTGGTCAATACTTGTATGAGAATTATATATTATGCTGGGAAGTTGAAAAACATCTCATAGGACTGCCAACCCTGTTGTGTCCATGTAGCCATCAGGAGTCAATCTTGATCTCTTACATGCAGCGCATGTAGAAAAGGGGCGGGGCTTCAATTATATAGTCATGGCTGCCATCTTCAGATTTTTGACCTCCCCCCGAGACCTCTGGGTCTCTGCCTGTTGGTGGTATCTTTGGGGCCCCTCCTGCTCCCCTTTCTGAGTGTTCCTGATCTTTTCAACAGGAGCTGCAGTTCTGATGCTTTCAAACTGAAGGCTGGCTCCATAAAGTAAAACTACTTTATGCCATATGCAGGTCAGGCCCATGGTCGTTCAGTTGTTCAACGGTGGAGCTCTGTTGTCTCAGGGTGAGAAAGATTCGTCCCCAGCATTCTGTTGAACAATGTATTTGCTTATTAGAATTGTATCTACCTCAATTAACCGAATCTTGGTGGTCAACAAAACCAACACGAGATAATATTATAAAACATCCACCGGACAACGTTAGAATGACAAAATAATAAAATCTACAATATACTGTTATAGAAAACACTTTGGTTTTTAAAAGGTTCTGGAACTACAATTCCCAGAAGACATTCTAGCAGGGAATCTAGTTCGTTTGAAGAGTACCACTTTGGGAACGATTCAGTAATACCTCCAGGAAGGAAAGAGCCCGGGCAAGATGGTGTCTTAGAGCCTGCTCTATTCTATGTGCAAACAGCGCAACCTGTTCAGATAAAGACTCCGGAGATGTAGTTGCACAATATGTTGAGCTTGGTTAGCATTAACCTTGGCTAGGTTTTCTGTGATTTAGCAACTTGTGTGAACGCCTCTTGCTTGGTTAGTTTATGGTTCAGTGTATTTCTTACACTTTTTTCTCACTTGCTCTTACTCTGAAAGGGAATAGGGTGTTTGGTATGCCTATAAGAAAAAGGAAAGGAAATCAAGCTAAATTCAGTTCACACCAATATCATTCATTCCATATCTTTCCATACTGCCAAACCATCCTTGCTTCCATCGCATCTACCCACTGCTTCATCCACTGTCTTTTATTCATGAAACTTCTCACCCGTCTCATTTGAGAGCTTCACCAACTTCATCCCACCATGACTTTCTCAATCTTCCTCTTTCTTCTGACCATTCTCTTCCTTCCTATATTTGTTTTTCAAATCTATGCACGCCACTTCAATGTACCTCTTTTGTACGGGTCACTCACTTTTGTATTCCTTCCTTTTGACTTGATCTCTTCCTAATTTTACCACACATAGTTCCTATGTTCCTACTGTCTTCAGCTTACTTTTGTTTCTCTCAAAATACTCTCGCTTCCAGGTAACAAAGTGAGTAGAAACATACTCTCATACACAAACATTTTCACTTCTTTCAACATTCATTTCTCACAAAGATGGCACACTTCCTACTACCTTTCTATTTTTTAATAGTAATTTTATTAAAAGTTACAATTAAAAAGATAAAAACTAATACAAACTAAAACAAATACAATAATAAAAACAAAAAATAGCAAGTTTCTTTTGTATGTCCAGTGTAGCATCTTTTTCCATATCATTCTTTTGGCCTGTTATTTTAAAATTGACTTTCAAATCAGTCTCAATCTTGTCTGGTAAAACTTGTTCCTCTTTCATAACATCTTTAAAATACAGTCTATCTATAGAGGCAGACACTCTTAAAATTAACTTCTGGGTCAGTTATTCAAAAATATCCTTCAATATGCCCAATATTAAAATATTTTGCTTCATTCTGTATTAGTAAGTCAAATTTAAGTGTTCTTCTTCTTTAATTGTAGTCTTAGTTCCTTCTGGTTCCCTCTGATGTCCTACCTTCAAAGTCTCATCCTATCTTTTTTTTTTTAAAGAGAATTCAAAACAAAAGCATTTTCCCATGGCAAGAATTCTTATTAATTCCAAAATCTTATTTCAAATCCATCTGGACCCTTAGTTTATTTGTAACTTTCTAAAATCAAAGTTCTAATCACCCTTTTGCTGTTAATTCCAAAAGAAAAAAAAAATCAAAGCCCTTAAACTTGTATTTAAAACTTCTTTTACTAAGAATTGAAGGAAACTCACCTGATGCTGTAAAACTTGTCGATCCAAAGGTTCCTAATAGCTGAAAAGCAGTTAACATTAAATTAAATTAAATTAAATTAAATTAAAGCAATTTCTGAAAGTGATTAGAAAAGGAAGTATGCAAACTCAGTGTCTGTTTGAAAGGTAGTGACTGTGGGCTGAGTAAAGATGCATTCCCTCATCTCCCAGAGTGGCAAACCTGCCAGAGACCACTGTCTTGCGGTCTCCTTGTGACAAGCGACCATCTGGAGCGCTTGAGAGCAATCTCAAGTCTTCTCCTTGTCCGGACTCTGCGGTTGTTGGATCCAATTTTAGTGGAGCCATCTTCAGTTCACCATTTCTTCCCCAGAAGTCCTCACTTCCTTTACCCATTTCTCCATCCATTTTCCCCATCTTTACTGAGCATTCTACCACAAATTTATCTATTTGCTCTAAATGTTTGCCCTTTACATTGCAATTGTTCATTCATTTTCACTTTCTAACGCAACCACCTTGGTCTTTGAAGTGTTTGATGTGGACACAGCCACTGGCTAGGCTCACAGAATATGCTAGATTGGGCTAAAAGGCAATTATGTGCTTTGTAGTTCAGTGTCTTGTGACAATGAGCCCTTTTTTCAAAATCTCAGGAGGGGTGAACCAGGCTCTCATGTTAAGCCATAATGCATCTTTGGCTCAAGTCTTTTAGGCAGGGCACAGGGACACCGCACACATAGAAAGGGGCAGGGATTTGAATTTGATCCTGTGGTTGCAGCTGCCATTTTGACTTTTTTGACTCTGGATGCAGAGCATGTTACAAGTACTCAGGAATGCTCTTCTTTAAAAACTGGATTTAGGATTTACTGTGTTTTCTCCTTAGAATCTCAGTCCTCAATTTCTCTGTCTCTAATGTCCTCTTCATCTTTTCTCTTACTAAGCAGCAAAAATGACACCTCTTCGTTGGATAGATCAGCGTTTCTCAACCTTGGCCACTTGAAGATGGGTGGGCTTCAACTCCCAGAATTCCCCACCCAGCATGGCTGGCTGGGGAATTCTGGGAGTTGAAATCCACCCATCTTCAAGTGGCCAAGGCTGAGAAACACTGGGATAGATTATAGAATAAAGCTGCAGTTGTGCCCAGCATCTGCATTTCTGCAAAAAAAAAACAAAAAAACAAAGGAAAAAACCCCAGTCTCTCTCCCTCCCTCTCTCTTTTTTCCTTCCTTCCTTCCTTGAAAAATGTAAGGCTCTGAATACATGACAAAGGGTTCAGACAAACTGGAACAGGTGCAAAGAAGGACAGATAAACTGAGTCGGGGACTAGAAACTAAGTCCTACAGTAAGAGATTAAAACATTAGGGTAGTTTGAACCTTGAGAAGAGATAACCAAAGGTGATAATAATCACAATTTTCAAGTATTTGAAAGGATGTTGCCGGGAAGATATTCAAGATCTGTTCTTGGAGTGGAGGATACAGAATTAAAGGCACAAGAAGTTTGATTCCAGCTGAATGTCAGGAAAAATAATATACGGGGATGATAAGGAGGTTCAACAGTTAAACCGCCCAGAGTCACCTCACAGTGAGATGGGCAGTGACAAATTTGAAATATAAATATAAATAATTAAAATATAAATATAATAAATATTTAAATTTAAATTTATTTAATAAATAAATAAATAAAAATGAAATGAAATGAAAATAAATATAAATATAAATAAAAATAAAAATAAACCAGCTCCCTAGAGAGGTTTGGGGGAGCCATTGGGGGAGATGGGTGGAGATAAATTTAATAATAATAATTAAAAAAAAAGTCCAGGTCTATGCAAAGCTTCAAAGGGTGGGGATGGGGGCTTTGTTTTAACAAGACTCCATGCAAAACCCCTCTCCGAGGCCACTTCAGAAGGCAACGTGGCCCCTTTACTTCTGACAGCAATGCAACCTTGCAGGGGTGTCCTCAGGGTATGGTCAAAACAGTCAAGATGGCAGCCGTGACAGTGTGATTGAAGCTCTGTGGTGGCTAGCATCCCAACGGTTCTGACCGTACCCTGCAGACACCCCTGTGAGATTGCTTCGCTCCGTCTTGTTTCTGAGAGGGAACAGCACCAACATGAAGGCTTTGAGGCAATGCAGAAGGGGAAGCTGACATCACCCTTGTGAGTTTCCTTTCTCTTGCTGTGTTCAAGCCAGGGGTGGCCGAGGTGTGTGTGTGTATGTGTGTGTGAGAAAATCAAGAAGGTGGCCACAGCCGTGCAAATAAAGTCCTGGGACAGAGCTTTGATTACATGGTTGTGACCACCAAGTTGACTTCTTTGATCCGCCCTCCTACAGATGCCCCTTGTTCAAGAGGAGGCTGCCCTGACATCTTTGGGAGATGTTTTCAATAGAGGTCAGCCCTTCAAGGTAGGCCAGGTCAGGAAACAGAATCTACAAGTTTGACAGGAACTCTACTTTATTGACAGAGGCTATAGTACCAATATCTTGGGAGAATGACTGTGTTTCCCCTTCCCTCCCTCTTATAACCCAGTGAAATGAGGGTGGATCCAGCCTGAGCTTCTTTCTCATGCTTTCTCTGTTTCCCAGGCAGAGAAAATCTGCTTTTGTTTCTATAACCATTTCTGCACAGTTTCTCCAAGGTCATCTCTGTATGTATCTCTCTCTCTCTCTCTCTCTCTCTCTCTCTCTCTCTCTCAATTTTTTTGCTGCCTTCAAGTCAGTTTTTGACTCCTGGCAACTGCCTGGACAAACCCCTCCAGTTTTCTAGCCAAGATTTCAGAAATGGTTTGCCATTGCCTCCTTCCTAGGGCTGAGAGAGAGTGACCGGCCCAAGGTCACCCAGCTGGCTTTGTGCCTAAGGCGGGACTAGAACTCACAGCCTCCCAATTTCTAGCCTGATGCCTTAACCACTACACCAAACTGGCTCTTCTACAATAGGATTATTGTGCTGGTCGAGGGGGTTAGACCCCTCCATGCCCCCTTCCAATTCTATAATTCTATACATTTGGGGATTCTGATCTTCGCTTAGTAATCTGTCCTTATGGATAGAATCAGGAAGATTCATCCTCTCTTAGTGAGAGATGGCAGGGCCCAACTTGGAAACTTTTTCCCAGGAAGCATAGTTCTCCCTTTACTGTGATCCTTCTTCTGCGCCTACATATCTGTCAATCTTTCTCGTTTCCAGCCTCCGTCCTCCACGGGCTTGCAGAGAGCTTCTTCCCATCTTGATTGCTCTGCTGGCAGGCTACATGCATCTTAATTTTGCAAGAACGATGCTGGCAATCGTTCTTCAACACATACCCCGGCAGAGCCAAGCACAACTGGACTCCGTTTGGATCAATAGCCGCGGTTTCCTCTGTCCTCTCCTTCCCCCCACAGGGAGATATTTACTGTCATAATTCAGCTGATAGAATTATAATCATGCCGAGGCTGCTTCAAAATGCTCCCAGAGCCTGTCAGCGTCTGTCGCTGATAATGAATAGCTCCCAAAGGAAACATCCACCCAGCAAAATTAATGATCCTTTGGAAAGAGAAACTGGCAGAATGATGGCCGTTGCAATCGAAAGTGAGAGGTTATAAAGCGTTTTTAAGAGAGATGTCAGAGTGATTCCAGGGGGTCCACTGTGCAAGAGCCAGGGGGGTGGAAAAAGGTCCCGGAAGGATGGAGTTGGAGGCCTGTAATCTGCTGGGTTCATAGATTCTATCAACCACGCTTCATGACCAGTACACATGAAGTTTCAAATGGGGTAGTGGTAAAAAGGTTTGACTGCAAGTGGGGAAAGACAGGTTTGAGTCCCTCCCAGCTAAGAAAGATCCCAGGGAGATTTTGGATCTCTCTCTCTCAGCCTTAAAGCCCGGATAGTGTAGTGGTGAAGGCACTGGACTAGGAGCAGGGAGACCCAGGTTCCATTCCTCCTCAGCCAGAGAAACTCCCTGGGGGACTTTAAGCGAACTAGCAAAACAGGCTGGGTTCATATAACACACCCACACCAAACTCTATCCAAAAACGTTAGTCAGTTGCCAGGTTTTTAGCCAAACCGGTTAAGCATAGTGTGGATACACTGCCTCCCTTCCCTTGGTCCTTTGGCACTTTTAAATAGGGCATCTTGGGATTGAACTAGAGCAGTGTTTCTCAACCTGGGCAACTTGAAGATGGGTGGACTTCAACTCCCAGAATTCCCCAGCCAGCATTGATTTTTTTGACCCTCCTTGCAGACCCCCTGAATTGGGTTATCATGTTCAGCCATACTGTTGTTTGGGAATAACATTCTAGATGAAGGAAGAGGCTGAGGACTTAGTGTGTTACATGTACCAGCCTACTCTTTTGAACACCAACCCCCATTCCTCAGCCCCCCCAATTCCTCCCCTTCTGACACTCTTTCTCTCTTTCCCTACTATGTCATTTTCTCTGTGTCTCTCTTCCCAATGGAAGCTTGTCACATTTTAAAATCCATAATCTGGTGTCATTTGGATATTGTATGTTATGCAAACAGAGCAATTGGCTTTTATTCACCTGGTTTTAGAGTTTAGTGTGTGCTGTGAAACCAACCCAACTTCTCTGCTCCTTCTCTCTGCACCTGTTTAACAGGCTTGAGCCGTGGTTGCTCCTCCACCACCTCCTCTGCCGCCGCCTCCTTCTCCTTCTCCTTCTCCTTCTCCTTCTCCTTCTCCTTCTCCTTCTCCTTCTCCTTCTCCTTCTCCTTCTCCTTCTCCTTCTCCTTCTCCTCCTCCTCCTCTTCCTCCTCCTTTTGTACTGCAGAATCAAACAGTTGTTTCCAATACTTTTGTTTCTGCATAGGGACTCTGGGATTGGGAAGAAGCCAAACAAGAGAGAGAAACTCTTCTGTTTTTTTTTTTTAAAGTGTGGCCCTGATGTGTAGCCAAAGGTGAGGGATTTTGTTTACTACAAATACCTAATGGCCCAATTCTTAACAATAGCACAGCTCCATTAAAGATAAGGGTTCCAGATCTGGGATGGAAAAATCCAGACCACCACCGAATGGCAGCCCAGAGTTACAGTGTTCTGCCTTGTTTGCTGCCACCTAATATAGAATGTGAGACCTGGAGATTATCTAGTGTCAAATCCTGCCTAATGCAAGAAGTGGTCATCTGGACTTCTGCAGTCCAAATGTAGTAGCTCTAGCCAAGGACTGCAGCCCGCTTTATCTGGAATCTGGCTCTCTCCATCTAGCCAAGTCTTCTCTGACTGGTGGAAGCTTCTGAAGGCCTCCAGCAAAAGGTCCTTACCTTCTCCAGCACCAACATTCTTCTAGGAAAGAAGGGAGATGCTAGGATTGAACTTCTGTTGCAAAGGAGGTCTTCCAGCACCAGTGCTACAGAAGTGTCTGTTGAGCTTATGAAACTGCCTTGTATTGGCTGTGTTCACACAGGATGATTAACAAGGGTAGGTAAAGACCCCAAGGGGCTGCATTTGTATAACATGCTACGCCTGGGAAACATTAAACTGTCATTTCTTTGTGGTTTAGCACTTTGTGTGAACCCAGCTTATTTGACTAGTCCAGTGTTTCTCAACCTTAGCAACTTTCAGATGTGTGGACTTCAACTCCCAGAATTCCCCAGCCAGCTTGCTGGCTAGGGAATTCTGGGAGTTGAAATCCACACTTCTTAAAGTTGCCAAGGTTGAGAAACACTGGATTAGTATATGGTTTTATATTTTGTGCAAATGCAGAAAACAATTGCTATCTAAACACATTGTGGTGCCAGTTAAACAAAAACAAAATACATCCCCTTGAGTCAAGCTTGACTCCTGGTGACTACATGAGAACATCCATGTGGCTTTCTTGGACACACAGAGAAGTCTTCAAGGTTCTTTCTGACTTTCCAGTCTAATTTACAGCCTTGGATTTCCTGAAGATTTCCCATGTACTAGCTAGCTCTGACCCTGCTTAGCCTCTCAGGATCAGCCAAGGGTGGCTATCCCCTTTATTGTTTATTCTGGATAGTTGTGACACTTCCCATCAAATGCTAACAAAGCCTGTTCCACGGCACAAAAAAGGGTCCTAAATGAACCAGACACTTAGCCTGCATTATTTGTTTGGATGGCAGCTGCTTTCTTCCATCTCAGTCAGAGCCTTTTCCATCTCTTGTTACAAAAGATTCTCCTGTAGCTGAAGATGCAACGGAATTTAACTTGAGACCCTCTTGATACAAGGAGAGCCTTGACACTTAAAGGCAATGTTCAGTTATCTGAAGTAAATAAAAATAAATTATTTGAATGGGAGAAGGCCATAAAAAGTGGATTTTCAGTCAATAATAGTAATAGCAGTAAATAATAATAATAATAACAATAGTAATAATATCCTGAATTATATACCGAAAATGATCGGAAGCTGCATGGAAAAACACCATCTGAAATGGAATCGCTGCTCAACAAGGTCCAAATATACAGCCAAGATGTTGCAATGGAGTTTGGATGGGACAAATGTGCCACCCTGACCATCAACAAGGGAAAAACAGTGAAAGCTGAAGGAATCAAGATGCCCTATGGAAATAACATCAAGAGTCTGGATGAAGAAGATCACTACAAATACCTGGGCATCCTTCAGGCTGACAACATCAAGCACACTGAAGTCAAGAAGAAGGTTAGTAGTGAATACATCATGAGAGTGAAGAAGACCTTAAAGTCCAAGCTCAGTGGAGGACATACCATCAAGGCAATTAACACCTGGGCAATTCCAGTCATTAGATATACAGCTTCAAGTAGAACTAGAAGCCCTGAAAGCCCTGGATAGGAAGACCAGAAAAATAATGACAATGAATCATGCCCTTCATCCACGCAGCAATGTTGACCGATTCTACTTACCGAGAAGCATTGGTGGGCGTGGAATGTTGCAAGGACACCAGACGGTTGAAGAAGAAAAAAGGGCATTGGAAGAATATCTGAAAGACAGTGCAGAAGATGCACTGAAACTAGTACACCATGAAGGCTTACTGAGTACTGAAGAGACCGAACTGGCCTACAAGAAAGACCAAATGAAGAATAGAAAAGAGACGTGTCAAGGCAAAGTATTGCATGGCCAGTTCACACACACACACACACAAACACAAACACAAACACAAACTAATAGGCAAAGCAGATAACAACAAGACCTGGCAATGACTAAGAGCAGGAAAGTTGAAGAAAGAGACAAAGGGGCTAATTCTGGCTGCACAAGACCAAGCCTTAAAAGCAAATGCATACAAAGCCAGAATCGAGAAGACAGCAACAGACAGCAAATGCTGCCTCTGCAAAGAAGCTGAAGAAACAGTGGACCTCCTAGTCAGCTGCTGCAAGAAGATCGCACAGACTGACTGCAAACAACGGCATGACAAAGGAGCAACCATGGTGCATTGGAAGATCTGCAAGAAATACCATTTGCCTGCAAGCAAGAACTGGTGGGACCACAAAACAGACAAAGCAATAGAAAGTGAAGAAGCTAAAGCGTTCTGGGACTTTAGAATTCAAACAGACAAGCACTTGTCACACAACACCCCAGACTTAACAATGATTGATAAGAAAGACAAAAAAGTCTGGATAGTGGACATTGCAAAACCTGGAGACAGAAGAATAGAAGTGAAAGAACTGGAGAAAATCACAAAATACAAAGACCTGCAAATAGAAATAGAACGACTGTGGCAAAAGAAAGCAAAGATAGTACCAATAGTAATAGGTGCCTTGGGTGCAGTCCCAAAACATCTGGAGCACCACTTGAAGACCATCGGCATTGAGAAAATCACCATCAGTCAATTGCAAAAGGCAGCTTTAGTTGGAACAGCTTCCATCCTGAGATGATACATTCAATATTATTAAACAACATCTGCCTGTCCCAGGTCCTTGGCAAGGACTCAATAGGTGGATAAAAATGCCAAACCAGTCCAAACAACTAGCTGACTGTGTGACCAACAGTGATATCCTCAGCCTTTCGACCATGGAGTTGACTGATTCTGTGCCATCAAGTTGGTGTCGATTCTTAGCAACCACATAGACCAGTGTTGTCCAAACTTGGCCACTTTAAGATGAGTGGACTTCATGGCTGGCTGGGGAATTCTGGGAGTTGAAGTCCACTCGTCTTAAAGTGGCCAAGTCTGGACAACACTGACATAGACCTTCTTCAGGGCAACCTGTACCCAACCTGGTCCTTCAGCCCTTCTAATGGTGCCCCCATGGCGACTGTAACTGAATCCATCCCCCTTGCTGCTAGTCTTCCTCTTCTCTTTCCTTCCACATTTCCCAGCATCAGAGCCTTCTCCAGAGAACCAGATCTAGAACATTAACCCCCCCTTAAAAAAAATTATTATGAAGGTAAAGTCTCCTTCCAGTTGAGCTCATCTCCTGGCACGGATACATCTATGTAATTTTCTTGGCAGCAAAATAGAAATGAGTTCCTGTTACAGGCTTCCAGGGTGTTTGTTTCCCCATAAAGTAAATCTGGTTGAGCCTATTCACCTTTTTCCACTAATGCAGACTTGGAAAGTGGAGTCCCCTGAGTCAAGCTCCCATCCTGGCAACAAGGACATGGTTCTCCATTGCCTTCTTCTGGAATGATTTTTGACTTCCCTACAGCCCTAAAATTCCCTGGAGATCTCCCATCCAAGTATTCCCCACATCCAACCCTGCTTAGCTTCCAAGCTTGGACAAGCTCAGCCAAGTACAATTTCGATAGAAGAGAATTATCTGTAGCTCAGGGTTGAACTATAGAGTACTTGGTGCTCTCTGAGTTTGGTTGTTTGTTTGCAGACATGCACTGATGATGTTATTTGTTGGCCAATGAAACGTCAACAAGCAAACAACTAAGCTCGGAGAGCACCAAGAACTCCAAGTACAATTTAAAAGGCTTGCTTAAAGATAACCTTTTGTTGTTAAAAGTGTTGTAAAAGACATGGGGGCAAGACTGGGGCTGGAAAGCTTCTGAATATTGCCATGATGTGCACAGCACAGCATTCCATACAAAATGTGCCTCTTAGCCAATGGAGACAAGACTAGTTAACTGGGAATCCGCAAGGAAATGTGGATGGCAATAATTTCAGGGTCTTCTCTGGATGGGTGGCATAAGGGTGAGCGTAGAAAGCATAGATGATGTTTGGAGGAAATGGGGAAGCCTTGCTGATGTGTGGCTGGAAAGTTTCTCTCTCTTTAAAGAACAGGGAAGGGAACCCTTTGCTGTTAGTTTCAGGTGGCACTCCCCTTTCTGCAGCCACGCTGAATATAGCATCCGCCTACAGACTCAGGAAACCTTTTGTACTTTGGTGTATGATCGCAGCGAATGGGGGATTGCCCTCTCAATGGAAAATTGAAAAACGAGAGAAACTCCTAACACACAAAGAGACGCGGAAGGCTGACTGTTATCACACAACAGAAATGGGCCCTGCCCCTTCAAACTTGGCCTCCCTGGGAAAGTTGGCTCTGTTGCCTGCTCTTGCAACTGCCCTCTCATCTTCTTTAAATTCACAAGCATTGTGATGGATCTGCTGTTGGTCCCGTGGTGATGGTTGCTCCTGGAATGCATGACCTTTGGGCTGATACACATGTGTACTGCAGAATTGAACACATCTAACTGCAACCTCACATCCCTCACACCCTTGGGGTGGGTTTCACATAATGCACTAACAGGGTGGCTAGTGAGTTGTACAAACTGAGTATTGTATTAACCACAAGGTGAAATAAATTCATTTCTTCTCATTCTAATGTTTAGGTGGTGACACTGATTGTACAGGGTGGGAACGTGGCACTATCTGCACACAAGCAGAGGGTAACCACAGGCTTGGGAGAGCCCCAAAATTTACATATGCATAGGGGAAAAAATCAGAGGGTGCAAGATCTTCCCAAATAGCTAAATGAGGTTTGAACTTCCTTTGTGACCCCAATATGGTTGACGAGAATTCCAGATGTGGGTATGGAATGGCTAGCATTCTGAATACTTTATTTGGTAATATTTTGTTGCAAGCCCACTAGTAACATATGTGTATACACACAAACACACATCACAATAAGTACCTGAAAGGGTGTGATACAGGAGATTGAACCCCTTCTCTGTTGCCCCAGAATGCAGGACATGGAATAGCAATCTTTAGTTATAAGCAGGCAGGTTCTGAGTCAAAGTTAGGGCAAAAAAATCTGGACATTCCATTCAACAAGTGGAACCCAATCCCTAGGGCAGGGTTTCTCAACCTCAACAACTTTAAGATGTGCGGACTTCAACTCCCACAATTCCCCAGACAGCTGACTGTCAAGGGTGCTATGGTTCTGGATTCCTTTCTTCAGCAGGAAGTTGGTTTAATTGGTTTAAACGGTCCTTCCAGCTCCTTGGCTGGTTTCACACAACATGCTAAATCTTTATTTAACACACCATAGTCCCGTGTTCACATGTCATGTTATGCTCAAACAAAGAAACCATATTACAGCTCAATTTGGTGGCTCGATTCACACAGCACACTAACTGGGCCACAAGCAACCCAACCTCATTTGGGGTTAGGGTGGGGTGGTGGGCTGAGTGCAATCCATTTGGAGGGCACAATGCTGGACAAAGCTGTTCCTAAGAGATACATAAAAGGAGACAGGAGCCCAGGTACCAGTTGGGCATGAGTAAAAGGTACCCCAGATGCCTCCTCCTCATACCAGAAGCTTGGCTCAGAGTTTTACTGAAATTAGATATAAGGAACTAAGGAGTGTCTGTGCTGAGAAGGACCATTCTGATGTATTATCATGATTGGTGAGTCTTGTCCCTGCTCCCTCCAAGGTACTTATTACTTATTTATTAATAAAAATCTCTGAGAGCTCAAGGCAGCTTAGAAAAAGGGTCTGTCCTCCATAGCAACAAGGCTGGTCAGGCTGAAAAAGGCTGACTAGCCCAAAGTCCCCCGCACAGCTGTGTGAAGATTTGTACCTGAATCTCCCAGGCCTGTTCCTGAGGTCGGTGGACTTGTGAAGGGACATCCACCAAAGCAGATTCATCCTTTCTATGACCTGCTTGAAAGCCAGGCTGAAACAGTCAGCAGAATGGTCTAGCCCCTATTTTCTTAGCCCCCTTGGCCAAGGATGACACCTTTGGATCTGACCCAAAATTGCACTGATCTCCTGGGAACACTACCCTGTGCAATGGCAGCTGTGACTAATGGTTATAGTCAAAGGTTTTGGAAACCTGGCAAAGCCCAGCTGCCTAATTCCAGACCTGTAGCTTTGGCAGAGAGACTCTGCATACAGCATGTGCTCAAGAGGAAAGCATTTTGTACATGTCCTTGTTGACTTTCAGAGTGATTTTTCCTTCCTTCCTTCCTTCCTTTCTTTTTTTTAACATAGGATAAATTGTTCAAAGTATAACTCAACCCCCTCCCCCAAGTCCAATGTAGGTCTTTCTGGCTTCAGAACACACAAGTCAGAAGTGTGCAGGCTTTGTGTTGTCAAAGGCGGGGGGAACTCAAACCCTGCTGAAGGCAAAGAGAGGAGAGATGGTGTTGTGGTTAGCCCAGAATGGAAACAACATTCTCCTTGTGGGTAAAGATGGGCCAGCTGTAATTAGAAATCCCACAACCCTTTGCAGGTGGCAAGGGCAGCTTCTACTGGTTGCCCCCACCGGCCCGATCTGTTTCGCTTCTCTGCTGTTTCAGGGAATGGGGGAGTGGGGTAGCATGGGGTGAGGGGACCAACGGCACAGGGCTAACTCTAAATTTAGGTGTGGGTAACCCACTTTGCAGTAGGTTCTACTTCACCCGAAAAGAAAGAAGCAGGTCAGGATGCTGGTGGAGAAGATGGGTAGATCTTTCTCCTCAGCTTGTTCACCAGTTGGGGATTATATCTGAACCAAAACAAATACTCGGAAGGGAAATGTGGAATCCCCAACTTTGAAATCTGCCTAGGACACTTCATATTTATTTTAAAAAACCTTGTTTTCTCTTGTTTCTTTCTTGACGTGCTTGGCCGTTTGTACTATCAAGCCAAAGGTCTCACAAGCCAACAAATACGAAAACTCATTTGCTTTGTACATGATGTAAAGTGATTTGATAGTTCGTAGTCTGATGATTTTTAACATATTTTTATTCCTGTTTCTGTAATACTAATACTAGAGGCCGTTGGCCACTGTGGGTTCCTGTTAAATGCTACAGATCAAGGCGCTGAAGAATATCACATATCAGTGATCAAATGCTGTCTGAGGCAAATACTAAAATTAAGCCCCCTGAGAAAGAAATATCTGCAAAAGAGCGAGAGAATAATCTGCCTCAGAATAAGAACAGATTCATTCATTGCAGGGCTGCAAATGTTTTTATCCACAGCTCTGATACTGCCTCTGCTTTTTATGGATCCGTCCCAGCTCTTCTCTTTTCCAAGCCTTTTTTTGGATACTGCTGATGTGTGACTTCGCTCATTTTAAATAGACAGCCATCCTCATCAGGACCATCATCCTGCCCAAGGGACATCATCTGCGACCTTCTTCTGCAGCTGTAGCTGGAGACTAAGGATGAGCCTCTCTCCTGAAGGATGAGATTCACCAATAACAACCATGAAATCTTCCTCCAGCACTTCTCCTCTGATATTCCGTACAAGATTACCCCTTTAAGCTCTTTCTTCCTTTTTAAAAGCAAGTCTCTAGGCCTCATGGCTGCAGAAGTAAGCTTCAAAAATATGTAATTAATACAAAGTAGGATCTTTGAGGGAACAGAATTTCTTGTACTTGGGGTGTGTTTGTGTGTGCGTGTACAAAGCTTGGGTGCCAACTGAAGGTCCTTGCTCCTCACCATTAAAGGCTTATCGCACCAATTCCAGTTACTTTTTTCCAAAAGGAAGTTATTACATTTTGTTGCCCCATAAAACTTAAATGGTGGTTTAACCTCATACTGATGATTAGCTAGAGTGTTAGGTGGGTCATCCATAGACCAGTGTGGTGTTGTGTTAAGGCATTGGACTAAGAATGGGGAGACCCAGGTTCTAGTCTCCCTCAGCCACAGGAGCTCCCTGTGAGTCCCTCCCTCTCAGCCTAAGAGCCAGTCTGGGGTTGTGATGAAGGTGATGGACTAGGAGCACAAAGACCTAGGGCCTAGTTCCCCTCATACAAAGAAGCCAGAGAAGCTCGCTGGGTGATTTGGGGACAGTCGCTGTCTCTCTCTGCCCAACCTACTTCACATGGTTGCTGTTGTGAGGAAAAATGGGAAGAGGAGCGAACGCAGGCAAGAGCTACCAGCTTGATGAGAAGTCTGAAAACCAAGCCTAAGAGGAACGTTGAAGGAACTGGTATGTTTAGCCTATGGGAGAGACATGGGAAAAGGTTTTTGAAGAGATTGCAGTAGACATGGAAGGAGTTTGTCAGCCCTTTGAGACAGAACAGGTCAGGAAACAGGCACCAGATGAATTGCTGGAACTTTAGTGTTATAGGGCAGTGTTTCTCTAGCTTGGCAACTTTAAGATATGTGGACTTCAACTCCCAGAATTCCCCAGCCAGAGTTGAAGTCCACACATTTTAAAGTTGCCAAGCTTGAGAAACACTGTTATAGGGTATAATAGCAGTATCTTGAAAGCTTGACAGAGTTCTCCCTCCCTCTCTCCCTTTTATACCAAACAGAGTCAAGATGGGGCAATCTTGAGTTTCTTCCTCACTCCATACCATCTTTCTGGGCTACGTTCATGTTTTCCAAACCTTCTTCAAGGCTATTTCCGTACTAATTTACATAGTTTCACCAGAAGAGGAGGAGTTTTGGCAATAGTAGGAGGAGTTCTACAAGAAAGAGGAGGAGCCTCAGTACAGGAAATTCTCCTTCCAAATCTGCAGCTACCACCGGTGAGGCATTTTGCTGGCACTGTTGGCTATTGTTTAGACCTAGTGTCCTCCCACTCCATTCCTCTACTTATTGTGTACATATCCTTAAATATTTCATGGACAAAAATAGGGGCAGACCTAGTGAACTGGGACACTGCTGGAGTTTCTCCACCTGTTGTGCAACATTAGCTTCTGAAGCAAGGAAAGTGTTAGGAAACAGAGCAGAATGCTTTCCTAAAAGTGAAGTATTTAGTCTTATTCAAAATCTCATTAAATACCAAGGTGTCCCCTGGATCTGCCTGATTCAAACAGAAGATTTGTAGATCATCACAATGCATTCAGCCTCAGTTCACTACCTCAATGGGCCATTGGCATGTTTATTACATTTTATTTTGCCCTGTGGGAAAATTATAACTCAGCGGTAGACCACTTTCCATTTTCTCTTGCTACATCTTAGAGTTGAAACTTGCACTCGAAACCCTGCAGAGTGTCTCCCATTTCTCCCTTCTGTACCCTGGAACCTCTGTCTAAACCTCTCCTGCTTTCTTGCCACGCCCAGTTCTTGTGGGAGGCGATCCCAGCCTACCATGGAAAAACTAACCCCCCAAGTTTCGCATGCACTCTTTTGCTCAATCAAGAGACATTATGTCTTTGCACACCCAAGGTTGAGCTGCTAGAGATCTGGTGGAGCAGATGCAAATATTAGGCCATCTTGCATGCCTATGAACCTTTTTTTGTTGCTTTCGAAGGCCTTGCCCCCAAAGAAAATAAGGGCAGAGTTTGAACAGGGATGAGTTCCACAAAAGAAGGGGCCGTCTGGAACGCAAGCTGTGCGAGATCGAGCGTGGTCGTAGAGCGATGGAGGGAGGGGGGCACAAGAACCGTAGAAGCAACTGTTTAGCTCTTCCATCTCCAGTTCTACTCTTGCTTAATGACCACAGAAGTGCTAAGAACATGGAGGGGGTCTCTGAGCCCTCGCTTCTCACTGACACTTCCCCCACCCCCACCGGCCCCCCTTGCCACCTCTGCTGGTAACAGCTGCAGACTCATGGAGTTCCCCCCTCCTCCCACACCATTTCCCTTCTTTGCCCCCCTTTTCTTCCTCCCTCAAGTGTGATTTTTCATCCCCCCCCGCCCCATCCTAGGGCTGAGGCACCCTCGCAACCCTTGCCTGGGTTCTCTCGCTGGCTGACATTTGAAAAACGACAGGCTTAAGATGCGAGACACCAGCTGCAAGGTGGCATCAAGCCAACCCCACTCATTTTGAGTGAGGCTTTGCTTTTCGGCAGAGATGGAAAGAAAGAAGGGAATATTAAACGGAGGCCAAATACAGGAATTGGTGTTCAGCCTAAATCCAGCAGCAATCTTAAGTTGCTAGTCCCTTTTAAAGGAAAAAACCCCAGCCTAGCTCAATGGTGTACCGTAACAGGAGATCCTTCTTCGTGTTTTAATCTGGTTCCTCACTTTTCTGCACTCCAAGAAGTGCTCTTTGTGTGTATGTGTGTATGTACGCGCACATGTATGTGTCAGAGTCAATCTTGTATTAGATCAATTCTGTTCTAAGACTGATGCCTTCTCAAAGTAGGAGAATACACAGATAGATGATGATTTCTATATATATGACAATCTATTTCTGCACAATCATGTTATTTCCAACCAAACTGGAGTACTGCTAAGGTCCCCAACATGGTGCTCACGGGTCCCTACGTACCCAGAAAGATTCCCTTGGCACCCATTAAATTCCTTGCCCTACCTGACTTTTAAGAAAATATATTCTTTTCATTGAATGAATGAGCGAATGAGACTCTGCTCTGTGGCAAAACAAATTATTGACCTTACACATCATGTTTGTTTCCTGATATGAGTTTGGACACTCTTACAAAGTAAAGCCGGCTTCTTGTAGATAGCAGGGAGAATAAGACTTGGACAAAGGTAAAGCAAGTGCTGCTAGGAAGGACCCTGATGGACTTGAGGAGAAGACTCAACAGCAGTATAGCCTAATGGTTAGGGTTTTAGACGAGCACCAAGGAAGGGTTGGGTTCAAGTCCACCCTCAGCTCTAGAAGCTCATTAGATGATCTGAGGACCAATAATTCTGCCTCAGCCCAACTCATCTGACTGGATGGTTTTATTTTGGAACAGGGAGATACAAATCTGGCAACTAATAATAAAAGAAGTCCAAATCTTCACCAGTTTGTCCTGTGACAAGGAGGTGCTTTGGGACTGATGCATTCATCATGGCAGTTGTTTGGAGAAAGTGGTCATGAAATGCCCCTTCCAAACTTTAAATACATCCACTAGTCCCCAAACCCTTGAGGGTCTCTGCTTTTACTCTAATGTCTTGATTTCTGGGCTGCTCTTGGCAACAGTTTTGACACTGCAACTGCAACAGGACTTTGCTTCTAAATTTGGGTTGGAACTCAACACCCATTCTGAAAGAATTCCACTGGTGACTTCTTTGGTATCAAGCCTTAAAATGGCTTTAGTCCTACCTATCTGAAGAAATGCCTCTTTCCGTATTGTCTTGCTCAGCTCTCCCTAAACGGAGCTCGCCCTATAATCCCAAGCATTCCCCAGTCCATAGCTGTTGCTGAGAATTCTGACGTCCACACATCTGAAGGGGATCCAGACTGGGGAAGGCCGTTTTTGTTTAGGTACTTGGATTGTCAAAAAGAGGCTGTCCTTCATGTCTTGCACTGAGAGAAGGGTATAGCATATTTACACATAGAAGAGCTTTCTCTAGAGCAGTGTTTCTCAACTTTCGCAACTTTAAGATGTGTGGACTTCAACTTCCAGAATTCCCCAGACAGCATGCTGGCTGGGGAATTCTGGGAGTTGAAGTCCACACATCTTAAAGTTGCCAAGGTTGAAAAACACTGACCTACAGTCCTAATTCAATGAGGCAAACAATAAAGCTGCCCCAGTCTTCCTCACTCCAGTTTACTCCCTTCCTTGCAACCTTAGCTTTTGTCATCAACGGTCCTGTCCCCTTTAGCAGGACACAATCTGCCTGAGCATCTTTCTTCTGTACTCATTCTTGCAGAGAGCTTCTCTGCTAGCAGCCCACAACCACCAGAAGCCACAAAAGAGGCCCATTTAGCCTTCCCATTAAGTAAAAGTTGTGGCAGTTTTTTCAAAAGCATAACTCCACCTGCCCTCTCTCTTTTTCTCTGCAACTTTCCTCCTGCCCTTCCTTTCCTCTCTTTCCTAAATGGCCCGCTTGGTGCTTACAGATTCTTAGTTACCTGTTGAAGATAATTGTTCTTATGGGATTGTTTCAGGAATCAGAGGGTGGAAAGAATGGTAATGATAGGAAATTGCAAGTGTGAAGGAAGGATCTGAAGAAAGGTTGACAACAAGAGGGAAAAGGAGCACATGAGTCTTGTAGGACAGGTTCTACCATAAGGGGAAGCCACAGAAGGAAGAGAAGAATCATATAATGAAGCTTCATGAGGGCTCTGTCACAATAAGGGGATGGGTGAGAAGAGGAGGGTGATTAGGAAAGTGGGATACTCTGAGATATTGGGAGAGGTTTTGGGCATAAGTGCCAGCATGGAGGGAAGGGGAATCATTTAAGTGACCAGGGTATCTATGGAGGACTTGGGAGAGTCTAGATTTTAAGGGACAGAATGGGAGAATGGAAAGTGAATTGCATGCAACAGGAACTTTCTCATCTGAAACCACTGGGAGATGTCATTTGTGTGCTGATGACACCCAGTTACATACCTCCATCCCAAGCTGAGTAGAAGATGCAGGAGATGTCCTTACTCAGCATTTTGGAGGCTCTTATGCTGGCTCTGGATGGGATCATCCTCCCCCTTGGTTGAGACTTGAGCGTTCCTCTGGATTCATGGCTCCTAGTTGATTATTTGATGGACTTAATGGCAGAGAAGCCATTATGCTGGCTGGGACTCTTTGCGGGGGAGGGAAAAGGCCCTCATGACAATGATTCATGCCTTTTTACCTTGAGACTGGGTTACTTCATAGGGCTCCCCTTAAAGACTACACAGAACCATCAATTAGTGCAGAATGTGGCAGACTGTATGCTGTATATATAGATGGGGCAAAAGTCACTTCAGCCATGAGACACTTTTATTATGGATGCTGCATTGGCTGCCAATATGTTTCTGAGTACCATTCAAAGTTTTGGTTCTCACCCAGAAGGTCCATCTCCTTCTGCCTGGGAAGGGAAGCTCTGGGATCTCTCTCCTCAGCAGGTCAGAGGTGCCTGGACGTGGGCTTTCTCTGTGGCATCACCAGTTCTCTGGGGCAGCTGACTCCCTGGAATCTAGATGGCTGCTACCTTACCAATATTCAGGAAGGTGGTGAGAACCTTGCTTTCCTGCTGAGCGTTTGGGGCCTGAGATCTTTGTCTTGCGGGACCACTTTTAGTTAGAGTTTTTATTGTGGGTCTTTAAAATTATTGCTTTATGGCATCATCCCTCATATATGCAAACTGCCCAGAGTTCGTGTAATCTGAGCAGGATCTAAGCCAGTGTTGTCCGAACTTGGCCACTTTAAGATGAGTGGACTTCAACTCCCAGAATTCCCCAGCCAGCATGGCTGGCTGGGGAATTCTGGGAGTTGAAGTCCACTCATCTTAAAGTGGCCAAGTTTGGACAACACTGATCTAAGCTATGGAAATGAATAAATACATAAACTTTGGGGCATCATAGACAACATGGGAGGAATTATTGAAGGGGAGAGAAGATCAGAAATAGAGGGGACAGGGGAGAAAAGGAAAGGCAGGAGGTACCAGGGATGGTGGACACCTCTTTGTGGACCAAAGGCTGAATTTTTGAATGATTTTCTGGGGGCCCTTCCAGAGTGGATGGGGTGAGACATGAAGTGGCTGTGGCCAAGGGGAAAATTGCATTGGATTTCCTTGGGGGCAAGGAATGGAGTGAAAAAAGTCAAGATGGTGGCCAGAACTGTGCGATAGAAGCCCCGCCCTTCTTTTACATGCATCACGACACATATAAGTAAGAGGCAGGATTTCACTTGCACGGTCGTGGTGACCATCTTTATTTTCTGCCCCCCTTCCCCCTCATGGATGACCCTGCTGGATTGCATTAAGTAGTGGTAACAGAATATAAATTGAATCAAATGAATTCAAGATTACTTCCTGGAGTTTAAGAATTTCCTTCTTCATTTTGGCAACAACACTGGGGGGAAGAGTCTGCATTCAGGCCTGGTGGGGTAGGCAGGTTAAACCTCTCGTATATAAAGCAAGAGAAATCCATTAAAAATGGCAATAATATAGGCCGAGGTTTTATACTGGATGTGGCAGGAGGCCAAGGAAGGAATGGGGGTAGGGAGCATCATAGAGAAACTTCTACTTACTAACCTCAACACACACACAGACATACACACATGGCCCCTTGCCACACACCTGTCACTTCCTTTCTCCACACATCATATATGTTACCCTCCCTTTGTCCCTATTGACACAGCTGCTAAAAAATTTGAGGGCTGTCAAAGTCCATGAAAAGTGAACATCCCCCCCAAATGGTTGAAACTGAATACATAACTTCCCAGAATTGCCCCCGCCGAGGAATGATTTATACACCCCTTCCTTAGAGTCCTGAAGATACAGAAATTCCTTGTTTCTGTATCTTCAGGACCTTAACCATACAGAGCATCACTGGATGGAGTTCTGCTACGCACCATCTCTAGGGGCCATTCCGCTGATTCATTCTCTACCTCTCCCCCCCAGTCGATCAATGAATTAATGGAAAAGAAAAGAAAAGAGCATATTGACAAAATATCAGCAGAAGACTCCTTTTAGAAAGAAGGGAGAGGAAGCCTGAAGTGAAGTGAAAATTAATCATATCATGGCTTTCCTCCCTTTCAACCTGGATTCTTCCCCCCACCAAATGGTATTTAAAGTGGGGGGAAAGCCCACCCAATTCTGAGCATGCATCCCCAAATATGGGTTAGATCAGTTCCATTTCACTGTCTTTTTGAGGAGAAACCTCTAATCCAGCCATTTTTTTTAAAATTAAGAATCTTTAGGAAAATTAGGTAGGATGAACTAGAGCTGGTCATGTTCTAAACCTTACATGTCACAAATAGCCTATTTTATCTTTAAGAAAAGTAATTGCAAAAAAGGACACAGTTTTGCATGATCATGTGACCAACCCTGGAAACGTCAGAGAGGAAATCTTTACACTTCAAAGAATTTAGGACTGTTTTAAATGCACTGGGGTTTGTAACAGTTTAAAAAAAAAAAAAAACCAAAAGAAACATTTCAGCCATTTCATAATGTTTAAAATGTGTTACTTCTTCTGTCTCTTCCCAAATATTTTCTGAGAAAGGACAAACATTAACTGGACTTAGTTCTGATTAGTATTTAACCTACCATGGATTTGCTATAGTGAATTTTCTAAATCTATTCTTAGCAGGATCATAGCAGATTACTTTTTCAAATTTTCATTTTATCTGTACAGGCAGTCCCCAGGTTAAGAATGCCTGGGTTACAGACGACCCATAGTTAAGAAGGGAGCCTATTGTAGCAAAATTCAAGTTAAATACACAATGATTAGAGTGAAATACACAGTGGTTCGAATTAATTGCACAATAATACATTATTATACAATAATACTGTTCTGGCTTACATACAAATTATGTATGTAATGAAGCCCTCGTTCTTAAACTGGGGACTACCTGCATTGTATTTCTATAGTTACATATTTAGAACAAAGCAACTTCCAGTGATTTTTGAATTTTTAAAGGGATCAGACATACCGATGAAAAAGACATCTATAGCCATCCTGACTAATCATGATGGCTCCATATTATTCAATATCAGACATCTCTTGAAGGAGTTTTTAGCCTGCTCTTTAGCTGAAAAAAGAGCTCATGGTAGCTTCTATAGGATCAATATTAAATAAGATAGCTCCTGTCCATTATATTATAATTATGACACGAAAGGAAAAAAGGAGGGAGAGGGAAGAGGGAAAAGCAGACCCTGGAACCAAATCTGAAAATATCAATTCTTATGTCATCCAGGTGGACACTGTTCTCATCTCCCTCAACAGCAGCCTGAAAAGGGAGCAAAGGAGATAAGGCTGCCACATTCAAAGGCAGACAAACTCCAAATAATCAGGAAACTGTGTATGAGTGTTGTTTTTGTTCCCTGCTTATGGAACTTCCCATTTGGAGACAAAAATTTAGCCAATATCGTAAACCTGAATTAGACCTACTTTTTTCCTGTTACAGCTATTAGCCTTAATAGTTATCTGGTCCTCCATGTCCAGAGGCAGTGTATCACTGAATGTCAGATACTAAAGACCAGCAAGCACAGATGCTTGTGGACTTTCTGGAGACCCCTGCCTACCACTGCAGGGTAGACTTTAGTTTGTGATCCTTGGTTTGACCAAGAACAAGGATTCTTCTTGTGTCTTCATTCATTCATTCATTCATTCAAAATACTTGTACAGTATGGCCACCCATCCCAAAACCAGAACTCTCAGTGGCTCACAATCACAATATACAAAAGCAACGTCATGCAAAAAATTAAAAACACAAAACAATAAAAAACAGAAACAAAGAAAACAAAGGCCTGGCACCACACCCAAACTCCCTCAATGCAACCTACAACACTCTCTTCCGACTCCAGCTTCACCCTATCCCAACGCGTGGGGGGAAAGCCAGCTCTTCACAGCTTTCCGGAAGGTTAAAATGTGGGGGCCTGGTGGCTCTCAAGGGGAAAGGTGTTCCATAGGGCAGGGCTGTCACAGAAAAGGCGCACTTCCTAGGTCCCGTAAGATGACAACATTTCAGGGAAGGGACTAGGAGTGTGCCTGCCGTACCTGATCTGGCGGGAGGGGCAGATACCCTCAGGGAAAGCCAGTTCCACAAGTAACCTGGCTCTGTGCCACGTAGGGCTTTAAAGGTGATAACCAGTACCTTGAATTGCACCCGGAAGAATGCTGGGAGCCAGTGCAGCTCGAGCAACAGAGATACAACATGGGTGAGCCTGGGGGCGCCCAGCATGGGGCACATGGCCACATTCTGGACCAGTTGTAACTTCTGGGTGCTTTTCAAGGGCAGCCCCATGTTGAGTCCATAGTCGAACCAGGAAGTGAGCAAGCCATAAATGACCACGAGCAAGGTCTCCCAGTCCAGGAAAGGGTGCAATTGGTGCACAAGTTGAATCTGTGCAGAGGCCCCCCTAGCCATGGCTGCCACCTGCTCTTTGAACAGGAACTGCGAGTCTAGGAGGACCCCCAGATTACGCACCAGCTCAGTCTGGAGGAGTGCCACACCATCTAGAGGCAAAGATGACACATCCCCAGCTCCTGGGGGAGCCAAAGCCCCAAAGCCACTCCATTTTGCCAGCATTGCCTGGCCCACGGTGGAGGGGTACAACTGAGCATCATCAGCATACTGATGATATCTGCTCTGTACCATCGGATGACCTCACCCCGCTGTTACATGTAGATGTTAAAGAGGAGAGATGAGAGAACCAAGCCCTGAGGCACCCTGCATTGCAGAGGCCTAGGGCTCGACCTCTCCCCCCAGCAACACTGACTGGAACCAGCCATAGAGAAAGGAGGAGAACAACTGCAGAACAGTGCTTCCTACTCCCAACCCCTGGATCCAGTCCAGAACGACACCATGGCTGATGGTACTGAAAGCCACCATGAGATCCAGGAGGCCAGGACGGCTGCACCACCCCCATCCTGAGCCCTCCAAAGGTCATCGGCAACCACAACCAAAGCTGTCTCAGTACTGAACCTTAGCCTGAACCCAGGCTGAAAAGGGTCCAGATGATCCGCTTCATCCAAGACCCTCTGCAGCTGTGGGCCAACCCCACAGCTCCAACCTAAAAAAGGGAAGTTTGGAGACTGGGCAGAAGTTGTCCTACATCGTTGAGTCCAAGGATGGCCTCTTGAGAAGGAGGCGCACCACCACCTTCTCGTCTTTCTAGGGGTTCCCTTCAGCCTCCACCAAAGAGCTCCAGGAAATATGAACGTGTGTCTTTGATTTACCCTGTTTTGTCCAGCTTTTGAACCAATGCCCATTTGGAACCCCCTTCGCACAGATACGGCCCCGGCTCCAGGGTCAATGATGGAAAAGCTGGAAGGACATCTGGGGTAACTGAGCTTCCTGCGATGCTTGTCCTGGCCATGTTAGCAGGAAGGTTCCGCATTTTCGCACGTGTTGCTGAGCCTTGCAAAAGGCCACCTCCTTGGAACGTTGCACCGGGGCTCTGTGCATACCATCATGGAGATGTTGCCCATATGTGACTTTTCTTGTCTATGAGCTGGCAGAGATATGGCGCCTAACTGCAGGGGTGGGGGCAAGAGCTCTGCTTTTCTCATCCTCTTTTAGGACCACCCCCAACTCCTTTTGCCTGAACCTCCTCCCTGGCCCAGAAGGCAAACCATCTTTGCAGCAGGGAATGAAACAGGAGTGCCCCCATGCAGTCCCAGTCCCTCATCCCAGCTTCCAGCCCATGTCAAAAATGGGGATTGAGGGCACCCCATTTCGATCTTCGTAGTTTATATTCCTTTAAGCTACCATCAATGCGCCTGGCTGCTTTTCCCTGACAATAGAATTCATTATGATGGAAATATCCTCCTGAGGACTGTGGCTTAATTACCTCCTCATTTGCATTTTTGCATATTAATGATTGCAGTGCTGCTTTTTTTTTTTTTTTTTTTTGCTGCAGTGTTTTTCCAAGGCAGAGGGGGAGATTAAAGAAAGAGAGAGAAAGAAGAGGAAGACAATGAAGAAGGGGAGTCTTTTGCTCAGTTCGTGTCTTGATGCCCTCCATTTTCTTCCTCTTCCTTCTCCATAGATGATGCTCCTGTTGAACCACCCCAATGACAAAAGTGTAGAATGAATGAATGAATGAATGAATGAATGAATGAATGAATGAATGAATGAATGAATATATGCACAACGGCTAGTTGCTGGGCAATAGAAAAATTTGCCCTGAGGTTCCTTGGCCTTCACTTCTCCAATATTATGGTCCTCAAGTCTCCTATGTGTGTAAATGATATTGCTTCCTTTGTCTTTGTTGCCTGATATGGCTGGCCATTTCTTCCAGAGGCCTTGTCTCTGTTTCTCCCAAACCCTTCTACTCACTGCTCCTTACACCTAGAACTCCTTCTTGTTCTGTACGCTCCAGAAATCTGCATCTTGAAGGATGCCTGTGCTCCCTCTGACGCCTAGATCTAATTTAATCAATTCCTTGCCTCTTTTATCATCCTGCCCATTCTCATGTACTGTTCCTTGCATCAGGTGCTTTCTCCCACAGTCCTTCATTCTGTTGCCTTTAAATAACTCTGCTACTCCCCCAAAACATCTACACTAATTCTCTTGGTAATCCACATTTCAAACATTCTCCTGGAGCTGAGCCGTCCCTTGCTGTCAACCTTACCAGGTAGACCAGATAGGAAACACGACCAGATGAGCTAGTTCTACTTTATTGTAAAGCTTCATTGACAGAATCTTGCAAGTCTGAAAGTACAATCCTTCCCCCGCCCCCCCCCGTCTCCTTTGCAGCCCAAGAAACTAGGGAGGGTCTCTTCTGAGCCTCTTGCCCTGCCCACTATCCAGTTGCTGGCTATGCTGTCTCTTATCTGACCATTCCCTTGGCAGCATCTCTTTGCCTAGTCTCCCAAGGTCTTTCCCACATACCATTACACTTGCTTCTTTTCTTGGTATCCCTTATGTTTTCAATATCTTTTCAGAACTCAGATCTTGAGATCCCATGTAGAACTCCACCCCGAGGCCTCTTGTCTTTAACAGGAAGGCCATGGCTTTTTGGAAATGGCATGCTTTATATGTAGAGGATTTTACAGCAACTGAGAATAGAGATATCTACAGACTTGGAGGGAGAAGGTTTCAGGTGTAAGAAGCAGCTAGAGAGAAAGGTAACAGGGGTCTGACTCTGAGCAGCAGCTATAACAAAGAAGAAAAGAAACTAGCTGCAGGAGCAAGATGTATTCAGTCCAACTTGAGATCCATCAGGAAGCTGGAGTAGATACGCATAGCTGGAATCCTTGAGCTGGAGAGTCAGTACCTTCCAGCCAGGTTCTCACAAGGGCCTAGATCTCCCTTCCTCTATTGCCTTGAAATCCCTAGATTAGTTCACCAGTTAAAGCAGCAAAGCAACAACCAACTTTCAACCGTGGACTGCAGACTTTCCAGACCAGAGCAATTAACCCATTAAGGTTCTCCATGTTTCTGAAAAGTGGAGGAGCCTGGCCAACACAGCTGGTTCCCGTGGAATAAAAGGTCTTGGGCTCCAGTTTTGATGGAACAAACCCTTGGCTAGAGGTTCTCCACACCACAGCAAATGATTAAGCACTCAGGGGTTCTAGTCCTTGGTGAAAAAAGGCAGAATCTTTTATAGAGATTCAGGAGGGACTTCCAGATGTATGGTGGAGAAAGAAAAGAGTCATTCATAAGATTTGCTTGTAGGGAGAACAGGAGCGAATCCTTTTTCCTGTTTTTTTTCAAAAAGGTTCTTCAAGAGAGTGCTGTTAAATCTGCCCCCAAGCAGGTGGCCCTGTAGCAGGAAAGCAGAAATGGAGAAAACCCATTTCCTTTCAGGGAGTCCTTCTTTTCACAGAAACCCTACAGTTGTGTTCTTACAATATGCTTAACCAGGTGAGTTAAAGTCCCCACAGCTCCCTGTGCATGGCATGCTAAGCTTGGTTAGACTTAACCTGTTAGTTTTGTCTGTGTATATATGGCTTGGCATGTAGCGCACAGTATATGTTTTTTTAATGGTTGAGCGCAGTCTGAGAACACAGAAGATGGGTTAATTCCAGGGGCATCCACAGAGGAAGGGTGCAAAAGTCAACATGTCGGCCACAATTGCACAAGGCAATCTCCCTTTTTAAAATGTGTTGTGCCTACAGTAGAGGTAAAAAAGAGCTGGAGCTTTTATAGCACAGTTGTAGCCTCTCTCTTCACTTTTTTTGGCCCTCTCTTGTGGACGCCCCTGCTTAATTCACTACCTACTCTGTGGTTGGAGGCAATCTGTGTTTCCTATGGCACAATGGTGTTATTGAAACTAGGGCCTGAAGAAAAAACTCTCCTACACATTTTTCCTACCAGTTCTCACTCGGCCTGATGAAAGAAAATTTGCTTTTGAAGATCTCCTTCAAAGGAGAAACGAGTGTTGAGTAAATTCTGTGGATGGAGTCTAGGGTTCTGGAACTTCTTTAGCTAAGAGCTGGTGTCCACCAGTGTCCTGCCTCTTACTGTACCCATTTCTCCCCAGTAGCCTGCAGTCTTCCTGGCTTCTCACACTGCCATTAAATTCCAGAGGAAAGCAGCACAAGGCATTTCCCCAAGAAAGTTTTCAGTTTGGGAGGTGTGAGCTCCCAGGGAGTTAAGGAACAGAAAGGTGTTTAGCAGAAAACAAAGCATGTGAAGTAGCACCCTCTGGTGTTACCAACAATAAAGTCAACTCAAAGATACCATCCAGAAAAATTCAGAAGAGATTCCAAAGCACTTTGAGAGAGGGGTTTAAAAATAGGGAGCTTTTTTGTAAGGGAAGAAAGCTTTCAAGAAGCTGGTAGACAGATCTTGTGGGAGCATGAATTGAAACCTTCCTAGATGTGGACTGATAGCCATAAGGAGCGTGTAGGAGGAGAGCCGTGTTAGTCTATGGTGGCAAAAAATCAGGAGGCATCTGGTAGCACCTTTTCTGCCTGACCAATTTGATTAAAAGCCATCAGTTTCCATGAGCTGTGGCTCATTTCATCAGATGCATAATATAGATGGTGATGTCATAGATGTATAGATCTATGCATAAGATGCATGGATGCACCTAATGAAGTGAGTCTCAACTCATGGAAGCTGATGCCTTCTAATAAAATCAGCCAGGCAGAAAAGGTGCTACCAGACTCCTCCTGATTTTTTTTGCTACAAGGAGCAGGAACAAACTTAACCATCCACCCTCAACCTACATTCCCTTGTTTCCCTGCCATCAGGTTTTCTGTTCTTATGTCAAACTTGGTTAAAGTTTCTCCTCCCCTTTACCCATCATACAAGCATCTGTCTCTCCAAGGGTTGCAGTTGGGGTTGGTGTAGTGGAAATAACACAGTGTGACAAACCAGCTGAAAAGATGGCTTGCCAAACAATGGGTCCCAAAGCAGAGGACGCGATGGCCACCTTCCTCACTCTGTGGCTCTCCTTTGCCCCCATCTCTTCCTTCAGCCCTCTTATCCCAACCTAGGACAGTATCAACAACGTTGAGTGTGCAGATTAGAGCCACTTCAAACTCCAACTCCCTAATCCCACGCATGTATTATAACTAATTCCACAGTTGCAGCCTCAGGGGATGTAGCAAGTCAAGCCAGAGTCTTGATCAATCCAGCCCAATACGCTTGAGACTGATTTGCAGCAGTCTTTTTGAGTCACGGCCAAAAATGTGTGTTTCTTGTAACCTTGTTCCACTGAAGGTTGCACCTGGGAACATCTGAGATGCACGTATTTATTTATTGGGGAAAAAATGGTTGCTGCTTTTTATATGTCATGAGCACACATTCTTCTTAAAAAGATCCGGAGACACCTTTGGGTTTAGATGAACAAGTCTACCTAGTCCAGCATTCTCTGTGTTATAGTGACCAGTGGTGTGGATTTGGGAAGCTTATTTTATTTATTGTTATTTATTTATTATTACATTTGTATGCCGCCCATCTCCCCCAATGGGCGATTCTGGGTGGCTCACAATTAAAAATCAAAAGCTGATAAACAAAATACCCCATAAATAAATACTCAATCCATTAAAATCCACTATAAAACAAACCCTATAAATACTAAAGACATTCAAGATGACGGGGGGGGGTCATCATTTACCCCACAAGCCACTTCCACTGATGCGAGCCCCCATCCAGTCCCCAGGCCTTCTGGCATAGCCAGGATTTCACACCTTTCCTAAAGGCCATGAGAGAGGGGGCACACTGCACCTCAAGAGGAAGATTGTTCCATAGAGCGGGGGTCATGGCAGAAAAGGTCCTCTTCCTAGATGCCACCAGTTGAAATTCCTTGACTGGTGGGATCTGCAACATGCCCCTTCTGCTGGACTGAGTGGGGCGGGCTGAGATGACCGGGGCGAGGCAGTTCCTCAGATAACCTGGTCCTGTGCCATAAAGGGCTTTAAAGGTGATGACCAACACCTTGAATTGGACCTGGAAGCAAACTGGCAGCCAATGCAGCTCGTGTAACAGTGGTGTTATATGTGCCCTCCTAGGGGCATTCAGAACTGTTCGCGCTGCCGCATTCTGCTCCAGCTGTAGCTTCCGGATACTCTCCAAGGGTAGCCCCATGTACAGCACGTTACAGTAATCCAGCCAGGAGGTGACCAGGGCATGAGTGACTGTGTGGAGGGCCTCCTGATCAAGGAAGGGGCACAACTGCCACACAACAAAGCTTATAAACCAGTCAGATGAGGAATTGCCCTCTTCCATTGTCACTTCCTAGCAGCTTGCATTTAAAGTATGCCTCCTTCTTTCAGCCAAGATCAAGAGGGCCTGATCCGCCATGAACGTATCTAGCTCCCTTTAAAACCGTCTAAACCAGGGGTTCATAAACCCTTTGCCATCACACCTCCCCTAAAAATCCAAACCCCAAATGAACACAAATAACCAATGAAAACAATACAACGAAACTTTATTCTTAACAAAGAAGTTAAGAAATAAAAAAGCAAAGGTACACCTCACAGTTTGGGAAATACTGGTCTAATATTAGTCTTTTGCATTGTACTGCATTGCACTAAAGTTAATTTATCATCTATATTGTCTTTCCCAACATAGAATCTCCCCATGTATTGTGACTCAAACACTTTGAGTTTCTAGCCAACATATCTGGAAGGGGGCAGGTTGCCGCTATCTAAATTGGTAGCCTTCTCTCTATCTGAAGGCAGTGAGTTACAATACATTAACACTTTGTTGTAAGAGTCATTTCCGAGGCTGATAATGGTTCTGGAGACTTTCTCATTATCAGCAAAGAAACTCACCTTCTAGCTGTATCATAGGAAAGCTGATAGAAAGGAAATCAGAATGTCTCTACTCTAATGTACAAGGAGACATATTGGTTGGAAAGGGGAAATACTTCAGTTGCTGGAATTCTTGTAACTCCACCTCTTTCATCTCAACAAATCTTGCTAAAGAGAACTTGGTGAGAATCTTGCTTGGAAAGAATCACTTTTGGTTTCAGACAGCTGCCAGACAGCCTCATGCTTGTTTTATGGAACTAAATAGAGGGCCCATAATTCACAAGTCTCCAGTAAATCAGAGAGAATGTTATAACAAGAGATTTACATCAATTTATGCCATTTGTGTCAATTTATATTATTTATTTGAGGGCATTATTACACAAATGATGTAAATCACAATGGATATGTGGTGGGTTGCCTATGAAGCTGCTTCTATCCAGGTGCAATAAATCAAGATTTACTGTGGATATATGTTGTGTAAAGAAACAGCTCCTAAAACTCCCACCATTTAGTCTGAATGGATGAAAAAGTTTTAACATTGGGAGAAAGAAAGAACAATCTTTTTTCTTTGTCTGCATTTTCCCTGACACGTTTAATTTTGTATATCTCTATCATGCCCCCCCCCAACAAACATTTTAATTTTGCCTCTCAAGAAACATGGTCTAGGCTCATAGTAATTTTGGCTGCCTAGCAACAACTACACAGAGACAAGGGAAGGGGGGCTAGAATGATGAAAGTGGGATTACACCGTTGGGAAGTAAATCCTGCGCCTTTTGTATGTACATTGTGCCACGCATATATGTACAAAAGGGGTGAAGCTTGCTTAACCATGGTGCAAAGCTCCTTTCATCATTTTGATGAAAGGAGCAAGATCCTATGGATACTCCCATGACCACCTTACTTGCATGCCTTCCACCTTCACAATATATTTCTCAAAGTTTTGTGACCAGACCTTATAACTTCTAAAGCTCTGTATCAGTGTTTCTCAACCTCAGCGACTTTAAGGTGGGTGGACTTCAACTCCCAGAATTCCCCAGCCAGCCATGCTGGCTGGTGAATTCTGGGAGTTGAAGTCCACCCACCTTAAAGTTGCCGAGGTTGAGAAACACTGGTCTATATGCTAAATGTCCATGCATTTGGGGCAGATGTAGGGGATCTCAAGAAAATTTTGTTTTAGGACTTCAGAAGCCTCCACTATGGACTAATGAATCTAGACTTCTTGATGTCTGAGAAGACCTGGGGTGCCCCCTGCTGGCCATGATGGGAAAGGATGCCCTTTTTAATGACCGAAAACCATCTTAGCTGTTCACAAGAGGGAGAAATCCAAAATTCACCTCGGAGTTTAATACTTTACTAACTCAAATGGCACAAAAGAGTGGTGCAGTTCTTCAGCTATTCTCATCAGGCAAAACATGTCAAAAAGCTAACGAGGGATGGGGCAAACAACTCTTGGGGAATGCTGGAAGGAACCAAATACTGGCATGGCTAATTCTAACTTTGCGTTCAGTTCACTGTTGGTAATCATCTTGGGACTGACGTCTGTCTGCAGACCTCATGGCCAAACAGCTGGCCTAGATTTTAACTTGCTGCTTCAGAAGCATCCATGCGAAGGGGAGTCTAAAAAGTCAAGATGACATCACAGCCATGTGATAAAAGCTCTGTCCTTTTTAACAATACAGCACATATCAAAAGAGGAAGAGGCTTTGATGGTGTGGTTTCAACTACCATGCTGACTTTTTTGGACCCATCCTGTGGATACCAGTGTGCTACTTCCTCATCACCTATTTTTAATAACCTCTTGCCTATTGAAGAGCTCTGGAAATGTAGAGGAATTTAGAGGTGACCTTGAGGAAGAAAGGAGGGAGCTATAGGAAGGAAGGGAGGGAGGGAGGGAGGGAGGGAGGGAGGGAGGGAGGCATTAAGGGGAATTGGAGAAGTGATTGCACAGTCCAGAGATTGAAGCAAGTGTGAGAAAAAGACTCAAAATAACCCTGCCTTGATTATGTTTGGTATAAGATGGGACAGAGGAGAATTTGGACAGACTCTCAAGATTCTTAAGCTGTACCCTACAACAAAGAAGTAGCATTCCTGGAATTCTTGCTGTATCTCTTCCTTGACCTGGCCTACCTCACAGGGCTGACAAGAAAACTCCTTTATGCTATTTGGGTTGGTCCCAAGACTAGCTGTGCCCATAACAAGCCACAATAATATCAAACTGTCATTCTTACACTAATGATACAATTATTATGGGCTTGTGTCATGATGTTTGATACAAATCTGAGAGACACATCATTTGCATAACGATGTCATGGTTCATATGTCATTGTTTGCCCCCCCCCCCCCCCGCCCTAATGCCCATGCCTAACAACATCCAGGATAAATGCTTCCAAGAAAGCAAAATGCTGTAACCAGGAGCCAAGTTTGACTAAAGGGCATCTTTATCTTGTTTAAATAAAGTTATTAGCCAACTACGGATGTTAGCTGGTAGAATTTCCCTCTGGGTACAGCAGATGGCTGCATTAAAGTGCAATCCACCAGTCCTTGAGCTGGCAGAAAAATATGCCAGCATAACATTTGCTACCTGATGGCTGATCCCTGTGCTGTGTCAGTAACTGGGATACAGAGTGCTCCAGTCTTTACAGTTCCAAAGTGAGGCAAATTAAGAGAAAATGATTGGTGGATTCCCCTGATTTCATTTCCCCTTCCCCAAACAACCACCCATCAGTACAGGTAGTCCTCACTTAGTGACCACAATTGGGACCAGCAACTCCATCACTAAGCAACATAGTCGCTAAGTGAAACATTAATTGACCGCAACGAACTTATGACATCACTTCCCATTTGGTCATTAAGCGAGACACCATGTGACCATGATTTACTATTTTACTGCCGGCTTCTCCATTGACACTGCTTGTTCGAAGCTGGCTGTGAAGCATGCAGATGGCGATCATGGGACTGCAGGATGCTGCATTGGTGGTAAATGTCTGCTGTTTGCAAGGTGCCTGAATCTCAATCATGTGACAAGGGGGAACACTGTGATGGTTGTAAATGCAAGGACTGGTTGTAAATTTACTTTTTCAGCACCGTTGTAGCTTTGAACAGTCACTAAACAGTGCAGTTGTTAAGCAAGGTCTAGCTGTATCCTTAATGAATGATAGGGCTAGGCTGGGCTGTGTGGTTGTAGGTGGGTGCTTTAAATAATGGATTTAGCCACTTGTGAAGTTGCCTGACAAGCAGGTCACAGGTGTGGAGATGCTAATTCTGAATACAGGTTTAGTGTTCTTCCAAGAGTGCTAAACCAACATGCAAATATAGCTTGGCTGACAGGGTGCAGAGGACAAGCATGGCCTGGTGTGAAGTAGGAGGGAGCTCTTCTGAGGTGTCAAGATAGCAACTGTTAAACCATGCTGAAAAAACAGATCTAGTGCTATTTCAAAAAGCATCCAAAGTGTATATAGAAGGACACTTCATAAGACCTGACAAACACTTCAGAAAGGACCAGTCGGGTATTGCAAGGGCAAATGTCTCTGTAGAAGCTAGGTGTCCAGCCTCTCCTGCAGCTCAAGCCAACAGAGCCATAGGAGGCAGTGCCCAGCGACAGGACGGAAGGGGGCATGCCTGCAGCAGCCTCAAGTGGCCATTAGGAGCTTAGCAGATGCCAACCCTTCTGGTGGTGAATTGTGCCAGATCGTATACATGGCAGAAATTGTGTTGGAAGAAAAGAGGAAACACTCCTTTAAACCAGGAACATCAAAATGTAACTTTAAGCTGCCTCAGCTGTGGGCTGGGCATGAGATGAAGACACATAAGAGAAAGACATGTAATAAAAGTTACCAGGGCATGTCTGGGATGTGGTTAGGGGAAAGTCAGGATAAATCCCTCCTTTCTTATTCTAACGTGTACTTCCATCCCTCTACAGCAAAGGACCTTCTCAGCTTTCCCCCAAACAGTTTCCATTGGCAACTTTTCATGCATTCTCCCCTGGTCTAAGTAAAATGACCCCCAAAGGTCTTCTGTTTTGGGGTGTTCTGGTTGAGGGGTCACAGGCTTAGCTGAAGCCCCATTAAGTTGGTGGAACTCAAGATAAAAAGTATTCCGAGAAGCTGGTGGAGCGTCCTGATGGTGGAATGTCCGGAAGGGTGGAGTTTGGGGCGGGGAGCGAAGAGCACGGGAGAAAATCTCCCACGTGTCCCATGCATCTCCCAGCCATTTCTGATTCCTTGGATGGCAGCACTCCATATTGAGGGCAACCCTTTTCCTTTCCCTTCCATCGATGGCATCTCTTTAGGTCCTCCTTTTCAGCAGAATCTTTCAGTGGGATTGAGGATGATTTTTTTCAACATTATTATATAATATTTTTTAGGCAACGGTTGTTTTATATATTTACTGTTTTATTAGCTTGTGGTACGCTGCCCAGAGTCACTTTTTGTGAGAGGCAGCCATATAAAATTGATAAACAGATAGATAGATAAATAAATAAATAAATAAATAAATAAATAAATAAAACGATCTACTGTTTATCCATTTCTAAATGAATTTTAACTATGTTATATGGGCTGTGTTCACACCACATGCTTTACCCAGGACAGGTAAGGACGTAGAAGATGCATTTGTCCAAAATGCTAAGGAAGCTTGGTTAGCATTAAGTTTAATAAGATGTTTGATAAGTACTTATTTTGAACTAACTGAATTCCTTACCTGCTGGCTCGATTCCCACAATTTGCTAAATCCAAAACCCCGATTAACAAAGCACATATAAGTGTTCATATAAGGTGCTATGCCCAAATAAAGAGCTCATATCATAGCTTAAGGTGATGGCCTGATTTATCCAACTTGCTAAGGCAAAGGATGGATATCGACAATATTCCAAATTACAAACCACCTAATCCCATTTAGCCTAGACCAAACTGCAGGGACTAGTGCAGGCAGTCGCCAGAAGTCAACACTGACTCGAAGGCATGCGTGTGTGTGCACACACACACACACACAAATCTTAGGTGAATATTATATTTAGTTTCCCTTCAAATAAGTCCCAAGGAATAAATAGAACTTAGTTCTGAGTAAACGTAGACGGTAAAGTTTTCAGAAATAAATATTGCTGGTCACCTAAGAAAACTTTGCTTAGACCATCTTTTTAATTGACCACAAATGTTTAGACTGCAGTTTTCTGATTGTTCACTCAGAAGAAATTCCTGCTTCATTACTCTCAACTCTGGAAGACTGGATCCTATCATTAAAGGGTTGGTCAATAAATTAAATCTTGCAGCTAGCTAATGACTGCAAAAAATAGTCTACCTTTTAAAAGTAGCTTGCTTTTCAGGCTGTGGCCTGAAACCAGGTTTTAGAAAAATTTATTAGATGTATATCCTATCTGTTGTTCAGGAGCTCATGGTATTATACATAATGGTCCCTCCTTTCCCACCCACCCCCAACGATAGCCCTGTGAGGTAGGCTGGACTGAGAGAGAATGACTTGTTCATTGCACAATAAGCTTGTTTGATTTTTTTTCCTGCAAGAAAGATGAGATTCAATAAATTAATGTGTCTGGGGTTGTTGTTGTTGTTCAGTCGTTAAGCTGTGTCCGACTCTTCGTGACCCCATGAACCCTGTCGCGCCAGGCCTCCCTGTCCTTCACCGCCTCCCTGAGTTTGCTCAGTTTCATGCTCATTGCTTCAGTGATGTTCTCTAACCATCTCATTCTCTGCCGTCCCCTTCTCCCTTTGCCTTCCATCTTTCCCAGCATCAGGGTCTGGACCCATTAATTCCTGGCAAATAGAAGGGGTAGAAATGGAAGCAATGTCTGGGGGTAAAATTGTGGAAAACAAGGTGCAGAGTCTTGCCACAAGATGGCAATAGCTACCAAGAAATTTAAGAAACTATTAGGGTTAAGAGACCTGAAAGAAAAGTTAGGAATAGATCATCATGGAGAAAATCTATTTATGTGGTCACTAGGAGTTGAAAACAACTTGGTGGTGCATAATCAATCAATTAGGGTTAAAACTAATAGGTGCTGCAATGGTTTCCCTTAATTCCTCGTTACTCTAATTATGTACCACAGATCTTAGAGGGCAAAGAAAAGATTTCAAAGCATAAACTCCTGTGTCAGATTCAGAATGCGTGTTTTAAGAGAAGATGCATGCTCCTAAAGAAAAGTGAAAGGACACCCTGCAATTTTAGCTGGAAAAGCTCTGTTTGGCTCTGTTTGCTGGCCATGCTTAACTGAATCATAGAGAGGGCCTCGTATGCCGTCTGAACGCCTAACCCAGGCAGCTGATCCAGACCACCAATACTTTTAGCCTGAAGTAACCCAGGAGGCATTTGAAGTGAAAGTCATTTCGCTGGTCAGCCTGTTGTGAGAATAGCATAGTCAGAGTTAATTGCTCCTTCCTCCTCTTAGACAAGGCCTTGCAAAAAGGGAGCTGTTGCCAGGGATCTATCCACAGGTGGGGTCAAAAAAGTTAAGATGGCAGTTGTGACTGTGTGATCAAGGCCCTGCCTCCTCCTTCTCCTCCTCCTCCTCCTTATTATTATTATTATTATTATTAAAATTTTATGTAGCTGCCCATCTCATGTTCATGACTGGACGGTGTACAATAAAACAATCAAGTAAACAATTATAAAACAACAATATAAGACAACAATTAAAACAATTTAAAACAGTTTAAAAATGCATTGCAGCATAAAAAGGGAGGATGGCTTTGATCACATAGTTGTGGCAGCCATCTTGATTTCTCTCTCTCTCTCTCTCTCACACACACACACACATACACAGACACCCCTGGCGGTTGCAGTTGTAATAAATGACCTGCCTGTGGCTACCGTGGGGGCGGGTAAGCAGTGATACACTGTAATTCGCCTACTGTGAATTTTTTTTTAAAGGGGTGTGTGTGGGGACACAGGGAAATAAGTCTCCCTACTTTCTGTGCAGCAGCTGGCAAGTAATTGGGCAAGTTGGGTGAATATGGCCTTTGGGAGTATGTCAGGAAAATGGCCAGTCTACATAAATTACCTGGACCACTTGATTGGAAAGAAGTTCATCCAGAGCAGGAACTCACGCAGAGTTGCTGCAGGCAACCTCCTCAGAAAGCAGGTCACTGCTTTGTCTCTTTCTGCTGGAAATAACTGAAGCTGGGGTGGGAAACTGCATCCCGTGGACCCAGGCCTCTCAGTCTGGACATCCAGGCTTGTGCTGAGCTGTTCCCGCCGAGCCCTAAACAGAGATCCCACTTTACCCATCACTCTTAATTAAGTCAGGTACAGCAGACGCATTCTCACAACATGCAAAACCTGCTTAGGGTTTAATCTTGGTTAGTTTTTCCTGACTTAGTGTTGCCACTGTCTAATGTCTCGTGCAAGCTGAGAAAAGAGAGTAATTCAGCAAAGACACGACGTGGGCAGAGGGAAGGCAGCCATCGTGTAATTGGTCCTGCTCTGTTTCCCAGCTTTAGACCGAGGCAGGGAACCTTGAGTTGGGGAAGGCGCCTGGAGGCGAGTGCTGTCTCTTCTCCTGCTGCAAAGTGACCCAGCGCCAGGGATATGGGGCTTTCCTTACTGTGGATGAGATGACCGTGCCCGTTTCTAGGACCAGAGGCCAAACAGAAAGAAAGAGGTCCACGTTCCAAATGGCTAGGTGGCGCTGTGACTCCAGCAGAGCTGCACCACCTCACCCATGTCCGGGACCCTCCATTTCAGCCATTTCCGACTCCTCTCTCTCTCCCCCACCCCCCATGCCTCCCAGCCCACGCCCTGCAGGCGAACGTGGCCTCGTGCCTGCAAACGGTGGCTGAATTGCTTCCTTCTAAATGACCCCTTTGGAACATCTGATTTCCGAAAGGAGCAAGGGTCTGAATGGCAAGGTCACAAGGGAGGTCAGGCTGAAAGGTCAAAGGTGGTGACACGGAGGGAGGACGCCAGATGCCAGCAAGTCGTTGGGGGGCTGGGGGTGGGGTGGAGAAGCTAAGTGGAGAGTGTGTACGCGTGTGCATGCTGTGCATGTAGGCACCAAGAAAAAGAGGGGTCTGCTTTGTTTGCAAGGTGTCGTTTCAAACAGGAGGACTTCAGAGGTGGGACTGGTCTGTCCCTTGAAGACGCTTGGTGGCCTGCGACCCCTACCCAAAGTTTCTTTCAGGCCAGAGATCGATGACCCTTCATGGTATTCATGGAAAACCCTCTTCCCCTTTTAAGCTTCTAGATCTCATTCTTTAAAAATGGCCCGTAGGACATGTCTGGGGAAGGGAAAGGGAGCGTGCTACAGGGCTGAAATGTAAGATGCATGAGTGTGCAACGGGCCAATGGGACAAACTGCACGACCACCGTCAGGTTCTGACCTTGGACTTGCAAACAACTCATTTCTGAGATTCCTGTTGCTGGTGTCGGTAGACGCTGGCAGGATGCAGAGTATAGCTTCCCATCCAGCTTCATCCCTTCTGATTTTTTATTTCAAAGAAATGCTGGTGGGCAGCGTAGGAGAGGAAGTTTGGCTGCATCCGTAAGTCATGTTTAGCAGAAGCTACTTCAGGGGGATGACAGTTAGCGGGACTCGATAGCCAAATGGATCCGCCATGTGCAGTGGCAGTCTGCCCTGGACTACTGTGAGCAAACAACAGAACTGCTTTCCGGCCTCCCTTGCAAACATCCTGGAGGCCTCTGCTAAGATGCTTTTGAAGGGACGATGCCTGATGAAGTGAATCCTTGCTGCTCCTCCGTGGAGGGTAGGACTGTTAGGGGATAATGCACCCATTCAACACTAGAGGGCGCAGCAGGGTAGGCTCCTGGATCCAATTGCAGGTGCTTCGTCGTTTTGAACCCTTCCTAGTTTTGAGAAATAGGTTTGGGGGGTGTGGTGAGGTCTGAAAAGGGAGATCAGCAGATGCATGGAGGATGCTGACCCATCCTAAGGAGCTCATAGCGTGCTGATGGTTATGCAGCTCAGCTGGTCCCTTTCTTCCCCTGGCAGCATGAGACTTCTTTCTTTTACTTTTAGATTAGCCACGAGTCCTCCGTTTATTTCTGTGATTTTAAATCAGCATGCACAACTGTTACAAAATCAGTCTCTTCTTTTGTCCCCTTCTTTGGCAATGCAAAGGTGGCTGCTCTGCGAGCAGGAATACCTGCCGATGTGGCACCTCTGTTTATGGAATTCAGCAAATTGAAATATGCATATTTTAAAAAGATCTGCAGCATGATTGATTCAAACTTGTAGAACGCAATTTAAAACCTAACTTTAGCCAGAAATTAAGTGGCCTTAGATTACTTTGCTAAACTGCTCTTCTTTTCAGCTTCAGTTTCTTTCCCCATCTGTAAAATGGGAGCAACAATACCAGACCAAGTTACTGAAATGCTGGCATAGACTTTTCTGAGAGAACAGATGTTGGAATACTTGCAATATGGATCCAGATGTTTACAACCCTACTGCCACTGGAATATGGGAGCACAGTTTTGCTATCCTGACTGATAGCCATTGGTAGATCAAGCCTCTTTTCTGATCTTGCTTTAGAAAGCCATCTAAACTGAGGGCAACCACTGTGTCCTATGGCAGTGAGTTCCACAGATAAACCCTGTGCAGCGTGGGGAACTGCTTTTCCTTCGTCTGTTATGGATCTGCGGCTGAATATTATGATTATTGATTCAGCATTCAAAAAGATGTCCACAATCTTCTCTCTATTCACTTCTCAGCCACATTTCCCATTACAGTCATATCTGATCTTTCTTCCAGGGAATTCAAGACAGTGTATGTAGTTCTTCCCTTGCCTGTGAAGTGGGTGAGATTAGAAGAAGGTGATTGTCCTGGTAAATCCAGAGACTTTCCTCAGTGAGAATTTTTAACCTGATCTAGGGTTAAAACTTAACTTAAAACTCCTTACCATCATTTTACAGACCTCTGCCGTTCATCCCTCCTAAGCTTTAGCTGCAATAATAGAAAATAGAAATGGAAGGGGTCTCAAAGTCCAGCCCTTGCTGGTGCTTAAAATGGCTACCTAGCTTCAGCTTTATCTGCAAAGAAGGAGAGACTGCCCTTTTCCAGTATATCTTTTATCTTTATTTTTTATGCTTTATAGGTAGTCCTTGTTTAGTGACTGCCTCATTTAGTAACCATTCACAGTTACGACGGTGATGAGACAGTAACTGCGACCAATCCTCGCATTGATGACCTTCGCAGATCTGTAAAGCAAAGGAAAGCTGAAGGAAGAACATAAGCCAGTTGTGGTTTCACTTAGAGACCACTTTGCTTAATGACTGAGTTGCTGGTCCCAATTGTGGTTGCTAATGAGGACTATCTGTATTGATTTTATTGTAATTTCTTTGTTAAATTGTTATGAGCCACCCAGAGTCATCCAGAGTTGGGTGGCATACAAGTTTTATATATTATCATCATGATCATGATCATGATCATCATCTGTCTCCTCTCTACTGGAAAATACTGCTTCTTAATTTTTTTCCTTGTCCCTGGACCTGTTGGTTCCCCTCCTTCCAGTTGGAGAAACAGAAAACAAATTTGCTCCGTCAGAACCCTGAATGGTCTTCCCTCTTGGTGGAAAAACCGTAAACCTGCACTGGTCAGGATTGGGGTGGTGGTAAGAAATTGGTGGGCTTCTTTTGTTCTTCCTATTGCTTCCAAAGTTTGGGAGAAGAAATGTTTCCACATTTGGCCTGGCATGGTTTCCAAAGCTGGAAGGGCATATTGGAGAACCTCTAGAATAGTGTTTCTCAATCTCCACAACTTGAATATGTGTGGACTGGGGAATTCTGGCTGGGGAATTCTGGGAGTTGAAGTCCACACATCTTAAAGTTGCCGAGGTTGAGAAATACTGCTCTAGAAAATGGGCTTCCCAGTTGCATTTGACCTCTCTTAGATCTTCTCAAGTAACCTGATTCTTGATCCCACCACTACTGGAGCACCATCTGTGGCAGAAAGCATAAACAGATCTCCTTTGATCTCTGAGCTCTCCTCAAATATCCAATGAATGCCCACTTCACTTGCATTGAGACTCATGGTTTCTATCATCAAAACTCATCAAACACATTGCACCGTTCTGTTTTTTTGGTCTCCAGGCTGTTTTCTTCACTAACAGGAAAAAAAAGTCAGAAACAGTGCTGAGGAAATAGGGGAGGGTCAAAATAGAGGACAACATAATTGAGAACCCAGGAAAAGGGTAGACAAATGTTTTGGGATATTTGGGGTACTGACAGCAGGGCAGGGATGCACACACAAAATGGCTGCCACATGTTGTCTTTTCACAAAATGGCTGCTATGGTGGGCAAGGTCCTTTACAAAACACTTGTTTTCCCAGAAAGCAAACTTGGGAGGGGGGTCCCCATTCCTTTCTCTTGCAATGCTTTCTACCAACTTTTGTTTTGCTACATTTTTTTTCTAGGTAGGTGGTCACACTTCCAAAGAGAATATCGATCTATAGCAATTTAGTATTTTCCAATTTTTTCTATGAATGTCTGTGGGGTCCATGTGGGGCCCAGAGATATCCTCAGAAAGAAAGATGAAGTTAGTGGCTGATGTTCTGCTTTCTACAGCATTTTTAAAATTTAAAAGTATATACAAATTAAGCAAATCAGCGTGTGGAGGCACGCTGTTTCCTGCTTGCACTAAGTTATCATCCTGGCAATTCTATGAATGGGGAGGGAGAATGCACAATCAAAGCTTTTATCCGGAAGACTCTATTAATGAGGAAAAATGCCTTTAATTAGGGGCACCTTGCTTCTCTAATTAATTGGGTTGCCTTTCTTTGCACTTTTCCCAGCTCTGCAGTATCTTTTGGGAGATGGGACAATCAAATCTGTGCATGCCGTTTCCCAATAGTTTCATACATCATTCTGCAGAATTGCACTTGGGTATTTTTTTAATGTCAAGATGGGATCTTCATCCAGGCTTTTCTGTGCAATGGTAGTTTAGATGGGTGGAGAGTTCCTTTGCTTCAGAACTTGGATGATCTTAATTATGCAGGAGGGAATTTTAAAAAATGGCCTCTCCTTGGTGCTGACAAAATATTTATTAGTTGCTCCAGGATAAATGTTATGTAGGGCAATATATAAATGTCTGAAATAAAAGAGGTAAGCCATCTTGGGCAAACTACACTGAAGGGAGACTGCTAAGTTGGCACAGTGGACGGGATGTTTTCAAGACAGTTATCCCCATATTATAGATGGAGCAACTGATGCAGAGTGAAAGAGAAAAAAAGGTATCTAAAGTCACCAAGATAGTCTATAACTACAACATTATACGGAAGGGTCTCTGTGGTTTGCTGCTCAAGAGCCCTGACATGTTGGTCAATCCTGATGGCTTCTCTCCACAGCTCCTGATTCAGGAGTACGAGGGGGGAAATGGATGGAGGTTGCCTTGGCAACGGGAGCTGGTCAGCATCTTAGTGACCTCTGATACTCAGAAGAGACCTTTTCCCTGCCAGGGTTCAGAAAGGTCAATTGATTGCATTCAAATGAAAAAGGTCACTGCAGAACTCGGATCGATGGGCCTGTGCATACATGGAAGGAGGCAAAGGAAAAGGCCGCACAGCTTGGTGAGAGAAAGCAAAATGGAGAGAGAGGTTGAGGGATTTGAGGTGGGTTTCCTTACAAAGATGTGATTCTGAAACGGTTGGTCAAAGGTGAAGATCTGGGCCAGGTCTCCTTAGGTCAGTCAGGACTTTGGAGCTGGTCTGGTTTTCCCCGGGTCCCTGTGCAAAAGTCCCTCCATGTCTCTTGGCCACATCCTGGGGCAGTCTAACTCTGAAGATCAGCAACCATGCTCTGCTTCTGGTTCCTTCAGCAAAACTTTTCTTCTTAGGAATGATGGTTATTATTCCCCAGGAGAGCTGAGTAGCAATGTTCAGTTCCCAAGAACTGCATTCTGGTCAACTATCATTGGGAACAGGGTGGCCCTTGCTCTCACCCAGCTACGTCTCTTGCTAACCTGCGTGCCCAAATGGCCTTTCTCCATAGCAAGAACCGTGGAAAACTGTAGTCACCTGGGATGATGGTTGTGTTGGTTAAGGCCGATAGAAATTGGGATCTTGCAACATTTGGAGAGCCGGTTTTCCTACCTGGATTTTCAGCTTGCCTAAAACCAGCATACAGTAAATTTGTAGAATATTAAAACTGGACCTGCATCTTGGGATTGTAGTTCATGTGCTTGACGGATGTGTCCTGTATTCCTGGTGGAACGTTAGCTGAACATTTCTTACAGTAAGAGGAGTTCATTTAATGGGACCACCTAGTGAAGGAGGTAGCAAATGCCCTTCACTAGATGGCTTCAAGCAGGGGCAGGAAATCATCTGTGGAGGACCCCTTAATTTGGATTCCTATGCTGAGCAGAGAACCCCTCTCCATGGCCCCTTCTAACCATGTCTTACAGGGCACCAGGACTAGGTTAAACTTAGTACAGGGAGCTAACACAAATAAGAAGATGGAGTGTTAAGAGTAAGTCCCATAGCAGTTGCTGGATCCTGAGCAAAGATTGTGCCGACACCAGCAGAAGTAGGAGCAGCTGTCAATAGAATGGACCTTGGGAAAGATTTGTACAGCAGAACAGTCTATATCAGTGTTTCTCAACCTTACCAACTTTAAGATGGGTGGACTTCAACTTCCAGAATTCCCCAGCCAGCACGCTGGCTGGGGAATTCTGGGAGTTGAAGTCCACCCATCTTAAAATTGTCAAGGTTGAGAAACACTGCTCTATATGCAGCTTGTGGGTTTTCCATCACTGGAGATCTTTGAGGAGCTTGGACAGCCACCTTTGATGGATGGTTTAATTGATTTTCCTGCACAATGCAGAGGGTTGGACTAGATGATCCTTGTGGTGCTTTCCAACTCTATAATTCTATGATTCCATAAATACTTTGGATCTCTATAGAAAGACTGAAAGCTACCTTACTCTTGATCCATGTAGTCCCATTCTGCTTCTTCTGGCTGCAGCTCTGTTATTCAGTCCTTCCCATTACATCCTACCTGAACTTCTATTATAACTGGGGACTCTAGGACAAGTCTTCAATTGAAAGGAAAGCAGGATGTGCTCCCACAGATCCTGCGGCCCTGAGTTCCACGGGTTTCCCTGCTTGGGTTTTTACAACAGGGTAAAATAGTTTGTTGTTCCAGTGTTACAGGAATCCAAGCCATTGTTTCAGCATGTTGTGAGAACCAGCCTATCCTATTAAGCCATTGTCGTGGTTTATTTGCTTGGGTACAACATGCTGGTACTGTATTTGTGTTTCTTACACTGGGTTTACTGTGTGATTTAATTCGTTTACAGTATTTCTAGACCACCCCAAACGGTACAGTTTGGTGGATCCAGCCTCGGCTTGTGAAAATCCTTTCTTCTGAGACCTATGTTAATTCTACTTTTTTATTATCACAAAGGTGAGGAGATCTCTGGATTTCTGTCTTCTGCATTATCTTCTTCTGGACTGCTTTTCCTTGTTTTGCCTTCCGCATGCTCTCCATGGGGGTGCCTGTCAGGGCAATTCTTACTGTGGTTTCTCTGCGTCTCTTTGCCTGCCCGGTCGATCCTCAGACAGATTCCTTGCCTTGCCTCGTGCGCTATTTCTTGTGCATTGATTTTCTTCGAGTAAATGAGTTTGCATGGATCATTCAGCAGGGAGGATGGGATGTCCGTTGGGCAAAGCAGACTGCATGGACAGAAGCCAGCAAGGCTGGGGGCTGTGGTGGTGGTGAGGGACGGCGGGGGTAGGAAGTGAGAGAGAAAGAGACAGAGAGAGATGAATAGTTAGGATCAATGTGCTGGGTGTGAAGTGAATTAATGGAAGTCATGGATGTTGGGATGAAGAGGCAAGGGGGTTCCTATGGGACTTAGATGTGGCCAGTTCCAATCCAACTAGGAGGTCTGCCAAACCAAATACAGAGACATTTGTTTCTTCACCACTTTCAAGAGGGGCATCTGCATTATGACCAGTGAAGTCAATGGACATAACTTGGATTCCCAGAAAAGCTTTAAAAAAATAATCAGACAGTGGCATTTTTTTAAAATGGTCCTTTAATTATTCTTTGCTGGCAAAAATGCAAGCCAGCAGTAGGAGCTGCTGCCAGTCTGCTCTTGGCTGGTAATTGGCAATTACGGGCAGAAAACAAGCCAGCTGGTCTGGGTGGTGTGTTTTTTGCCAGCAAGCAAAGAATCAGATGTACTTTTGGGGCATCTGGGCAGGTGCCATGACATCATTATGTAAGCCTCATCCCGCAGCAGCATCATAATGCAGGTGTATCAAGGAGGGGTTTGCACAATGACATCACTGTGGGATGAGTCTTGCTACACTGGTCCCATTTTGGCGTTCATACAGGCAAGCAAATTGTGGATCCTTGCATACCCATCCATTTGCTAGTTATATTATTCTTGCCATGGATGAGAGAAAGTGCTTGGAGGGTTTCTCTTCATATTCTAGAATAACTGGGTTAGTTATAGTTACCATGAAGACTTCCACTGATTGATTACATGCCATCAAGTTGTTGTCGGCTCCTAGTGACCACATAGATAGATTTTCTTCATAATAATCTGTCCCTAATCTGGTCCTTCACCATTGGAAGCAAATGGCACCCCCATCACCATTGTAACCATCCACCTTGCAAGGACTTCCATTAGCCAGCAAAATATCACTTTTCCATCTTTTGTGCTCATATCTGTCTGGGATTATGTTTGGCCTCACTTAAAGGCCCCCAGACAACTGAGGAGCAGAATGCATAATAAGAGGGTTCTTGAGCATGAGCAGAGTTGCCTCATCTCTTACAAATATTAGGAAGACTGCCATGTGGGGTTATACATCCAGTTAATCAAGGAAGTTGTCCATGTATAGTTGTATTTTAAACAGCTTTCTCAAACTAGATCTGTCAGCCTACAACTCAAATCATACCCAGGCAATTGGGTTGGGATGATTGAAGTTCTAGTCAATACAATTGGGGGAGACCAAGTTGGCGAAGGCTGGTTGAAAAAATTATCCTCCAGCCAGAAGATTGGAGTCATTCAGAACACAACTTTTCCCCTGGAATGCTGAAATATCAGAATAAAATGGAATATTCATAATTTTATGTGACAAGATCCAGTAACTCCACTCCTAATTTCTCAAATGGGATGGAGAAAAAAATGTAAAACCTATAGAGTGAGTGATTGCTTTAAAATGGAAACTTTAGAATAAAAATCAGTGTTGAATTCTAGATGCCTTGTATTCTCCTTAGGGATTGGAGTCTGCCTCTGTTGTCTGGAGTGGGGTGGAAAGAGGGATAAAAATTGAAAACCACCTGTAATGGTATGTCTCTCATGAGCATGGAGCGATACTGTGCTGTGAGCATTTATAAGACAGGGTATTGCAATACTATTGGCTAACTCCTGGTACCTGGAAAGGTGCAAATATAATATTTTACTAATTCTCTTATTTTACTGAGATTCAGATTCTTAAGGCTCTGAGATCCCTTCTCCTTTTTGGTACAGTCTTAAAGTTATATATAATGGAAATGTCAATTCTATGTAAACCAATCTTGGGAGTAGAGGGTCATAAGAGTTCAGCTTGTAAAACACAGTGATGCCGCTGAAGTCTAGTCTATCTCAACAACAGAGAGAAGGGGTGAGTGGTTGACATTATCAGTTGTAAGTCTGTTCTTTCTTGTAGCAATCGGCACCTTGATTTACCAGGAAACAGAGAGTGATGAAGTCGATAGGTCGAAGATTGGAGACCAAATGGAAGAACTCCACGAATCAGACTAAGCACAGAGTGGGGTCGTTTTTGGGCCCATATCAAATCCTATTCCTTACTTCTCTGTCTCCAATGTGCACAGAACAGGCCCATGAGGCTTTTCCATACCCCATGCCATCTCCTCCATCAAAATGTGGAGAAGGGTGGGCAGGCGGGCTGTCTGTCTATCTATCTATTATCTCCTGTAGGATTTCCAGAGCCAGACAAACAGGTAGATACTGGTCAATCAATCAGACATCACGGTAGTAGACAAGGACCAGAAGACAGCAGTGGTGATAGATGTAGCAGTGCCAAGTGACAGCAACATCAGGAGGAAGGAGTATGAGAAGCTGGAGAAGTACCAGGGCCTGAAGGAGGAACTAGAGAGGATGTGGAAAGGAAAGGCCAAAGCAGTCCCAGTGGTGGTAGGACCACTCAGGGCTGTGATTCCTTAAGCTGGGAGAGTGGCTCCAACAGATCCCAGGAACAACATCAGAGCTCTCTGTCCAGAAGAGTGCAGTTCTAGGAACAGCTCAGATACTGTGCAGAACCCTCAAGCTCCCAGGTCTCTGGTAGAGGACCCAAGATTGAGGAAGACACATACCACCCATAGGGGTGAAAGGGGATATATATATATACATACATACATATATACATATACATATACATACACACACACACACATACACACACACGCACGCGTGCACACACACACACACACATACTGGAGAAGTTTGGGACTGGCCCCATGTTTAAGGGAATTGAACCACCCCTCCTTGAGTGTAGATATGTCCTTGCATTGTCCCTGCATGCTTAAGACCTTTATTGATATATATTTTAAGACTTTTATGGACATATAGAATATGTCCCTGCATGCTATAAGGCTTTTATTGAAAAAGCTCTCCCTCAGTCAGGAATATCTTTCTAATTATATTCCATCCTTGAGGAAGGTAATTAAGAAAGTGGTGGCTCCACAGCTCCAGAGCTACCTGGGTAAAACTGGTTTTCTGGACCCGTTGCAGTTAGGATAATTTCATCCAGGATAAGGTGTTGATACTGCTTTAGTCATCTTGGTATATACTGGAAACTAGATAGAAGGAGTATGACCTTACTACTTATCCTGGATTTTTTTGGTGGCTTTTGATACCATCTACTATGGTATCCTTGTGGGCCATCTAGCAGGGTTGGACCTCAGGGCCACTGTTTTCAGTGGTTCCAGTCCTTTCTGGTGCAATATATAAAGAAGATAGTGGTGCAGGAGTGCTATTGACACCTAGATCATTGACCTTTGCTGTTCCACCGGTTCTATTTTGTCTCCTATGTTCTTTAACAAACATGATGGGAACTCCTTTGGAGTTCTGGAATGGGTTGCCATCAGTCTCTCTACTTTGCAGCTCCAGTGAAGCAATCAGTACTCTTGAAGGTTGTCTTATCTCAGTAGTGGGCTGGTGAGGGAGAACAAGCTGAAATTAAATCCAGACAAGAGGGAGGTGCTGTTGGTAAAGAAACAGATGGACTCTAGAATTGAGGGAAATCTTGTTCTGGGTGGATCTGCACTGCCTCAGAAAAAACAGGTTGGTGTCGTGGAGTGCCCCTTGGCCCACCGTTCTTACTAGTTTTGCAGACAATGGCTGGAATGAAGAGCTTACATGATTACAGCCAGTAATTTCTGAGCCGGCTGGATTTAGTGACAACTACAACCTGTAATTTCTGCAATGACCTTTACATGGGGTTATCTTTGAAAAGTGTCAGCAAACACAAGTGGTAGAAAATGTGATGGCCATGGGGTACAAAGCACAGGGTTCGTATGGTATTTGCACTGAAAGCTCTCCCCTGGCTACCAGTAGCCCACCAGGCACAGTTTAAGGTGCTGGTGTTCACCTCTAAAGCCCGCCATGGCTTAATACTGGATTATCTGTGGAACTACCTCTCCCGCTATGAACCTGCCAGTTCCTTGGATCAGCAGAAGCAGCTCTTCTGAAGTTGGCCCCCTACCAGAAGCTTGACTATTGGGCATGAATTGGGTCTTTCGAATGCCTTCCAGTCTTTAGCTCCCATCCTCCCAGTATTAGGAGGATGGTAAAAACACCTCTCTTTCACCAGTTTGTTAATTATTTTAAGAACCAATTCTAATTTCATTTATTAAACATATTTCCATCCCACTGCAATTCAAAAAAAGATGATTCTCAGTGGCTTATATAGAGTAAACAATACAGTTAAAACATCTGCGGCACGGTCTAAAAACCTATCAGTCATAAGGGGAAAAACCCTCCCAATAACAATAAACAACATGCAAAAAGCATTTTGGTTTTGGTTTTAACTGCATTACCTTCTGTATTATTGTGCATTGTATTTTTTTTAATTGCTGAAGTTCCTTTGAATATTGGAATGAACAGGAAGGTGTTCTACGCATTCAACAACAAACAGAATACATAAATAAGAATTAACCCGTGCTGCTTACCTGGCCAATGGGGGAAGATGATTGAAATAATGATGCCTGGTGGGCAATCAACTGGTGCAACGGCTCAGGGGATACGGGGCTCTGTGTTCCTCAAAAGATGATCCTTGATTTGGTCAGGGGGAGCGTCCTGCCAGAGGCAATAACAAGGAGCTAAAATTGGGTTAATGGCTGACTGGGTTAAATGAGTTGGATGAAAGGGTCAAGCCCCACCCAGCTGGACAAGATCAAGAAAGCAAAAACTGCAAAAATGGCAGCAGCTTTAAGAAGGCGCCTTTAATGCTAGTATTGAAATACAGAATCTTGGAAGCTGCAAAAGGAATTTCCAGCCCTCATTAAGGCGGAGTCTCTTTGAATGTTTGAAATCAGTGTTTCTCAACCTTGGCGGCTCTAAGATGTGTGGACTTCAACTCCCAGAATTCCCCAGCCAGCCATGCTGGCTGGGGAATTCTGGGAGTTGAAGTCCACACATCTTAGAGCCGCCAAGGTTGAGAAGCACTGTTTGAAATGCTTGAGTGTTTATGTTTCACTCCCCCAGCCTCCCCACAGCTCTCACAAAAGGCAGCCAATCGGGTGCGGCTGGAGGAAACAAAGCTTCTCCGCGTTGGCATCTCCCACGTTTTCCACGGCCTCCTCTCCTGCTTGCCATTCACCCATGCATCTGGCAGGACTCTGTGAAAGGCAGGTGGTTCCTTGCTGGGATTCCAGAGGCCTCAATAATTAAATAGCTAATCCGATCTTCAGATACAGGAGCAGTCTATCTCTATGTTACTATCTGCCATTACTATCTATCCATTGCTGCTCCTACCTGTCCCCAGGCTGGCTGGGGAATTCTGGGAGTTGAAGTCCACACATCTGAACGTTGCCAAGTTTGGAAAACCCTGCAGTAGGTGATCCTTATGGTCCTTTCCAGCTTTACAATTCTATGATTCGATTGGGAGGAACATAAGGAGAAGGCTTTGGCTTTCATGCTCAGGTTGAAGGGTCACCAAAGGCCACCCTCCGCTGTCCCAGGATCCTGGGCTGGAGGTGGCCATGATCAACCAGAAATCGCTGCCATTTTGTTCCTTCCAGACATTTGGGGCTGTTCTGCAAGAGTCAGCCTGGAAGAGCTGGGAAGCTGACTGAGGAAAGCTGTTCCTTTAAGAGAAAAAAATTTCGGCATTGGCCTGCTGAGTTATTGATTGGCGCTATGGTAACGTATATTAGATTATGTATAGCTGGAAACGTGTGGGGCTTTGGGTGGCTTGTTTGGGAAAGCAGTTGGGCTCTTCTTGTAAACTGGCTCCCTGCAGAGGGTCTCAGGGTTGGAAGGGGTTTGTGGTTTGTCATTTAATGGAGAAAAGGGAGGAGGAAGCCTGGAGCCTGTCCACAAGCGGTTGTGTGCGTGTGTGAGGAAGACTAGAGAAGAAAGGAAGGGAAAAATCCACATTAGCATTGCAGAGGGAAGGAAAGCAAGTTTATGAGTTCATTCCAACTTCTGGGGACTCATAATAAGTCATGCAAACTTTTTAGAAATGAGCAATAAAGAAGAGAAAGACAGAAGAGAAGGAAAAAGGGAATAAATAACATATACTCGAAGACGGCACTTTCCAGAGAAACTGTTGGCTTTGTTCATGTAACGTGGTGAATCTGATCACTGAATTTGCACAATTGGCTGAACTATAAACTCACCAAAGGGCCCAGGTTCATCCTACACTCTAAGCAAGAACTAACCAAAGTTAAACCAGCCAAGCTTAGCACTGCTGTACAAATGCAAGTCTTGGTTTTGCAGCTGACCCGGTGAAGTCTCATGGGTGAATATAGCCATTTTTGAAGATACAAATTATGGGCAAATTATACTTGAGGTTTTCTCTCTTTCGCTCACCTCCAGAATTCCAGGTAATTTCTTCTTCTTTGCATTTGATTTTAGCAGGCGACACTTTTACTGTGCATAACACTGAAATCAAGATACTGTTGTCTTGTACTTGCAGTCTTCATGTCTTTCCATTGCTTTCCATTCCCTCAGAAAGAGGGAAAACAATGAACAAAATTATTCCAAAGAGGGCAAGTGTAAATTGAGAAAAATGTAGCATGATATGCTGTCATTTAAATAGATTTACATTATGACCACTTCTTATATCACAATGAAAACATGGTTATTTTAACTGTGGTTTGCTCAATAAACCACAACTGGCTGTGTTCACATAACATGCTAAACTCTGAAACATGGTTTACAGAGCCAAATTCAAACTCACCCCCTTACAATTTAGCCATTAATCTGGGGAGGAAGGGCCTGGCACTAACCTTTGAGGGAGAACCTCAAAATCAGATCTTTTCATTCTTTCCAACCCAGAGGAATACAGGTAGGTCTCGATTAGTGTGGTTAATGAATCCCATAAAATGGTCACGTTATTTGAATTCACACTATTCAAAGTGAAATTTCTATGGAAAATAGAATAATTGGTTCCAACTCGATGGAAATAAGCAATTAACTTTTTTAAACATAATTTTTATATGTTTATTAATGAAATACTGTATAACATAAAAGAGGATAAACCCATATCCAAGGAGTACCTGCTATCTCCTCGCACTAACTGAATTTTGGCTCACCTTAAACGCGACCTGGTATCAATTTATAAACAGCACTAAATCGAATGTTGCACTATTGAAACTCGCACTAATAATCGCGACCTACTTATATGTGGACTGAGGTTCAGGATTCAGTCTGGCCATCAGGAGGATAACTCTCTGAAAACTGAGCAGAATGGAACGAAAGGTGCTGTAGAAGCTGGCCAAAGAAAAACCAAATCCCAGTTGGGTAGCAACATTTTAAGAGACCCCTTCATCCTGGTTATATGACCCAGAGCAGAGCTGCTGTTAAGGATTAGAAGGAATTCCAGCATGCAAGTTCTGCCACCTCCCCTGCCTTCTTCACCTCGAGATCACATCTTAGGAGTCAACGGAGAATGATCTTCTGACAGATGTGAAGTCTGGATCTATTTTCTTTTTTCTGTTTTTGTAGAGAGTAAGGGAGATGATCCTTGCAAAAATAGGCAGGAACATTGTCTAGACCCGTGTTTCTCAACCTTGGCAGCTTGAAGATGCGTGGACTTCAACTCCCAGAATTCCCCAGCCAGCCATGCTGGCTGGGGAATTCTGGGAGTTGAAATCCACGCATCTTCAAGTTGCCAAGGTTGAGAAACACTACTCTAGGCAAAGAGGGCTGAAACATTCTCTAAATCCTAGGAAGCAAAGTAATATTCAGAAGTCGCTCAGGCAAACACTTCCCTGGTCCACTGGATTATAAGAATGAGAAGGAGATAAAGCACAATCAGACTAGCGAGATTCAGTTATTAGAGCTCATCTGAATAAAGTAGAGTTCTAGTCTGCTGGTCTCCCTAGTGGGTTGACATTTTTATTAGAATGCTAAGTTCCACCCATTGGCACCTCATATCAGAAACACAATGGCTGTGTTCACACATGATATAAAGGCAGGGGTGGATATAGCAGGCTAGGGGCTTGCCCAGAATTCAAAATATCCAAAGATACTGCTAATAGAGGTGATACTGCCGCCTAAATTCAGTTTTTCTTTGCATAAAATCATAGAAAATGACTGTGTATGGTCTCACATTCACATCTCCAGGCCTTCAACACCTTTAACAAAGAGAGCTCACTGTTTTTGTTTTTCCATCTTTACATGGCCATGCTCTCAGGCAAATGATGAGGATAATAATAATAATAGAAATTTGTGCCCTGCTGACAGAAAGTTGCCCAGGTAACACTGTCCCAAGGCATGGTATGATCTAATCATGATTGACTGAATAATCCACCATTGACTGGGTTTACATGAAACAATAAGGCATCAGCCATGGATTATAACTACACAATGCACTGATCCTATACTGAACTGACCCCCATATGGCTCAGTGTCTAATTGTCCGAGGTCAGCAGAGGTGGAAGCTACAATGATGCAATTCGTTTACGTAATAACATCATGAGACCTATGATGTCACGTATCCTTTCTCCCTGTGAATGCAGTCTTAGAATGAAAGAATTCTGAGTCTAGGCATTTATTGCAAATCTCAAAGCCCTTGCAGATCAACCATCACTTCTATGGCATAATTAAGGGAGGTGACAGCCATCATCTCTGTGTCATTATTGTTACTGGTGATCACACCAATATCTGTTGATCGATTTGGCTCTACCTTGGCCACTGGTGAGTTAGGGGCCAACCCCCGAGAAGACCCATGGCCATTGTCCTTGAAATCATCTCTTCAGAAACAGGCAACATTTGTTGAGAGTAAATTATGCCACTGACATTAAAGTCTAGGATGTGTCTATTCTTGGGAGAGAAAAAAAAAACCTTAATTAATCCTTCCCCTAAAATCAGACAAACTTGATAAACAAGGGGATCCATAGGACCAGACCTGGGTGAAATGGAAATTTTGGTACTGATCTGAACAGATCTGGGTATTTATTCTAAATACGGCAAATGCAGTAACCTCTTTTTGTCAACCGTTTGCAGTCATTCCCGTCTGGTTTCTTCATAACGTCCCAGTTTCAGAAGCTGAAGCTCCCAGTTAACAACCAGTCATCACCGACATCCCATTCATTCTGGGAGATTTGACGTCCAACCCCATTTACTGAGGCAGATGGAGAGTAGTAAAATTAGACCCACAGACCCACAGACACAACCAGCCAGGCTTGTCTAATCCCAGATGCTGGGATGATTATCCGCATTTAGCAAGTGCCTTTCAAAAGCAGCACTTTCCTTCCCATTAACTGCCCCCCACCCCCTACCCCAGCATCAAGATTTTTACAAAAAAAATAGAGAGAAGGCTTTGACCTTGAATACAATGGGGGTACATCTTCCTTTCTGTACTGAACCTCTCTTGCCTCCTCTGTGAAGGAAAGCCGGATCAATACAGGAGAGAGGTGTGTAAAGTAGTGCCTCCGTGGATGGAGAGGATGAGAAGAGAGAAATACGTGTGTGGGGGGTGCGGGGTACATGCACGTATACATGTCTGTACGAGTGCATGTGATGTTTCTGCAGAGAGTTAGAAAATAGAAAGAGGGGTGTCTGGAGAAAGTTCTCCACCCAGGAGACCCTAAAGGACAAATGTAACCAGGACGCTAAGGTGAGCGAACAGATCCTGGTGTCTTCATGTGATTGAGCGATCGAGGGATTGTGTTCAGCCAGTAACTGGGCCAAGAGACAAAAGGGTTTTGAAAAAAAATCTGAGCCAAAGATATTTGGAAGCAATTATCGGCAATTGGTCTGTTGCTAAACGCAGCAATGCACCCCTTTCTCCCTCCCTTTAATGTAAAATAAAAATGTATTGATCTGCTCAGCTCGCAAGTTGCATGAAGGAGATGATGGGGGGGGGGTGAAAGAGAAGGTTGTTGAGAAGCCATGATGACAGGTGCACATTGGAAGTGTGGCGGGGGGGTGGAAGTCTGGAAACCCTGCAAATGCCATACTGAGTAGAAATAATAATGACAATAACAACGATATTGCAAGAGAACGAAACCCTCAGAGATATTGGTGCTGAAATGTTCCATTTAAGGGAAAAATGAAGTATATTGAAGACTTTTGTGTGAGCGTTCATTTTAAAAAGGATCACTCCCTTCTCTGTGAGACACCCAGTACATGTATGTGTGCTTTCAACAACTTGGCAACGTAGGCTGGGCTGAGATAGTGATTTACTCCAGATTTTCCAGAGTATATGATCTCAGTTCCCAAATACATCAAATAGGTGGAATCGGCAGCATTTATGTATCTGTTATGCATATTAAAATGGTCAGACTCATTGCGCCATGTTCTTGAAGACAGCTTAACAATTTACAGAGCTGTTACTGTTAAGCAAGGAAATCTACTTAATAGTACATCTATTACTATTATCTAAGTACATCTATTACTATTATCTATATTATCTAAGAATAATTTATGTAATATTAAAAATGTAGTATGAAGAGAGATATTCTTTTTTTTTTAAATGTAGCTTGTACACAGAATGAGGAAAGGGAGAAAATATGCAGTGTACGTAGTAGCATTAGATAGAAGGATAAATCAGAAAAGAAGGTTGCCAAGATTACATAGTATTCAAGATTGTTAGAACTTCCATTTTTTGAAACAATCTACTTCTGAGCATCAGAGGCTAAAGAGTGAACAATAGGATGCAGAACTGAGATGGAGATTTAGCCTGACCTCCAAATGGACCCAAATCCATTGTTTAACATTTGGATGTTGTATTCACACATCAGGCAGCTTTTGCTCTCAAAGTTAAAATCTCTAGACACAACCAATTAGCATTCTAGAGTTCATTGGAGTTGGATGGATAATAACTTTTTAATTAATTAATTAATAAAATAAAATAATTCTTAGAAAGTCATGACAGGAGAGGAAAAGTGATTGGGAGGGCAGAAAACAAAAACCTTCTCTAGAAGTTCTGAAGACCATCAAGGTGGAATCAAGCCTAATGGGCTGCTAGTTGCTTTCTTTTAGTGGAATTTGGACACACTGAAGATCTAGGCGCACACTGGAAGTCACACTTTCTGTTCTTGGGAAGCAAAACTTGGTTCACACTGTGAACTAAGGTTCTTTGGATTTCATGAAGAGACAAATTGATTACGTGGAAGGGTGGAGTTGGGGCTGCCTATCCAAATCTTAATTTAAAGTGCAAGTTGTCCAACTTAGGGATCCTCATGGATCCTGGCATCCTCTATCTCATGTTAAGATATTTGTGGGAACCTCAGGTGTTTTGAAAAGTGGGTTTGATTTTTCAAATCCAGCAACACAGATATCAGGAAATGGATTCTCTTGCAGACTTGAAGATTTAAAATGTAAGTGTGCTGCAGGAAGAGACCACCTTTTTGTACTTTCTGGCATGCCACGCCTATCACTGACATTATTACTATAAAGTAATAGCATTTCTGTAGTTTTAATATCAGTATTCCACATCATTATTACCAAATTTACCTAAAAAGAGGACTAGATTTTTAAAAAATAATTTACTTGAATGTGTGCTTTAGATTTGCTGAGAATACAAGCACATCAGCACTAACAGTGTTTCCACTCCAACTACATTTTCCAAAATGATTGGAAAATAAACCACAGTTGTCTTCACTGCTGCTGACTACATAGCAACAAAAGCTATGGAACAAAAGGAAAAAATAATCACCAAAATAACCATTTACCTGTCCTGTGTCTTCCTTAATCTGTAGCAAGAGAAATCCCCCCAATCAACATGACTGAGAAAAGAGTCGTGTGCTTTGACTAGAGCTGTTTCAGCTGGGTTATGAGAGGTAGCTGCAAAGCTGTCAAGACATCATTCCCCTTACAGGACCTACTGGGATGGCTGAAGCACAGGACCCTGGAAGACGATTGAAGTATGAGTTTCCATCCCCTAGCTCTACAGAACTGCAGCATTTCCAGCTGAAAACTGGTGACAGAGAAGTTCATTCTGTACAGTAGTTGAGCCAAAAATAAACTGGTGAAAAGGAGAGAATGTATTTGTCCTCTGTTGTCCTGGAGTGCAACACCACATCCAATTAGTTAAACCACAAGGAAGTAGATTTAGGTTAGGTTGAGGAATTTCCTGACAATAAGAGTTGTCAACCAGTGGAGAGGTTGTTTCATGAAGCGGCATATTGCTCTTCACTCAAGGCTTTCGAAGGGTAGCCATCTGTTCAAAATGGTTTAGCACAGTGTTGTCCAAACTTGGCCACTTTAAGATGAGTGGACTTCAACTCCCAGAATTCCCCAGCCAGCCATGCTGGCTGGAGAATTCTGGGAGTTGAAGTCCACTCATCTTAAAGTGGCCAAGTTTGGACAACACTGGTTTAGCAGATCCTCCACCAAACATGGGGTTGGACCAGATGACCCCTAAGGTACCTTTCAACTCTATGATCCTTTGATAAAGGAGACAAACACTGCTTTTTCCTTTTGCTTTATCTTCCTTTTTCATGATTGTCTTCAATTCAAGACTGCCTAAATACAGCAAAAGTAGTATATCGACCCAAGCAAGGATGAAGAAGAACATCTGTGTGTCCATCCACCCGTATTTACGTATGTGCATACATCTGAACTTGCTTCTGCTCAGGATTTTAGCCATCAAACCATGTTCATTTCCTGGATACTCCATTACAATTCCCTCTCACCCGGTTTTCTATCTTCGCACCAGAAACAACCAATTAGCCTTCTTTGGGCAGTCTTTTTTCCTATAAATCTGTGGTTTTGACAAGCCTATCTCCTGTGTTGAGCTAATGCTATTCTGGCTTCAAAAAATGTTGCACAACTCATGAGATGGGAAAGAAAGGGAATCATGTATAAAACCCTATTTTTCTATCCTCCTTTCTCTCCTTCCAGGAGTTTAAGGCAGAATACACAATTCCCTACTTTTATTTTCACAACAGACCTGTTAGGTAGGCTAGGATGAGTTGGAATGACCAGTACAAGGATGTCCACTGAACGTGTTACACTTCAATGCAGATCTGAAGCTTGTTCCTGCCCTCCTACCCTTTTCAGACCATTTGAGATGCAGCAGGACTATTGTATGGAAAATGACAAAAGAAACATTTTGCATAAGAGAATAAGAGGACAAAAGGAACAAGCATTCTGGATTGTGCAACAATGGTAAAATGTATTTCTTACATCGAAATTAAAGAAGGCAAACAGAACGCAAATCTATGTATTGAATGCTGGGTTCTTTTGAAGTATCAGGTCAGATGGATGTGTTATGTGTATTTAAAATAATCAGAGCGAATTGTTCCATATACATTTGCATATTATGCAGCATTTTATATCATGTTTATTAGATAATAAAGACAGCAACATTGATAACGATGCAATAGAAAATGTTTGAACGTACCCACACAACAATCAAGGCAATCAAATGAAAATGGTGCATTGCTTGATTTGAGGCTTTGACCCTCCACAGACATGAAAAGAAAGAAAAAAAGATATGAAATATGGTGCCATCGTATCTTAAGATTCTGTCCAGCTAATTTTGGGGAAGGACCCTATTGGCTGTCAGAAGGAAGAAGTGGGGAATGAAAATAAGATGGAAGTGCGGAAAGGATGAAGAAATCACTAAAATGAGAGCAATGTGTGATGAATGCAGAGTAGAGGCGAAAGTGGCTCTCGCCCGGCTGGTGCATCTCCTGTATGTGGCTGGAAACGATCTTCTATCAAGTGCGGACGATCGATTCACCCCAGGCGCTGGGACTCCTTCAGATCTATTTAAAGGATCTGTCTGACTGGCTCTGAAAAGAAAGAGGCTCCTAATAACACGCACCACTCTCTCCTCTAGGCCTCCCACTCCATTGGAAGCTTGTGACTTTTGACAGAGCAGTGGGAGGAGGAGGAGGAAGGAGGAAGGAGGAGGAGGAGAAGAGGAGGATGAAGGAGGAGGAGGAGGAGGCTCCTTAAGGCAAGGTGGGTCAAGCTATGGCCTTAATACTCCAAGATTTAGTTTCTATTAAGTGGTCAGGCCAGTGAGATGTTTCACGAAAACCCACAAACAGGATGCAAGTACAATTTTTGTGTAGAAATAAACTTTCCCTTATTGTTTGTACTAGACAAGGAAGCTCCACTAATCTGGAGATATCTCACAGTTGATATCTGTGGATCAACCTCTGTTCAACATGGTTTTGTCTTCTAAATAAGCAGGTGACTCAAGAGGTCTTGTCCTGTCAAGCAAACTGTGATTATGGGGCTGAGTTAGGCTGATGTCCATCTCTGCCCTTGAAGACTTGATGGTGATGGTGGCAGAAGGGGGGGGGGGTCAGTGGTGGTGGTGAGAGTCCTACTGAAGTGTGTAATTGTGCAGTTTCCTCAAGGCACAGTCTTAGGGCTGGAACCCCCAAAATTATGCCTGCAGATCCTTCCCTTAGTGCAGTGTTGTCCAAACTTGGCCACTTTAAGATGAGTGGACTTCAACTCTCAGAATTCCACAGCCAGCCATGCTGGCTGGGGAATTCTGGGAGTTGAAGTCCACTCATCTTAAAGTGGCCAAGTTTGGACAACACTGCCTTAGTGCCTTCCTGGCTTCCTTCCCATTTGATATTTAAATGGATTTAATTTAAATTAAATTTGCCATGAAACTTCATTCCATTTCCCATCCCATCACCTTTCTCTTGGGGATGGGGTGGTAGCATTTTGGAAACACATGGATCTGTTCCTAGAGGACTGCATTTGCTATTATCATGTAACAGCTTTCCCCAGTCTGAGCTCCTCCAAAATGGGTGAAGCTCAACTTCCAGAATTCCTGAGCAAGCATGGCCATTGGTGAAGATTCTGGGGGTTGAAGATCCCGAATTGAGGTAGGTTGGCATATAGGATAGGTATAGACCTTCACAGGAAGTTTGGGCCAGCCTTCCAACTTATCTTGAACTGTGCATCCTGTTTCCATCAACACTGAACAGCAGCTTAGAAGCAGTCACTGGAAGACCATTCAGAAATTGCAGACAGGCAGAACCTGGTGGCCTATGTACTTAGAGTTCAGTTGCAATCCTGCTATGTTAAACCTCTGCTATGGGAACTGCACTGCTTACCAGAAGGTTTCTAAGTGCAATTCAAGGTGCTGGTTGCTACCTATAAAATCCTATATGGCTTATGGATTGGGTATCCTACAGACTGCCTTTCCCCAATAGTTTCTGCCCATCCTACCTGAACTACTAGGGGGTGCATCTAAGAGTTCCTACCTACCAGAAGATATGGCAGGAGTAAGATTAGTAGATGGCCCCAACCCTTGTAGCACTCTGGAAGCAGGTAGAAACATGGTTCTTCCACAAGGCCTTTGGAGATTGATTATAGCCAGAGGCACCACACCCAATACATTTTAGCTCATTTCTCTTAGTATTAAATTATATTGGAGAATTAGATTTGGATTTTTACAAAATTTACGTAGATTTAAAAAGGACTGCAAACAACTCTGGGTGCTTATATCAATGTTGTTAGGTTCATTGTGAAATGCTAGAATTACTACATTAATTTTCTGATTTTTTTAAAAATTAAGCCATCTAGAAACTGCATGGTTTCAGGAGGTAGAAAAGCAATCCATGAAAAACAAAAAAGCAAATGGCCCTCTTTCACTCCTGTGCCCAGAAGCTGGCACTGGGTGGCTTAATGTCTTATGTTTTGAAGGATATAAATACAGTGATCAAAAACATCAAAGGTACCCTTTCACTGGGGTCAGGAAAGAGGACAGAGCCTCTCTAGCACCAATTCAGGAGAAGTGAATCTGTCAATGTTGCTTTTTCTCATTTGTGCAAATCTGTCAATTTTGGTTCCTCTAATTTTTTTTTTCATTTGTGCCACTCTCATCTACTGTATGTTCCATCTTCTCCTTTTCTAGGCTCAGTTTGCCTCATTCCTCATGAGTTTGAGAATTTTTTAAAAACAAAAAGGTCTAGAATTGGTGTCCTTTGGGGGTATGTTTCTCTAAGCATGTACATATTTGCTTCCAGTTTTTCCTTAATGATCACAGTTCCTGCAAAACCTTTCCTGGAAATAAACACATTTTTTTACAAACATTTCCAGGACATATTTCAGTTGGTGAACTGCATTGCAAAAACAAAGGTTTTCTTTGTGTATTGGTTAAAAAATGCAAGAAATAGGTTTGTGTTGAGATGGGAACCAAAGTTCCCCCCCCCATATAATCACTACCATCCACTCCCCCCCAAAAAAGAGGCTGTTCTTTTCCGTAGTAGCCCTGACACTATGAAATATCATATTCTGGCAGGCCCTAAAAATAATTTTGTTTCATGGAGAGTCTGGCTCATGATGTGATTGTAGGCAACCATCTGATTTTATGACATTTGACTGTGGCTTTGTGTTAATAATCTAGCCATTTTTGTCGTGAGCTGCCCAGAGAGCTCTCCGTTTGGGGCAGTTCACAAATATTGCAAGCAAGTGATATTGCAAGCACAAATATTGCAAGCAAGCATAAACGAATAAACGCGTCTCTTCCCCATCGTACAGGCTCCATTTGAAAATCCAGGCCTGCACAGCTCCGAAAGGTACGGCTACCTTTCCTCCAGTTCTCCAAGTGCCCCCTTCTGCTTTCTTCCACTGCCGCCACATCCTCTTTCGCACTTCTGCACACCTCTCCTGCTCTTGACCCCCTAATTAACCAGATTGCAAAGTGTTTTGAAAGCTTCTCTTGGCCGCTCTCCCCTGAGCCGAGCCTTGACCCCCCCCCCACTGCCCCCCATCCAAGTAGAGCCATTTTCCCGTCACATTCATTAAGACTCGACAAGTACGGTGCCAGCAGAAGAGATGAAAGCTAACGGGGGCATCCCTCGCTACACGTTGGAATGGGATAAAAGCAGCTCTTATTCCTAACGAACCTCTTGAAAGCAGAATGCAGATGGACACTCCTGCTTTGCGCTGACTGCCTTTAATCTTATTATGTCCGCTTTCTCTTTCTCTCTCTCTCTCTTCTTCTTCTTCTTCCCAGGGCTCTTAACCTCCTCCCTCACTTTCTCTCCCCACCTCTTGGTCCAATAAAGACGCTTGTTTTTGTTGGGGTTGTTTTGTTCAAACAGATCAGAAGTATGATCTTCCACAGTGAAGCAAAGGCTGTTTAAGAACATAGGAATGGAGACTGAAACTTTTTTTTTTTAAAAAAAAACAGGTTGGATTCTGAGAGTGGTGTTTTTTTTTTTTAAAAAAATCAATGTTTATGTACTTATCTTTACAAACTTTAGGACTATTGGCACACGTTTTTTAGAAGAAAGAGACAAGGTGTTTTTGTGCTTTGCAAGCTTGAGGGCTAGCAACTTGCACTACCACTCTTGTTTTAGAGAACCAAGGTTCTCAGGATGCTGCCATTTTAACAGGTTTCACTCACTGGCTTATTGAGAGAAAGAGGACAGGAAGAGCAGATTTAAAACTGAATCAAAACCATGTATCATTTCTCTTTTTAAAATTATCTATCTATCTATCTATCTATCTATCTATCTATCTATCTATCTATCTATCTATCTATCAATCTATCTATCTATTTCCCATAATAGCAATGTTAATCAGCAAGAACAATATTAAGACCAATCCTCCCTCCCCAAAAACCCAAGCCCAGGAACTAGATTTGTACTGTTCAAATGTCTTTATTCCAAAAATAACTTTATAAATGGACAGTTCTTCAAGACCTGTGTTCTTCTGCTTCTTGAAACAAGGTCAATCTGCAGCCCGATCTTCTGCATGTTTTTATACTAGGCATCTTTACTAAGAACTAAATTCCATTGTGCTCCATGGGAATTATTTGTTTGTATGTGGGTTTAGAATGTAGCCTCTGCATTAAAGTAGTTTCCCAAACTCCTTTTTTCAATTTATTGGAAAACAACAGCACTGTGGTTTCTATCTCCTCTTTAGATCATTGCATAGGAAATAAAAATACTACTGAATGCTAAATTATATCCCCAAATAGGTTAGGTGGCAACAATTTTTTGCAGCAGTACCCCTTTGTAAGCTCCAGTGGATATGTTTAGCCTGAAGAAGAGAAGCTGAATGGGGGGGGGAAATGATATTGAAATACCTGATGGCTGTTGTGCAGTAGGACTAGAATCTTAGGTGGGAATTAAAATGAAACTGGGCTAAACTGTAAAGAACAAATTCGTGACAGTAAAAGCTGTTTGACAGTTGGTTCTCCTTCACTGCTGAGATAGTCATTTCTTGGGGGTGCTGCAGTATGACATGGACTGAACTTCTTTGGACATTGTATGATCCTCTGATGCAGTAATGACAGCTGACCAGCATTTGTATTTTCCCTTCTCCAGATGCTAGAAAGAACTCAGATTGGAAGCTGTGAAGCTCCATAATGGTGTCTGACCAATTTGCCTCCCCTGCCCTGTTAGGAGAACCTACTGAACCTTTGTGACAATACTATAAATTATTTATTTTATTTATTATTGGATTTATATCCCACCTTTATTTTGTACAACTCAAGCAGTGTACATAATGCTCCTGCCCCCTGTTTTTCCCTTGTGAAGGGGGCCGGGCTGGGAAAGAACCATTGGTCCCAAATCACCCAGCCGACGTCTGTGCCCGAGGGAAGACGAGAACCCATGGTTTTCTGGTTTCTAGCCCATAAACCACTACCCCAAACTGGCTCTCATTATGGATCATGATAACCATTTGTTGTTGTTCAGTCGTTAAGTCATGTCCGACTCTTCGTGACCCCATGAACCATATTGCGCCAGGCCTTCCTGTCCTTCACTGCCTCCCTGAGTTTGCTCAGTTTCATGCTCATTGCTTCAGGGATGCTATCTAACCATCTCATCCTCTGCCGTCCTCTTCTCCTTTTGCCTTCAATCTTTCCCAGCATCAGGGTCTTTTCCAAAGAGTCCTCTCTTCGCATTAGGTGACCAAAGTATCTGAGCCTGAGCTTCATAATAGCCACCAAAACATTGAACAAATCAATGTTGCACACAAATACACTTCTCATTTTTACCTTGCCTTTTACTGTGAAGTTCATACATATCTTTCTCCATTCACTCACCCCATTCACTCATCACACCAACCCCATAAGGTAAGTTAGACAGAGATTAACCTAAATCACAGAGTGAGCTTCATGACTGATTTTTTTTTTTTTTAGTGCCTTCGAGTCAGTGTTGACTCCTGGAGACTGCCTGGACTAGTCCCTGCAATTTTCTTCTTTTTCAGAAGTGGTTTGCCATTGCCTGCTTCCTCGGGCTGAGAGAGAGTGGCTGGCCCAAGGTCACCCAGCTGGCTTTGTGCCTAAGGCAGGATTAGAACTCATGGTCTCCCTGTTTCTTGCCTGATGCCTTTAACCACTACACCAAACTGGTCTGTCATGACTGACGGGGGAGTCAAATCTAGGTCTTCCTTAGGTATTGAATCTCCTTTTTGACCAACTCTGTGCCTTCCAAAAGTGTTGGACCCCAGCTCTTATAATCCCTAGCCAGCATGAAAGCTGAAACCCAACATGTATGAAGACTGCCAGCTAAGTTTAACTGTTACACATTTCAAGTTTCAGAGATGTTTGATGCTTAAATCCTGCCTCCCAATTTTATTTGCAAACACAGCACATTGCACTAATTCTTTCTTTCACACTCAGGAGCACAATTAAAATGTATAATTGAATCACCACTGTTTGCAAGAAAATGATAATATTGTACATACATGCAAAAATAATAACCAAACCAACCAAAATGGCTAAAAATAGTCAAATTATATAGGACGAAGAGATGGCTTCCCTTTTCCAAATCAAGGGAAAACACAACTCCCAAAGTTGGATTACAAAAGAGGCAACAGAAATGTATGACACACCATTGCAACTTTAAAAAGAAGAGGACATTGCTTTTAAGTGAACCACTAGCAAATGCTTTAATTGCACCTGGACCAGAACCCCATAAGATCCTCGTGCCTCAGATGGCAACAGAGGAGAAGCTACTAACTTGAATGTGGTTTTTCAGGGATCTTTTAGCCACAGAGAAGGAACAGAAGCTTTGGACAGACGCGATCCCAGTGACACCGTCTCTGCAACTTACCACTGGCACGCGTGATGTTTAAATCATTCTGACGGCAATGTAGTTAAAGCACCAGTCTAATGAAATCAATTTTAAAACGGGTTTAATTAAAGCTAGGGACGCCTCAGTGTGCAGGCTAGCCACACTGCTTGCATGACTGGGGTGGTTCAGTGGAGGAACGAGAGCCAAGAGGCTATGCCGAACCCTGGCCTCCGTATCCTACGAGGGATGCTGCGGATCTGGGAGCACACATTATGATTAGGGTGATCGCTATTTGTATTGCACTCTTATTTATGCCTTATTATTAATAATACTTTATGGATTTCTCCCCGCTTTCAAAACAACAGAGACTGCAAAAATGGGGCATAATAGGCAAGTGGGGAACCTGCCAATTTGCACCAATATTCAGCTAAAGTGGATTATTTGGAAAAGCCTGCCGAGACAGCTCTTTAAACAGAGTTAATTCCCTCCCACCAACTCCCAAAATTTTCCTTGCTAATGTCAAGAGTGTGTATTCTCTAAATATGCTCCTATTGTTGTCTGGCCAAGCAAACTCTGATCAGATATGCTGTTTCATATTTGCTGTCCCAAAGAACAACTGGGTTCGTACAACATGTTCACCTGCCAACCCCATTTTAGTTAAATGTGTTGGATGCATCCTGCCTGGTGGCTAGTTAGTTTTCTGTACAGCACCAGCAAATGAATGATTAAATCATAGAATGTGAGGAGACCTTAGAGATCATCTAGTTCAACCCCTGCCAGTGGAGAAATCCAACACTACAGTGTGCCCGACTGATGGCCATCCCATCTTTGTTTAAATACCTTCATGGAAGGAGACTTCTGCGATTCTTAAGGTACTCAATTCCATTGTTGAACAGCTCTAATTGTTATAACATTCTTCCTACTTCCAACTGAAATCTACTTCTTTATAAATTCTTTGGGTTGAGAGTAAACTACTGTTAGGTTAACCATGGGTAACAATAGAAGAGAATATATGTAGCTCAGGGTTGAACTGTGGAGTCTTTGGTGTTTTCTGAGCTTGGTCGTTTGCTTGCAGACGTTTCATTACCCAACTAAGTAACATCATCAGTGCAAGTGAGTGTGGGGTTTGCTCCCTGTTTATATACAGTAGCTTGCCCTGCCAGTGTTGGTGGGGGTCTGGTTTTCTCCTTGGTAGTTCCTTGATTAGGGCATTGTTTTCTGCTTGATTGTTTGTCTGGTGTTAATCCCTGCTTATCTGGGAATTGGCTGCTGGAGGGGATGTGTTCTGGTCTTTTTGTTTCCTTCTTAGCTTTTTTATATTGTCTCTTTTGAATGGTGTATAAATGTATGTTATCTTTTATTATCATCTTATTAACCATGGGTAAGCCTGACATGCCAATGCAGATAGTGTCTGAGAGCAGATGTGTGGAAGAGTTTAGTAAATGTTTTACTCTGCTACATTAATTATGCATCTAATGGCTGAGTTCACAGAACTCCACCAGATCAGCTGAACATCTAGCAGCTGCATTTCTGCAACATGCTAAGCTTAATTAGTTTTAATCTTTGTTTACTTTTTGGGGGGGGCTGTTGTTGTTATGAGAAATCCCAGCCCTTCTGATTAAGTTACGGTTCAAAATAGTGTGTGAATCCAGCAAATGGATTAATGTAATAATGGAGTTAAGCAGGCTGTGCAAATCCAGCTATGTGGCCTACAGAGAGGGGAATTTCGTTAAGTTCAGTAGGGCTCCCTTCTAGTAAGAACACACAGGATTGCACCTGAAACGAACCAGCTGAATCCAGGATATCTGGAGGGTGAAATCAAGCGTTGACAACAAAAGCTGAATGTGAATGTCTTGGCCGACTTTTAGTCTGGTTTAGAAGCAACTGCTTTCTATACTCAGTAACTTTTATTGATCTTCCTGGGAAGAATCTGTAAGACAATAGAAGCGAAAGGCTTGTGTAAAATGGATCTTTTACTGTGCATCACTGTGAAGGCGAGACTACAACTGAATGTGGCATCACTGAACCAGCACAGTACAGTGGCTTTGAAAGCACAGAGGACTATCCACATAGAGACCTCCACCTTCATGGCCCACTGACTGATAGACTTGCCTTTATGTCCCATAGGGTCATTGCAAGGCCTGACATGCTCCATAAACCTGGAGTAATAGACATTCTCCAGAAATATCACAGCTTCATGACATCTCAATGGCTGGAATGGACTGTGAATGAACCAAGCAGAGTGAACCGATCTGACGGAGCACCTTAGCGCTTCTCTGCTAGGATGAGAAGAGAGTTAGCCTCTGAGGGATTTGGGAAAGATGGTTTGTGGGCTATTTTTTCCCCCTTCTGCTTAGAATACAGAGCCTAGGAAGAATCCTTGTAATGCATTCGACCTAATGAATAAATAATAAAACCCGAGAGCATCTTGGCTCCTCTTGCTTTTGTTTAAATGCGACATGTGTGCGTTTCGGATGCAAGTTAGGTGTGAGTTTCCTCGATTTTTGTATTTTGCACTTAGGATGTTTGTATTTAATTGTGCTTTGTTGTTTGATATTGGTTTGTGTTGTTAGCTGCTCAGAGTTCTTCGCTTAAGTTGGGCAATCTATTACATTTTCTTAATAAATATATACATAAAAATAAATACTCCCCTGTCCCAGTTTTCCCTGATCCAAATAAAAGCTAGTGCTGCCATTAAAAAAAAAAAACTTTGTTCCTCTGCAGAGAAATGAACAAGCAAAAATTCTTTGTGTCTTCCTTGCCAACCCCTTGCAATATCATTTAAACTCCATTCCCATCACATCAAGTTGCTGTAAGGCACAAATATAGAGCTATTTTTAAAATATTGAGAACTGTCCATTGTTTTCTTCTTACCTGTAGAGATATTAGCTCTGGAGTCAATACATAGATATCTTTTTGTGATGGGTGGTCTGACTGTGCTCAGTACCCTGGCTCTAATTACAGCTATTTGTTAGTGAACTAGTTATACTTTTCTGGTTAGGAGAAAATTCAACAGAAATGACTGGACTACTAGAATTGGGATTTTAAATTGACCAGAGCTGGGCTTCTCTAGAACAGCTGCCCAAAATTTCAATAAGCTAGATTGGGCTTGAATTGCAAGGAGGCTGTTGGTGAAAAAAAGAAGACGACAAAAATGCCTCCGACTCTCATGTTTTTTTAGGAAAGGAAGGGGTTTTTCTCCTTCCTCTTTCCTGTTTTGGTGACCATTTTTAATTCTCTGAAATATCTCAGAATAATGTAATGTTATAGGTTAACATTATTCTAAGGAGCGTAGTGGGGCGTGGGGTAAGGATGGGAGAAATGGCGGTACTTCAGAAAAGGCTATGATTGCTGGTATTTACCAACCTAACATCTTTCACCAATGAATCAAAGTGTAGGCTATCCAGTGCCAATCTTAAATTTAGGCATGCAGATGAGTGCAGGCAAGGAGTGTGCGTGAAACAGAAAACACTTTTGGTTACTGTAGAACGAAACAACCCCACTCAAAATGCTCTCTTAGAATGTTCTGAGTTGGCTATGCTCTAATGAAACAAAATTAAAATCTTTCAAGTATTCTGTCCATAAAAAAAAGCTGGGTGATAGTCCATGTTGACTGCTATCTACAACTCAGCCATCAGAACAATGGCCAAGGGAATGTTTATTTATAATAACTTTAAACATCCAATTTCTCCATAGTAAAGAATTTAAGGTAGAGCAATAATTTACTTATCAGGCAGTCAGGAAGGCATGCACTGTTTCAGCCCTAAGCCATGTGCTTTGTCCCTGTTGCTTTGCCCCAGCACTCCACTGCCACATCATTGAATGCAATCTAAACCAATGTTACTGGATAGGCTGGAAAATATAATTTTCAAAAGTAATCCAATTACAAACAAGAAAACAATTGTCTAGTTACAACTCAGGAAACAGCTGGAAAACTCAGAACAATGTTCTTGAAACTGCCAAGTTTTATTCTGAGTATAGAAAAAGACTCATAGAACATGCTTGTTTGGTTCACAACTTGTACAGGTAGTCCTCATTCAGCGACCATTCAAAGTTATGATGGCACGGAATGAGGGGACTTATGACCATTCTTCATAGTTGTGGCCATTGCAGCGTCCCCACAGTCACATCATTGCAATTCGGGTGCTTGGCAACCAGCTCATAATGATGACAGTTGCAGCTTTCCATGGTCACGTGATCAACATCTGCAACCTTCACTGCCAGCTTCTGACAAGCAAAGTCAATGGGGAAGCTGGCAGGAAGCCGCAAATGGCGATCCTGTGACCGCAGGATGCTGTGACTGCGCAGGATTTGCCTAACGATGGCAACTGGGACTGCTGCAACTGCTGTTGTAAGTCAGTGCAGTCATGTGACATTGTGTGGTCATGCCACAGAGTTGTCAATCCCATTTACCATCTTTTAGTGAGGACTACCTGTACACTCAAAACAGCTGTTTCAAGCTTGGAACATTTTGCACACCCCTAGTGATAGTTGTCCTTCAGATTTCCCGATCTCACACATTTAGGACAGGAGAAGGCAGCTTTTGTTATGGATAAGGAGATTAAATTAAAACAACAACTTTCTTTTTGGTTCTCACAACGGATAGGATAGTCATGCCATGATGTCACTAGTGTAGTGTTTCTCAATCTTGGCAACTGTAAGATGTGTGGACTTCAACTCCCAGAATCCCCAGCCAGCCATGCTGGTTGGGGAATCCTGGGAGTTGAAGTCCACACATCTTAAAGTTGCCAAGGTTGAGAAACACTACACTAGAGTAATAAGGAGTGGGTGCTTCGTTCCATTTTTCTCCATTTCAAAGAACTGTCTAGTTTTCTCTCTTATGCTTCCCATTGAAAATCACTCTCATTTTCCAGTGTTTTTGAGCAAAGTTTGGCCAGTATAAACTCAAGGAGTTCTGTTCATGGGCCACTCAGTAGCCTATCCCAGGTGTAAGGTTCTGAGAATTAGCCTCAGCACCTTAAATTGGGCCAGGAAACAAACAGCCTGTGTCACTGGAACAGAATGGCTATAATGGGATCAAAGCAACTGACTCCTGCAAGCTTTCTGCCCCCACAGAATCTTCCAAGCTGTCATTAAGGGCAGCCCCAAGTCCTGCATGTTCCAGGAATGCAACCATCAACACTGCATATTGCCATCATGATAACTGGTATGTTGTCAACCTCTGATCTAATCCACCCAGACCCATTTTTAAAGTTCAGCCTGCACAGCAGAATTTTGCAAAACAAAAAGCAAAGTTTTGCTGGATCTTGAGTTCCCCCCCCCCCACATCAAGTCCCCATTGGACTTGTCATCTGGCAGACATCCACTGAGCACACAAAAAGTCTCCAGGCTCCTTCATCTCCGTGCCCCAACCCCCCTGTCCCGGTAAAGCAAACATCTTCATTACAGCTCCGAGTTGTTTAAATAAATGAATTAATATTGACAAACCATCAACGGGTCTAATAAATGATTAGTTAAAGGCATATATACATCACATTACGGTTAGCAGTAGCCCAGCTTAATTACTACAGCCGAGGATTCCATTAGACAAGGAGCTTGGCGTCTTCTCTTGAAACCACTCCACAATTTGTCCCCTCCTCTCTTCTCCCCCTTCCCTCTGGGTCTCCAAGCTCCATTTAGCAACTTGGATCCATATACCTGTACAGTGCTGTGTTATCTCTATTTCAGAAGAGATAGGAGTGGGGATGCAGACCTGAAGCATTTGGAAAGAGAGAGAAAGATGGAGGAAAGAATAGAGATTGGCAAATCTAAATACGATACGAATCATATAGCAGAGCTCGTACAATGAAACCCTTTCTACCATCCTCCACATAATAGCATTTACCATGCAGAAAGGCCTTTGGGAGGTAATCCATCGAATAGGGAACGGTGATGGTTAGCTGTGCGATGATACAAGTAGTATCTTCTCTGGAGTTCTTTGAAAGCAAATATACCTCCCTTTCAAATCCCCCTCTCTTCTGGTGTTGTCCCCATAAGCTTCCTTCCCTATCACATTTATAGAAGGGAGTTATAGAAGATGAGGTCCAAGACATATGGGGAACCATACTGGGGAAAGTTGGATTAAATCTTTAGCTCATAAATGAAATTTCTGTTATTATCACTGCAAGGATCACAAAAAAGTATCTGGACAGGAATGTGAACAGAATGACTGCACTACAGAAGTGCTATGACTTTCTACTGCTTTTTTCCAAAGAAATCTGGGAATTGTAATTTACTGAGGACACTGGATCTGTTTGGCATTCTTGTATACTCCCCATAGAACTATGACTCCCAAGTTTCTTTATAGGAGAAAACATGGCTATCCAATTAGGCTAATGCCACCATTGGACCTTATTTTGGTTGAGTTTGGTTCTCAACTCTTGCTTTACTATCCCGTTTGGAGGACATCCCCAATGTCAAAGGTTACTGCCTGAGATTCACGTTTCAACTGTAATGAATCATTTTATTTCTTTATTTCTTTATAGAACTTACATGGCCTGCAATTAATCTCACAATACCCATCTAAGGTTGTAAAGAACTTGTAAAGGTATGGCAGACTAAAATTGGACTAAGGTAGCTACCAAATCTTGGTTATTGTAGAGGGAAGAGGGAACAGCCTTGAAGGACAGGAGGAAGATCTGCTACCAATGCAACAGTCAGATAAGCGGGACTTGAGCCCGTTCCAAGAAACTAACTGGAGAGAATGTATCAGACAGGCCCCTCCCTAGCTCACAAAAGATAAAGTGAGGGAGGGGGAAAGCACATACAGACTTGCAGGATTCTGTTACTGTAGCTCTTACAATAAAAGTAGTCCTGATTACATGGCATAGGCTTCTTAGTCTGGTCTACCTTATAGGGATGATGGTTATAAACATCCAGATGATCACTAGATGGCAACAAAGAGTTACTTAAAATTGTTGTTCTTGCTGCTATCGAGTGGGCATCTAGATTTTGGCAGACCAGATTTGATAGCCTTAGACTAGATTACCTTTGAGTCAAGCCTGAATACAGGTAGTTCTTGCTTAGCGACCACAGTTGGGACCGGCAACTCTGTTGCTAAGCACTGTGTTCGTTAAGTGAGACATCATATGACTGCACTGGACTCACAACATCACTTTTCCGCATGGTTGTTAAGCAAATCACTGCAGTTGTTAAGCAAGGCATTACGTGACCACGACTTGTGATTTCACTGCTGGCTTCTCCATTGACTCTGCTTGTCAGAAGCTAGCTGTGAAACACTCAAATGGTGATCATATGACTGTGGGATTCTGCAACAGTTGTAAGTGTGAAGACTGGTCATAAAGTTACTTTTTCAGTGCTGTTGTAACTTTGGTCACTAAATAGGGCAGTCATTAAGTGAGGACTATCTGTACTAGAGTTTAAATGAACACATCCATGTAGTTTTCTTGGCAGCCATGCTGGAATGTAGTCTTTACTGTAGTCTTCTTTAAGGATTTTTTTTTTAACTTCCCAGTCCAGCCTACAGGCCTGAGATCCCTGGTAGTCTCCTACCCATGTATTAACCAGCTCTGACCCTATTTAGTTTTTTTGTGACCAGCCACAGTCAGCTTGGTTTTGTAGGGTTAGGGTTTCTAAGATTCCTAGTCTGGCTGACCTCAAAGGGCTGACATCAGCCTGGGGAAATTTGGGCCAATCATACTTTCTCAGCTCAACCTACCTCGCAGGACAGTTGTTCTGGGGACCAACCCCACCTTGAGTTCCTGAACAAAGGGTGGGATAGACATCTAACAAGTAAGTAAATGAGATGAAAGGGAATGAAAATAATTCCAGTGATTCTTAACAACGGAGTCCTGCAATTCTTGAACCCCTTTGGTGGACAATGCAGTCAATAGGCCCATTCTATTATTCCTTGTGCAATTCTCTCTCTGGCAGTGTACAGCCGTCTGGGCTTCCTCATTTCAATTAACACCCAAGCGAAGATATCAAAGTGAATCTTTTGCAAGGAAAAAAAAAACTTCTTGTGGGCTCCATCCAAAATTGTAACATGACCCAGCCCTTGATAGTATCCATTTTTCCTTTTTAGCAAGCTGTAGAAGGAACTGAATAGCCCCACTGTCTTCAGGATGAAGCCAGGTAACAAGATTGAACATGGATTAATGTTAGCCAATTCCCCCTTGCACAGAGTTGCTGATGTTGTCCTAAGGCAGAGGCTCTTGTGACTACAGCTTTGAAGAGCTTTCTTCAACAGCCCTTCTGTAGGTCCAGGTGAGCAAGTAAGGTCTGAAGGTGAGGTCAAGAAAGTCAAAATGGCACCCTCACCTACTGGAGAGGGCAGAGAGAATGGTCTTGAAGGACAGGAGGAAGAGCTGCTACCAAGGCAATGGTCAGATAAAAGAGGCCTGAGTCCGGGTCAAGAATGTAATGTGAGAAAACATCTCAGATAAGCCCCTTCTAGTTGACATGAAGATAAAGGGAGGGAAGGGAGAAGCGCATTCAGACCCGCAAGGTTCTGTTGATGTAATGAACTGTGAGAATAACCTTGAGGAGCAGGAAGAAGAACTAGACTACAGTCTGATAATTGAAATCTGAGTCCGAAGCAGGAATGTAATTTGAGAAAGCACCTCAGGCTTGACCCTCCCTAGTTTTCTGGAACATAAAAGCAGGATGGGAAGAGGTGCATTCAGACTTGCAAGATTCTGTTACTGTAGCCTTATAATAAAAGAAGTATTGGTAGTCATGATTCTGGATTCCTGGTCTGGACCACCTCAAAGGGTTGACACCCACAGATTCAAAACCCTGCCTTTTTTAACACCCAACACATGTGCACCACATTAAAAAGGGCAGGGCTTTGATTGTGAGGTCATGGCCATCATCTTGACATTTTTGACCCTCCCCTGTGGATGTCTCTATATCAGTGTTTCTCAGCCTTGGCAACTTGAAGATGTGTGGACTTCAACTCCCAGAATTCCCTATGGCTGGCTGGGGAATTCTGGGAGTTGAACTCCACATATCTTCAAGCTGCCAAGGCTGAGAAACACTGCTCTATATAATATGCCTTAAGAGACACTAAATTGAGGGGAATATAGCATGTAAAATATTCTCTTTTCTTCAGCACCTTCATATTTTCTTAGTGGTTAAGAATTGGGGGTGGGGGGCATAACAATCATGCAATAATCTCACCAGAAGGGATAGGATTTTGAGTCATTTTCCTACAGTGGTTTGACTGGATGCTTAATATATTTATTTCTTAATTTGCAGGGGGGGGGAAACACAGCACATCCCATCACCCTCGTTGGGTGGTTTGCCACCGAATTTTGGCAGTGTGGGGTTTGGAGGCTTTGGGGATTGCTAAAAAGAACCTGGATGAGAGAGCGTGTCCCCTTTGGTTTGCCTACGGCTGCGCTGAAGTTTGCAAACTGTTATTGCAAGGTGCTTCTGGAACCTTAGTGGGCCAAATGGTGACTTGGTCATGAAATCGCACACGCACACACAGAGGTCTAACTGAATAAATTTGGACACAACAGGAGGTTAGGTTGTGCTGCCATATGAATTAAGCTATCCAAAGGAATAGCAACAGAGTTCTTAAATCTATTAGATGCCTTAATGACTATAACCAAGAGCAGGTGTAAACTTCTCTGGAAGATGAAGTCAATTTCATCCAAGTTTCTTTACTTCATTTCAGCACTGGAAGTTCAAACCTTACAAAAATGTTTTCTCTTTAAGTAGATGTAGTAAATTTACAAATAGGAAATGTTTCACCTGGAATGGCAATGGCATGACTTGGAAAATCTATGTGTGTGATTTGTTTGGAATCAACATTTTTATTCCTTTCTATGTTTGGCCCACCTACAAACGGCCAATACAGTCCATAGATCCACACCAGGCCCTCCACTTGCGCATATGCCCGCATGATTTAAAAGATGTAGTGTAATGATTTTGAATGCCCCGAAGCCTGAAAATGAGAATGTGAAATATGTAAGCAAATACTTTCCTTTGTTCTCCGTTCTTAAGGATGCATTTTTTCTTTTTCTGACAGGGTGCAACATAAACACGCCCCATAGCCATCCCACATAAAACCCACCCAAGGGAGGTGCTGTTCCTTATAGACAGCCTGCATTAGCCCATTTATTGAGGTCTGATTAAGTCTCTTGGGTGTCACAGAAAAGCCGGACCCTGAAGCTTAGATACAGGGAGAGGAAGAGAAGAGGGGCGGATGGCATAAGACATCCATCTCCAAGTGGTGTCTCCCACCACATTGAAGTACAAATCCCATTCTTCTCTCTCAACCAGTGATGGTGCTGGTTGGAGTTGAGGATTATGGGAACAACCATCCAATGCTTTTGGTGGGCAGTAGGTTGTGGAAGGGTAGCAAAGGTGTCTGTAGTGAAAGAGCTTGCAAGGAGGAGGGGAAGCAAACAGCAAACACCCACCCTTTCTCTCCACCCCCCCAGCTGCCTGATTCCCTATTTTATGACTCTCCCCCCCCCTGCTATATATCTGCTTTCTGAGGGTCCCATTTATCAGCTCGCCCTGCTATTGAATGGGGGCTGCTCATGACAGGTTGAAATTGACTTGTATGATATTGGAATTACTATTGATTGCTTTGGCACCTTGCGACGTGACAAGCTTGGTGCCCTGGATTCAGGAGGCTGGGGTTTCTGCAGGGCTGGGAGAGTGCCTCTTCTTCCTCCTGCCGCTTGCCTTTCACACTCAGCACACTCACACCCCCCCCCCCAATGAGCTGCTCTCTACATTCCCTCTAATTCCAAGTAGATTAGGCCAGGTGAATCAAGGGCTGGGGGGGGGATAAAATGATGTGTAGATTAATGGTGTCCCCCCCCTCTCCTGGGTGTCTGCAGGGTGTGCTCAAAAACGTCAAGATGGCAGCCAGAGCAGTGCCATCCAAACTCTGTTGTTTTTTATGCCCATCATACATTAAAAAACAAACCAACCCGGGCAGAGCTTTGACCGCACCATTATAGTTGCCATCTTGACTTTTTTGACCATACCCGAAGGACCCCTGCACCCTCCCCATGCTGGGAGTAAAAAAGGAGAATTCTTTTTGTGTACATAACCAAGTGCTATGGCATTATTGACAGGCTGGAAACGTTTAACTAGCCCTAATTAATAATACATCCCACATGCAGACTGTTAGGTGTGGAGAAACATCTACCATTTTGTCACTGCATGTTCTAGGGCAGTGTTGTCCAAACTTGGCCACTTTAAGATGAGTGGACTTCAACGCTCAGAATTCCTCAGCCAGCCATGTGTCCCCAGCATCACCCTTATTTCCAGCAATGCTTTTGGGCCTCCCAAAGGCCCAACTGGGAACACAATTAGGGCTAGTTAACCGTTTCCAGCCTGTCAATAATGCCATAGCACTTGGTTATGTACACAAAAAGAATTCTCCTTTTTTACTCCCAGCATGGGGAGGGTGCAGGGGTCCTTCGGGTATGGTCAAAAAAGTCAAGATGGCAACTATAATGGTGCGGTCAAAGCTCTGCCTGGGTTGGTTTGTTTGTACTGTTACTGTGACTTTTTAAAAAGTTAGATGTTCTTTTATTAATGTTATATGTATTGTATAGCTTATTGCACCCTGCTTTTGGAAGCCACTCACATTCCTTTTTCAACTGCATAAAAGCATTTGTAATAAATAATCAAATAACTACAGGACTTGGGCACACCAGATTTGGGCACACCTGATGCCCCAAATGTGCAACCTTCCTAATGTGGGCACCTTTCCAGATGATACTTCAGGGAGAAAGCATAAAAAGCCAGTATGGTATAGTCCATGCTGGCTGGGGAATTCTGGGAGTTGAAGTCCACTCATCTTAAAGTGGCCAAGTTTGGACAATACTGTTCTAGGGCCTCTGCCTTCCCCTTGGGACCAGAAGCTACCCTGACGTCTACAGCGCCATTGTCAAATTTAACACCAGGTCAAGGGGAGTTGTGTGGGGTATTTTAGACCCAATTCACCAAATCTCTGGGTGGCAGGTCAGGCTAAGAGAGGCACACAGCTTGGAGTGCTTTGGTTCTAATCAGTAGTAAGCTAAGTTGTCCCCACAAATCCCTCCCTCGGTGCCCAACTCAGCTGGCTTTTTCAAAACATTCTTTTAGTTAAGAAAAGCATCACCTTTATTTCCAGCAATGCTTTTGGGTCTCCCAAAGGCCCAACTGGGAACACAAGAAGCATCTTGAGGAGCTGTTTCACCTTCTCATTGATTGATGTTTTACCACAAGATGGGTTCCCTAAGGCAGCCACTGGGGAACTGATAAATCTCCATGGCAGCCATTTTGTGAGTGTGTCTGCCCATGCTCTCAAAGTGTCAAATGTACCTGTGGGCCAAAAAGGCTGCCAACTCCTCTCCTAATCCAGCATTCTAGCAACTACACCAATGTTTCTCAACTTGGTAACTTGAAGATGTGTGGACTTCAACTCCCAGAATTCCCCAGCCAGCATGGCTGGCTGGGGAATTCTGGGAGTTGAAGTCCACACATCTTCAAGTTGCCAAGGTTGAGAAACACTGGACTATACCATACTGGCTTTTTATGCTTTCTCCCTGAAGTATTGTCTGGAAAGGTGCCCACGTTAGGAAGGGTGCACATTTGGGGCATCAGGTGTGCCCAAATGCAGGCATTGTGGCTGGCTCCAATTGCCCTCCCAAAGGCACATTCATCTCAGAAGTGAGCATTCTCTGCCAGAGGTCTCCTCAAGTGGAACCCCCCCCCCCAATTACATTAGCACCTTATTGTTAGTGAACATTTGGCTATTTAAGCAGCTTATTCAGGGACTGAGATGTGTGGTGGGGGTGGGGGAATCCACAAGATGGCACACGTGTGTGCAGAAAAGGTGCAAGGCTTGCATCATGCTCTTTCAGCCATCTTGCTGATTTTGACACCTTCCTCCTCTGCAGATGTCGCTGGGTCGATGTGAGTGACACTGCTGCTGTTGTACTGTTACTGTGACTTTTTAAAAAGTTAGATGTTCTTTTATTAATGTTATATGTGTTGTATAGCTTATTGTACACTGCTTTTGGAAGTTGCTCACGTTCCTTTTTCAACTGCATAAATGCATTTGTAATAAATAATCAAATAACTACAGGACTAAATAAAATAAAATCTCCTTTCCCCATATCTTATTCCAGAGGACAAAGTCTGAATAAAGTGCCCTGGATAGTTCCTATGTCAGGAAGTAAAAAGTTCAAAGAGAAATCAAGATCCGTCATCACCCTCCTTTGAGGGTGCCTAGCCACACACAAAAAGCAGGTGGAACTTCAATTGCCCCTCATGGATGCCTCGTTGACTTTTTTGACCTCACCTGGTAGACACCCCTGTGCCTGGCAGTGAAGGATTTGAATTCTCAGTAGATCTGATCACAAATGGAGAGTTGAAATTGTCTACTGCATCTGTGGGTGGAGAAATGGGGGAAATGATTTCTCTAAATTTCTCCCTGGGGAGGAGAAATTCTCCCAAATTTCTCAAGGGCGGGGACTTCTTCCTTATTTATTTATTTCTTTATCAAATGACAGTAGTCCCACTACTGAAAAAGTCCCATGGAGAACTAATACATTTCCTTGGGATTGACTAGAAGCAAGGGGGTAGGGCAGTGTGGCATGGACAATGAAGGACAAGGCGTTCACACATCCACCTTGGTTGCCTTGAAACTAAATAGGTACACGAAGACCGCACTCCATCTCTCAGAATTCCTCCTAAATCTCTTCTGCTTTGAAATGGTGCTATGGATGCTGAGGAAGTAGAAAGCGTGCAGAGAAGACCAACAGAGATGGTGAGGGACCCTGGAGGCTAAATCCTAGGGAGAACAGTTAAAGGAACTGGGCACATTTGGCCTAAAGAAGAGATAGCAAAGGGGAGATGTGAGAGCAATGTTCAAATACTTGAAGGGATGTCCGAGGGAAGAAGGTGTGGATTTCTTCTCTGTAGTGCCAAGGGTAGGACCAGAAGCAATGGGTGGAAGCATTACAGAGGGAGATCCAAACTCTTGGAGTCATGGATGAGCTATCACTGGACGTTTTCAAGCCAAGGTTGGACAGCTATTTGTCTGGGTTGCTATGACAATTTCTGCCCCGGGCAGGGGGTTGGATTAGAAGACCTCTGTGCTGGGCACTGATTATTAACCCCATCCTTTCCAGAGCCAGGATGCACCACCTTCTGGAAACATCCACCACCACTTTGCCAGGCAGCTGAATTTAGAAGCTGCCAGCCACTCACCTGGCATTGTTCTTACAGCTTTCTACCATGGCTGTTTCCCACAAAGCTTACAAAGGCTGATTTAGAAGGAGGCGGGGTGAGGGGTTTGGGTGGGAAGACGTTGATGGCTGAACATGGCCAGGTGACCCTCTCCCCAAAGTAGATGGTGCCAAGAAAAAGAAGCAGGAGAGCCTGGACAGAAGCAAAACTGAATTTAAATTACATTCAAAATACTGCATAAATGATATTTGCATCTATATCAGTATTTTTCAACATGGATATATATCATAGAAACCTAGAATGCACAAGTTAGAGGGGACGGGTGCCACTATAATCCTCCCTAACATCCAGGGCGTTTGAAGACCGTTAGCAAGGGGAAGTCCATCTCCATTCTAACCAAACCACTCCCCTGTTTCAAACTTTGCAGTCCCAGAAAACTCCTTCTAATATTCAGCCTAAATTTCCTTTCTTTTAATTTCAACCCACTGGTTCTTGTCTTGCTCTCTGTATCAAAAGAGAACAGTTGCACACAACTTGTATATATTTGTAGACTGTTCTCTCTTTTTCAAGTTTTCTCTTCTGGCAGACTAAATATGCCCAGCTCCTTACTGGACTTGGCTACCAGATTCCTTAGCATCTTGATAGTTTTCCTCTGACATTGCTCCAGCTTCTCCATGTGCTTTTTAAAGGGGGACTCAGAAAGCTCTTCCTTCTAAAGGATCCTGGGTAATATGCAAAGTAATAAAAATGAACTAAATACAAAAGCACAATATGCAATTGAACATGGGTGGAAGTGGGGGCATAATAAGTTTAATAACTTCTTTTAAATAAAAAAAATTAAAAGCTTTCCATTGAGTACACAATCAGCAGTCTGGTAGCATTTTAGTTCACCTTCTAAATGCTTGAGCAGTGTTTCTCAGCGTTGGCAACGTTAAGATCTGTGGACTTCAACTCCCAGAATCCCTCAGCCAGCATGGCTGGCTGAGGAATTCTGGGAGTTGAAGTCCACAGATCTTAACGTTGCCAATGTTGAGAAACATTGTGCTTGAGTGGCCAGTCATGTCTTGACGTGCCATTTAAAATTGGACAGAAATATGGCTCAGAAATACTTTCCCAGAAAGAGAAATGTTGGGTGCCACTACTGAGCAGGCCCTGCTCTGATTTACCATACTGTGGGATGATGGGTGGTACTGGAAGCAGGGCCACCCCAGCTGATCTTAATGTGACATTTCATAATCATTATGTGCCATCAAGTCATTGTTGACTCTTAGTGACCATAAAAAAAGATTTTCTCCAGGGCAATCTGTCGCTAACCTGGTCCTTCAGATCTTCCAATGGTGCCCCTATTACCACTGCAACTGAGTCCATCCCATTTGCTGCTAGTCTTTCCTTTCCTTTCCTTTCCTTTCCTTTCCTTTCCTTTCCTTTCCTTTCCTTTCCTTTCCTTTCCTTTCCTTTCCTTTCCTTTCCTTTCCTTTCCTTTCCCAACATTAAAGCCTTCTCCAGAGAACTAGGTCTTCACATAATGTGTCCAAAGTAGGATAATTTGAGCCTGGTCATTTGTGCCTCGAGTGAGCACTTTGGGTTGAAATGTGACTTTTAAGCATGTTAAATGTAGTCAGTATAATTGACTGTCATTGTATCTAATCGTTTCCCCCTTTTCTCCCAGTAAAATATTAAAATTGTACCAATTTGGGGAGGTGATTCAGGGGCTGCACCCAAAGCTTGATGGACATACGTGGCACCATGGCTACCTGTTGTGGCCCCTTGTTCTCTAGAACATTTGCCAACAGATGCTTCAAACGTGAGTCAGCCACATGATCCTACAAGCCTAGAAGTGGACAAGGTCACAATTTTCCTCTCTGCTCAAGTGCAAGAATCAAATTGAAACAACCCTGAGAAATGGCTTTCCAGACTGTGCCTGAACACATCCCGTGAATGGGAGTGTTGACACCTCCTCCCTGGAAAATTGGTTCCTGTCTTCAACTGCTCTGATTAGCAGTTTTGTCAGGCATACAGCTGGAATTTGCCTTCCTATAATCCGTTATTACAATTCATTTTTCCATGTTCTGTACTCTGGAATGATAAAGAATGGGTTTTGATCTTCTATGGAACTGCAATCATATCTTCTGCCTCCCCCACATCTTGTCTTCTCTTCTCAAGGCTAAACAGTCTCAATTCCTTTGATTTTTTTCCCCCATTGCTCTTGGTTTGTCTCTGTTGCCCTTCTCTGAATCTGTTCCAATTTCTCTGAATCCTTCTTGAAGTATGGTGCCCAGAACTGGATGTAGTATTCAAAATAGAGTCAGGCGAAAGCAGAATGGTATGGATCAATTACTTCCCATTATTTGGAAATATGACTATGAAGCAGCCTAAAATTGCATTTGCTTTTTTTGCAGCCACATCACACAGCGGGCTCATATTCAGTTTGTAATCAACTAGTATTCCGATATCTTTTTTGTATTACCAAGCCAGCTATTCCCCATTCGATACCTGCGCATTTGACTTCTGTTGACGGGCTTTGCATTTGTCTCTGTTATATTTCATGGGGTTATATTCAGCCCATTGCCTTAACCCATCCTGCTCATTTTGAATTTTGTTTCTGCCTTCTAAGGTGTTAACTACCCCATCTAATTTTGTGCCAGCTGTAAATCTAATAAGCTTTCCCTCCACCTCTTCATCCAAATCATTAATATAAATATTGAAGAGTTCAGAGCTCGGGTCTAAACCTCGTGGCACCGCACTTGATAGTCACTGCAATTTGATGTATAACCATCAAGGAGCACTCTTAGAATACAATTTTCAAGCCAGCTACGTACAGTATCCACTTAATTGTCATGCTATCCAGACCGGTATAATTAGCTTGCTTCTAATCAGAGTGTCATGGGAGATTTTTGTCGAAAGCTTTGCTGAAATCAAGATATCATTATTGGGTTGTTTGCTTTATTTATACAGGCACACTCCCAAAAGACTCTCAACATAAAAACACATATTAAAATACTTAATAGAATTATACAGCACATATTTTAATATGACCATAATGATACTAGGGCAGGCATCTCCAAACTGAGAGGATCTCAGCATTAAAAGCTATTCTGAATAGTTCAGAATAATAGATTTAACTACTTAAAGGGAGAAGTGAGAGGGAGAAGATGGGGGCCATCCCTGAAAACCCCTGACTTTTGGCCCCTCCCCCTGAATTTCTCATGATGGGTGTGGGGTGGGACACTCTTAGCAACTGAAAATCCATTGAGGAAGTCAGAGAATTATAAAATGAAAAAAGGCAAGCCTGGGTACTTTTGTTCTCATCAAATCCACGCTGAGTTTGGCTAAGGATCGCTTTGTTTTCAAGGTGGTGTCAGATCAGTCTGTTTATCATCTGCTTCCATCCCAAATATGGATGCCACTTTGTATATTCTGCAGTTCCTTGCAGGGGTGTCCACAGGTAGGGTCAAAAAAGTCAAAATGGCAGCTGCAACCACAAGAGCGATGCCCCACTCCTTCTTTATGTGTGTCACAACCGCCATCTTGACACTCTTGCCTCCCCTGATGCCCCTAGGTCCTTGGATCTGGGTCCCAGCCCCCTCCCCCTGCTTTTAAATATAGGAACACATTTGCCTTGTCCACCTGTTTGGCTCTTCATCTGTTCTTCAGACTTTCTTAAAGATAATATATAAAGGTCCAGCCAGACTATTAACAAGTTCCTTCAGGACCTCCTGATGCAGTTCATCTGTTCCTGGAGATTCAAACTCATGCATAATAAACAGGCGTTCCCTGGCATGTTCCTAACAACCCCGAACTTCAGTTCTGCCCCTTTGTTCTTCTCTGGCAGAACATGTACCCTCTTGTTGGAGATGACCAAGCCCAACTAGAAGGAGAAGAGTCCTCTGGCATCTTCACTGGGCAGCTAGCATGCTGAATATTTTCTTTTTCTTTTGTTTTGAACATATCCAGACATAGCTCTTGTCTTATTCTGTTGCTCTTACTATACTCCACCAATCTCAGCTCCACCTGCACTTTTATTTTCCTGGCATCATCTCTACAGTTTCAGGCTCCTGGTCTGCATTCTTCCTTGGTCTGCTGGCCCTCTTTCTATCTTGTAGATCTGTTCTTCTTTGTGTGTCCACATTAGCTTCTTCTACTACCAACCTTTTTTTAAAAAATTTTTTTAAAACTATGGCTCTGTTTGCAATTGTGCTTTTAGTAGCTCCTTTTTTTAGCATCTCCCACTTATCCTAAGCTTCTTTCCCCATTAGCTTCCCCGGCTAAGCATCCCGCTTACCATTCAAAACCAGCCCATCATCAATTCTTGAGTCCATTTATTTTGATTGTCATGAGAAGGCCATTTTTATATTCTGCCCTAGGCATCCAGAATGCCTGGGGACATTCCAAAGCTACAGGAATGGCTATTGCTTGGTGGCGCTCAAGAGTTTTTGATCAGCACCTAAAGCAGCAAGCATGAAAGCCGGAAGGTCAATAACAGATCAATAAAACAGGTTACTGCCTCAAATATTCACTACATTTTACTTTTGGGGGAAATGAGTGATTCCAGTGGGCTGCTGTTTCTCTCCCAACATAAGGTGGATTTTTCAAGTCTTCCCTCCTTTTTTCTTAAGCGTCAATTATTTTTTTCCCTATTTTGTTATCCTTCTAAAAAAAATACTATATACTGTTCTTCCTTGATGCTGCTGCTGCTGTGGCTTCAAACCCAGATTTGGTTAGGCCGACCTTTCTTCCTCCGTGGATTGAAGGTCTAGCTAGTCTGGGAACCTTCTCACAGGAAATGGGACAATATACAGATTTTGCAGCCTCTCAGATTTGGCTGAGTCTCACCTCATCGTGAGGGTTCTTGAATCGGTCCATTCCAACTTTGGCTCCTTCCAGATGTGGTTGTGTAACAATTCTCATCATCATTCTCAGCCAGCATGGTCAAAGGGAGAAATCAAAGTTGGATTCAGACAGCACATTAGGCTAATGTGTGATTGGTTCACATCGGGGTCAGCATGTTATGGAAACCCAGCCAGTGTGGTTAATATATATTGTGGCATGTGAACCCATCCAACTTGGTTAATTTAGTAAACCATAATTAAACAGAAAGAAAACCCCAACAGCTGTTGTGGTGTAGTGGTGAAAGTGCTGGACTAGCAGCAGGGAGGTCCAGGTTCTGGGTCCCTCCTCAGCCATGGAAGCTCATTGGCTGACTTTGAGCCAGTCATTTTCTCAACATCTTACAGGGATGTTGTGAGAAAAATAGAAGGAGGGAGTGCTATTTGCCATTTTGGGCTCCTGAGTGAAAGGCAGGGTATAAATCTAATGTACAAAATAATGAAACATAGGGTGGCTTGGAGTGTTGTGCAAATTTAAGTGTTGCCAAATATTATTTCATTCCATACTGTGAAAAGGCAACTTTGAAAAAGCAGTGCCTGAAACACAAGTCCTCTTCCCGTATCAGAAAAATCTGGCCACGAGTGCCCATCCTCATATAACCAAAGGGCACCACTTACTCATAGGGGAATTATTCATTTGGCTCAGAGGATCCAGAAGCTTTACAGAAATATAGCAAACCTTTCTTTCTTTACTTTAAAAAAATGATCAGCCGCCTCTCTCGCAATCTGTCAGGGCAGCCTGCAACCATCACAACAGAGAGAAAATCAAGCTTCCAAAAAGAAAAATGAAAATGGATACTATAAAAAAACAACAACAACAGAAGAAAGCAAAAAATGAATACGTGAGCGACATATAATTGAGGATAGTGATAATCATGCACATTCAAATCCCAGAACAGGCTCATCTACCATCATGGCCTATGCACGGGAGAAGAGGCAGGTCTCTACAGCTTTACAGAAAACCAACAGGGTTGGGGACCCCTGAATCTCGAGGTGGGGTGGAGGGGGAAGTTTGTTCCAAGGGGCAGTCACGGCAATAGAGAGGGGCTATTTCCTAAGTCCCATGGGTGGCACTGCTTCAGAAGGGGACCTGATGCCAGCCTACTAGGCAGACCAGGAAATCAACTCCACAGGAAGGCAAAAACGACTTTTCTGAGAATGGCTAAGTCTGATTGTACTGTACCTCCTCCCCTTCTTATCCTCATGTGAATTAGGGAGGTGTCTGTCTGGGCTGCTTCCGAATGTTATCTCGTTGCTTAATGGTTCAGCCCCTTTTGCGTAGGCAACAGTTCCTGCGTATTTCCATCAAGGTCATCTTTCTCCATACACCTGGAGCACACCCATGCTGTGTGACCTTGTGGGATGGGCAGAAACAACCAAGAACAGATGGCAAGTAACCTGGTCTTGTGCCATGTAGAGCTTTCCTGATGATAACCAGCATTTTGAGCAGCCTTTTGTTGTATATCTTAACGACTATTAGTCATGGTAAACTAAGTGGAATTTATATGTCCAGGTACAGCCTATCCTCTGCCTCTCTGATGCTTACAGCAAGCCAGGTCCTGCATGTATTTTATTACCAAGAGCTGCGTGATCACTAGTATAGTGGTATCCACCTCCACGGTCCATGGAGAATCACGTAATCTGGACAAAGAAGTTCTACTCCCAAGGAGTTTACATATAATTTTCAGTAGAAGGAAGAAAAATGCAGAGGGGCCAATACAAGGGTGCATTTGATGCTTCTAATACTGGAGAGCAACAAAGAATTTTGGGGGTGCAGGATAATATTTTGAGTGCACAAAGGGAACAAGAGCTAGGAATTATGGGGGTGGGTGAGGTGGGCACGGATGGCAGGGAGAGGTCACAATTCCTGGAAGTGCAAACGATAATAGAAAAACAAGCCTGCAGGAAGTAGCGTCTATTGACCAACGTGCATTTCTCAAGCCTCGCTGCCAAATCCCTCTGGAGAAGTCGCTCTGGATTTGCACTGAACTGTTCCCCCCCCCCCATCATTTCCTTTGTAAAGTAGTTAAAGAAGCAACTGGAAGATAGACCTGCAGCATTCAGCAAGAATTCAGCAGCACTTAACTGGCAATGGAACATGTTCTGCAAGTTTATTCAGGTCCTTGGGGAGCACCTTTCCTCCCTGGGCCATTTTGCTTCTCTTGGGGGCCGTCTGGGGGCCTCGAGGGAGCAAGCAAGCAGGTCAAGAAGCTCCTCTGCTGTTTGCCTCCCTGATGCCGACAACCTGAGGTATTCTGCTTCTGAAGATGGAGGTTCTATGACAGTATTTAGTGGATGCAAATCAACTGTCAGTGGCAGGACACGATGGAAAAAATACTGAAATCCCCACAGTGGAGGAATGGATTGTGAAAATGTCAGAATTCAGAGAAATGGCAAAACTGACCTGTTTGGTCAGAGAAGCAACAACAACTTTTTTGAAAGTTTTTTTTTTTTGAAAGACTGAAAACCTTATATGGACTTTTTGCTGAAAGATGAAAGAAATGAAATGATGATTAATGGATTTGAAGATTAAGAAAGACATGGATTAAATGACAGGCTGAAGGGACTTGGATAACATCTAAGAGGGAGGAGGGACGATTACATTGTAATTATCTGTTGAAAACAAGGTCGGAAGTCACTTATAGATTCTTTAACTTTAGTTTCTTTTCTCTCTTTTTTATTTCTTGCATTTCTTTCTTTCTTTCTTTCCTTTTTTTCTTTCAATTTGTCTTTTCTTCTATGGAAAAATTCTTCATATAAATACATACATACATACAGTCAGTGGCCATCACATAGTCACAGCCACCATCTTGACTTTTTGGACCCTACTTCCCCAAAAGTCTGCCCTAGGTGGGGTGGAGTAAATTAAAGGAAGTCTCTCCCCTTATCACAGCTTTAATAAGGCTGATAAAGAGAGTGTGAAGCTAAGCTAATTTTGCAGAAAGAGGTGAAGAGGGGCGTTGTGTGCCAAGCTAATTTATCAAGTTCATTTATGCTTACCAAAATTCTAATTCCTATTGCAGTTATTAAAAAGAAAGAAAACAATCAATATTTTCCAGTTTACTGGTGCTTTGGGACTGGGGATATGGTAGAAAGAGCTGTATTGAGTTGAGAAGATGAAGCAGAGGGGGGGAAAAAAAACACCAGAAAGATGTATTTATTAATTATTTTATTTTCTTTACTGGGAATATTTGTATGCTGCCTGCTCCTTTTTGGGAAGCAAAGAACAAGTGAGAAATGTGATTTTTAAATAGGAGAATAACAGGAGGAATGATGAAACAAAAGTTTCTGCATTCCCTAGAAATATTTTCCAGTTTTAGAAATGTCATGATTTAAATGCCAGGCGTCCCTGTTGTAAAATAATAATTTTCAGGACATAACAAAATAACATGCGAAATGCAGAATTGGAGATCAGCTCTTCCCTGTTTCCTAACTAGTGAATGTTAGTAGGGCTTGCTCAGAAATCTTGCAATCTGGCTGGCCCCTATTCACGGCTCTCCTCCAGGGTACCATTGCATTTCCTCTTCCATTCATGTCCCTAAATTTTCCCCTCTGCTCAGACAGTTTGCTGTTTATGCCTCATCCTTCTTGGACTGGGTCTCCCTCCACCTTAAAGAGTTTTTTTCCCCCATTATAGAAAGAAGAGCATTATGATATAACTTTAGACAGAGTAGTTAAAGTATCATTGTACTTATAACTGCTGTGAAGAACATTGGAAGGCACTGTATCTTTTTTCTTTCTTTTCTATTTTTCTTCAACTTTTTTTCTTCTCTAGCACTTTTTGCTTTCTCTTTGTTTTCTCTCCTTTCCTTTTTTCTTCCTTACTTTATATTAGTTTGTATTCGTTTTTATCTTCTTTTTTAAAAAGTTTCAATAAAAATCATATTTAAAAAAAGAGGGTTTTTTCCTAAGATTTCTGGTCCCTTTCTAAAACTCTGGCTGGGAATTCTGGGTGTTGAAGCCCACCCATCTTAAAGTTCCCAAGGCTGAGAAACCCTGACATAATCAATGGCTCTGAGTGTTGCAAGGGGAAGGAACCACATGGGAGGTAAGTGAGCAGGGTGCAGATCATCTGATGCAATGAACCATTTGCCATGTAATGGGGAACTCTGCTGTTGCATGATGGTATTATGGTTTCATCCTCCCATAGGAAGGGACACTGCAAGCAAATCAAAGCAGGAAGAAGAAACAAAATAAGCTTAAACTTCCAAGAAATTCAGGTGGAGGCACCTGGGCCAGACACTGTGTTCAGACATCCACATACATACATACCCTTCGCACTACAGGTAGTCCTTGTTTAGCAACTGCCTCATTTAGTGACCATTCACAGTTATGACAGTGAAGAAAAAGTAACTTTGCAACCAAACCTCACATTTATGACCTTCGCAGGTCTGCAAAGCAAAAGAAAGCTGAAGGAAGATTGTAAGCACAGTTGCAGTTTCACTTAGTGACTGCTTTGCTTAACAACCAAGTTGCCAGTCCCAATTTTGGTAACTAAATGAGGACTACCTGTATTCCCTTTCAAAGTAAACAACATTATGCAGAAAAGGAGTTAGAAATGGACAGTCAAAGAAATTAAAACAAGGAGATAAGAGAAAGAAAAGAAAAAATATAATGAATACTCATTTACATCAAACCATCCACTATACCTCTCTATCCCTTTTTATCTTTGTAAGCTGTTTTTGCTTTCCTCACATCATTTATTTATTTTATTCATTTAAAAGATTTGTATAGCTGCCCATCACGTGTAACATAAACCTGGGCAGTTCACAACAGGAATAAAAGAATAAAAACAATGAAAAGCATAAAAACCAACTATGGTTTTGATACACACGTACATACAGGTAATCCTTGATTTACAACCACAATTGGGACAGGAACTTCCGTTGCTAAGCGATGCAGTCATTAGCAACCGATTCTACAAGCTTTTTTGCTGTAGTCATTAAGCGAGTCACACGGTCATTAAGCAAATCCAGATTCCCCCATTGACTTTACTTGTTGGAAGCCCTCTGGGAAGGTTGCAAATGGTGATCACGTGATCCTGGGACGCTGCAACCATTGTAAATACATGCTGGTTGCATTTTGATCATATGACCATGGGGATGCTGCTATGGCCATAAGTGCAAGGACTGGTTGTAAGTCACTTTTTCCAATGCCATCATAACTTTGAATGGTCGTTAAACAAATGGATGTAAGTAGAGGACTACCTGTATGTATCACAATTGTAGAGCTTCCCTGGGCTCCAGCCTCACATCCCCCCAAGGCTGGAGGGAAAAGCCAGGTTTCTACAGGTCATATACTGCTTCATGCATTTCCTTTTTTCTTTCAACTGCTCACCTCTCTCTTTTTAAAGATATCATCCACCCATTCATTCTCCCTTCATTTATTTGTTTTACAATCTGATCCTCATTCCTTCATTCTCTCTATATCAGCATTTCTCAACTTGGCAACTTTAAGATGTGTGGACTTCAACTCCCAGAATTTTCCAGTCAGCATGATCACACCATGGTGCACATTTAAAAGGGGTGGAGGTTTGATTGCACTGTTGAGGACACCATGTTGACTTTTTTGACTATAACCTACAGACACACTTGCCCACTGGTCACTCATATTTGTATGCAACCCACATTCATTCAGTAGCCATTCACTCTTGACCTTTTCTCTTCTTGTTGTACCTCCCCACTCAATTTACTTCTGTGTTTCATCTAACAAACCCATCTCTCACTTCCATATAAAAACTGGGCAGAATTACGCTCTTATTCATAGACATTTTCATTTATTTCAACAAACATTCAATTCCTTGCAACAACCGAATACAATCCACTACCTTTCTACCAGCATCTGAACATCTTGACATTACTCCATCCATTTTCCCAACTTTAGTAAAATTCTACCAAGGCAGACAAATTCATCCTTTGCTCTAATTTTTTACCATTTATGTATCACTTGCAATTATGTATTCCTGTCAAACACAACTGCCTCAGTCTTCAGTATGTTAATTTTGAGATCCATACTCTTTGATGTGATCACGGAGACATAATTAGCCTTAATCAGAGGGGGTTGAATAAGCCACAATAGTGGTTTCAAACAACATACTAAGGCAAAGCTAAACAAACCACATTTTGTCTAGTACATTTATAACCCCAGACAGAGAATGATGGGTTCAGTCTGTGGGAACATGGTGAAAGGAGATTATAATTCTACTATACCTTTGTAGCATTAACTGTTAACTGCAGGAAATGCGTCTGCAACTGTTAGCTTTGAAAGCTAAGAACAAAGAAAAAACAAAAATAATCCCTCCTTGCGAGGTTGCTGGAAAACATCTGACTGACCATATTTGAAGACAGGAACTAGACTAGATGTATATTTGAGTTGACCCGCCAGGTTTTTTTCTGGCATATACTTTTTAAAAATCATTTGATTTGTCCCCTCTCCTTGGTTGCGTTTCAGAGAGATTTCATACGGACTAGAAACAACATGTTCAATTGGAGGACTCTTCAGGAGAAGCTGACATTATGGATGGAGATGAAAGAGACTTGGATTTTTGCAGCAGCTCGCTTGGAGGCTGGATAAGCTATTGATTGAAGAGGAAACTCTCCACTCCGCTGTGGCCGGAGGATTAATTTATGTTTGTCGAGAGAACCCTAATTAAGTCTCTTTAAGAGAAAGTTAACTTTAATGTACCCAAGTAGCTGGGATGATGTGGATCTCGAGGTGAAATGAGGCTTGGATGCCTTCATTTGCAGATGCTGGCATAGGACACCAATTAGGCATTGATCTCTGGGGAATATATTATTATATTATCATCATCATCATCATCATCATCATCATCATTAACATTAGTATCATCTCCAGATAGTTTTTCTCTATTTCTTATACAGCGGTACCTTGGTTCACGAACTTAATCTGTTCCACGATTTTGGTCGCCAACCGAATTGGTCGTGAACCGAATCAAATTTCCCCATAAGGTTCAATGTAAATAAGGTTAATCTGTCCTGAACCATATGTATTTTTTTATCACAAAAATATGAAACAAAGTACAGTACAGTACGAAGAGAGAGAACACTAACCTTGCTTGAGGTGACACCAAAAAGCTTCACAGCAAGTGTCTGCGACCGCGATCTCGCCTAGAGGAAGCCACGACCACGTGTCAGAGCAGGGAAGATGGCCGTGGTTCGTGTTCGTCACCTGATGTGGAGTTTGTGAATGGAAGCAAATTTTTGTGAACGCTGCTGTTCGCGAACCGAATTGTTTGCGAACAGAAGCGTTTGTGAACCGAGGTATTACTGTATATTTTATATTCAGCTTTTCATTCAGGAGCACAAGGCAATGCAGCCTGTTTTCCCATTTTTTCTCCAACAACAACCCTGCGAGGGAGATTGAGCTGACAAAGAGACTGCCTGCCCAAAGTGGCCCACAGAGCTTCTGTAGCTGAAGGTGGACTGGGACCTAAGTCTCCTGGCTTCTAGTCCAGCGCTTTCACCATTACACCATCCTGCTCTCTAGACCCAGCCAAAAAAAGAAAAATTAGGATAAAATAATAATCATAAACTCAGCATGAAAGTTCTAACAGAAAACAAATCATTTCTCTGAATTTTGGGTCTACCCGGAATGTTCTCATTTTGGCTTGAAAGTGTAAAAGGGTGACATTTCAGCTCAGTCCTCCTTACGGCCAACGGGTGTTTTACTCTGGGTCTATCCTGGTATAGCAATGGTGCTATATCCATTTTAGGGGCAACTAGGCAACCCGTGACCCGTTGGGTCATCTTTTCAGAGATATTTCCTTACCCAAACTGAGAAACAGGATGACCAAGGGCAAAAAAGCAGTTGGAGTGTGAGCGACTTGCGACTTGCTGCCGGCTTCCCCAATGACTTTGCTTGTGAGAAGCTGGCAGGGAGCGACAGAAATCCGTCCTCCCTCCCTCCCTCCCTCCCTCCCTCCCATATGCATTGCAAGGGCAATGAAGTGATAGACAGGCCAATGCAGCTTGGCCCAGAGAGGGACCTTCCTTCCTTCCTTCCTTCCTTCCTTCCTTCCTTCCTTCCTTCCTTCCTTCCTTCCTTCCTTCCTTCCTTCCTTCCTTCCTTCCTTCCTTCCTCCCTCTCATATGCATTGCAAGGGCAATGAAGTGATAGACAGGCCAATGCAACGTGGCCCAGAGAGGGACCTTCCTTCCTTCCTTCCTTCCTTCCTTCCTTCCTTCCTTCCTTCCTTCCTTCCTTCCTTCCTTCCTTCCTCCCTCCCTCCCTCCCTCCCTCCCTCCCATATGCATTGCAAGGGCAATGAAGTGATAGACAGGCCAATGCAGCTTGGCCCAGAGAGGGACCTTCCTTCCTTCCTTCCTTCCTTCCTTCCTTCCTTCCTTCCTTCCTTCCTTCCTTCCTTCCTTCCTTCCTTCCTCCCATATGCATTGCAAGGGCAATGAAGTGATAGACAGGCCAATGCAGCTTGGCCCAGAGAGGGACCTTCCTTCCTTCCTTCCTTCCTTCCTTCCTTCCTTCCTTCCTTCCTTCCTTCCTTCCTTCCTTCCTTCCTTCCTCCCATATGCATTGCAAGGGCAATGAAGTGATAGACAGGCCAATGCAGCTTGGCCCAGAGAGGGACCTTCCTTCCTTCCTTCCTTCCTTCCTTCCTTCCTTCCTTCCTTCCTTCCTTCCTTCCTTCCTTCCTTCCTTCCTTCCTTCCTCCCTCTCATATGCATTGCAAGGGCAATGAAGTGATAGACAGGCCAATGCAACTTGGCCCAGAGAGGGACCTTCCTTCCTTCCTTCCTTCCTTCCTTCCTTCCTTCCTTCCTTCCTTCCTTCCTTCCTTCCTTCCTTCCTTCCTTCCTTCCTCCCTCCCTCCCTCCCTCCCTCCCTCCCTCCCTCCCATATGCATTGCAAGGGCAATGAAGTGATAGACAGGCCAATGCAGCTTGGCCCAGAGAGGGACCTTCCTTCCTTCCTTCCTTCCTTCCTTCCTTCCTTCCTTCCTTCCTTCCTTCCTTCCTTCCTTCCTTCCTTCCTTCCTTCCTTCCTCCCATATGCATTGCAAGGGCAATGAAGTGATAGACAGGCCAATGCAGCTTGGCCCAGAGAGGGACCTTCCTTCCTTCCTTCCTTCCTTCCTTCCTTCCTTCCTTCCTTCCTTCCTTCCTTCCTTCCTTCCTTCCTTCCTTCCTTCCTTCCTTCCTTCCTTCCTTCCTTCCTTCCTCCCATATGCATTGCAAGGGCAATGAAGTGATAGACAGGCCAATGCAGTTTGGCCCAGAGAGGGACCTGCCAGTAGCAGGTTCAGCTGGAGCCACTCCATTTCTCTTCTAAGGCCAGTTGCAAAGCAGACAACATTTACACCTTCTATTATGCTGAAGTGTAAAGCCTGTTCCTATAAGCCCTCTCTCTCTCTCTCTCTCTCTCTCTCTCTCCTGTCTGGGCCCCAGCGCCCGTTATCTATGGAACACTTGGCACTTCATAAATATTAAACTATGACATTATGGACCGCCGAGCAGGGAGTCTGTAAACCCGAGAAATCAAAGGCAGATAAATAACCAATCAACACCCCCGGCTATCACTCAAACAGGGCTGAGGAATTGTTTGCTACGATCCCAGCCAGTGAGGAAGATTGAGGCAGACGTACATGAGGGATGGCAAGGAGAGATGCTGACGGTTGGAAACGATACTCTGGATTCGGTGGGCCTTAGTGGCCGGTTCACTGAAGCTCTGAGACAAAATTAGGCTTGGCAAATCAAGTCTAGTTAAAAAAAAAAAAAAAAAGGGAAAAATGAATTTTAAATCCATTGGTATAATTTAAACTCAGTTGTGAATTTACACTCATATGCCACCTTATTCATCATGATACCACATTCAGGAATAGAATTAGGTCTCAGTCTCCTCTTTTAAGCCTTAAATTATAAGAAAACTCATGATAAATCCCAAGATGCTGAAATGGTGATGTTTGGTTTGCAGAACTAGGCAAGAGATGAGATACAGGGGAACTACAGTTCCCAGCACCCCATGCCTTTGGCTATGGGTTTGTTGGGAGTTGTAGTTCAGCACCCTTAGGACAGCCCCAAATTGCACCCTCCAGATCTATAATTTTGATGTTTTAATCTTAAAATGCTTGGGAAATAGACAATATCTGGGGTGTGGGGAACTGCAGGCTAGATACTCTCACTCTTCCTGTGTAACATCTACCTGAGGCCTCTGGGAGAGGTCATCCATTGGTTTGAGAACAGGTATATTAATGCCCTGATGACACCCAGCTATATATCTTGATCCTGACCAAGTGATCTATCATGGTATTGCAATGTGCTTTACATGGGGCTGCCCTTGAAGACCACTCAGAAGCTGTCAGCCCTTCAAGGTAGTCCAGACAAGAAACTATGAGTACTAACACTCCCTTTATTGTAAGTAACAGAATCTTGCAAGTCTGAAAGCACATCTCTCCCCCCTGTGCCTTTACTTTCCAGGAACTAGGGAGGGTCCCTTCTGAGATGCTTCCCACGTCCCCATTCCTTCTGTGGGCTGAGATGTCTGTTATCTGATGATTGCCCAGGCCGTGGCTCTTCCTCCTCCTGTCCCTCAAGGATATTCCCACAGACCATTACAGAAACTGCAGCTTGTCCAGAATGCAGTGGCATCAGCAATTATGGGCTTGTCACAGTATAGCCATGTTACATCTATGCTTCATGATCTGCATTAGGCTTCTGGGTGCAATTCAAGGTGTTGGTTACCACCTATAAAGCCCTCCATGGGTTAGAGCAGTGTTTCTCAACCTTGGCTGCTTTAAGCTGTGTGGACTTCAACAGTTGAAGTCCACACAGCTTAAAGCGGCCAAGGTTGAGAAACACTGGGTTAGAGGATATGGCTATCTGAGGGACTGCCTATCCCTAATAGTTTCTGCCCATCCTGTACAATTTGAGAAATAGGTGCACTCTGAGTCCCATCAATTAAAAAATGTCATCGGATGGGACCCAGGAAGTGGGCCTTCTTTGTTGCCCTGCCAGCCCCTTGGAACAGCATCCCCCCAAAGAGATGTATGGCTGCTACTCCTGCCTTCCTTTAAGGCATGGCTCTTCCCCCTGGCCTTGGCTTAGGGTGGGTGGGTGGTGAGCTTACAAGATTTCGTCTGCTCAGCTGGAAGTTTCTCCCTTCGGATGTGTATCCTCTCTGATCTGCTTTGTTCTGTGGTTTCTGTATTGTTTTCATTGTTGTAAGCCACCCAGAGTTGTCATGGAGTTGGGTGGCCTTCTAAATAAATAAAACAAATAAAGAAACCTTCCAGATCTGGTCTGCAAAACTCTGGACGACCTCTCCATGGCAGCACTGTGATGCAGAAAACCATCATTCCGTGCGGCTAACTATTGATTGTCTGCATCTGTTAGCTCCATGGCAGTTTTTGCTTTCAGTAAGTCAGTGTTGGCTGGAAGCGGCGGGAATTGTGGTCTAACACATCTGAAGGTGCAGAACGGGAGAAATCCTAAGGGTTTAAAAGTAGATGACATATGACCATAATTATGCTTTAAAAGAATTCATTCCATTCTGATTGGAAGGGAAAACAGTTCTGGGATGCTGACTCAACGGATGCATCTAAACCCGCAACGTTTTACAGCAATGTTCCTTCTTCAGCTGTTCTTTAGTCTCAAATCTCCTAGAGTCTAGGAGTCACTTGTATAGTGAGATGGGCGGCATATATAAATTTGAAAAATCAATCAATCATTGTTCGCTGTTTATTAGAAGGGAGTGGAGGAAGAAAGAGAGAAGAGACTTGCTATTTGCTCTTAAAGGTGCTGCTTTCTCCTGTAAATGTCACCTTTGGAAGCAAATTGGAAAAGGGAGGTGTTTGGGTTGTCCAATCTGGAATGCATTCACACTTGTTTCACAAGGCTGGCAGATGCATTCGCACAACCTGGTAAAATTGGCCAACCCTGCTGGCGATCCCTGTTCTGCCACAGGAAAGATGCCACCAAGCGATGCTGTTTGTATGAACAGCGCACAGAGAATGCTGAGGATGGGGACTGGTGGATTCTCATGGCTTAGCTTCCTTCTCTTCCCACTAGATATCACCAATTTGCAGGAAAACACCCACCAATTACATTCCTTAAAGTGGAGCTGGGGAGGAGGCAAGGTTCATCAAATTACCAGACCCGCAGGTTTAGCCACTAGTCAAAACATGCTCAGGTGTTGTGCAAGGGCATTCAAAGAGAGCCTGAATAGTGCTAAACTCAGGTCCCAAATAAGCCCAACTATCAGGGCCTTCAACATTTGATTGATGTCATTGCATTTGTCAACAGATAGTTGGGCTCCTTTGGGACATGAGTTTAGTGCTATTCCAGAAGAGCTGTAAACCTGTTTTTTAAAAAACAGCCTAAATGATAATGGATAAGCATTGGGAGAGCTGCGCCAAAAAGAAGCAAAAACAGATTTGCCTCTCCTTTTCTGTCTCCCACTTTCCCATCCAGCTTCCCCATCCCACTGCTGGTCATTACTATTCAGGCTAATCCAGATCCCCAAGTTGGAGAACAGCTAAAAGACATGATGGAGTTGAAATAACCAGAGTCTCCTATTGCCCAAAGCAGAATGGCCCTGAAACACAGGGCCCAGGAAGAGGGCAAGCCTGCGCCACCCTAAAGAGGCTACGAGATGCCAGTCTGATTCTACCCTCTGTAGACGACTTGACTCCAATACTGACCAAATGATTGAGGTTGCTGGGACCATGGTCAAGCCATGGCTACAGCATTCCTTTGGATATCCAAACCACCACCACCTCCTTCCTGTTTTTAGGAAGTCCATTAAAACATAGCTGGGGTGGTTGGGGGATAAGGGGTCAATGACATCAAAATGGTGGGTGTGACTGGGTGATTGAAGCCCCACCCCTTTTTAGGTGTATGTGATGCACGTAACGCAAATTAAAAAGTAGCGGGGCTTTGATGGCCTGGTCACACCTGCCATTTTGATGTCATTGACTGCCCCTGCAAGACAAAACCAAACCAAACCCTGAACATAGCTATTTTACAGACCTTGGAGGCTAGAATGGGAAGAACTCTTCCCCTTAAGCCAGTGTTTCTCAATCTTGGCAACTTGAAGATGTGTGGACTTCAACTCCCAGAATTCCCCAGCCAGCCATAGGGAATTCTGGGAGTTGAAGTCCACACATCTTCAAGTTGCCAAGTTTGAAAAACACTGCTTTAAGCAATAGAAGCTGTCTTTAGCTTATGGAATGATTAGATTCCTGTTTTTGTTATTTGTTATTTTTAGGACTTGAGGCTGCTGCTATTTTGTCGTAAAGGTATATTTTCTGTTTTAACCCAGATTACAAAGGTTGGATGTACACCACATCCAGAGTCGGCTTCAGTTGCCACAGTTTATCAGTCCCGTAAAATAATATAATGAACAAACTGGGGAAATTTAATTTGGTTAATTCAGTAACCAAACTGAAAGAGTCCTACATGGAAGGCAACAGTATAGTCAGAAGACAGGATCCTCCTGGTGCTTTTCTACTCTAAATAAAAAGCAGTGACATTAAGCATACTGTATTTCTATGATGAAGATAACGTCTGATGTGGTCTTGAGAGCCTGCAGAAACTTCTAATTCCCAGATCCCAGGAGATTGTAAGGCTGTTGTCCCAGAGGGAAAAAACCAGATTCTTATAAGGGAGCAATGAATTTGTGCCCATCTGGCAGGGAACTGCAGATACACATGGTGGCAAAAAAATGAGGAGAGTTTTCTGAAGGGCATTGAAGGAGAAATGGCTGAGTTTTGTAAGGCAGCAAAAGATTTTCTATCGGCAGAATTGGGTAAGAGGGGAAGCATGGCAGAGAAAGGGCACATGCCACAATCATTCTAATCTGGTAATAAAAATGATCACTCCTAATCATTTCTCCTCTACCTTTGTGCCCTCCAAACATGTTGGATGGTGGATGGGGGTGATGGGAGCTTTAGCCCCACAGGTCAGAAGAAGTACTAAGGTGGGGAAGGTGCATTTAGAACAGTGTTTTTGAAACTTTTTCAAACTTGGCAATTTGAAGATGTGTGGACTTCAACTCCCAGACTGCTGGCTGGGGAATTCTGGGAGCTGAAGTCCACACATCTTCAAGTTGCCAAGTTTGAAAAAGTTTTGAAGGATGCTGAGTCTGCTCCCCTTTCCGTCCAGGACCACAACTGAAGCATCATTACAGCATCCCTTGTCCCAAGAATGAAGATCAGGAGGCTGAAGACTGCCTGAAATCTTCAGGCAGCTTTCCCTACACACCAGCCTCTCTAGCTGCATTTTCCTTCCGCAGCTCCCTTCGCTGGCCTCCTCCCCACTCCTTTCTGTCTCGGTGCCTCTCCCGTCAGGTCAGTCTCGGCCGCAACGGGCCCCGTAATGTATCTCCTTGAGTTTGCCTGCCAACCTCGCCCGGCTGCTGACGGGAAGCTAGGCCCGTCTCAGACACTCTTTCTGAGATTGTACTTCCTGAGACCTGACTCCCCAAAGACACGGGCTGAGTGAAAGAAGACGTGGTATTTCCAGTAGCTCGTTGCTATCTTGAGGTCTTGATGTGGAAAGGCATTTATCAGAAGAATCAGCAACCGGGCGGGAGGGGGGCAGTTTGCAAGAGCGAGGAAGAGACATATGGGGAAGGGCAAACCCCTTCCTTCCCACCCCCAAAACCTTGGCAAGGAGCAATCTTGCATTAGCTGACTCCAGCCTTCCCCAGCTTGGTGCCCTCCAGATAGGTTTGGCTACAAGAACCGTCATTTGCATTTGGGCTGGCTGGGGATGATGAAATTGGCAGTCCAACCCATCTAGAACTTACCTGGCTAAGACTAGATTTTGTCCATCCAGCCAAATCTGGCAGTACCACGTTGTAACTGAGTGGCTGAAAAGACCCTACCGAAAGTCTTGAAAGAGGGCAGTATAAAAACCAACAAGCAAACTGTATTTCTGGTTGCCAACTTCGAAGCCAGCTGGTGGTGGTGGTGGGGAGGGCAGAGCAGTAAGCTCTGTTTGTCATAAAGAGATGATTCCACTTTAAATTGTTGTTACATGAGGTGGCAGCCAGTTTCAGATGGCTGAGAGAAATGTGTTTGCTTCTGAATGAAAAATAAGGGCACCTGTACATTAATTTCTTCAAAAAGTTTTACATTTGACAAGAAGGAGAATGGAGTTCTCCCCACAGACCTGACTCCAGGTTTGGGAATGCCGTCTGCAAAGGACCACCACGGAGAACCATTGTTTGGTGGAAAAGTGGGTACATGTTCAATCCATCAATCCATCAATCCATCTGATGAAGCTCCTGTTGTACTGAACTTAATAGTGGGTGGTTGCACTTGATGGAACGGTCCTTTTACTTTTCCCACCATGCCCCCAACTTAGCATCATTCAAGGCAAGGGTAACTACATCTTCCAGCACCCCTCTTGGTCATCTTTTCCTGGCTTTGAGTAATTGCTTGAGCCGAAAGGCAGGGTAGAAATAAAATAAATGAATGCTGGGAGTTGTAGTTCAGCAACATCTGGAAGGCCAAAGAGTGTCAAGTTCTGCTCTGGGGTATTGAGGGAAATTAAAATGGCAGCCCCAACAATATGTCAAGCCCTGTATGTCTGTTTGCCTCCCTGAAGAGAGAGAGGAGGCTGCCTAGCTGTCCAATTCAGTCTTGTCTTGTCTATATAAAAAGTAGGCAATTTGGAGCCTTCCAGAAGTTTTGAACAATTCCCACAGTCCTAGTCAGTGGTTCTGCAAGCTGGAGGGTTCTAGAAGCTGAAGATCAACCCCTTCATAGAATAAAGACCACTGAGTGGGGAAGGGAACTGTAGAGATTTACTAACACATGGCTTATAGGATATATGGATATACTGTACCCAATACCTCTGTTTTGTTAGACTGCCATTTCATGGGATATTCTTAGGGTTGTTTTTGGGTTTTTTTGGTGGATAGTTTTAAGTTGTGTAAACAGACCTAAATTGAGCATAGGCATCAGAATGGCATGGTTAATTCAGTAGTTATTGGTTTTTATTATTTGTTCATGTTGTTTTATTGATTTCTATGCTGGTTAGTTTAATATCATTCTCTGGGTCTGGGATGTTACTGAAGAATCTAAATCAGTGTTTTTCAATCTTGGCAACTTGAAGCCCACACATCTTCAAGTTTGAGAGACACTGATCTACAGGGACCTAAATCAGCAGTCTCCAATTTTTTATGCTGCTGGACACAGATGAACATGGACCGCATGACATGAATAGTGTCCCAAAATGGTTGTCATGCAATTAAAGGCTTGCCCTTTCCTAAAATGGCTGCCACAATGGGGGCAGTATTGGTCATAAAACACTCACTTACTAGATGGCAAAGTGATGTGGTTGCTCTCTGCACCAAGTTTTTTTAAATTTATTTTTAATTGCTTTTTAATTATGCACCAAGTTACTTCTTTGCACCTCTAGCTCATTTCTGTCCTTGTGGGAGGAACATAAAGCATTAGAATGTGGCCACCTGAATTTTCATTTTTATTCATGGAGTTTTTCCTCTCCTGGGAGATAAAGATCACGTTGGAAGCTGCTGCTTTGCCTTGAAGTTCCCCTATTTCTCATTTTTATTAAAGAAAAATAATCCTTTAATTTAAAAAAATCCCATTTTTTAAAAAAGTCAGATGGAACAGGGACTGTGACAATTGTAAACAGAGGGGGGCTGTCTGCAGGAACCTATTGGGCATCAAAAGTGCAAATAAATATTAAACTAAGAAAGCAACAGATAAATCTATGGTCTTCCTGCTTGTCAGCTTTCTGGACACATTTGGTGGGATACTTTTGGAGTAGGAGGTTGAATTAACTCAGTTTCCCTTAAGCTGGACCACTCCAGATATTTTGGGCCATGACTTCCATGCATCCCAGCAAATATGGCTGATGGCCAGAGGTGATATAGGCCAAAAAGGTCTGGGAAGACTCAAGTTCTAGAACAGTGTTTCTCAACCTTGACAACTTTAAGATGTGTGGACTTCAACTCCCAGAATTCCCCAGCCAGCAGGCTGGCTGGGGAATTCTGGGAATTGAAGTCCACACTTCTTAAAGTTGCCAAGGTTGAGAAACACTGTTCTAGAAGCTGAACAGGAAGGAGCAGAGGATTGACAGTGATTGCTATACTTGGAAAGATAGCAAAGGTAGATTTGGGGTTTAGAGGTAAACGTGAGGAGGAATTCTGTGGCTAAAGAGGAGAGTGGACATCAGTGCCTTTAAGATGAGATATTGTCTTTTGCTGATGGAACAATACATTTAACTCCCACCGTGTTTGTGCCTAGGCCCTTTCAGAAGAGCAGCTTAGACCATAGAAGATTAAAGACAAAGGTCTCAGGCGTTAGGGCTTATGTGTGTGTGTGTGTAGTGATAGTGGGCGTAATGAGAATTGGGGAGGAAATCCAGTGACATGACCATAAGGGCAATGACAGGAGGAAAAAAGATATGAGGAGGAAGATTTTAACACGAGAAAGTGAATGGCTGCTGGTGGTAGAATTAACGTGAACAGTTTATCAAATTTTCCCTATCTGATAGCTTCCAGATGGATTATAGTTCTCCTAGTTCCCGGGGATAATGAGAACTTGGACCAAAAGTTCTTTTGTGCACTGATAAGGGAAAGATCCAGTCAATATTCTCAGGTGTGCTTTGGTTGGTTAGTTAATTTATTTTGCATTTCTATACTGCTCAAAATTTGAAAATCTCTGGTTGTTTCATGCAAATAGCAGAGCTCAAAACATAAAAGATAAGAGCTGAAGAAAGGAAGAACAGGAACCCAATGAATCCAAAAAAATACGGTAAAACTGATAGTACTGTACAAATAGAAAAAGTGCAGCCATACTTGGAAAACCAAAGCACTAAAAATAAACCAGGTGAAGGAACATCTTCCCATACCCCATGCACCTTGGCTGGCCACTCACCGGCAACTCAAGCTAACCTTGGCTGCTCCCTTTTAACTCCATGAGACTAAAACTCAAGAGGCAGGACACTTCATGTATAAGGGAAAGCTATTCAGCCATGAAAAGTAGGTATTTTGTAACCTGAGTTGCACCAAGAGATTCTTGCTTACAGTCTGTTGATCCTCCATACCGCTTGGCCAAAGGTCTCCACCATTTGGGGTTGCCAACAGTTGTCTAATACAAATCTATAGTTACTTGAACTCCCATGCTGAGGTTCGCAGAAGGATGGTCAAACCAAGAGATCTAAAGAATAAAAAAGCTTGCACAATTTTGGGTGGCCTTGAGTTGAGTACGGCTGATCACATTTGGAAGGAAGCACACTTTGTGCCCCAAAGAGATACATTTATATACACAGAGACATATCAATAGTTTTAAAAACAATCTTGGTGTAAGAAATGTGGGTATCTGTATACATGCTCCAAAGTCCTTATTGACTCATCTCTGAGACTTCATGCATGAAACAGACATATCTCTATCCATAAAAATAGAAGTATTATATGTATGCAACATCATTTTTTACAAATGACAGTTGCTCAATGTTAGCAAATCTATGAGTATCATCTTGGCTCCATGTTGTTGTTTTTCAGTGCAGGTCCCATGTATTGGGGAGAAGGTCACCTTTAAAGTCTACATGGCACGGGGCCAGTCAGGACTGCCTCTCCCTGAGAGTATCTGCCCATCCTAGCAGATCGGATAGGTTAGGCACACTCCAGGTCCCTTCCCTGAAATGTTGCCACGTAGTGGGACCTCGGAAACGCTCCTTTTCCGTGGCTGCTCCTACCTTATTGAACACCCTCCCCCCAGCGATCCAGCAGGCCCCCACTCTTCTGGCCTTCCAGAAGGCCATCAAGACCTGGCTTTTTACCCAGACACTGGGGTAGAGTGAGGGTGTTTTGGGTTGTTGGGGCATGATTGTTGGGGCATCCCAAGGAGATGACTGAGGTTTTGGTTGTGTTTACAGTTTTATGATTTTTATATTTCAGGGTTTTCATTGTTGTTGTGAGCTGCCCAGAGTTGTGTTTTAAGATGGGCAGCCATATGCATCTTTTAAATACATACATACATACATACATACATACATACATACATACATACATAGATATTGTTTAAAAATTATACACAAAAGGAGTCTCTCCTGGGCCAACAACCTCTACCCTGCTTCAGCCTCCTTTCCCATTCCTCACCCCCTGAATTGCTCACTGTTACTTGAAGATGTGAACAGAAGAAAGCCTGATGTCCTTGCCCTGGAGCGGGAGGTTTGTTCTATATTTCATGGGTCTGGATGTAGCTCAGATGGGGGCCTCTGGGAAACAGCAGTGTGATGAAAAAACGGCTTGCAAAGGGAATATGTAAAGAAAGGCGGCAGCAGTGGCCGTTTTCAGAATGCTGTATGTGTAAACTGTATAACTTTCTACACTGCATATTTTATGTACAGGCCTAGCCTTCAGGGTTGCCCCTATTCCACAGGGTCAGAATAGAGTCACAAATGTGAGATGGGTGGCTGTACAAATGGAACGAATGAATGAATGGATAAATAAAGACGTAAAATAAAAATATTTGCTGCTTTAACTTGCTTAATCTGGCCTCCCACAGTCCTCACACAGTACTAGAAGCTGACCTATAAAACTAAACTCTAGAATGTCTGCAATGAATGGGTTCCAGTTTGGAAATAGCACCAGTTGATCAGAGTGAAATGCAGAAAAATAGAATTTCATTTATCTCTTCTATTCTCTCACTTGTCGTGCAAACTGAATGTTGTGCATAGTAAAGCAATTTCAACTGAATTTGGTTTGTTAAATCAAGCTTTCCCCCCAACCAAGTTATGTATTGGCCTGTCTGGTTTTCATCTTGGCTCCCCATCTTGCTAAGATTTCAGTTCTGTGGCCTGCAACTGATGACACACTTTGCCAAGATAGATTTTTCTATAGATTTAGCAGCTTAGTTCTGAGAAGTAGTGCTCTAATTCATAAGCAGAAGCCCTAAAAGGTCATGCAAGATTTACCTTTGGAATTAGGTATGGGCTGGGGTGACAATAAATTGCAAAGGAACTTGTCTTCCCATCAATCAAAATGTTATAAGTGGCCATGTTCTAAAAATTCCACACAGCCTACCAGCATCAGAAGTGGCGATCCCTGTTACGTCAGTAGAGCTGTAATATCAGTGTCCAGTTTCAGGATTAAGAACGCTAAACAGAGGGTTTCATAGAATTGGAAAACTGTCCATTATCTCTCAGTGGTATCTAGATAGCTAACTGAGCATTGAATCTATAGGTCTTTCAACCACATCACTGACCAGATTGTTGGTTGCAACTCAACAACCAGCTTGCGCTTGCTCTGTCCTTGGTCCTGATACATGGCCATCACTTCTAGGCTTCTCCATCTTGAACTAAATGATGACGTTGGAAGCCATCAACTTCCTGGATGGGAAATATTCTCCATGAACCTTTCCACCTACCAGCCAGCGGCTCCTGTAGTAGGCCTCAAGCATGGACCATTAGGCTATTAAAGAGGTGTCCCTCTGCTGCACAGGATACGCCCAAGCCTGGGAAATTGTGTGGAGCCGAAAGATGACGTTGAAAGCCATGGCAACTGCATTGTGCTTGAATTAGCTGAAACACAAACATAATTTAAGTATCTAAAGTGGGGTATCCATGCATGCAAATGATCAATAGATATTTGTCAGACGGGGAATTGACAATAGCCTCCACCCAGCTGGTCTATCAGAGATTGTCCACGGAGCTTAAGAGGACATCTGGTTGCCATCTCATTTCTTCCCTTGAAGCCGGAATCAAGCCACCAATGAGGAATCCTCTCAAAAGAAGCTAGGCAGAGTTGGAAGCCCTATCTCCTCTTAGAAGCCATCAGTTCCTGTATTGCCCCCGACATCATGGCTGCTGAATGCCCTAATGGGCCATCTCCGATGTTTTATTGTCTCCTTTAAAAGTGTAATTAGTTCAAGTGTAAACAAAAAAAAGCTCCTTGGTTAATTAAGAATTTTTAAACAGGGAAAGAGACAGTAACAGAGAGATATTCCGGAAACATTAACGAACCCCAGGCAAGTATCATAAAATTGATTGAGGGAAGGATGGAAGTGTGGGGAGGTGGAGAAAACTGACCGACATCTAAACAACAGAACTTGGGGGAGAGTAATCCCCACTGAAAATGGATCTTAGTTTATTCTCTTTTTCTCTCTCCCCCACCCCACTCCACGCTTTCATGATGGAGTGCATTTTGAGGTCTCTGTTTATGGCACTGGGTCTCCATAGAAATGGCTAATGATTTTTTATGCATTAATGGGAATAATGGACAGCAGTAATATATTGTTTAAGGAGATGGATAGGATCCTTTTAACGCTGACATGTATATAGATCTCAAGAGTGCCCAGGGAAGGCCTGTGCAGAGCCTCCATCTCCGTTCAACCCACGGTAGGCCAAACTCTCTGGCCTGGATCCAGCACCGACTTGTGCTGTTAAAAGCCATTGAGAGGCAAATAAAAGATGCATCTTCTCAGTTTTACTCCCATTTCTTCTTTTGTTTGCCTTCTATAGATGAAAACTAAAAATAACTTTATTTTCTGTTTCCCATTTGCTCGATTGCCAATATCCCAGGTAGTAAATGATCTTCCTTTTTAAAAATCTCTTTGGGGGGGATGGATTTAGAGAAGGTTGACTGCTAGAAGGACATAAGGTGGATGGTCCACCATCTCCGCTGAACAGAGATTATGGTCCCATATGTTGTTGTATGTTCAGAAGAATCATAGGCAGCTGAGTGTATAAGCCTAAATTCTCTGCAGAACAGAAAGTCCAAACATTTAAATTCATATTTAAATTTGTATGTAGCTATCATGGCTTACTGTTGACTTATTTTTATCACAGGGCAAAATAAACTCCAAAATGTAATATGGTCTAGAAAGAAATCTTTGCTTCTGTTTGTCTTGAAAGTACTTACCACAAATCCATTGGTTGATCTGTGCTTTGGGGATGGTTTCCTCACGATGGTTTGCCCTAAGAGGAAATTAGACTTCATAGGTATGGATGGGTTTGCTATAACTACTATCATTTAAAAGAAGAATCTGGGAGTCCGTCAGGTGCAAACTAATAGCTGGAAAGAAAAGGGAGGAGAAGCCTGTCCAATATAAAATAATAATTGAAGAACAGGCTACATCTGAGCATTTCTGCAGCTCAAGGTTTTTTATTATTATTATTATTATTTTCTACTAGAACTAAGCTTCCACACCTTTTACAAACAAATCCACTCCTTCTTTTCCCCTCAACCTTCTTAATTGCAGCAGTCTAATTTGGTGGGGAAGAAGAATATCCTTTTATTGCTGCAGTTGTTAAACATGGAGGCTGCAAAACGTTTGCTGATCTACTGTAGAACATCCATGAATCTTCCTGTAAATCCTGATTTAACTTTTGGCTACCAAAGTGATAGATATCCTTTGAAATCCCTTCCAGTTCTTTGATCTCTGCATCGTCCTATTATGAAAGATGGAGAATATTGGTTTTTCTGTCCTTCCACAGTTTTTTTTTTAAACCTTTAATTGCATTTCATTACTCACAGTAATGTTTCAGGTGTGTCTTAGGTTGTAGGTCTCACAAGGCAGCTTCCATAGACAGCTGTAATATGCATGTTATATTAATTAGATAAGAGGATGATGTAGTCATCCTCTTGCAAAAGTGAATCTGAAACTGGTGAATTGAAGGAACCCCTCCCAGTCTGGTGCCTTCTAGAGCTGGCCATATGTTCTGTGATATATCTGGATGGCACCAGATGGAGAAGCCTGGTTTAATCCCAGTTAAAGACTTCTGTTGTAGATAAGTTTCAAACATCAAGGCAAGACCACAGGGAAGCAATCTAGAACTAGGAACAGAAACTAGAACCGCAGTGGTAATACATCAAGCTAGAGGGGGCAAACCCAGCCAAAACAGCTCAACTAGACTTTGTTACTCAAAACACAAACCACTGAGACAGGAAACCCTTTTATATTCATTCCTGTCTGGAGTGGGCCATTGTCCAATGAATTGGGTGGACCATTCCAAATTCTAGAATGTTCTTCATGTTTAACTAAGGGAGGTCAACACACCGTCAGAGAATGTCATACAGCCCTGCTGAGATTTATCCCCCAGCAAGTTAAGAAGCAAGCAATGAGGAAATTAAAGAAAGAGAAAGAATCCAGGAACATCTGGGTCGGCTAGCAGGGTCTTCACCATATTTCACACACAGAGGCCTAACCCAACAACTGTTCATTCCAGTAGCCTGGGTCCTTCAATGTACAAAACTGCACATTGTACAATGCACATTCATGTGCTCTGCCACCATGTAATGGAATGTATTAAATTCTCTTTTCTTGTTGGACGAGATCATTCAGTCTACCAGGCTGTAGTCTCCACTGACTAACTTCAACGTTGGGGGTTTCTGGCAAAGAACAGTTTTTCCCATAATTTTCCACCTGATTCTTTAAAAAAGCAATAAAACATAAAACAAAAACAGGGAGTTTCCCAGGACTGAGGCTGGGACTCTCCATATGCAATGCTGTTGTCTTCTACTCTTGAGGTATCACCAGCCTCTAAGAATGATTTAGGCTGGAAAAAGAGTCAAGGAATCTGGTTATGAGATACCAGCTCTCTAACAAATCACTGCAAATTATTTTTCATCCTTAAAGTCTTTCAAAAGGTCAAAACAAAAGCCTAGTTCTTTCCTTCCAAGGAGAAAATGCTTCCATACGAGGCTTCTGTTCCGTAATTCTTCTCATTCAGGGAACCTAAAGGAGAATCCAGATCATTGTTCACAATTTTTTTTGCCCTGTCATGTTTTCTACCTCTTCCTTTGTCTTTTTGCTCTGACAATCCATTAAGGAAGGATGAAATCACCATGCTCTGTATTTGGATGAAAAGCCCTTAGACCAGTGTTTCTCAACCTTGGGAACTTTAAGATGTGTGGACTTCAACTCTAGGAATTCCCTAGCCAGCATGGCTGGCTGAGGAATTCTGGGAACTGAAGTCCACACATCTTTAAGTTGCCAAGGTTGAGAACGCTGCCTTCGACAACTAAGGAGAGCCCTACATATGATCCCCCCAAACCCAGTGGTGATTCCTAGAGTTGTTCCCTAAGCTGCTACTGAGTATGTCAGAAAAAAAAAATTAAAAATGATTACCTCCCATGCATTTCATATTAATACAATCATATTATATGTATAATATGGATTTAATTGTAATAAGATTTTGAAGTAAGTTGAATAAAGCCAAATATAGTTTTTGCCCTGGCCTCTTCTTTCTGGAGGACACTTTCACTAAGACGCCTCTGGAAAGCCAAGCCTGCTTTAGGCCTGAAAGACCATCTACTCTATTCCTTCCCCTCCCATCCATGTCACCCTTCCTGTTTTTCTGGAATGGGTGGTAGACAACAGCTTTGAAGAAAGTCTAAAGAGATTTTGGAGGCAGATCTCATTTCCCTGGTGAAATTCTTTCATGGCCCATGTCAGACAGGTTTTCAAAACTACCCAAAATGAATGAATGAATGAATGATTCTGTTCCAGCAGAATCAAAAGCATTCCGAGAAAGGAAAACAAAAATGATCCGGTTTTAAGTTTTTGCTTTCCCTCCATTATTCCACCCTATTTTTCCTGTTGGTCTTTTTGCAATCTGTTTTTCTCCTGCCTTTCTTTCCTTTTTCCCATGCCTCTGCTTTGATCCTCTTTTCCAATCTTCTCTTGCTTGTAGCAAGGGTCAATTTTAACCATTTCACCACCTTCACTCCATCAGCTCCACAGCCTCTTACCTGTTGGTGTTGTGGTTTTGTAACTACTAAAAATTTTCCTTTAAAAGGCAGCCAAGAAAGGTCAGCCTCCATCTCAAGAAAGGGACAAGAGGAGAAAGATTAAGGAAGATCAAACCCAACTTAGTGCTTTCCACTTTTTTCCTCTCTGTGCTGTGCTCCTTCAGTCACAGATATGACTACTGGCAAAATCAATAGCAGCATACAGAGAGTCAGTAATGGAATTTTTTTACTTGTTGTTCCCTAATCTGGAAATGTATTTTCAGGAAACTCTGAACACGGAAAGGAAGCTATGGCAAACCAAGAAAAGGGAGCAGTCCAACCCCAATGTTGCAATGGACAGATTTCCCAAGGTTTTTAGGAATTATAGCTTCAATAACATTAGCAAATATCTCCTGGAAATACAGGTGGGTAAGAAAACAACCCAAAGCGATGTTCATTCAGAGATAGACTATTCTTGAACATGAAGGGGGCGGAGGGGGGGGAGGACTCCATTTAGGGATATACAAATCCTGCCAATGTAATCTAGCATTTGTTGCTGAAAGAGAGATGTTTGAGAAGCTCACAATCTGAGTGGAGGAGCAATCAGCCTCTGCCATCAGTCTGCAAAAATCATTGATAGTTTTCCTTCTTTTTAAATTTATCTAACCCCTCTTCAAAGTGGTCTAAGATGTGCATCAGGAGAGATGGGAGAGAAATCTGTTCCACTCACATTTGAATTACTATGTTTCTAATTCCACATTTTCAAGCCAATACCCAAACAGAAATATAACGATCCTTCAAAATGTGTGTGTTATTGTCCCCAAATGTTGCAGTGTGGTTTGCCAATTACATAAAAGTATATTAGGGTCAGGTTTGTACACAAAACTGCATTAAATTGAAGAAAGTTATGGAACCTTGTCTACATTAGATAAAGTTGCAGACTGAAATGCATGGGTTTGTGGAAACACGCACCAAAATAGATACAAATTTTAATCTGATTAAAAAAAAAAAAATCTCAGGTTCAGAAAGGCAATTTGACACATTTGTAAACCCAAGGCACTGAGAAAAAGGCAACTTTGTAGATTCAAAAACAAACCAGAACATCCAGGAGAAAGTGAAAGGGACCCATTTGCTCATCCTATGTCTCCATCGCCACATCTCGTGGCTGCAAGTTCCACAAATTAATCCCATGCGGTGTGGAGAAAGATATTTTCCCATCTATGTCACACCTGCTCCCTACCGCCTCTTCCTGGTGGGCGAATCTGACTTCCAGCCTTTTGAGGAAGGAAGAAAACAGGAACAGCCTGCATTGTTTGTTCACCCTTTCCTTTGAATGGCCTTTTCCCTCCCCAGATCCTGGGGCCTCCTTTTTGTTCTCCATTCCCCCTCCCAGGGCAAACAAGAGTCTTCAAGGTGAAGTTCACCTCTTCCTGCCTCCTGCCTTCCCTGGTCCATCTAGCAGAAGCCTGGTATCAGGCATCCGTTTCTTCGCTGGCTGCATACAGCTATTGATTCGATCGACAAAGCCGGGGCTGACAAGGTGTTCTGACAAGATTCCCTGCTGGACCTAATTTCAGAAGGGTGTTTTTTTTCCTCTGTGTTTATTGTTTTCTCTCCTCCTCTCCCCCATTTCAAATGTGGATTAGAGAGCAGTTCCACTCCTGCCTTCCCACTTTAACACATTATCTCTCCTAAATTATTATCCCTCTTGGAGAGGAATAAAACTAGCGTAGAGATTGCCTCTCTAAAATGGGCAGGTTATTCACATTTGCTACACTGGGTCGGCATAAAAATCCATGAATCTCCTAGCTGGGTTGGGTCCAGGATTTGTGCCCAGGTCCAATACTGTAATCAGAGCGATATTCAAGGCAAGACAAGGTGCTCCACGCCTTGTGCCATCTTTTCTGCTGTGTTTCTGGAAATGTGGCCCTATCATTTATCCTCAGATGCAGAAGATGAGTCTTCAAAAGCACCTTTGGTTCCTTAATCATGGGACTGGGAAATAAGCAGAGGGCTCTTCCAGAGGACCATGGCAAGTGAAGCCTGCTTAAGATTTCAGAAAGCTTCCTTTTGCTGAAAACACTGTTTCCCTCCATAGTTGCACCAGATCCACCAATAGTTGCACTAGATCCACAAACTGTTGCTGACCCGGACCAGTACTTAAGTCAGTGCCTTGATCTGCTTGGGAGAAACACAGCCTGGTCACGGCAGCTTTCTGTTTCAAAATCAGTGTGACAAACAGGAGTCAGAGTCCAGGCCAGCTGTTTCAACCTACAGGAAGCCAGGGCCTAACAGCAGGGATATCCACATGCGTGTGTGTGTGTCAAAGAAGTCAAGAAGGAGGTTGCATGCATGTGATGGAAGCCCACTTTTTTTTCCATGCATTTCCGTACATTTTGATTACATGCCTGCAACCACCCTCTTGACTTTTTTGACCCTCCCCAGATATCCCTACCAGCAGAAAGCATAGCTACTATTTCACACTACTTGTCTCCAAGCATTTAGTCATTAGAGCAGTGTTTCTCAACCTTAGAAACTTTAAGACGTGTGGACTTGCTGGCTGGGGAATTCTGGGAGTTGACGTCCACACATCTTAAAGTTGCTAAGGTTGAGAAACACTGCATTAGAGGTAGATTTCTTCTGCATGGAGGGCTTTTATACAGCTATTCTGGTGGATGACAATAACGGATTGACCCTCCTGTTAAAAAAAAAAAAATTCAATTCAGTACATCTTGATCAGAAACCCATAGATATGGCATTAAGACTGCAACATTCCCTTGATGCTGGTGTGCCCAAGACATGCTTTTCTGCAGTGGACTGCTTGTGAAACATGGAAATTTATTTGACTGAGGTTTATTATAGGCTAGGTGCTCAGGGTGATTGGAGAGCAACAGGTATAGTTTTGAATAGTTAGCCCAGCATTCTGCTTCCAGCCGTGTTCAGCCAGGTGTCCCTGTTAAACCCCTTGTGTTTGATGACAAATTTTAGTGGAAAATTTGACACTAAACCCAAGGATGGCTAAGTCTGGGACAACCTTGAAAGGTTACAATCTTATAATCTTACAATCATGATTGGTGAAGAGGGAGAGAGGGAAACTCTTGCTGGAAGAGCTAAATAGAATTTCCATGGACAGAGGCAGTCTACCTGCATGTGCAAGAGGTTAGAGAAGAGCAGTGAGGAGAGCTATGCCCTTTCTGTCCGTCTTCTGAAATTCCTGAGAAATACCTGCTTGTCTGCTGTTGGGGTCAGTGTGCTGGATTTGCTCATCTTTCCTTTGATCCAGGTAACTTTAGTTACTTAATAGGGAAACCCCAAGAACACACCACTGTTTAAGAGTGAACCAGCCACCACTGGTTCACCTGGGGCTAAAGCAGTTTATCATGCCTGTAATCGGAATCAGTTAGGATAGAATCAAGACTCAATTTGACCACCTTCCAAGAATGGCCTAGATGTTCAATGTTTGGGGACCACTTGTTGTTCTGCTTCTTCCCCTGACCCCCCCCCCCAGTTCCTACCCCTCCTTTCCTGCATCTTCCAGCCCACCCGGCTGGATTTACTGGGCTGAGCTTTTAGAGACCTCTTGTTTTGAATAGTTAACAGTGGCCAATTCTATTTGTGTCTATATTAGCCATCTGATTACTCTCCTGTGGAAGACTAATTTACAGACAATGGAGACAAATGGAGCTCAAACCATCAGCAAAAAAGAGCTAATTTCCACACAACTGACTTTTAAAATTTACTTCCTTCTTGGTCTCCAAGGGAGAATAAAAACGAAGGGGCAGAGGTGGGGGGGAAAGCAACATTTTAAACACTCTTTGGGCCTAGTGCCAGAAGCTCTGGCAAAGAATCGATGTGTTTTCCTCTGGTCCCCAAAGTACTTTCCATGTTCAGAGGTTGTATATTTCTATGTTTTGGATCTCACGTTGTGGTGTGAAAACCCTCAAAGAGTGGCAGAGAGTTCCAAGGAAACCAGCTATATTCTCCCTTTTTAGATATGACTGCCTTTTCCTTTTGGATCTGATAAACCAGGGTTAGCAACATTTTCAGGTCCTGGGTGCCCACAGCCTCAACACGGTGCCCAAACTCACAAGGTTGCTAAATCTCTAAATCTCTTGCCTTTCTTACTCTGAAATCTTGCAGAATCATGTAGATGAGTGATTCTCAAACTTGGCAAATTTAAGATGTGTGAACTTCTTAATTCTGGCAGTTGAAGTCCACACATCTTAAAGTTGCCAAGTTTGAGAAACACTGTAGACCAGTGTTTCTCAACCTTAGCAACTTTAAGTTATGTGGACTTCAACTCCTAGAATTCCCCAGCCAACTCATCAGTTGCTACAGTTGAGAAAGTCCACATATCTTAAAGTTGCTACAGTTGAGAAACACTGCTGTAGTCAAATGGTGAAATGTCCTAAGATTCTGTGTGAAAGTCCCTTGAAATTTGGTGATCTTTTGAGATTTTTGCCTTTTTTTAAAAAAAAACATCATTTTAATGTTATTTAGTGAGAGGGAATCAGGGATGCTGTTTGGGGGTGATCGGAACCACCGTGGCTCCAGGTGGTGGGTTGCTAATATCAGTGATAAAACAACATCCTTATGTCGTTCCATTTGTTTCCTGACAGAGTTAAGTTGTTGAATTTTCTTAGTTAGATTTCCTAGAACTCTTCTTGTCCTTAGGATTACAAGAAGCTGTCTCAGAGCTAGTCAGACTGTTGATTCATCTAATTCAATGTTGTCTATAAGAGAATGGAAGATATTTTTACATCTGGTGGCTGCTTTATTTTAAAAATACTTTGGGGGCAGAGACTGCAGAAGGTAGGGCAGTGATGTAATAATGCTCCTGGAAAAATATAGCAGGATTTTTTTTACCCAATTGACCCCTTCTTATGGAAGGCTTAACACACCTATTTATTTGATTTTTCTGCCAACATCAGCTGAATAGAAATAATTCCACTGCTGTTTGGTGCTTTACCACTGAATTTTTGCTGGTGTGGTTTTGCAGAGTTTGGGCAGCTGAAAGAATAGAGCTCCCTGGCCTGTATCTTGTCTCCTCTGAATCCCATCACCAGCAGAACTATCTAGCATTTTGGAACAGGAATTTTTCTACATCTCTTCCATTCCAGGCAATGGAATCTGGGATCTTCTGCATGTGAAACGGGTACTGTTAGAGGATTACAATGCTTTGCCTTCTTCTGAATTCTTCTTCTTCTTGGGGATCTTTAAAAATCAAACTTGAAGCAGGGTGAGGATATAAGGTGGCTAAATGCAAAGGAAACTAGGACTCATTCACCTTTCATAGTTACTCTAAAGAGTGAATGTCAGCTGGTGCAGTTTGTAGAGGAATTTGTTTATGTCTAAATATGAAAGACAACAAGAACCCTGTTCTCTTTTAGGATGGGCAACATCTGGCCCTCCAGATGTTGCTGAGCCCTCACCAGATCTAATCGGGTGAAGGATGATGGCAGTGGTGGTCCAGTAGCACATTGAACACAACACAATGCTTTGCCTATCCAGGTTTAAGGGGAAGCATGGTGTCTAGTGAACACGGTCAACTTTCCTGGCCTTAAAGGAAGATTAAGCACATTTCATGGAAGAGAAAACTATCAGTAACAATTGATTCTACTAAATATATGTGTCCTCTAGTAGCATGTCTGCCTTACTGTGACTAGCAAGAAACACAAGCAGAAGAGAATTATTAGCTTCATGTCTTGATTGTGGGCTTCTTGTCAGCAACCGGTTCGCCTTTGTTTTAGTTGTTCCAGTAACCAAGTTCTTACTGTGTTCTTCCTCTACCACACACTTCAAGCTACTGTATTTATTTCACACCAAATAGTTGCTGAAGCCTATTAGCATTAGCCACGGCCCATTACAAGAGAACTATCAAAATCCATAGCAAGGATTAGAGCAACTGAAAATGGTCTTCAAACAGTGGAGTTTTCCAGGGTTCTTCAAAAGATGGTATCAGTGGATGGATAAGACAGGGTCACGTGTGGCCTCTGAAACTATATTCTGCACATATACACTTAGAGGGTGGTTTGACCATGATTGCTGGAATTCAGAGAATAATCTCCTTATTTTGAGCAGAAATTGCACACCTCAAATCCTTCTACTGTCAATCTTAAAATAGGCGATACAGTTAAAACAACGATATCTAAATCCCAAGTTAAAAAAACAACCAGCCAATCCTGTTCCCATCTACTTTCATGATACAGCCAGGCCTATCTTACCCTACCTTTTGTAGCCCGCAGACCCTCTCCACTGTGCCCTGGCCACCAAAAAGCTATGCATCTCTGGGCTAGATTTTTTAAAAATTAATTTTATTGTACTAAACTAAAAAAAAAAGTAAAGATAGATACATATAACAGTAATAAACCTTTAATATAACTTTAGAATTAATGCTCATCATTATAATAAAAAGGAAAAAAAAGGAAAGTGACCTGGAAAACAATTTTATAAACAGAACCACTCCAAAAAACTTGTCCATTTCAGGTGATCACAGGAGAAATGGCTATAGAAGGTGAGAAATTACAGTGCTTCATTTTGCAAAGCCTATTATAAGGAAGGAGAGATGTATATATGCACAGGGGGAACATTTCTGGGGTAGCATCACAGGAGGAGGCAGATTAGAAGAAAAGAGCAAGAAAGTTCTAAAAGGCTGGAAGCCAAGAAGTAGTCTGCTCTGTTAGGAGAACAAAAAATTACCTTATTCAAAGGAGATCTTTGGTCATGGATAATTTAGCAAATGCTGTCCAGCGTTGGGCGCAGTGAGAAAAATGTTGCTTCAGGGAAGACAAAGTTCCAGCTGGGCAGCTTTATCATCAAGACCCATCCGTTTCTGATCAGAGACTGGATGGCAAGAAAACAGTCATGTGTTGGATTCAGAGACAATCACTGTGATGCCAGATGGACATCTGTGCCTTTGTCTTTGGGCTTCTATGAGGCACATTAATGTTCTCAAAGTTCTGGAGGTGATCCTAGATTTAAAATAGAGGGATTATAAGTAGAGGGATGGACTTGCCAAAGCCCTGGGGTTCCTCTAGTGCTAAGAATTCTTGGAGTAGGATATTCCCCATAACCTGACAATCTGGGGAGGGGAACCAGTGTTCACTGACCCCTACAAAGTTCAGCTATAAGAGACTCCTTTTCTCAAGAACACCTAGCAAGGCAGGTTATTGGAAAGAATCAGAAAGGGCACGGTTGATGATAGCAGGAGCTGAAAATAGAATTAGAATTAGAATTATAAACCACAACAGGGTTTTTCATCTAGTATGTTAAAGATTTCAGCTGCTGTTCTACCACACACTTCATTTCCAGAGCTCTTTAAATGCATTATCTAATTAATTTGCGCAGTACTCCTGGGAAACTTTGAAGTAGATAGGTAAGAAATGGTAGGTTTGGGAAGGAAGCCTTGTCTGACTGAGCCACAGATAGGAAGTTGGATAAATCTTTGTTTGATGACTTCCTAAGCTCTACAGAGTGTGTGGACCAACGTGTCACTCATGTAGCGTTTGTGCTTACCTGGGATCCTCTCTGTACGCTCTAGGGAAGTGAAGGGAGTCTTGTGCAAGGTCTGTGTTCCTGCTCCCCAACATGATGGAAAACATATTTAAGGGAGGTGGGGAGATTAAAGCTTTGCTCTCCCCCTTAGTGCTAGTGGGGAAACATTGATCCTGCTTCCATTGGGATTCCTGATGGAAGAGTATGAGGTTAAAGCATCTCTAATTATTCAGGGCAGAGAAGAATGGAGGGTGGGCAATTTACTTGTGTCAGGGCTGTTTTCTTTTTTCTTTTTAATTTGGCCTCTGAAAGCTTCCAGGATTTGGCTAGTGTTGATAAAGATGACCATGGTCTCCTTCTTGATAAAAGAAACGATATAGATGAATGGTCCCACCACCAGGTGGGTTTTTTGTTTTTGGTCAGCATGGAGGAAGGTATCCAACTGAGTATCTGAGGGTTCTGTCCTGGGCCTAGTGTGCTCTTCAACATTTTCATAAATGATTTACAGAGAGGGATAGAAGAGACGTTCATAAAAATTACAGAAGTGTCAAAGCTAGGATGGAGGGGATTACTAATACCTCAGAAGACAGGCTCAAATTTTCACAAGATCTTAATAGACCTGAACATTGGGTCCTAACCAGCAAAATGCAGCCGATGTTAAGAAATGTGAGGTTCTGCACTTAGGTAGGAAAAATCAGAGGTACAAGTACAAGATAGGTAGTATTTGTCTCTGCAGTGGCACTCGTGAGATGCCCTGGCAGGCCACAGATTAAGCATGAGTCAGCAGTGTGCCGCAACTACTAAAAGAGCTAGTACAATCTTGGGTTACATCAACGGAGGTAGAGTGTTGAGATCATGGGAAGGAATTGTTCTTTCTGAGTTGTACCTGGAATACTCTGTATAGATCTGGTGGTCATATTACAAGAAGGATGCCGAGGAATTGGAAAGAGTGCAGAGAAGAGCAACAAAGATGGTGAGGGCTTGGTGGCTAAATCCTATAAAGAACGGTAAAAGGAACTGGTATGTTTACTCTAAAGAAGAGAAAATGAAGGGGGGGGGCATGAGAGCAGTCTTCCAATACTTGAAGGCCGTTACAGGGAAGAGAGTGGGAATTCATTCTCTGTTGTGTCCAAAGATAGGACAAGAACCAGTGGGAGGAAGCTCTACAGAAGAAGATCCCAAACTAAAAATAAGGAGGAATTTACTGACCCTAAGAACTATTAAGCAGTGGAACAGCCCACTTCCAGGAGTTGTGAGTGCTCCGTCACTGGAGGTTTTCAAACAAAGGTTGGGCAGACATTTGTTTGGGATGGTCTGAGGATTTCTGCCTGGGCAGGGGGTAGAAGACCTCCAAGGTCCCTCACAGCCATATCATTCTATGATCTCAGTGGGTGCAGCTCTTTTTGGCCTGGTTTTTGGAGGATTTGAGAGTTTAAAGGTTGAAATGGGTACCTAATGCCTCTAAATGGATATCTTAAGGCTGGCAGAGTCTTAAGGCACTCGTTTTTTCCTTAATTCTCCCATTGAAAATATTGGCCTCATTTTTAGAGTCAGGGCTTGAAGGAATAAAATGGGAGCCTTAAGCCCTGCAGAGGCTAAAGCAACTGATCTCGCCCTACCTCCAAAGAGGAAAAAATCGGCCCAAATTCGTGCATGCTTCAAAAATATTTCAGAGGAAATTCTTCAGACTTTGCCTTCCTTTGCAGTCTGAGCGGTCTCCTTAAAGCAGTGTTTCTCAATCTTGGCCACTTTAAGATGTCTGGACTTCAACTCCCAAAATTCCCCAGCCAGCATGCTTCAAAGGATGAAACAGGTGCTTTTTCTCTCTTAACTTTCCCCTCAACAACCTCCCCACCCCAACCCAAGCTGATCATTTTGCTCCTGCTTACTCCAGGGGTGATCTGGAAGTACATAAAGCAGGCTGAGGACCCCACAAACATTGCTCAGTTCTGACTTAGCGTTAAAAAAGACAATGGGTTCTGCCTCAAATCGCTCTTTAGCAGTGTAATCTTGAGGGACTCTGTTCATTGCCAAAATGGGTCTGAGGACTTGCCTGTGGCTTAAAGTCTGCAAAGTGCCCACTGGTTGTATCTCACCATCTCCCAAAACCCTGGATGCTGGCAACGGAGAGGCGAAGCGAGGAGGTTGAGCGTGGATGTTTATCTGTGTATCGATGGGTGTATACACAGCATACCATGAGCGTAGGTGTGCATCCTGTTCCTTAGTCGCCACTAGAGGCACTCAGGACTGTTGCCCTTGGCTCATGGGGGGGTTATGGGGGGGGGTCTTTAGCCAGTTGTGATTATCATTGCCTCTTTCTATGCCTCTTTTCTTCACTTTCTATGCTTCTTCCAGTTAATCCATGCATGGAGAACATCCAAGTTATTACCTGCATGCATATTGTTTTTACACTGAATTCAGGAATTTCAAGAATACAACTTTGTCATTTTGAGGCTAAATCCCCTTACACCTCTACTTACATTAGCATTCACATTCAGAGAGATCTTTTCCTGTGTATGCCCCTACAGACCAACAAACATTTTAAAAATAAGATATCTGCATATTATTCCTATATGTCCTTCTATGACATAATCAAAGCAGCTCCCAGGGGGAAGGGAAGGGAAGGGAAGGGAAGGGAAGGGAAGGGAAGGGAAGGGAAGGGAAGGGAAGGGAAGGGAAGGGAAGGGTAGGGAAGGGAAGGGGAAAAGGGAAGGAAAAAGGGAAAGGAAGAGGAAAAGGGAAGGGGAAAGGGAAGGGATGGGAAAAAGGGAAGGAAATAGGGAAGGGAAAAAGGGAAGGGAAGAGAAAAAGGGAAGGAAAAAGAGAAGGAAAAAGGGAAAGGAAGAGGAAAAGGGAAGGGAAGGGGGAAAGGGAAGGAAATAGGGAAGGGAAGGGAAGGGAAGGGAAGGGAAGGGAAGAGAAGAGAAGAGAAGAGAAGAGAAGAGAAGAGAAGAGAAGAGAAGAGAAGAGAAGAGAAGAGAAGAGAAGAGAAGAGAAGAGGAATATTACTGTAGTCCTACTACTATTGAATTACCACAGACAAAAACCAGAAGTCCGATAGTAACACATTTTATGAAAAGACATAAGCTTTTGTGAGCTAAAGCTCACCATCAGATATATGGGGTAGCTAAAGTGATGGGGGATTTAAACTGGGGTGAGGTGAGGGGGAGAAAAGGAGGGAAGTCCGGGTGGTTGTGCAGATGCAGGTTCCATGTGAGACAGACTACAAGTACTTTATCAATCAATAGTGATATTATGACAGAAGGGCTGTTTTTTATTTCAGTACAAAAGACAGGAATACAAACATTATGATGGTATAATAGAAGGATTCAGCAAAAGACACTGGATGGTCTTTTTGTTTCAGAAAGATGTGAACCCTCTCATACAGCAGGGAAAGGTGGGAACGAAAATGGTCTGAGAAGTGTAGGTAAATTCAAGAAAACCTGGTGTGGACAGAAAAGAGCAGGCTTCTCTGCAATTATATGAATTAAGTATATGACCGTGGCTCAGTCAGCAGTCATCCCACCTCACCCTTATCCCTAGCAAACCTAATGCAAAAAAAGGGTCATGTCTGGATATTACCAGAGGACGAAACCTACAGGTGAAAGCTATGGCAAGCACTGACATCTCTTTTTCCTCTTCCTTTACTAACATTTGTGATTTTATTTTAAATGTTATCTCCCCAGCCCTGGATTTTCTGTTGCCTTACCCTACCCACAGGCCTTTCAATGGCACTGGAGCTATGAAAAACAAAAATCCACAATGCTAGCGGGACATCTTTCAATACCGCCAGTCGAGATGCAGGGCGAGCGGGTGGTAGTGGCGATCCGATAAAATAAAGGCTGGGGCGGGAAGGATTTCCCCTTCCTGCAAATTCAGGGGTATCCATCACATTCAGTCCCCCACCCCGCTGTAGAAAAAGTGGGGAGAAAGACGTAATTGCTACCTGTGTCTTTAACATAAAATGCAGTTTTGTAATTCAGCGCAGTAGGGAATGTTACGGGTGCTGATCAAACCGATATTTTCTGGGTAAACAGCGAGGCTGTATGCTACAGTGGTTAAAACATTTGAATTAAGAAGGTCCATGTTCCAGCCTCTGTTTGATCACAGGGTGCACCGGGTGACTTTGGGACTGCCCCTCATTCTCAGGCCCCCTAGAGAAGTTACAGAAGTTCCCCATGTATATTGCTCAAGCTTTCAAAGAAAAGACAGGACTTGAATGCAATGAACAAAATAAATAAAATAGGGGTGCTGAGCTTCCCACCCCCTTTCTTGTAACTTTTCCAAGGTCATTTTGCTGAAATAGGATTACAAGCTACCAAATAACAGTAGTGCGATTTTTTTGCATTGGGGGAGTGAAAAATAAGCAATACAGTAATGCAGGTACATTAAGCCTTCAATAGGCTTAATGAACATTCTTTTCCAAAAAAAAAAAAGGAAGGGAAACGTAAATTTATCTCAAAAAGGACGAAAAGAGATTATACGTGCATGTTTGAGCATGTGAACAGATATATTTCCATCTATCTTTTGCACGGATACAGAGGTTTAATAACATCCCCCACTACCAGTCCCATGGTCATACCAGAGTCCCGTGGATCATGTGGAGAATGCAGAGCATGGCACCATCTTCCTCGTTGAAAAATGTGCTCCTACAAGATCCCAACAGTGGTGTGATGGTCTATAGCAGGGTTCCTCAACCTTGGTGACTTGAAGATGTGTGGACTTCAACTCCCAGAATTCCCCAGCTAGCCATGCTGGCTGGGGAATTCTGGAAGTTGAAGTCCACACACTTTCAAGTCGCCAAGGTTGAGGAAACCTGGTCTATAGAAAGTGTGTTTGCCTTGGCTACGTGGCAGAATCCTTTCTTACAGTCCTTCTCTTTAAAGTTTGCGTTTCCTAAACATTACAACTGTCCCTGTTGTATCTGAGACAGTGGTTCCATTAGTAGTGGTGGAAATGGTGTCAAAGAAGGAATTTGGTGGTGGTGGGGACAACACGGGACCCCGGGAAAGCTACATGTAGCTTGTGGATTGCCATATGTAGTTTAAATAGATCATTTCTGTTTGCCTATACAGGTAGTCCTCGACTTACAACCACAATTGGGACCAGAATGTCTGTCGCCAAGTGATGCGGTTGTTGTGAGTCGCGTCCAATTTTGCAGCCTTTTTTGCCACAATTGTTAAGTGAATCCTTCTTCCCCCATTGGTTTTACTTGTCAGAAGCCCCCTGGGAAGGTCGCAAATGGCAGTCATGTGACCCTGAGATGCTGCAACCGTCATAAATACATGCCAGTCGCCAAGCACCCAGATTTTGATCATGTGACCTCAGGAATGCTGTGATGGTTGTAAGCGCAAGGACCGGTGGTAAGCCACTTTTTACAGTGCCATTGTAGCTTTGGATGGTCATTAAATGAATGGTTGTAAGTCGAGGACTACCTGTAGTTGCTCATGCCAGTAAGAGGGCCAAGTAGGCTTTTGTAGCTCCTTTGGGATAAATCAAAATTTGCCTGAATCCTGGCTTACCATATGCACATGACCAATATGAGCAATCTCCATTTGATTTAATCTACTTAAAGAATATGGAGAGAGAGAGAGAGAGACTTCTACTTTGTTGGAATAACTAAGTCTGAGAATGTGAGTAGATACCTCATGTCTTCTTTTAGTTTCACTCCGTATTGCATTTCAGTCCTGAACACGGAGAATTTCTAAATGAGATGGAGGATTGCAGCGTTCCATTCCCTTGTATTTTGATCCTTTACCTCGTGTTTTTTGAAAAAAAAAACATGCAACCAAAAAAGCAATCATACAAGCGTGGTGACATTAAAGGTTTTTGGTGAAGGAAACTTCACCAAATTGCTAGGAAACTTCAGTAGAACCACACCTTAAAAGAAGTCTTAACATCTCTGCTTTTGACGATAGGAAGATGTTGGTGGTGGTATTTTATTAATGCACGCTTGCACATCATTACAGGGGAAAGGATGCAAATAAATATATTGAAGAAGATCAAAGTTAGGTGTGCCAAAAAAAAAACAATCTGAAAATGGAAAGGATGGAGAATCCCTAAGGTATCATTTCTACTTTGGAAATGAAACCAAGTTGGTACTCCAAAATCCTTTTTCTTTCTCTCTCTCTCTCCTCTCCTTTCGTCCGATGGTGAAATTAAAATGTCTTCACAAAAGCTTTTCATTAAAAGAGAGAGAGAGAGAGAGAGAGAGATTAAAATGCAGCATTCACTAATATTTTGGCACCTCCAGCTTGCACCCCAGGGAGGGAGGTAGATTCGGATGGTTCGGCTTGTTGTGGGGAGGGGAAGGAACGGGCCTCGTTGCCATGGAAACGGTTCATCCGATGGGCTGCATTTCCCCCTCCTCTTCATTGATCCCAGAAATCTACTTTTGCATGTATGATCCATGGAAAGGCTGTGGGTCTATTGATCAGGCTCCTGCGTGCCTTAGAAGCTTTGCTGCAGACAGAAACAAAGGTGGAGGGCAAGAGAGCCGGAGGGCCCCAGCCCCACATTTGAGAAAGGGAGCGAATATGTTGATGGCTAGGACTGGATGGCTGTTTTTTTTTTTAAATCTAACCTTTTTCTTTTTCCTTTTTTCCCTCTGGCCTAGTTTGGTGGTCATTATTTCCCTTCTGCTTCCTGGCCCAGATGCAAATGTAAGAATAAGTTGCACTAAAATAATGCTAGCAAATTATTATTTATCATGGCTGTACACCCCCAGTCTATTGCTGGAGATGTCCCTCCCCGTTCTTTCATTCTTCAAACGATTCAAGCTAGGGAATAAGAAACTGAAGCGACCGTTGTCTTTTCCAACTGCATTTTCCAAAATCTTCCTCCACTCAGTTTTACAATGAGGTCAGCGCTCGAATCCGGGTTGAGCCAGATGCTTGCAGTCGCTTTCTCTAGTTCTTAAAAATGTTTCATTGTAGAATGTTTTTAATATTGTTTATTTTATGGTCTGTTTTTTATCATATGCTGCCCAGAGTCACGTTTTGTGAGATGGGTGGCTATATAAATATGATAAAATAAAATAATAAAATAAAATAAATCCACCTTGCAGGGTTATTGTTGGAGTGGGTAGGAGGAAGACCTTGTGCTTCATTAGGGTTCTTGCAGGAAGGAAAAGGGGTAAACATAATAGGTTGTACCTTTTTCCTCTGTGGCTCTTTGTCCATAATACGAATCAGAAAAAGGGACTAATTTGTACATCAACAACACTTCCCTTCAATTAACAACATACTATCTGCCTTGCTGACTTTTCAGTAAATCTACTTTGGTCCTTCCAAATCTTCTTATTTACACCTCGCAACTTCAGGGATTCTGCCTCTCTCCTGCAAGTAGAACCAGACAGTCCAGTTTCTTAACTTTGTGCCTCCTCTTCCTACACTTCATCCTTGCAACAACCTGTGAGTTTTGTTAGAGGGAAGGAAAGAGATAGGATCAAGAGCAATCCCATGCTTTCTTCCCATAAAGAAAGTCCCATTGGATTCAACACACTTATTTCTGTATAGACGTGCTAAAGATTGCACTACGTGCGAGCATCAAAACCGAGCAGGAATTTTAACTTCATTCTCACCGTTCTACCACGCTGCCTATTCTGTAGTGCTTGGATGATGTTTCAAGCAGAGATTGTAGGAAGTTTTTTTTTAACTTGTGACACTTGAGTGGCCCTATCATTTATTTTCAGACAATTGATGAGAAAGTGTGTGTGTAGGGGTGAGAATTAATTATCTGTAAGTGGGTGTTCAACTTGCCAGTTGGTGCTAGATGGGTAATTAATTATGTCTCGGTTTTACCATCCTTTCTCCTCCCTCCTCCTCCTCCTCTTCTGTCTAATCCCTTCCCACCTTTATTCTTTCCAAATGGGAATAAAGGAGTGAGAAAAGAGGGCACTGTCCTGGTCAATGAAAACATAAAATTAAAATAATTTGTGTCAATTCCGTTGAGTGGCTGTTAGCCCTAATTGCTATTGACTCACAGCTGTAATTATTAAAGATCATAGAGAGGTGGGATAAAAGGTTGGGATGGGATTGGAGTAGAGACAGGATCCCCCCAACAATTGCTGGCCTATGTGATAGTTGCGTTGGCTTGCGAAGCTGAACCATGGAAACAGGAAATAGGGCCAGATATCATTTTGCTAGGTTAAAGAAATTAAACTCTGTACTCCAGTTGGGTGATGTCATCAGGAAGAGCTACCTTTGTTTGTAACAGAGCCATCATGAAATAGGTAAGGTCAAAGCAATTGCTAAGGCCTACAAGAGCAGATTCAGAAGCAATAGAAGTTTATCAGTGTGCATAGTTGACAGACATTCAAGCTTCCTCAGGCAATAAAAAACATTCAATATGAATTTTGTAGACTTGTAAAACTGATGAGTATTTTCAGAATCAACGCGGCAACAAACTTGTCAAACGTGCCTTGCATGATCAGAAAGTCAAGAATCTTGATATAGGAAGATCAGAGGATTAAGAACTTAAATCATATGAAGGGAAAGTGAAGGATCTGGGAGATGTTTAACCTTGGGGAAAAAAAAAACTGATGTGGAAGATGATAATATTCAAATGCCTGAAAAGATGTTACATAAAAAATGATCAAGACTTATTCTCTATTATCTAGAGCAGTGTTTTTCAACCATGGCAACTTTAAGATGTGTGGACTTCTGGCTGGAGAATTCTGGGAGTTGAAGTCCACATATTTTAAAGTTGCCAAGGTTGAAAAATACTGATGTAGAGTGCAAGATATGGAACAATGGATTTAAGTTACAAAAAAGCAAACATGAGTATGAATATACTTTTTAAAAAATAAATTATACAAAGTCAGATGTCTGGGTTCTCATTTGATTGTGAATTTATGCTTGAAAGAATGAAGTCAGTGTGGAAATCTTGTGAAGACAAAGGAAGATGCAGTTATCCGAAATCATAACATTATATATATTTAAAGATTATTTTAAAATGAATAGAGAGTCTTTAAAATCTCTCTCAAGGCTGCTTTCAATAATCTATAAAACATCAATAGCTCTAAGCTTCAAAACATGCATAAGAGCTGGCAAATCAAAATAAAATACTCAGCCTAATACCAATATTAAATTCCAATAGCAGCTACAATTTCTATTTCTATGCTGTAATCCAATAATATAATTTAGGAAAAACTACCAAGTTCAAATAAATCCAATAATATAATTTAGGACAACCCAATCAAGATCAAAGATCAAGACCCAATAAAGGTCTCCATATTGTAGGAGAATATAGATGGCCTCTCCCATGGTCTCCCACAACCATCTTCTGGGTTGGTTGAACAAAATAACTACTGAGTGAGCTGTGTGGCTGACCCAGAATTTGAATCTAGATTGCACTCTAATAGTAATAGATTTAAATTTAAAGTAAAGTTTCTCTAATGTTTCACCTTCTTTCTCATTTTATATTCAGTTCATCATGGAAGGAGGAGGAGGAGGAGAAGAAGGAGAAGAAGAAGGAGAAGTAGAAGATTTTTATCGCAATTTTCACAATACTATTTTCATTAATGCTTGCATTTCTGTGGATGCTCCCCTAAATGAGGTCCTTTTCTATGCATTTTTAAACTGGAAAGGTGCTCCACAAAATTTAGAGAAGTGCAAATTCTGAAGGATAACTCTTTCAGGTCATGTATTGATTGGAAAGCTTAATATGAAGCAAATACATTCTACTCCCAACCCCCCAATTACCGGGTGAAGGCTAGAGCCCTACCCACTACCCAACACTGCCTCTCTGGCCCAGCATGGCCAGAAACCAGCCCTCTAATTGGCAGAAAACTGCAGCTTTTCACTGCTCTTGTCATTAGAGCATTGCAGACCATTCAGGTTACTGACAATTGCTCAATCTCATTTAAGTAGCTGCCAGATAATTGTGGAGATCTTTAGATTTCTTGTAACTTCCAATAATAAATGACAGAGAAAAGATTGTGTGTGTGTGTGTGTGAGAGAGAGAGAGAGAGAAAGAGAGAGAGAGCGAGAGAGCGAGCATTTACCTTCCCCTAATAACATACATTTTTGATTACTGAAACATTGGAGTTTGCTGAATAAAAATGAAAACACACTCCACTGTTATTTCTTAGAGCCACCTCTTCTCCGAATTCTTGTCCGGCTCAGCTGTGTCTAACAACCGGGGAAAAAATGCTCATATGTTTGTAAATGGAGGTCTTGATTTTTACTATAAAATAATCCCAAATGAGGTACACTATAAGAGTTCTACATACAATTACTAATCTGTTATTTTAAAAGAAAGAACATAAAACAACTGAGCAGCAAACTCTAAAATAGTCACGTGATGCCACCAAACCAGGAATGAGAATGAAAACTTCCCTCTCCCTGCTAAAAATTTGCAAAACTCAGGAGGAAATTCCAAAATTGGGACTCCTATATTGAGAGTCCCCTGCCTTGGGTCACTGCATAACAAATTCCCACTGAATCTTAAAATGAGTGACCAAAGAAGTAATTGAGGGAGAAGGCCTTCTATCACGCCTCAACCAGTGGGGCGCAACCTGTGACCTCTAGGACTACATATTTTATTTATTTTTATTAAACTTTTATTAAACTTATTTTTATTAAACCCAATGGGGGACTCTGGGCGGCTCACAACATATTAAAACAATAAATAGATATACAATTAAAATCTATAACAATACACGTTTACAAAAAGAAAAAGGAAGAGGAAAAATGTATGCTTACATGGTGCTTACATGATGCTTACATGGTGCTCTTCCCAACATTGCCACCAGATTATAATTTTTAATGTGACAGAATAAATACATGGGGAGTACTCCTATAACTTTCTAAACTTAAACTTTTCACTAGAGAATTTTGCTTATAGGGCAGATAACAATATAATGTACAGTTTTAAAGTGTATTGTTATCTTTTCATTAATTTTCGTTGAACTGAGTCTAGTTTTTATCCCATCTATCCCAGTTCTTTGTCTGGACCCTGCCTGCTCTTTGGAATGCATCATTTCACTCAAATGTGGTTTCTGGGCAATTAAGGTTGTATAATTCTGTCCTCAGATATGTAAGGCTTTATATATTATTTTATTTATTTATTTATATTTCAAATTTGTCACCGCCCATCTCACTACAGAATGACTCTGGGTGGTTTATAGTAAAAACAGAATAAACATAAATTAAAATAGATAAATATTAATTAATTAATTAAAATACGCTAAAAAACAAATTTCCTATATGATACTTCCAACAGGCTGATGTTAATTAGGTGTTAATAAACTCAGGGAGCATCGTCAAGATGCCAGCCATCCCCAGGGTTAGTTGCATCTTTCCTTGCCCCATGCAAGTTGGCAGAGCCAAGTCTTCAATTCCCTCCAAAAAATTGGGAGGGTACGGGCCCACCTCACCTCTGGGGGAAGAGTGTTACATAGGGTGGGGGCAACGGCAGAGAAGGCTCTCCTCCTGGGACCCGCCAGTCGACATTCTCTCACCAACGGGATCCGCAACATGCCTTCTCTGCCAGACCGGGTAGGACGGGTCGATGTAATGGTGGGGGGAGATGGTCCTTCAGGTAACCTGGACCCATGCCATGTAGGGCTTTAAAGGTGATAACCAACACCTTGAATTTGACCCAGAAACAAACTGGAGCCCAATGCAGCTCCCACAGCAAAGGTGTTACATGTGCCATCCTTGGGGCACCCAAGATTGCCGGTGCAGCTGCATTTTGAACCAGCTGTAGCTTCCAGATACTCTTCAAGGGTAGCCCCATGTAGAGCGTATTGCAGTAGTCTTACTGAGAGATGACCAGGGGATGAGTGACAGACTGGAGGGACTCCTGATCCAGGAAGGGGCGCAACTGGTGCACAAGAAGTTGAGCAAAGACCCTTCTGGCCATGAATGCCACCTGCTCCTCAAGCAGGAGTCATGAGTCCAGGAGGACCCCCAGATTATGCACCAGGTCTGTCCGGGGCAGTGCAACCCCATCAAGAACCAAAGATGGTAAACCCCCAGATACAGAGGAGCCTCCAATCCACAGCCACTCTGTCTTACCAGGGTTCAGCTGAAGCCTGTTGTTCCCCATCCAGACCCCCACAGCCTCCAGGCACCACGAAAGGGTGGTCACGGCATCACTCAAGTCTCCTGGGATGTATAATTGGGTATCATCTGCATATTGATGATACCTCATCCCATGGTGGCGGATGATCTCACCCAGGGGTTTCATGTAGATGCCAAAAAGGAGTGGAGAGAGTACTGAACCCTGTGGAACCCCCCAACAGAGGGGCCGTGGGCCGGACCTCTCTCTCCCAATCAACACCGATTGGGACTGACCTTGGAGGAAGGAAGTGAACCAGCACAAAACTGTGCTGCCCGCTCCCAACTCCCTAAGTCGACCCAAAAGGATATCATGGTTGATGGTATCAAAAGCCGCTGAGAGGTCAAGAAGAGCATGGATGGATGCACTACCCCCATCCTGCTCCCACCAGAGATCATCCATGAGTGTGACCAGTGCTGTTTCCATCCCATATCCGGGCCTGAAACCTGACTGAAAAGGGTCCAGATAATCCGTTTCATCCAGTATCCCCTGGAGCTGCAACGCTGCCACCTTCTCAACCACCTTCCCTAAAAAGGGGTGGGTGGGAGACTGGATGAAAATTGTCCAATACAGTGGGATCTAGGGATGGTTTCTTGAGGAGGGGATGCACCAGCGCCTCCTTAAAGATGACTGGAAATATCCCCTCCCTCAAGGATGAATTCACCATCACCTGGACCCACACACATGTCACCTCCCAAGCAGCCTTGACCAGCCAGGAGGGGCATGGGTCTAATTGACAGGTGGTGTTTATTAACAGTCTGGAGGACCCTGTCCACTTCCTTGGGTCCAACAGGGTCAAACTGTTCCCAGATAACAGGGTAAGTCTGTACCCTGGGCACCTCCATAGGCCATGCCCCACACTTGGAATCCAACTAGGAATGGATCTGAGAGATTTTATCCTCCAGATGCCCAGAAAACTCCTCTGCGTGGCCCTGTAAATGGGCCACTGGGCCCTCCTTTCCCAAGAGGGATTGGGTGATCTTAAACAGGGCCACTGGGCAGCATTCTGCGGACTCAATAAGAATGGAGAACTTTTGACATTTCACCACTCTTACCGCCACAAGGTAGGCTTTAATAGCGGCTCTAGCCTGTGTTCAGTCGGGTTCGGTCCTTGTTTTCCTCCAGAGGTGCTCTAGATGTCTCTTAATCCATTTCAAGACCCTCAACTCCTCCATAAACCACAGGGAGTGTCAGGCTCGATGGATCAAGAGAGGTCACACAGGTGTGATCTTGTCCAAGGCCTCAGCCACCTTCCTATTCCAGGCAGTGGCCAAGGCCTCTCCTGGACCATCCAGCAGATCCTCAGGTATAACTCCCAGCTCCCTTTGGAACCCAATTGGGTCCATCTGTCACTGGGGGCGGACCAGTTGAATAGGTCCTGCCTCCCTGTGGAGGGGGGTAGCATGAGAGAATCTCAAGGTCACCAGGGCATGATCTGACCATGACAATGGGGACAGATGTAACTCCCCCTTCAGATCATCTTGCCACTGCTCTGACAAGAAAACCAAGTCTGATGTGAGACCACTGTCCCCAGTCAGGTCGTGAATAATCTGGGACAGGCCCATGGCCACCATGGTGGCATATTAATGCAGCTGCAAGCATCTTGAATATGCCTTGGTACCTTGAATGAACAGTCATTCCAGCAACATTCAGCTGAAGACTCCAAGAGCAGTAATGGAGAGGGTTTTTTTCTCTTGGTCCATCTTCAGCAAAGGCTGACTGTAAATATGTTCTTCTTGCACTAACAGTTGTTACCGCAGTATGCTGTGCAAAGCAGTAAATCCTTCTGTTTGTCTTGAGACAGCTGTCAATCCAATGTCACTGAAGGACCTTTGAGTTCAAACTATTCCAAAGCACATTCAACCCCGCTGAATCTGTCTGCTATTTGACCATATGATTACCAGGAGTTGCACAGGGCATGAACTGGGCAAACAGCACCCCATCTGGAAACAGCAGAGAGTGGGGTGCTAAAGGAATATAAATATAAATGTGGAGTCCTTGGGGTTCTCTGAGCTTGGTTGTTTTCTTGCAGACATTTCGTTACCTGTCTAGGTAACATTTTCAGTGCTGAAGAAGTTCAGTGCTGAAGATGTTACCTTGATCCTGCAGGAAAACAACCAAGCTCAGAGAACCCCAAGGACTGAGCTACATATATTCTCTTCTAAATGTGAGTGTTGCAAGTTTGAACCGGCAAAACAAAAGTTCCCCCAATTAATTTCATTTCCGCTGTTGGTGAGTCAGATGTAAGAAGACACCATCCTTGGGCCACCAAACACAAGAAAAAGTTAGCTGAGCTGAACTCAGTTCTCCCACTCTGCAGCTAAGGGGCTGCGCGAGTGGTGGGTGGGAAAAGATAATTAATCTGGGAAGAGAAGAGGGGGTGTTAATACTTCTAAGACACTTGGGACACCAGCTGTCAGTTATCACCAATTAGTCACTGAGAGGCCTGTGCGTATGATCTCCGCGGTACGGCCGAGTTGATTACTGTAATTAATTTTGCATTGATCTACACAGATCTGCTGAAGAAAGGCTGACCAAGGAAGGAAAGTGGGGAGGGGAGGAGGGAGGGGAGGCAAGGAGAGGGTTCACTTCATTCAAAAGAAAATTGTGGGGATGAAGATGGGTTCCAGAGCAGCTGGGCATAGTTGAGACCCAAAGTGTGAGAGTGGGAGCAGTGCTTTAATTACAAATGAGGCACAAGTCCCTACTGGGGGAGATGCTAGCTGTTCTAGAAATACCCCATGGCTAAAATAAGAGGAATCATTGAATTGCTGCGTGGCTTCCATAATTCAAGCCCTATTGGTAACTCTTCAGCTCTACAGTGTCACTATGTTGAATTGGCAGGAACTAGTCAAAAGTCTTCCCAACTTATAAGTACAGAGGAAGGGAAGGGAGGGACACAGTATAAAAGTACAAAATGAAGAAAGGAGATTTGATGGAAAGGGATTTGATCAAATATCTGAGTTGAATCGAGTTTTTGAATTGAACTGGATGCCTCCAAACCAATTCGGAGAATTTGCGTCCTTCTGTACAAGTGTAGAAAGATTTTTTCCTAATTGTTTTGGAAATTTAAATTGAAGTAAGCCAGTGTTGTGGTTCCATTTGAATATCTGAGACAAACTGGATTGATTTCCCAAATCAACCTGCATTATCAAAGGAATGGAGCTGTTTTTCCAAGCCAGATTAACCATTTGAATTAGATTTTGCCTTTTGGACAGGTCAAAAGACACCCCAAATATATCCATACCTCTAAGAGAATGTCTTCTAGGGGATGGTATGAAAGGCAGCTAGGACACTATTTCTTAAAAATAGTATGTTTAGAAAAGGGAAGAATACTTCACAATAAGTATTGGTTCATTCAAAACCACGTCCTTATACTTCTAAATCCATGTTTTCCAAGAATGGCATAGGATCACACCTGGCACAGTGCATCCTTTGGGCACAAGAAACTATGAAATGTGGCACTTCCACGAACCTGCAGAACTTACTGAGGCTAAACACAGTGCAGGAGTGTGCAGAAGATTCCCGAGATGTATCTCTGGCCCATCGTAATGTTGTTTCAATTTACTTTGCTTACAATTTGTTTTGGGAAACTCCTCAAATTTCCCTTGAAAATTCATTTCTGGTAAAAATATCATTGCCAACTCTGTAGCCACCTCTGGCAAATCGGCATGATTTTCCAAATGGCCTTTGTACCTGGGGGAGGAGGGGGGGACATTTCTGGAAATTTTCTATTCCTCTTTCCACAATTTGTCTTGACTCTTGCCTGTTTAAAATGACTGGCATAAATTTTCTTCATGCTCCCTCTAATCTATTATTAATCAAATATTTAAATAAGGCCTGAGCTGGACGACTTGTGCTTCAAGGTGGTAACCCTGCATTCCCGTTTAAAATACATTGCTCCCTTCTCCCCTCTGACCAATTTCTTTAACGCTTTCTTCTGATCCCTTTGCAAATTTCCAGAGTTCTCTTCATTTTTTTTTTAAATGAGTTCCCTAGAGAGATCTGCTTCTAAGAGGCGCATAAAAATATAAGCTACACACACACGCATGCACACACACACAATAGCAGCCTAGCCAGCAATCAATATTTTCTTCACAGCTGCATTAATGAATAGCAATATTCTGCATGTATTAATTATGAAAGGGAATTTTCTAGCCCGATTTGAGGTTACTTCTGCAGCCTCTTTGGTGCCCTCATTCTGCTGAAGGAAGACTTCTTCTTTCTTTCTGCCTCCTCCCCATCCCACCTTTCCATATGCACCATGCCTGAATATTTACCGATGTTGTCATCAAAGATTAGATCTGCATTGCTATCAAAGAGACCCGTGTCTAAATATTGCACTTAGCTATTCCTCCAAAGGGGCAGGAGATTTTTTTCTTTTGAAGTTGTAGCTGTTCTTTCTCCCCGTGTCTTAAAAAACTGGTTGTGAAAGCATTTAGATTCCTTGTAAACCCTCAAAATTCCACTCTATATTTACAATAATTGCTGGATCGATTTCACACTTACTGGTGACTTACAGCCTGGAGCGCTTTCATACTTGTCATCCAAAATATAAAGCAGGTGGCTGTCAAACACTTTTCTTTCCCTCTTAACCTCCCTGTTCTAGTTCCTGCTCCTGCGGTTACAGTGAGGATGGCCAATTACTGTTACGGACACACATCAAAGCTTTCGCTCTTATTCCGCCTCGATTAATAAATCTGGACTAAAGACTGTCCAAGCAGTTCTCCTTGTGCAATCTTCAATCTTGCTTCAATATCTTCATGACCCCAACGCCCTGGGGTGTGAACAGCTTCTGCTCCGTGGTTGGTATTAGAATCCAGAGGCAAATCTACAATACAGGAAGTCCCCCGGTTAAGAACGCCCGGTTTAAGGACAACCCATAGTTAAGAATGGAGCCTACTGTAGCAAAATTCAAGTTAAATACAGAATGATTTGAGTTAAATACACAACGGTTCGAGTTCATTACACAATACTACTTATACAGTATTATACAATAATACTGTTCCAGCTTACGTATAAATTTGACCTTGGGAACAGAACTCGTCCTTAACCTGGGGACTGCCTGTTGTTCATCTCCACTTGATTTTAGCCCAACTCCATCCATTTTCCAATTTGGCCCACCCACCACTGTAATTAGCTCCATCCACCATAAAATGTAACCCTCCCCCTTTTTGACTTTTCCTGCGCTCAGTGCCCTTCATATCAAGGGTACAGCTTTCAAATCACAGGTTCCAGCTGCAACAAATAGGTAGCATAATTATTCATATTAGGTAGCATAATGCATAATTATCATACTTGGACACGTTTTGTAAAGACCCAGCTTCCTGAAGAAGGCTCTAATGCTGGGAAAGGTGGAAGGAAAGAGAAGAAGAGGACAACCAGCAGCAAGGGGGATGGGTTCAGTTACAGTGGTGATGAGGACACCATTGAAAGCCCTTCAAGATAGGGAACTTCATGGAGAAAATCTATCTATGTGGTTGCTAGGAGTCAAAAACAACTTGATGGCACATAATTAATTAATCGAACAATCAATCAATCAATTAATCAATCAAAAAGCATAATGTTTTATATATTGCAGCAGGGTTCAGGGGACCTGGGTTCAAATCCACCCAGAACTATAGAGGCTCACAAGTTGACTTTGGACAAGTCACTCATTTTTTGCCCAACCTACTTCACAGGGTTGTTGTTGACAGGAAACACTGGAAGATAGAGTGCTATGTATACTGCCTTGCTTAACTGGTTATTTAAGCAGGTATTCCTGGATTGAGAATTGGAGAATGTATATGGATGCCATTTATGATGCTATGATTTTGATGATGTTACTGATTTAGAAATATTGTATAGTTTCTTATTGTATACTGCTTTTGTAAACCACTTGTTTTTAATTAAAGCACCATGAAAACACTTATAACGAATAAAAATAATATTTCCTGAAAGAAATGAGGGATATAATCTAAGTAGTAATAATTTAAATACTTTAATTTCTATTACTATTAAATCATACTAAACAATAATAAATTGATCGATTGAGGATGTGCCATCAAATTGGTGTCACTCCTTAACAACCACATAGGTAGATTTTAAGAAAGATTTCAGATTTTAATTAGTTTGATTTCAATTCAGTCAGTCAGAGATGTAGGACTATTCTGAGGTCAACTTGAATTCAAATTCCTCCTTAGCTATGAAAGGTACAAGATGATGTTGGCACTCTCTTTCTCTATCTAACCTACTTTACAAAGTAGCTGTGAAAATAAAATTAGGGGACATAGTGTGGGAGTTGAAGAAGGGAACATTTTTTTTTCATTTCACAAGAAAGCTTTTGAAGATCTCTCTGCGTGTGAGTGTACGGAAATTATATTTCAGTGATAGAGTGCTGATCAGTGTGGATATATTAGTAGCTTAGATGAATAAAAAGTTTTATATGGCACAAGTAGGAGGGGGGAATTTCATTCAGTCTGCACCGTTACATGAATCCACTTCATTCATACTTTCTGTACTAAAATTCAGTACTAAACACTTTATCCTTAAAAACGCTTCTCTAAATTTTGCAAGGGATCTTTTGGTGCACAAGAACGCACCCCTTAGGAAAATTCCACACACAGAAATATACTTTAGGAAACACTGCATACAAGGTAGTACAGATTGGGAGACGGTGTGGGCTAGAAATGTATGATAAGAGGGTTGGCCTTTTTGGAAAAAAATGTAATTTTCTGTAGATGCAGGAAATGATATACCTTGTGGTCAGGTTCTCTAGACTCCAGGGGATTTATACTGAGGTACCAACTGAATGTCCTTCTGGAACTGAGGAATCCTCACGGAGACACAGAGTGAAGCATCTGCAGAAAATCTGATTAGTGCCTTAATTTTAATCCCTCAAAGCCCAGAGAACCTGACTCCAAGGTATGTTATATACCTGGGCTACCTCTGCTCCAAGAAGTTCATACATGTTATGAAATGGATATCTTGTATTCATAGATGCATTCATCAATCAGGTATAAAGCGGCTTTATGTGTGTGTATGGGAAGGATTTTAATTATGAGAACTACAGATTAAAGGCATATTTGGACACTTGTAGATTGCTATTGTATGACTGTGTGTTACTACATATTGGGAATAAAATGTGTATTTTAAAGAAGGACTTCTAATTAGGTATTAGGAATAATTTCTGTTTTTAACTTTTCTCAGGTATCTTTAATAGTTAAGAGAGACCTTGGACTACAGCTCTGAATTGCTTGGGAATATGCTATGGAGTGATAAGATTCCTCAGCTTTTCTCTTCTGAGTTCAGAGATGGACCCCTGACTTTGGAAGAGGAAATTATCATAGTGATTCTTCTTCTGCCATCCCCAGGAACTTCTGAGCTTCTCCCAACATCTGCAAGTTTGATCCCCGCCCTTCTATCCTGCCAGTCTGTCACATCGGATATCATAGGGGCTCCCCAGAGTCCTCCCCCCTGGATGATAGGATTGCTGTGCCCAAATGAGAGAAATGTATAACTTTATATGAATATATACATTTATAAATGTATTTGTCTGAGTCATCCATTGTTATTAGCAAGCTTACTTGTAGGGAGTTGACAACTAGACATGGCTTGCATGATCATCTTAAAACAAGTCACCTAAAAATCTAGCAGCTGCCTTTGCTAATCATACTAAATGTTGTGCATTCTAACCTTTGTAGTTTTAGAGCTTAGTGCGAACTCAGTTCATTCAATCAATCAATCAATCAATCAATCAATCAATCAATCAATCTGTATGGCCACCCATCTCAACAAGTGTACTATTTGATGAGTGTATGGTTCAACGCACTGTGTGAACCTGAGAAATGGTTGATACAGTGACCAGGGTGAGCAACCTGTGTGAATTCAATGGATGAATGGAAACCATCAAACACTCAGGCATGGAGCAAAAGAGAGGAAGTAGAAAAGAAGCCGAGCAGAACTTTCTTCTCAAGTCTTGTGTCCAGTTCTACAGTACAGCACAGCACAGTCCATTCAGTACAATAAGAAGAAAAATGGGAACAGGTTCAGAGAAAGAGAATGATGAGGAACTACGAGAAAAGACTCACAGGGAGCTTTGTGAAAAGGCAATTGACTGGGGTTCTGATAGTCCTCATGTATCTGAAGAGGTGTCACGTAAAAGAAGGACCATGCCTGTCCTCATCCTGGAGAGCGTGAGATGGATAATACTCTTAAATTGCAAGAAGACAGATGCCAGTTGTATCTTAAGAAAGGCTTCCTTAAATGGTAAGAGCAGTTTGAATGGATGGGTGTGGATGTGTTCAAATGAAAGCTGGACAACCGTCTGATGAGGATCAGCAGGCGGGTTGGACTCAGTGGCCTCAATGACTCCTTTCCACTCTAGGATTTTATGAATGTATATAGAATATGGTCGTCCATTTCAGAGCCAACAATTTGGCAGTTTTATCAGCCAAGAAAACGCATTTAAAAGGGCAACCAAGAGAGCTATTTTTAGTGGCAGGAACATTCTTCCTCAGGCTCAGTGGATCTACTTTGGGCACCTAAAAAAGCAAGGTGATCAATTTGCTTTTGGTGGCCCCAGAAGACAACATTGTTACAGAGCCAGAGATGGACATGGTCAGGTAAGGAAATCCAGTTGAGGATTTGAGATCACCTTATGACATAGAAAAACAATAGATCCCCCAAAGACTGAAGAATGAACTTCACCTAACACGTTGCAGGTCATCCTGGAATTTGCCTCCTCAAGGGGTGGCAACAGCCATGCAGCAAAACAGCTTCCCAAGCAACCGAGACCAATCCCAAAGCATGAATCTACCAACCAGGGCAGCTAACTGGAACCTCCATGTTTAGATGCAGTGTACCTCTAAATGCCTTTGTGAGATGCCAGTGGCAGGAGATGGGGATATTCTGACTGGTATTAGTTGCACCTCTGGGCTATTCCTTTCATGCTTGGCTTGTGAGTTTCCTGGAACCACCTGGTTGGCCACGGTGGGGATGCTTCATGCTGGATTATACGGTCTTTGGTGTGATCCAGCGGGGCTATTTGAAAAGTCATCTTGGTCCTGCTGTGCTGCTTTTTGATTGGCCTTGGGGGGCATCTTTGAGGCTGCAACTGGAGGCTTGTTCTGAATCCTCAAAAAGCACCGTAGCCTGAAGAGGCGCTCGATATGCCTATTGATCAACCATTTCACCTCGATCGGTTTTGCCAGCATGAGCTCCTGCCGCAGTGCTGCATTGTGGGGACAGCTGGGAATGAGAAGAGACAGTGGGTTAGGGGGTGGAAAACATTTTGCAGGGGGTGGACTGGATGTCAGGAACCAGGCTGTCCCTTTGTAGTGGTGGGGTGGTGGTGACTGGGAGAATGATCAGAACATCAGAGGATGTTCATATAGATTTCAAATGAAAAGAGTCAGAGACTGGGTTTTAGACAGGCCCAGGGAAGGATGAGGCCTGATGGAGCAGGTCCACCATAAATACCTGCCTATGCAAGGAGGTGGGTAGCAGTCCAACAGGCACAGGAGCAGTGAAATGTGACATTGTTGGATCAGAACAAGAAGCCCTGGATCTGAGAGTTATAAAGGAGGAACCTGGAGGTGTCTGCCTTCTCCTGAAGGCACACACCTCCTATGAGAGCTCTGCCAAGGTGTTTTAGCAAATACCTAAGTTTTAGGGATAGCCTCAGTAGCTGGATTTGTACGACATGCTGAACCAGGGCGGTTAAAGATCTAATGCAATGTTTCTCAAGCTTGACAACTTGCAGACGTGTGGACTTCAACTCCCAGAATTCCCCAGCCAGCCATGCAGGCTGGGGAATTCTGGGAGTTGAAGTCCACATGTCTTCAAGTTGCCAAGCTTGAGAAACACTGATCTAATGGCTAAGCTTCATTAGCTTCAGTCTTAATATTTGTTCCTGGGGGGGGGGGGGGGGGGAGGGTAGGAGGACTTAGTGTGTGATATGAACCCAATCTGTTTAGTTAGTTTGTGATTCAATATATTGTGCAAACCCAGAAAATGAATTAATTCAATAACCAAGTGAATGAATTTAACCACTGGCTGTTGGGGAGTTGCCTTTTTGAGTTATTCCAGCTTTCCAAACCCAGTGCCCTACAGATGTGTTGGATTATAGTTTTGGCAATGTCAACTGGTTGCTGTGGTGGCAGACGGTGCTGGGACTCCCTTAATTGTGAGTAAGAGGATGATCCAGGATAGACATGGTAGTACTACACATACATTCCTTCCATTTCTGCATTCAAATGTTGAATGTGTTTGATCTACACTTTTTCCATAATTCATAAACCAGATCTATCATGGGATCCAACTATGATCAAGCTAAAATACCACCCAGCTCTGATCAGCCAGCTGCCACCATCTCCCTGCAATAAAATGCTCCATTCACATGAAGTCTATGGGGGAAAATGGTAACCTTCACAGAATAACTGTTCATTAAACCAACCAGCTTCAGTAGCCAATGTAGAGCCACGAGAAGGAAATGAATACAATGTACTACAGGCAATTAAGAGCCTTTTCTTGCAATATCTATTTATTTATTTTATATATCAAATTTGTCACCGCCCATCTCACTGAAGTGACTCTGGGCTACAAAACAGTTAAAATCAATTAAAATTACAATATACGATAATCTTAATAAATAGAAAAGAAATAGATCCAAGAATAGATATAAAATGGGCAGTCACTCGGGGAGCGTCATCAAGGTGCCAGCTACCTCCAGGATTGGGTAAGATTGTTGTCACCCCACACAAGCTGGCAGAACCAGGTCTTTAATCCTTTCCAGAAGGCTGGGAGGGTAGCAGCCTGCTGCACCTCTGGGGGGAGAATATGTAGTGTGAAGGGAGGGAGGGCGGTACTTAATTGCAATTTTCAGAATGTTATCATGGAAGAATTAGAGGGAAGGTGGTCATTGTGTCCCTCCAAGACAAAGGAGATGCGTCCACATGATCAACCAAGTCTAGTGCCCCCTAGTGCCCAAACAATATAATAACACTATCCATACCTAGGCAGTTATATGGTTCTGTTTTACTTGCAGAACCTCCTCCAGGCACCCATCTATGAGCACGTTTGCAATGATTCTGGTGAATGTTGCATGTCCTTGGATCTACTAAGTCAGGGCAGAAATGGAAAAAAAGGCAGAGGAAGCAGGCCCCACAGATGTCAGGAGAGGTTAGAGCTAATGGCTTCATCTCCATATCAATTTATGCAGTGGCACTTGAGCACAATCAGCACATGGGCTTAGGACAGGTGCACGAACATTTTTTCATGGATGACTTTAAGAAGAGTTACAGACTCTGAAGATTACACGGGTATTGCTGATGGCCTGGGAACATCAGCTGATTGGGAAGAACCAAATAAATTCTTGTTTGGATTTGGGGGCAGTGGGAAGAGTTGGGTAGGAGCTAAGGATCAAAACAAGTGTATTTCTACCTGGACTTGGAAGTGAAGTAGGATCAGGCTGGCTAATAACTGGGTGGAAGAACTCCAAGAAAAAATCAAACTATAGACTGAATTGGGAAGTTAGGGGAAAAACCTGAAAGAAGACCATGGCAAATTATTTCTATACTATTGCCAAGAAAACTGTATGGATGTGTCCATGAAATCACCAGGAGCTGCCCAGAGTCCATTGGAGTTGGGCGGCTATAATAAATTTGAATAAATAAATAAAAGGAGCCATGCTGACCTAGAAGGAGACTTTCTGCTTTTGCTTTGTAGTTTTGCAAATAACTCACGCACAAAAACACCCCAATGAAAGTTGCTATTAAATTTCAGGGGCACCATCTGAGCATCTTCTGCGGCTGCAAAAACGGGTCTGAAGGCTTCCTATTGGCCACAGTCTGGCAGGAATGTACCCATTAAGCCACAGTTTAACAAACATATGAGCAAGGTGCTTTGTATCTAAATTTAGTGGAGGGGAAAAGAAATATTAGAAGAGAGATTGGCTGCTTTGAACCTGCTGGGCATTTTTTTTCAGCAGACAGAGATAGGAATGTAATGCAAAAGGCTGAAACACAACAGCCACTGTGTGATTTGTGCAACTAGAACCAGGAACTCTTTGTAAGAAGCATGAAGAAAAAAGCTCATTCACAGGAATAACTTCTGTGCTGACTTTATCAACCAAGATGGTTTTATGAGGTCTTATTAGTATGTAAGATGAGATGAAGACATTATGTGGCCAGAATTGAGAAACGTGTGTGTGTGTGTGTGTGTGTAAGTTCTACAGGTGGGAGAGAAGCCACTGTTACTTTTATCTCTGTCATTTTCTTGCACATCACTGATTTATAATTGAACAAAATGTATTCCGTTTCTAACTGGCAGAGGTAAAAAACAAGGAAAGATTAAAGGTGCTTGTACTGGGCCTGAAGAAAAGTAAATGGATAGGTGTGTAAACAGGAACAATTCCGTGTCTGCAATACTCCCATCAGTCTAGAACCAACTTCAACTTTGTTTCCTAAAGTTGCTTCCAAATTTCTCCACCAATTCTATGTGGGCTGCTGTGGACACTAGAAACACTGTCTCTCCATGATGGAGCAATTCATAACATCTTTTTTCTACTTTTAAAATGGACCTACTGCCTGAGATGAGGACCTCAACATAACCCTCCGGGTACCATCTTTTAAGCAATAAAGATGCCCAAATCCTGTGATATCATGCTCAAGACTGCCTGTCTCATGTGATCACACAAGATATCAGTGTTCGCATGAGATCTGGCCCTCTTGTAAGATTCCGTGCAGGTTGCCAAAATGAGGTTTGAAGATTTCATGAGATTTGGGGGATTTAAAAAATTGCTTTCTATTATAGGGGATATGGAACTACTTGAAGATCCAACAATTCACAGTGGACACAAATGCTGCATTGATGACCTTTGCTTTATTGTGCCACGTTTAATTGGATGAAACAATACTGAGATAAAACCCAAACATCTGATTCAGCTTGTCGCCTGCTTTTTAAAATTCACTCTTTATTTGAAACCATGAGGATTGGAATCTCCCTTTGTTTTTAAAGAAGGGTTGGGAGCTCAATACCAGAACAGCTGGTTTAACTGTGTTATGTCCTAAATCTTCGATGTTTCAGTCGCCACAGCTTTCATTCCCTCTATTTCATTTTATAACTCACCTTTCTAAACCACCAGACCCTCCTTCCTTGCTCTTCTACAGTATCTGTGCAAATAGATGCATTGATTGTACACGAACAAGAAAAAAAAATCTTGAAGTGGCCATGATTGCATCATGATGATTTTGGGGCTGTGTTTTACTGACACAAATACTGTATGCATCAGTAAGTCTATTTTATTTATAACAAAAGAGTTGCATCCATGGGGGGCGGGGGAGGGGAATAAAAAAGTCAAGATGGTGGTATTAATTTTGTGATCAACCCTCCACCTCTTATGCGATGCATGTAAAAAGGGTTGGGCTTCAGTTGCACTGTCACAGCTGCCATCTTGACTTTTGACACACACACACACACACACACACACACCCTGTGGATGCCTCTTAGACAAACAAATAGAGCTCCCTTGTTATTTTGATGGAATTGCCAAAGAAACCATACAGAAGAGGTCCCTAAACATCTTGAGCTGCTTGGTATATTGGGGGCATTTTCACTGAAGGACTCCTGGATAGAAAAGATTCCGCAAAAAGAAATCTGGGATGCTCCTGAGCAACTGACAATCTCTTGACAAAACAAGATGGGGATTCCTCAGCTGTAAATGACCACAGTATGAGGAATATGCCCCAATTCAAGTTTTCATGGACAAATAAGGCATCATTCAGACTGGGATTGCCTTACATGAAGTGAAGGTGTTGGAGACCCTGGTTCTTATCAGCCCACAGAAGTTCCCTGGAGGACTCTGGGCCAGTCCTCTCCCGGGCCAAGAACCAGTCAGGTGTAGCAGTGAAGGAGCTGGACTAAGAGTGATGACACCCAGGCTCTAGTCCCCCCTCAGCCATGGAAGCTCATTGGCTGACCTTGGGCCAGTCCCTCCCTCTCAGCCCAAGGGCCAAGCAGGTCTAGTGGAGAAGGTATTGGACTAGGAGTCGGAAGATCCAGGTTCTAGTCCCCCCCTCATCCATGGGGGCTCCCTGGCTTACTTTGAGCCAGTCTTTCCCTCTCAGCCCCAGAGCTAGAGTGGGAAAGGTGCTGATCTAGGATAAAGAAACCCCGGTTCTACCTCAGCCTACCTCACAGAATTGTTGTGGGGGGAAATAGAAGAAAGGAGTACTATGGTGGGATGTAAATCTAATAACGGGAACAGGGAATGGGATGTAAATTTAATAATCAAGTGCCTTGGCCAAAACATTTAATTGGCTATCATTAAAATGTGATAAATAATGCTGATTAAAAGTTATTTTCTTCTGTTTCTAACTAGGGATTTATGGTGTAAGCACAATTACTGCCAATGTGGTGTGAATCCCTCATGCCACACACTTCACATGGATACCAAATTAACCTGTTTTCTAGATTCATACAATACATTTACATTACAAGTTTGTATTCAGAAGTAGTTCAGGCAAATGTCTCCCTGATCTACTGGAATATAAGAAAGAGAGGAGGTACAACACAACCAGACTTGCAAGATTCTGTTATTATAGCCCAGTGTTTTTCAACCTTGGCAACTTTAAGATGTGTGGACCAACTCCCAGAATTCCCCAGCCAGCATCTTAAAGTTGCCAAGGTTGAAAAACACTGTTATAGCCCATCTCAGTAAAGCAGAGTTTTAGTCTCTTGTGGAGTTAATTTTCTGGTCTGGTCTACCTAGTGGGGCCAACAGACAGTAACTTGAGTTAACACCAACTGAGCATATCATGTTGCATGTTCTTGTGTGAATACACCCACTGGGTGTTTTGGGGCCGGTCATTCTCTCTCCGCCAAATCTACTTCACAGGGCTCACGTTGAGAGGGTAAATAGAAGAGTGTAAACTGCCTTCAGCAAAGGTATTATATAAATGTAAGAAATAAGCCCACCAGTAAATACAGTAAAACCTTGGTTTGTGAGCATAATTCGTTCCGGAAACATGCTTGTAATCCAAAGCACTTGTATATCAAAGCGAATTTCCCCATAAGAAATAATGGAAACTCAGATGATTCGTTCCACAACCCAAAAATATTCATATAAAAATGATTACAATACAATATAATACAAAATAATAAAGAAAATACAAAATATAAAGAAAAATAACACAAATTAACCTGCACTACCTTTGAAAACCTTCGTGGTTGGTGTGAGGGAGACAAGAGAGAGGAGGGCTATTGTGTAGGACGACTTTCACTATCACTAGCATGGGAGACGATCACCCACAATTCCGCAGCGAGAGAGAGAACCACCATTGGCTCAGTTGTGATCATGTGACGTTCGGCGTCATGTTCTACTTGTATTGCAAGACATCACTCGTTTATCAAGTTAAAATTTATTAGAAATGTTTGCTCGTCTTGCGGAACACTCGCAGATCAAGTTACTCGCAATCCAAGGTTTTACTGTAATTGAACAAATAAAAACAAGGGTGTCTGCAGGATAGTGTCAAGAAAATCAAGATGGCAGCCACGATGTTCCGATGAAAGCCCCACCTGCTTCTTACATGCGAATAAAATGTTGAAGTAGAAAAAAAAAATCTCTAAAACAATTCCAGTTTGTTTCTATGCAAATTATGGTTTGACAAGAACGGTGCGCATCTTTGATTTCCCCTACTTTCTTCATCCCTTTGGGTCATGCCATTTTGCCTGTTTTCCTTTTCTCTCCATTTAATCATAACATATCTGGGCTTCAAAATACAAATGACCGGTAGATGGCAGCAAAGTGGTAGAATCCATTTTCTGTGTCTCTCTGCTTCCCCCAGTGGTCACCCAGAAGCTTACAGCTGAAATAATGTATGTCTGCTCAATTCATCTCTTGCGTTGGGCCTTTTTTGATTGTAAACCATAATGTGGCTTGTTTGGTTTGGCTTTACACACTGTGGCTTATCCAACAAAACACGATTAAGCAATCCATGGCTTCATATGATGTCTGAGCCTAACCATAGCTCATACACAAGTCACTTCAGAGTCCTTCTTGACTGAAAATATATTCTGCCTATCAGTGCTTAACCCCAGTCGCTTTTTAGATAGAAACTCTGTCCCCAGTTATAGCTTAAGTCTCCCCCGGATAATTTAAAAAGTCTTATTTTTATGGCTTAGAAAAACGAATTGAAATAAGGTAGTGGGGTGGGTCAGTGTTGTTGCTGCTGTTGTTTAATGAGGATTCCTCTCCTCTTTCATAAGGAGGTGTGATAGCCACCAAGTGAGAGGGGGGTCAACCATTTAATGATGGCAATTAACACATCTCACATTTAAATTGATGTTATCTCTTTAATAGAAGGGGAAAGAGAATATTGGTGCCCAAAACCCCCCGGGGAGTGAATTCATACTACGGTATTGATTTGATTGTTATCCCCCCCACTCCTTTGCCTCAATTCCATGGCCTCTTGAGTAATAAAGATTAAACTGCAAGGCATTCTGATATGACTTTGAAATGTTGGAAAGATAAAAAGGAAAACAAAATCAGCTCCTGTTGGAGCAAGCATTATTATCTTTGGAATTTTCTTCTCCTTTACTCCAGTAGTTTGGTTATGTCATCTTCCCTTCTTAATTCTGTTTTCTTTGCTTTTCTTTCTTTCTTTCTTCCCTCCTCCTTTTTTTTTAAAACAAGAGAGATGCTTGATGAACTCCCTAGTAAATAACTGTGGGGAAAAGCCATGGCTTTTTTCAATATTAAGTCAGTTTATGATCTGTCGCTGTTCCTGCGAGGGAGAGGGAAGAAGAAAGGTGTTTTTGGAAGCAGAAACATGAAATGCCAGGGAGACATTTTGGCTAGTTTTACCTAGGGGAGCCGATTAATCATATGAGCTTTTAATCAATTAATCAGCTGACTGATTAAATTGACATACATTTCCATAGGAGAAAAAGTAATTGCTCAGAAGGGGGGGGAAAGCATCTCTCACTTGGAGGTGAAGCTTGTAGGAGGAATGCTAAATTTCTCCCTCCCATAAAGCAGAGAGCAACTCCTTCATATGGCATATAGAGAGGGGTGGGGAGAGAGGGGGCAAGAAGAGAGCTGCTATGATTTTCCCCAAGTCTTGCAAGTTAGCCTGCCCCCCATGTTAACCAGCTGCTCCTCAACTGCAGTTCTTGAACTAAAAGAAGAAGGCAAGTTGCCTTTTAAATCAGTGAGTAAAATATTTTAAATTAGTCCCAAGGTGTATGTCTTCATTCCTTTTTCTCTCTCTCAAACTGCTAGAGCAGTGTTTCTCAACCTTAGCAACTTTAAGATATATGGACTTCAACTCCCAGAATTCCCCAGCCAGCCATGTTGGCTGGGGAATTCTGGGAGTTGGAGTCCATATATCTTAAGGTTGCTAAGGTTGAGAAACACTGTAGTAGAGAATGCCTCAAAGTCTACCAGAGAATCTGTCAGCCTCCTTTCACATTTTTTTAGTAAGGGAAGGAATGCCTCCCCTAATGTGATCCTTTCCATCTCATCCATCTCCTGCCGTGCCCCCAAAAGAGAATGCCTCTTCTCAGGTGATGATTTTGTATGCAGTTTTTATAAACTAAGCTGTCTGGTCTCAGTTTTTTTTTTTTTTTTTTTTGTCTGCGCTCAGTCATTACTGACCCTGCAGTGACTGCTTTGGATGAGTCCTTTGCAGTTTTCAAGGCAATTGTTTCGGAAGTGGTTTGCCAGAGCCTCCTTCCTAGGGCAGAGCCCAGCTGGCGAGCGCAGGAGGCGGGGTTTCCGTTGCTTCGCGCCCTTTTTCAGGCGAGCGCGGTTTCGCGCTTACCGGCAGCTGCTCCCGACTCCTTTTTGCACGGCGCCGCCAGCATTTTTCCTCCCACCGGAGTGAGAGTCCCCATTTATCTACTCACATAAGTTTTCGAACTGTTGGGTTGACAGGAACTGGGGAGGAAACAGGAGCTCACCCTGTTTAGCGCGAAGGCTGGACTCGAACCGCTGAAGCGTCGACCATTTCTGGCCGGCAACTTTCAGCGTCATTAAGCCGCTGCGCCACCGCGTCCCCCATCTGGTCTCAGTGGGAGGCCTCTATTTTGTCAATCCATTGGCCTTTAAATGGATTAAAGGGAGCCAGTTAGATTGCTCCCTATTTGGGCATGAATGTATGCTGTGAACCTGACTCCAGAAAGGACAGAGAAAGGGAGCAACTGATGTTTCTTCTACGATCCATTTTCCAGCTTCTCTGCATCAGGGATGATGGCACAATTCAGTCCCAAAGATGGAGTGCATCCTCTGCCCCTAACATGGGCTGTTTGAAAGTTAAATCTACTTCCACAGGGCTGACTCTGTGATCTTCTCCAGGCCAAAATGACAAAGCGCCTTGTGATTTTTTAAAGACAAAGAAGCTTATCAATGGCTCCACATTCAGGGGCCACAATCCCTTTCTTCAGATGCATGGAAATCTGTAGTTAGCTGAGTGATACTTGCCTGGTGACAACAAGCAAAGTCTAGATCAGTGTTTCTCAACCTTAGCAACTTTAAGATATATGGACTCCAACGTCTCTAAGTCTACCAGACTTACTCCAAAGTCTGGTAGACTTTGAGGCATTCTCTACTACAGTGTTTCTCAACCTTAGCAACCTTAAGATATATGGACTCCAACTCCCAGAATTCCCCAGCCAGCATGGCTGGCTGGGGAATTCTGGGAGTTGAAGTCCACATATCTTAAAGTTGCTAAGGTTGAGAAACACTGGTCTAGATATTACTGAATCAAACACTGAAGATACACTTTCCATTATCTCATGCTATGCAGGCCAAGGTACCATATCTTGAGTTGTAAAAATCTGATTTACCTTGCTTCCCTGCTTGGTCCAAAACACTTTTATGGAATCCAATCCAAAGGATTGCACAACCCTATTGATTACTCTTTGCTCCTCTTGGCTGGTGAATCCCCTAGTGTCTGATTCATGCCTCTGGACTCATCTCAGAATCTGGCTGAAGATCCTGCCTGCCTTGACTCTCTGGAAATCTGGATTGTGTCACCACATGCCAAGGACCAGAAAAGACTCCTCAGAATACCTACAGTATCATATCACTTACAGTTCTGGACCACAGTAGTTGAAGGATCACCACTTGCTGTACGTTCCTACCTGTAACTAGAGGATGTTCTTAAAGGTAAGGCTATTAGATCTGGCCTGCAAAGATCCAAATGACCAGTGGGTGGCAGCAAGGAGATACAAAAACATCTTCCTGCCATCAAATGGCCACTAGGATTTTTGCAAAGCAGATCTGATAGTTCTATGGGCATTTCTGTGCTGTGTTTCCTGTTGTCCACGTTTGGTAGCTTGCATTTTTTTCAGCCAACCTTCCTTCCTTCCTTCCTTCCTTCCTTCCTTCCTTCCTTCCTTCCTTCCTTCCTTCCTTCCTTCCTTCCTTCCTTCCTTCCTTCCTTCCTTCCTTCCTTCCTTCCTCAAAACAGAAAAGAATGAAAGAAGGAAGAGGGAAAAGACAAAAATAAGTTGATGTTTGACTGCCAAGCTATCACTTAAGCCCTTGTTCCTGCTTACTGGGGGCTTATTAAACCTCATTCAATGCCCATAGCAGAGCGAGATCAATAGGTGCTCCAAGCAAAAATGACTCGGTTTGGTCACTGTTGGCCATGTTGCAGAATTGATCCGGCGCGGCTGCTGCATTCGGAAAAATCCATCTCTCCCCCCTTCCCTTCTCCCAGATGGGTTGCTAGGCAACGAGTCTCGTGCGGGTAGCCATTGGTCAGCATCTGCGGACTGGTCTCCAATGTCCCCTTGGTGGTCAGTTGGTCAGTTTGGGCTGCAATCTATCCTCCAAGCTGGCTCCAGGGGTGGGGGAAGAGAGGGAGAAAATGAATCAATAGTAGCTCACATTTAACCTTTCTTCATCTTCTCCTTTCTGAAAATAGGAGGGGGGAAACTTCTAGAAAACTATATTGACCCATCCCTTATCGCTATGTAGCACCGTGGCAGCTTTGTGGGAAGCGGCTGGTTTTCTCTGAGATGCAGTTTGCCACCGGTGATCCGCTCATTCTCTAGCAAAACAGGAGCAGCCTGTTTACTTTCTTCTCTTGCTTTCTGCTCCGAGTGGCGGAGGGAGAGGCGCGGTTTGATGGGATTTGGAACTGCTAAACCTGCTTTAAAAGATTGGTGGGCGTTATTTGGGAAATATCACGTTAAAGTCTTCCTTGACTTTGTGCTGGCCCAATAAATGCATAGCCTAATGTAGCTGAGAAACGTTGAGGATAACTTGCCACTGAGAGCTTCCCTTTATGTCGTGGCATGAACTTTTGAGAACGTGTGAGATTGAAACGCACCCTGCTCCAAAGTCTTAATCACTTTAATCTTGTGGTTTAAGAATGTGATTTAAGAATTTAAATCACTTAATCGCTTTAATCTTGCGATTTAAGAATGTAGGGATGATCCTAAAATGGTTGCAGCTTGATAACATACCATGTTGGGCACGAGTCTGCAGGCAAACATTTAAAGCCTGTATGATACATAAAGAGAGCCACTTTGGTTCAGTGGTTAAAAGCTCCAGGCTAGAAAGCTGGAGGTGGTGAGTTCTAGTCCTACCTTAGGCATGAAGGCAGCTGGGTGACTTTGGGCCAGTCCCTATCTCTCAGCCTAGGAAAAGTAGGCCAGGGAAACCCGCTTCTTAAAAATGTAGCCAAGAAAACTGCAGGGACAGTCCCCAGGAGCCAAGATTAATGTGAAAACACACACACACACACAAAAGGGTTCCTCAACCTCAGCAACTTTAAGATGGGTGGACTTCAACTCCCAGAATCCCCCAGCCAGCCATGCTGGCTGGGGAATTCTGGGAGTTGAAGTCCACCCATCTTAAAGTTGCTGAGGTTGAGGAACCTGCACTAGAACATCTCTGACAGATGGCCACTGAAGACCTCCAGTGAGAGAATTTGCACTTCATGCAGAATTGAATGTATACTGCATGGAAAAAGTAGTGATTTACAATACTGAAGAATAATAGTAAAACGACCTTCATCAATAAGAGAATCATATACAGGCAGAACATTCACCGTAAATAGTTAAAGCAACCACAATTCATTAAAAACATAATCACCACCTAATTTACAGCTTATTTGACCATGAAGGGTTGGCAGTATCTGGCTGGATAAGCAGCAACTGGCTTGGTGAATATTTGGAGGGGAGACCACCAGGGAGTGCCAGAGTGGTTGGCCAGACTGACAAATCCAAGAACAAAAACAAAATATGCTGGAAGAAAACAGGGTCAAACACTTTCATATTGTTGTCCCCAAAACTATAGGAAGATGTCCAGAGTCAAAATGTTGAGTTGGACTCAATCAAGACATTTAAAGGTAGGCTGATATTCCACTGGAGAAGAGATCTCAAAGAAGGGCAGTGGATGGGGAAAGAGTAACTGTAGTATTTCTAACATCTGTGTGAGTCTTTGGCTTTCTTTTGTTTTCTGATATAGTTGAACACACTCAGTCAAACATGGCTAATTACACTCACTTGAAGGAATCTCTCATTTATCCTAGAAGTTTTACACTGGGCAATGAGACTGTGACCTTCCAGATTTGGAGAGATGTCCGCCTGATTTTTGAGAAACACTCTCATGTCGCCAATCAAACAATCCCCAAATCATTGAAAAGAAAAAGGTTGCTGGTGCTTCATATATTGTTTACCAACAACTCCAACAATCCTGCAAGGATGGTCACGGGTAAGGGATATTGGACACTGTAGTTCAGCAACTTGTGAAGGACCACAGGATCTATCGGTGCAAAGGAATATTCTGTACTGTTTTTGGTCAGAGTGGAGCAATAGCCCATTCCCTGGTCCATCTGTCCTTCCTCCTCCTCCTCCTCCTCCTCCTCCTTTTTCTTTCTTTTTTCCTCCCTCCCTCCCTCCTCTCTCTCCTCTCCTCTCCCCTCTCCTCTCTTCCTTTTCATAGCTCAAGGCAGCACATCTGGTCTTCATTCTTTCCTATTCCTGTGGTTCTGCCCAACTGTTCTACGAAGTAAAGCTGGTTGAGAGAGAAAGGGTTGGGTTTGCATAACACAATTAACTCATGTTCTGGACCAGGATTTGCCTACGATGGTTTGGGTTGATTTTATTGTGAGCCTCCTAGACTCCTGCTGCAAGTAGCAACATATACTGAATGTAATTAAGTAAGTTAGTTAGTCAGTGCTCAACAGGCTAAATCGCACACGTGTAAAAGACAAACCGAAGTTATCCAAGCTCAGCCAGTGTTGTGAATTCTGGATCAGCCTTGGGCCATCACTGTTTCACACGGTGCTCTAACCCCTGGGCTACACTACATCTCTCAATTCATGCATTCAGAGGCCCCTCTCCCGATGTGCAGATCTAGCACCCCCTCGCTGCCTCTCCCTCCGAGCTCCCTGGAGAAAGGCTTTCAGTTCGTACAGCTGATTTGTACACAGGGAATATTTGTCTGAACAGCTGTTGCAGAATGACAGCTGTGCTAAGCGGTTCTTCACTTTGACATAAGTAATGTTTGTGCCAGGTACCACAAGAACCCGCTGTGCCAAGAGGATGTCTCAAGAAGACCATTAACTGCTTTCTTTTTTTCCCTTCTTGGGTGTTTGTTTTCACTTAGGGCTAACATCATTGATGTCCTTGTTCAATATTTGACCGGCAATCCACTGGCCCTGTCAGCTGCCGAGATCTTAGCAGTATCTCTGCCAGACAGACCGGTGTTCTTAAACCTCAGCATAAATCTTTGTTCTGATCTTGAGCCTCAGCCATCAAACTCCTCCTAATGAGACGGATTCTGCCTGGCCCGGATTTGCAGCAGCCCGGCTCTAGGATGAGGGCTGAGTTAGGGGCGACAAACAGCTCAGTGATTGACCTGCAGAACCACAGAATCGAACACGGGGGTCTGCAGGAGGGGGGAAAGAGAAGCAAGCAGTGAAACACTGGGATGCAAACCCTACTGTTTGCAAATTTGTATATGATGTCACAGCCCAGGTTCAAAAGAGTGGACTTTGCATTGGGACATCACAATGCTCACATTGTCATCTTGGTTAGGAACAGATATCTGTGTAATCAAAGTTTCATCAAGTGGGCAGAACCTCAAAGCTCTTCTAATCCAGCCTCAGTGTGAGAAATTCATTGCTATAGAACCCCAAGCTTCTCTCAAGAGTGTCCTTTGGGATTACTGCATTGTGTGAGTGTGAGGGTAGGTGGGTGTGTGTATCCAATGACCTGATGTCAGTCCTTCCAAGTAGGCCAAGCCAAGAAATAGATACTACAGGGATTTTATTTTTTGTATATATTTCATTTTTATATTTCAAATTGGTCACTGCCCATCTCACTGCGGAGTGACTCTGGGTGGTTTACAGTAAAAACAGAATAACGATTGATTGATTGATTGATTGATTAAAAAACAAACTTCCTATATGCTACTTCCAAGAGGCTGATGTTAACTAGGTGTTAATAAACTCAGAGAGCATGGTCAAGAATTCCAGACATACTGCTTTATTGTTATAAGGTATATTAACAAAGCCTGTCCCAAATCTTCACTGCCCCCTTTTTAAGGATAGCAAGGTCCAGGTGGGGCTGCTTTGAGTCTCCTCCTTCTGCTTTCTCAAGCCAGCGCTAAATTCCTCAGTGCTTAAATAGCTGTGCAACAGCAGGCTGCTTAGCAAAATGGAAGGTCCCTGTGCTGCCTTCCTTCCCTCCTGTTTGAGCCTTCTCCCCAAAGTCAGCCTGGCAGAGTTGCCAACGAAGCTGTGACCTTGACCCAGGTGTGGGAGGAGACAGGAGGAGAACGGAGGAGACGCCTGGTTGGGAAGCTGTGCAGCCACCAGCAACCTGAGAACAGCAGCCAAATGAGAGAAGGTGCTTCTTCCTTCAGAAGGAGTGGGGGGTCTGAAAGAGAGGTAAAGAAGTGGAGGAGCCCAACAAGACAAAGCACGAGGAAAAAAAGGTGCAAGGACTCTATATGCTGGCCATTAACAGAAAAAGAAGAAGAAATCTCAGAGAGAGGGGGCTTAAGATGGAACAGCCTTCAGAAAGAAACGTTGATGCATCATAGTAATGGTATAACGCATCGTCTATAGGTGATGGTAATCGAGTAATAGGTAATAGTATAAACATTGTCATAGTAATAGTAATTGAAGAGTAATAGTATATTGTCATAGTAATTATTGTAATAATAGTACAGGGGTTGCAATAGAATAGAATATAGGAAGCACTCACCTATCACTTTTATAGGTTTGTTTTTACAAAATAAAACATCTCCCCAATCCTTATAGGAAGGTATAAAGAAACCTGTCCAGGTCCACGGTTTTCGCGTCTCTCTTGAGACTGGGTCAGACCCAGTTTAAAAAAAGAACCCGCAACAACAGCCCCATCGAATCTCATGATTCCCATTTTCTAACGCATCTCTTTAAGATGGCAGGCAACCCTTCGGGGTAGCCCAGATCAAGAGGCAGACTCCAGAGGAAAAGTAGAACTCTTCTTTTTTTGAGAAAGGCTCTAATAACAGAATCTTGGAAGTCTGATTGTGCTTTACCTCCCTTCCTTCTTATGCTCCAGTGAATCAGGGAGGAGCCCGCTTGAGTCTCTTCCAAACGCTGTCTTGTTTCCCAGGACGTAAGGAGTGTTTCAGCTCTCTTTGCTTACATATTTTGTAATCTTGCATATTTCTCTCAAGGTCATATCCCTGATTCTCTACAGTAGTGTTTCTCAACCTTGGCAGCTTGAAGATGTGTGGACTTCAGTTCCCAGAATTCCCCAGCCAGCCATGCTGGCTGGGGAATTCTGGGAGTTGAAGTCCACACATCTTCAAGTTGCCAAGGTTGAGAAACACTGCTCTACAGGCCTCTACTTGGACACATCCAGTGAAGAGGAGCACACCAACCCCCTCAGTAATTGGATCCATTATCAGATGTTCAACTGTTTTTTTGTTGTCCTTCAATCAGAATCTGTCTTCATTACTCCAGTCTTGCGCTCAGGAACAATAGAAAAGAGGTCTCAACCTTCTTCTCTGTGATAACCTTTCAAGCAGGGGTGTCTGGGGGTGATGGGGGTGTTCATAATCAGCAAGATGGTTCATAGAATGTCACAATGGAAGTCCCCCCCTTTTTGAACACGGTGCACGTTCAAAGGAAATGGAGTTTGCCCTGCAAAATTCTGTCCTCCATCTTGCTGATTTTGATTTTGCCCCTACAGATGGCTGCTGCTTTCAGGTGTACTACTGTATTCCTTCTCAATCTGATCTTCAGACTAAACGTGTCCAGTTCCCCCAGTCCCTCCCATTCCAAGATGTAATTTCCAGTCTTGGGATCATGCGTGCTGTCCTCCTTGGCAATCATTCTAGTTCTGTCAATGGAGCTGGTGAGATCAAGGAAGCAAGAATGACACTGATTTCAGAAAAGTCTCTTTAATGTTAGTCCAGGATAAATACAGAAATGTGAACATCATGAGAGTAAATTCCCAGATTCAGTTATAGTGAGTTAATTAAGGCACAGTCCCTTTGAAACATGTTTTTCCCCTTGTCTCTTATATCTGGACTGAGTTGCCTCTTCTGATAAACACCTTGTTCCCCACTTTCCCACAAACTCTTCCAAGTTCCTGTACATTTTTGTTAAAATATGGTACCAGAATTGACACAGTACTTCAGCCAGTGTCTGTCCAATGCAAATAGAGTGGAACAATTACTTCTCATTAATTGGAACAATTACTTCCCATTATTTGGATGCTATAATTCTGTTTGGTGCAGCCTAAAATGATATTTGCTTTTTAACAGCAGTGTCACCCTGTTGATTCATATTCTGATTTTTATAAAGTAAGTTTCTAAGATGTTCTTCACACATACTGCTGTAAGGAATGAAACTGCAGGTGCAAGAACAGTTAAATCAGCACTGAGGAGGTGGTTCCCAATCTCAAAGTCATGAAGAGAACATCCAAATTTCCACTGACTCCAAAAACCAGGAAAAAAAGACCTGGCATTTAAATCCTGAAGCACAGATGCACATTTAGGCTTTGATTTCTGTGTACCATAATAAGCACATCTGTGTGCTCATGGCTTCATTCTTGTCTGCAATAAAGTAATTAATCTAGCCATGATGGGTTTGTGAGTATTGCTGCAATCAAGTTCCTGAATACAGGGTTAAGGGTTTGGAGAGTTGAGATTTATTGATGTGTCTGTCATGAAGCCTGACAGTTACCAAGCCAGGTATACCTCATTCTATTTCTGTGTATCTGACTTCATTTTTCTAAGCAGCATTAAACTTCATTCTGTTATTTTTAAATCTAGCAATTAATTTAACTCTAACTTTCTAGAGAGCATTAGCTACTCTACTCTATGTCTTCCACAAACATGGTATGTGTTTCTTTCATCTTTCCATCAAAGTCATTAATATTGAACAGTATCAGTCCCAAGCCCTGCAGCACCACACTTTGATACTTTGATTCCATATGTTGGGGATCCATTTATAAGCATGGTACACTTTTCAAGCCAGCTGTAGGTCCATCAAATATATGTATCATCCAGTCCATGCTCAACTAGCTTGCTAATAAGAAATGTCATGGCATAAATTATCAAATGTTTAGCAAAAGTAAAGATATATTATGCCAACAGCATTGCCACAATCTACTAAGGAAGTTATGTAATAAAAATGATATAAGATTAGTGTGATAAGACTTGTTATAACAAATCCATGTTGACTGGTTTCATGATTATTGAAAATTATACATGCAGAAAGTCTCAGAGCATATTTAATATTTTAGGCAACTAGTTTAGCACCTAATAATTTCTTCTTTGTCCAAACAAGTTGAATGTCTTTAATGTTTCCAGATAGGATTTGAACCCTCTTGCCGTCTTTCTGATCTTCTCTGGGCATATTCCTTTTTACTGGAATCCTCTTAGAGCACAATGACCAACATTTGGCAGGATACTTCAAATTTAGTCACTCCTTCCCTTTGCATCTTCTGTCAGGTTCAGCCCAAAGAACTCCACAAGACAGTACAGATACAGTTCTGTTGCATTTATTAGCTTCAGCCACTCAGACAGAATCTCTCCAGACTGAATTTACACTTCCCAAGGCAGCCAGCCAAAATGAATTCCTTAGGGTGGTGCCAGTCTCATCTTCTTTACCTTCTCACACTCCTGCTGGGGGCTAAGGAAATGCTTATCTCCCTTCATCAAACCATTCCATCACATCTTCTAACCTCAACAAATCTGCAAATAGGAACACCTTCCTTGTCCTTTTCTTCCATATTAATATGACCATTAAAATAATTGGCTTCAGCCAAACTTAGCAGAAATTACTGTTTATTATCTTCAAGAATAGCAACCATTCTAGTTGGAACTGGACTTTCCTTTCATACAAACTTATCTTAATTGTTGGGAGCAGGTGACCACACAGGGATATGCATTCCTTTGACAAATCTACATATTGTTTTACTAAAACATCATTTTCTAATCTGATAATCTTTGTACGTGTTGGACTTCAACTCCCATAGTCCTCTACCTAGCATGATCAATAGCTGGAGGGATTTGGAGGTGAGGGTGCTTTGTGGTCTCAAGATGTAGGGTGGTTTCCAGAGATATGTGCTGCTTCACCATTCTGGCTTGGATGAAATTGTTATATAACAATCAGTTCCTTACTTTATTCAGCTTAACATTTGGCTTCAGAAAAGTTAATCTACAGGCAAGAAGGCTAGAGCTTCCCATATTGACTCTATGACTTCTCTGACAATGGCTTCTGAACATGGATGATCCATTTATCTGTCCTGGCTCAAAGCTGTAGATTGATCTGTCTTCTTCCATTAATTTGTCTTACATGTGGATAGTGTCAATATATAATTGAGCCACTAGGAGGCACTGGAGTTAATGGAGTCTGGATACAGACAAAAAAAAAGTTACTCATTTTTATTTTTTATTTGGAAGGAACAATAATATTCTTGTCTGACTTCTTGATTGATGCATTCTACATGATACTATGACACCTAAGCCCCCTTTTAAAGTGAGTAAACCAGGGTTGACACTATAAAATTCCAAAAGCTAAGAAGTCATTGTTATTTCCACAATCTGAGTATCCAACAGCGGTGGGAGAATTTTGTTTGATTAATATTTCAGTGCAAATTTAACTCAGATATCCTGAACACATTGTGTCAGAATTAGACAATGCTTATCAGAGAATGAGTTGCACCTTTCAGTTTGAACAGCAAACTTGAAAGCACACTGTGAGATAACCAGGACCTAGACAGAGAAGGAGCCCTATTAGGATGGGCTGGTGGGACATTTAACATCTAAAGAAGCCTTCTCACATCCTCTTACTCTCCCTACCCATCTGAAAAGAAAGCATTATACTTACAAAGCACAACCCCAACAAAATTACAGCACTCCAAAGAGCTACAATTCCCACCTTAAACTGCCCTGCCAAATTCTGCTGGTGAAATGCGTTCATTTTTGGCAGCAACATCAAATGAAAGCTGTAGGGATCGTTTGTGTTCTTCTGAATCAAAATCTATCCTGCATTTTGTGAAGTTGTAGGATGCACTTTTCCAGTGGGGAAAAGTATACAAAGATACACATACAGGTAGTCCTCGTTTAGCGGCTGCCTCATTTAGCGACCGTTTGCAGTTACAACAGTGATGAAAAAGTAACTTGGTGACCAATCCTCGCATTTACAACCTTTGCAGTCTGTAAAGCGAAAGAAAGCTGAAGTCAGATCATAAGCACAGTCGCAGTTTCACTTAGCAACTACTTCACTTAATGACGGAGTTGCCGGTCCTGATTGTGGTCACTAAATATGTATCTTTGTATACGTTTCCCCAAATGGAAAAGTGCATGTATTAGGGAAAAGTACACCCAAAATGTATATATTAATGAAGATAACCTACCAAAGTATATTAAAAGAGGGGGATGTTGTTGGGAGAAACGCATATACTAAGAGAAGAAAAGAAGCCAGGTACCACAAAGTGCATTTTTGGAGAAACATATTTGAATATGTTCTCCCACTTTCACCCCATGATGCTACTGCGGTAGCATTTGGGGCCCACGCTGCCATGGCTGTCAATCCAAGCCCCAGCCTTTGCATGGAAAAAAAGGCAGAACTTTGATGGCAGTTGCAGTTGCCACCCTGGCTTTTTGGACACCCTCCCCGATGGCCCAGAATGGGTCAGGTTGTATGGCTGGCTCGCCGTGACAGGTCACATGACCCAGGCGAAGACATAATGCTTTGCTCGGCAGCTTTGTTTGGCGCTCGTGGTTTTAATATTGGCAAACTTGCTTGTTGTGAGGCCAAGTAGGAACCTTGTCAAACGGACTGATGGGCTGGCATCTCTGCAATAGAAGCACAGAGGAAACTATCTCATACCAGATTAATAAATTATTATTATTATTATTATTATTATTATTATTATACACAAGTGTGAAATCACAGCTGCCAGTTATTTAGCTGGTGTCGGCCTTCATTTGCACTGAGTTCTTCTCAAGAACCTAGGATGTCTTTATGTATTGGCAAAGTATTTGTGCAGATCCAAGCAGTGTGGCCTTTTGTAATTGACAGATGGAAATTATTAAATTCAATTATTATTGTTATTGTTATTATTTTGAATCGGACCATCAGCCCGTCTTGCTTGTCACTGAGCCTTTTTCCCACTGCCATCTAATCTCGGAACAAACATGCCTTGATGACATCCTTTTTTGGATGTGACCTCCTGAGATTGTCTTCGTTTGGTCCTCAGCAAATGAGTGAGATGGACTTAGGGAATCTTCAGCTGTGCCAGCCTTAGGTAGCATTTCCCCTCCGACACTATCCAGTGACAACTGCAAGGTGCATCAGAGCTGCCAGGTTTTGCCATCCACGCCATCGACAGCATCGTCACATACGAGAGATTGGGCTGAGGCTGGGTGAGAACCGATCAGCAGATTTATTTATTTATTTATTTATTTACTTATTTACTTACTTATTTATTTATTTATTTGATACATTTATATGGGTGCCCACCTCACTGAACGTGACTCTGGGCGATGTACAACCAACAATGAAAACAATGGCACAACTGTTAAAAAAAACTTTAAAATATAAATAAAAACAAGATTGTGGGAGAAGAACATATAAACCCCATATAACCCTCGCGCAGGCTTCCTGTGGGATCCTCAAGGCTGCTGGAAAAGCCACGTTTTCAGGCCATGGGAGAGGCAGTTATGGGCTCATCAAAAACAGATTCTTTGCCCATCATGCAAGCATTCTTGGGAAAAAGAAACTCGTAGCTTCAAGGAGATCCCCACCATAATGAACTCTCTGATAAAAGAGGGCTGGAGGTTTTCCATCTTAGTTCTCAAGATCCTGTACTCGAACTCCAAACTCTTGGCATTGAAACTCTGTGGGAATTTCACTGCCTTGGGTGTGCTCTGCTCTCTTAGTGGAAGGGATCAAAGTTGTGTTTATTGGCTGTTTCAAACTGATGTAGGTTGCCCACATTCCCCTCCAGTCCCCAGTCAGCAACCCTGGTCTCCATTCTACATGCCTCCCTAAAAACTGGACATGGCCATGTCAGGCTGATAGTCCAACCGAATTGGGTAATACTGCAAGTCCTTTAACTCTATGGCTGTTTTTGGTTTAATGTAAAGCTGGAATAGAAAAACAGTAGCCTGGTAGGACCATGACCACTTCTCCATTGACTCCTGATCAGGACACAGAGGAATTTGAAAGTTAGCATTTGTTGCCTATCTAAGGAAAGGAAAGGAAGGGATGAGAAGGAGAGAGAGAATTTGTGCTTCACCTCTCTTTGTGACTGCAAGCTTCTTTTTCTTCTGGCAAAATAGGATGTTGAAGAAGAATGTAGAGAAGGAGCCTAGAGATGATGGACTGCATGTCCCATTCCTATTGCGGGGCCATGTTTGATAGATGTTTTTCCCATCAGCTGGCAATACACAAAAGAAGGACAGCAAAGCTGGAGAAAACGACCAATCGCTTTCCTTCTCATGGGATGCTTTTGCAGAATCAGGACTGTACCATCTGGAAGCAAGTCAGAAGAGGCACAACAGAAGCAGGAGGGGGATGGACAGTTGGGGCAGCATTTATAGAACGGTGTCATTTTCCACTAACCCAGGAATGGGTGAAGTACCTATAAGTCCCATTGTCTACAAGAATTTTCGCAGCCTTGGGGACTTGAAGACCTGTGGACTTCAACTCCCAGAATGCTGGCTGGGGAATTCTGGGAGTTGAAGTCCACACATCTTAAAGTCCCCAAGGTTGAGAAACACTGGTCTACAGCATTCTGATGTCAGCAGTTTTTCAGGGGTTCATCTAGAGGTCTTGTCCAACCCTACCTGGAGATGCCAGAGACCCCAACTGAGGTCTTCAGTATGCAAGACACATATTCTGTCATTAAGTTGTGGTATTTCATGTAAGATGCAAAGTAAAATTCTTGCCCTCATTGTTTGGATTTAAGTAGCATCAGCTGCCTTATACTGAACCTGACCATCAGCCCCCCTGACTCTGTTCCGTCACCACTCATTGCCAGCTTCATGCTAAATCCTCAAGGTGGGGTCACTGATGGAGTTTAAATTTGCCTGGGTAAAGCGAAGCAGGGAAGCAAAGGGTGGGTAATTGGGGAGCACATGGAGCTGGCATCTAAGGCCTTGGGACTAGGAGTGAGGAAAAGACCACCCCCTTGGGGTGCCCAAATGAATTATGAACAAAGGCTGAGTTTATAAGAGACACCTTACCAGTTGAATCTCAAACCTCGCAACTACAGCGGCCCAGCATAGCTTGACTGGTTTCAACCTTGGCTAGTATTTTGTGGCTTGGAGAGTTGGGCAACCCCAATTTGTATTAGTTTATTGTTCATGGTGTGAACATACTTTATGTGTAGCATTTGGGGATACAGAGATTGCCTTGCTTAAATGATGGTAGGCCCCCAAAGACTGTCTCCATTCTGGTCAATCTTACCTTTAGTCATTTGTATGACTGTCACTCAGGCTGCTTTCACAGTTGCAGATTTTTTTGCCTGTTGTTAATTCAATCATTTTCCAGCTTCCATTGATCCCACCTCTTGGTGCATTGCCTCTTCATTCGTGGATGTGGTTGCAAATGCACTTTACTCTCTTTAAAAACGTTAGGCTGATGCTAGAGTAGGAAAAAGTGAATTTGGGCTTGAAGAAAGGAGAAATGGAGCAAAATTGAAACTTGATTGGCAGCACCAAGGTTGGGTTTGCAGAGCAGGCTAAGGCAAAATGAGGTGGGGGAGTTTCTGCTTCAGCAGTTTGTGGGAACACAGCCGTTATCATTATTGGCATAATGTGTGAACTACACCATATGATTTATTTGTTTGGAATGTCAGTACCATTCATCTACCACTTCTTTCTATGTCTAGAGAACTCTTTGACAGATGTGTAGTTTCCCTGTGGGGGTGGTGGGTCCCAGAGAGGTATAGGTGGCATTCCTGCTTGGAATCCAGTCCAAAGCATTGCGCTACCATATTGACTACTCTTTGCTGCTGAGTGCTGATTAATTCCCTAGCTTCTGATTCACATCTTTAGCTCATCGCGGTGTCTGGCTGAAGGACCAGCCTGTCCTTATCCTCTGGAGGAAAAAACCAGAAATCTGGGTTGTGCTTCTACTTGCCAGGGATCCCAAAGCCCACAAGTATCCTTTCAGAGCCCAGGGCCACAGTATCTGAATGAATGCTATTTCCTATACATTCTACCTGTAACCAGAGAACATTCCTAATGGGGCAGGGCTACCAGATTTGACTTGCAAACATTGGAATGACCAGTAGGTGGCAGCAATGAAATTTATAAAGAATTCGCTGCCATCTAGTGGTCCTCTGGATTGTTGCAGCCTAGGTACTGTAGCTCTACTGAAAGGCCCAGATGGGGGGATCCAAAAACAGATCTTCTTCATTGTTCTCCCCGCCCACCATGATTTTGTTCTCTCAGATCACTCTCTCTCTCTCCCCCATCTCTCTCTCTCTCTCTCTCTCTATTAAATTTTAACTTCTATGTTTGACAGAAGTCTCATTTCTTTCTTTCTGCTGAATCTGCTTTTACTGTAAATCTGTGGTTTACAGGGTGCTGCTTTTAGCTCAAACATTTTTAATTGTAATTGTTTACAAAGTTTGCCTGCCACCTCGTAGTTATTTTAAAAACTCTGTGAAAGGGACAGATGAACTTTCTAAGAGAAGGAAGGAAGGAAGGAAGGAAGGAAGGAAGGAAGGAAGGAAGGAAGGAAGGAAGGAAGGAAGGAAGGAAGGAAGGAAGGAAGGAAGGAAGGAAGGAAGGACATATTAGTGAGGAATTGGTATGCTCAGTGATACTATCTGGCTTTTGGAAGGTAGCAGGTTAGAAGTTAGAGAAGTAGGAATGGAAGAAGATATAACTAGCTATACTGTACTTCTAGACAGAAACACTCCATGCTGCAACATTTTGTTGTGGGTCCCACTTATTTTGCCTGATTATTTCATTTAATAATTACCAGCTCTGGAAAGACAAAATAGAATTACACCTGCTTTTTTCCCTGCCATCCTTCATTTGCTGCTAGCTAGAGAAAAGACTGAATAGAAGTTTATATTTGTTCATTTTCCATCCCTGTCCTTCACTTTTTGGGTAGTTATTACTAGATTGCAAGCTTGATGGCAAGGATTTCTTTTTAAATTTATTTTTTAATAAATTGCCCTGGGAGCCTTTCAGACTGAAGTGTGAGGGCATACATTTTTTAAACCATGAATAGGTAGCTTTTCATGGCTAAGGCAACAATTAATTAGGGGGAGGGGAGATGGGGGATAGCTAAGATATTCTCTTTGCTGGAATTCGGAGTACGGGATGAGGTTTTTCTTTTTCTCATCTCCTCTCTTCTTTTTACTGTGCTAAACCCAGTTTAGCATTTTTCTTATAGTATTCACTTTTTTTTTTTTGGCTTCAAAATAGGAGGAACCTAGAGTTTTGATGTCACAATCATAGAGGATTCCAATAACTGCAAAAAAGGGGCTGGGTTAGTCCCTTGGCCTTCCAGATGCCAACTGCTGCTTTAAATAACAACACAAGTTTAGATAAGTAGAAGATAAAGACAGACAGAATCATATGTGGAATTTACCATCAAATATTTTCAAGTTGATTCCTTATTGGCTGATTCTTTTCCCACTGCAGATAATATTAATCTGACCCCAGGAACTGAGATTGCATTTTACAATATAATCCTGTCTGATGAACACTAAGATCAGTCTCATGGTCTTTTTTGATAAGTTCCATTTGTTTTCTCAGCAGTAGCCCAAACAGTGATGTTCCTGTCCTCCTGATGTAGAGTCACTCAGGAAAGCCAAAACAATCGCTCTGTTGAAAGCCACCTTTGACTAAAACATGGTTCTAAATTGTTCTACCTTGGATCACAACTCTGTCCTTGTTTTGAGATTGATTGGGGAAAGAGAGAGAGAAACTGGCCCAAAGTTACCTGGTAGATATCCATAACTTAAGAAGAGCTAGAACTTGGGTCTCCTGAATCTGAGCAACATTTCAACCATTGCATCTCAACCTGGCTCTTTTTTTCTACCCTGATTCTCTGTCTGCATAGCTTAACCAAGAGGCCCAGAGGCTACCTCTTCCTTTCAGACCAGTGTTTCTCAACCTTGGCAACTTTAAGATGTGTCAACTATAGGAGAGTGTCATTTTCCACTAACTCAGGAATGGGTGAAGAGCCTATAACTCAGCCACATGGAAAGGCCCATTGTCTACAGGAGTTTTCTCAACCTTGGGGACTTGAAGACGTGTGCACTTCAACTCCCAGAATGCTGGCTGGGGAATTCTGGGAGTTGAAATCCACACATCTTAAAGTTGCCAAGGTTGAGAAAGACTGTTTTAGACTAATGCAAATGAATCACGGACAGAGCCTCCAAGGGACAAGAACAACATTTCCAAAACTTCTATTCCTGCAGTGTTGGAGACTTGGTGTCTGGAAGGCGGCAACACGCAGCCATTGACAAGATTCCAGAGCAGGTTGGCTGAGGGTCAGCCAACGTTTTTCGCTCTCCACTCAATTTCCACTGGACATCCACCATGAGCCAGAGAAAAAGTCAATAGAGACAAAGCAAGGTTATTAATTTTTCAGAAAAGAAAATGCATTATACATTTTCAGGAGAAATATTGATAAAGGCACTCAGTGCCTGCTTTCCTTTCCCACTGCCCCCACCCTCGCCATACCTCTATTCATCTTCAGCTTGCTGTGGCTTTCCAAAAGGATGTTTTTTTAATGTATTGGGGGGAGGGGGCACCTCTATTTTCTTCCAAGTGGCTTTAAAATAAAATCCCGTTTTCAAACTGTAAGGTGTTTATTCTTTTGTTCTGTACCTCTCCCACCCCCCAAAAAAACATGCATGTTGTAATTTGCCTTGATTTTTTTTTAGAAACTCTTAAACAAGAGCTGGATGGACTTTAAAAAATGCCCATTGTTGACCAGGAAAAGATGAAATTTATGATGAAAGCCAATTATGTCCAGCAAGCCTTTTGATTCAGTCTTGGGGTAGCATTTGATCCTTCAGAACTTGCTTACACTTTAACCTCTTTTCATTTCCTGATCACAACGGAAGAATATCAAAACTCTTGCTACACTTGTAGGGCTTCTTCCACCATCACCAGCCCCCTTGAAAGTTTTTATCCATGACCATTAGAGACCTGGGAAGGAAAGTCCAGCTGGAGGAAGCCTTGGGCTCAAGTGATCGTTTGGCCATGAAATGGATGGTCTCATACCTGCCTTACAGGATTTCTATGAAAATAAATGGAGGACAAAGAGGACCACCTAGACGCTGCTGCTGTAGACCTCTTGGCTGAAGAGTATGGGCTGAATCGGGGACTAGAAACATGCTTAAAGGCATTCAGTGTCGCAAGGCAGTGAACTGTCAGCTACTGTCTTGCTCAGTAATGCCCAATGGTGTCATGTGGGCTGTTACTTTTCCAGAAATGTTCTGAGTCATGGAGAAGCTCCTGAACCTCTCTTCATTTAGATTTCTTCGGTTTCTAAAACTGCACTTTTTTCTAAAGTAGAACTGATGCAATTGTAGTGGAAAAAACAAATCTAGCAAACAAAATGGAGATGGAACCCTCCCCACCTCCCTTTTAGAGATGGCCAGGGTCAAAACCCAGTTCATCCCTTTGCCTAATCCCATCAGACTCAGGCTGAGCCTGCAATCCACTCCAAGCCAAAGAATAGAAGTCTCTTCAGCAGCTCACAGCATGGCCCAAGGGCCACCCTCACAAGGGAATTGCAACCTAGAGAAACCCCAACCTTCCATCCTCCATCAGCTGATGACCTCAATACAAAGTTTCTCAACCTCCGCCACTTTAAGCCGCGCAGACTTCAACTCCCAGAATTCCCCCAGCCAGCATGCTGGCTGGGGGAATTCTGGAAGTTGAAGTCCGTGCGGCTTAAAGTGGCGGAGGTTGAGAAACACTGCCTCAATGTATTATCTCCTTTAACAGTGGGCTTCCCCAGCTCTGCTGCCCTCCTGAAAGACCCATTTTGCCTAAATAGGACTCACCCCAGGTACCCTGATAAGAACCTGCCCAGCTTCCCCAAACTGGCCAGCCAATCAGATCCCTAGGATTTCCCACCTTGTAGCCCTCCACTTCCATAAAAAACCCTTTGCTTTCCCATTGTTCAGCATCCCTCTTCCTTGCAAAGCAGGCCCCCAATGATCGTTGCAATAAACACGGTTCTTCTCCGTGTTGTGCTCCTTCGTCAGACGGAATCCACGACAGCAATCTTCTATTTTGTATTGTAACTTTTGGACAGATAGCCGTCGTCAGTTGCTTGGTTCTGTTGTGCCTTTTCTTCGTCATACATGGAGAGAATGCTACTGGAAAAAAAGATCGTTTGGAGCTATATCCAAATTCTTCTTGCTGGGGTGTTGGGAATGGTGCACAGGAGAGCATATGCCTGTAGCAAAGCACAGTAGCAGAAGACTCTTGATACAACTGAACTAGCAATCAAATCGATATTGCCCTTCCCCTTCTCTCTCCTGCCTTCTGGCAGAATTTCATCCCACAGATATGCACACAGAAAACTCAGGCAAGATGAAATAAACTAGGAGCTGGAGGAAGCTGAAGAGGCCCCCATAGAGGAATTCATTTTAGAAACTCTCCTTAAATCAAACTCAAGGAGGAGTCAGTAGGATACAATTCAGAGCAACAGGCGAACAAGGAAACAATAGAAAAGAGGAAGAGGAGTGAAATATGTTTACCTCCGGTCTAGAATTATCCATTGCCTTTGCAGATGCCCACAGCTACACATGGAGTTGTCTTCCAACGTATGTGCCCCCCGCCCCCAGTGTTTTTTTAGGTTTTTAGGCTTTTATTTATTTATTTTTTTAACGGGAAGGTGATATGTTGGAAAGCAGAGGATCGGCTTCTTTATTTACAAGAATAATTCTGGGCCCCATATGGTGCAAAAACTATTCTTAAAAAATAAACACAATAGGAGGTGGCAGCCTCATGCTTTGTCTGGACCTGTGCCCAACTGCCCTGGCATGGCTGGGTGTGGAGGGAGAGAAACAGAGCAAAGCTGGCATGGAAGGCAGTTGAGTTCTGGAATAACCCCACCAATGTGCTCCGTATAAATGACTCTTTTGTGACTGGATAGCCACATGATGGCAACCATTTTTGTGAGTGTGCCCATGGTAAGTTCTCAAAACTCCAAATGAGCCCCTTACCCATCTACCCACTCTCAAAATGAGATATATGTCTTACAACCTACTTCTCTTTGTGCTTTTGCAGTTGCACAATTATAACATATATAATCTCTTGCCCTCTTCCCAGCATTGGATCTGCTGCCCCAGTAGAAAACTGACCTGGATCTAGCATCTTTCTGCTCTATGCAGAATTGTGGCATGACATGGGGACAATTCTACTTTCCAACCCTGGTTAATTGGAGATTTACCCTTTTGTGTCTGAATGTGTGTGGGAATGATGAATCAACACATGATGGTATGGCCAGGTGAGAGTAGAAGCTGTTGAGAAGGTCTCTTCAAGCCATTGGTTGTTGACAAACCGTTTCTAATCCTATCAAAGCTGTAAGTGATAGATGGATATTGTCTCCCTCAATCTTACAATATAGCAAGCATTGATTTCTGCTTTTCTCCTCCTTCTTCCCAGACAGATTTCAAAGATAGCCTTCCCTTAGAAGCAATATGTGTCTATGATTTTCTTTCACACCACTTGGAGAAAGCCAAAGGAATTTCCTTGTATTCAGCTGAGAACCACCAAAGCAGGAATGAAAGAAAAGTGGGATTATTTTTGGGCATCATAAACCTGGCTTCCCAATGGTGGCAGCCGGGAACACTTTCCTTATAATTTATCTCCCTAGCATTTACAATGAAGATACAGGAATTCATCACCCCCCATACAAGCTGCTGTGGTGTTAGCATAGCTCAGGGTGCACCTCTTCATTGGAATCACCCAATCCTGGGCAAGGAAGTCATTCAAAGAGGCAACATCTTATTGGAGTAGGATTATACTGATGAACTGGTGTCAGAGGGAAATGTTTGGCAAAAACATATTGCATCATTGCAAAAGATCCAGCAGAAACCCTCACATCCTTCAGCATATCAGGCCAGTTTAGATTAGACTCTGCTTTGCAGGTGGAAACCCTATTTTGCATGAGAAAAATCTAATTCCATGGAATGCAATCCTATAGGCATCTATAGGAGTGGCTAATGGAAAGGGGGCAAGCAGAGGAGCAAGTCATGCAGAGATGCAACAAGCAGATTTCAGCGGGAGGAGCAGCCAAATGATACGATCCTATTGGACCAAAAAGTGGGTCTTTTAATTTGGAACGAACCAGTGAGCATGCAGAGAAGCAGCCAGCAAACTCCTTTTTGAGCAGGTGACTTCATTTATTCACATCCTTCTCTCCTTGTTGCCTTTGGGCTTCCAGGCTGATGCTGTACCTTGGGTGGAAATCATGTTACTCTTCACCCAGGACAGAAAAAAGGAGGAGTTTTATTTACTTAAAGTGCTTTATTCCACACTGAAGTGTGTACAATAGCAAATCATAAAAACAATACAAAATATATTCTCCAAAAAGTAATGCACAAGCAAGAAAGGTTGCAAAGTACTCTGAGTGTTGGAAAAACAGGGAGAATATAAATTCAGCAATAAGCAAATAGATGGCATGTGTAACTTGTGGAAATCTTTTGCTGTAAGACTGCTAGTTTGTTCCCTTTTTCAAAATGATTGCGTAGTTTCAAGGAACAGGGTAGAACTATTAAGGATCACCAGCCATAGCAGCTGGCAAAGACCGTCTATCTGAGATTCAGGGAAACAAGAATAAGGGAACAGGCGCAGTTTTTATCTTCTCTTTCCCTTCTAGAGGCTGTAGCTGGAAAGAGAATTTTGGGTATGATAGATATTTCATCCAATCCAGGAAAGCAGTTCGTAATTTCTTGGGATGAGACTCTGCATCACAGCTAAGGATTGGACCTCTGTGCAACAGTCTGCCTCTAAAAATCAGGTAAGGAACCAGCAGCAGCTGATGTCCTCATCCTATTTCTTGTGGTTTTCCATGGGACATCTGGAATCCAGATGCAAGACTAAGTGGACTTTGGATCTGATCCTTTATGGCGTTTCTTGTATTTCTTTGATGGGAATCTCTACTTTGTAGATCCCAGACTGACAACACCCTCGTCCCCTTTTCACTCTGGCAGAGGCGGAAAAGGACCACATTAGCAGTTTTTTCTTTGTCTCTCTGTCAATTCCTCCATCAACATCATTAAACCTAGCAGTGGATCTTAATTTAATGTGTTAGCTAACAGATTATTTAATTAGTTTCCAATACTAAGAAAAAGACGACAGGGGAGATTTATGAAAGGAAAAGAAAGGGAAGAGCTGGCGACAGGGCTTTGGGGTGTTCGGGGGCAGCTGGAGCAGTGAGGGACTCTAATTCCCATCAGCCTGAGATACTGTGGGCACTGGGCAGGGATGATGGGAGTTGGAGGAGGAGGTGGTCAGCCATTGAGTATTGTGTACTCTGTCTTCTTTGCTGGCAGCAGAATCAGGTTGTTTGACATCCTTAGTTTATGACCTACAAGGAGATTAAAAAGCAATCACATGAAAATAAAATTAGAGAACCGCATAAGAAGCAAAGCATCGTAAAGGCAAAGTAGCACCATAGCAGTATTTGGCTTAAGAGCCACCATAGTTTGGTTTGTTTTTCAATCTACTACTAAAGTAGATCATTTAACATCAAATAGCTTTTAGAAATATAAAAATGATATATGACAAATGTTAAAAAAAGAAAAAAAGACAACCAGAAGGGGGACCATAGAAATATCCCCAGAGCTTGAATTGATACAACTCATGCAACGAGGCTGAAATGAGGCAGGATAGTTGTGATTGAGTTGTGTGGAGGATACCCAACCAAGGTCTCAGGCACTCAGCCATAGGCCATGTGAAACAGGCCGTCGTGTTATGGTTTATTATGGGAAGGGGTACAGCATATTATGTGAACACAATGATTCTGTTCTGTGAACCCATATTGAAGGTCCAGGATCTTGTGGGAACTCAACAAGAAGATAAGCCAGCAGTTCTGAAGCCAGCACCAAGACCTGATCTCTTATATTTCCTTGTCTGATACAGAATCTTGTCCTCTGTGGTTCTGTATCTTTGATCAACAAATGCTAAAGACACACACACACACCCAGCTGCTTCTTGAGCAACCCAGTCCTTGTGCTTCTAAGAACAAAATGAAATTAGCAGGTCGCTCTGCTTCACTTCCCTCAACAGGCACTTTAAGAAGCCAGAAGCTACTGAAGAGCTTTTGGAAACCACGATGAAGCTCTCCCCCTGACTAGACCTTGCTAGTCTGGCAATGTGCACCCAAGAGATTTCACCCACTCAACTGAGGACCTAGTGCCTCATTCACATAATATCCTAAGCTTCACTAGAGTAAACCTTGGTTGGTTATTTCTTTGTGTCTAAGAATGTTGCATGACCCTGGGCCGTTTGGTTTGGTTTTGATTCAGTGTAGTTCAGACACTGGGTTCCTTCAGCAACTGGGTTAAGTATGCTGTATGAATGCAACTTTCAGGTCAAAATACAGGTCATGGAGCCCAGCGATGTGATGCGCCCTGTGGATTCTACATCTGGCTGTTGATGCATTAGTTTGTAGGAGTGGTTTGTAATCCTAGGCTTCATGTTATAATCTTCAGCCTAATTTCAAAGGCCCTTATGCAAGAGTTCAGTTCAGATCTCCCAAAGGCCTATTCAGCCCAAGATATCAGAAAAAGAAAAACGTTTCAGAGAAAGATGGGATGTTACCACCTACTTTTTGCTCCACAGCTTGCTTCAGTTCTGTCCATCCTGTGTTCTTCAGACTGATTGCTCCCAAGAAAATGTCATTCTGCTGCCCCTAATCAGGTTTTTCTTTTTGCCAACCCTAAGTTTGCTGATTTTGTTTAGAAACTAATCAACCATTATGACATTTTTAAAACCTGGAGTCTGATCTAATATTAACTGTAGGGCTCCAGATCTTAGCAGCAGAGGCAATACTTAAGGATGATGGGAACTGGAATCCAACTGGTTGTCATCCACTTTTCAGCAAAGGCTTACAAACCAGCCTATGACAGAAGATTGTTCCTCAGTTCTTCCCTTGTCCTGGTACAATATAACTGGGATTGTCTTGTAGTGAGTGAGGAAAAGAGTAAAAGCTCCTAAATTGAAACATTTATCCTCCCCCAGCTCTTTTTTAAAATTTTTATTTTACAAAATAACATTAGGGTTCACTTTGCCTCCATCCTTACATTCTCCCATATCCCACCATTCATCCGTACCAGCTTAGATGCTTTCTCAAGATGAACAATGCAGGTTTATCTGTTGAAAGACTTTGGTCTCTCTAAAGGGAGAGATGTTCATATGATTACAATTACTAGGTGTTTTCTCTTGACACGAACAGGGTAATGTGGCAGCCACCCCTTATCTTCAAAGAAGATAGCTTCAGAAAACAACTTTCCATCAAGGTATGTAAGGACCAAGTTTGCAAATTTCCAAATTGTCCTCTTCGAAGTTGTTTCATGTATGTATCTCTTTATTGCATTCATATCCTACCTTTTCTCTAATAACTCAAGGCTTTGGACATGATGAAGGAGGTATCCCTTCATTTTACCCCCATAAAAACAGCCCTGTGAGGTAAGGTGGGCTGATGAGCCCAGGGTCAGTCAATGAGCCCTATGGTCTTGTGGTGAAAAATGTTCAAGACAGTCTGTATCTATCAGGTGACAAATGGATTTTCCCTGTGCCCCTTTTAAAGGAACAGAGCAGGGGTCTGGCTGCAGAATGATAGAAATGGAAAGTTAACAGAGATCTTTCAGTCGATCTCTGGGGATCTGCAGTAGATCAAGGAAGATTTTCGACGCCCGGTAGCCAGATAGTAGCATGAACGCAGGGTGGAACAAGTAAGAGTTTCGTGAGAAAAGACCAGCGATCGCTATTCGCTACCGAGGAGTTATTGCTGGACTCTGCCCTCGCCTCTTGGGGGTGGTGTGAGGGTGACTGCCTGCACAGCTGGGCAAATTCTCGAGCTTCCAGCAAAGGCGCTGGGATGCCCAGGCGCGCGCCCGACCGGCCAGGGCGCGGGAGGGTTCGCGTCAGTCGGCAAGAAAGCGCTCCGCGCGCAGGGATTCCCAGAGCAACCGAGCCAGCGGGCGTCTAGGGAGTTGCGCCCCTGTGCACGCGGAGCAGAGGGAGAGAGGGTGTAGCGCATGGGGTGGGATTTACAAGGAGGTTAAAGTAGATCCAGCTCCCCCCAACTGGGCTCCGGAGGGGAGATCCCCTGCCTGTTTGCTTCGTGGGGTTCCATGCAGCTTACTCCCGAATCAATGCTTTGGGGAACGCAGTCCAGGGGTTTCGTCCGTCCTCGAGCGTGCCTCCTGCGGGTTGCCTTCTCTTCACCTTTCCCCGGGTCATTGTCAATTGATAAAAAATCGAGTGGCACAAAGCGCTGGAAACTTATTTTTTGTGGGCGAAAAAGGTCTTTTTGAATTATCCTCGGTATGAAGTGGGGGCAGAAAAGGTAAAAAGAGAAGCCGGAGGGGCGGAGGGAGCAGAGAAAGAAGGGCTTAAGGGGCAGACCGGGCTGGGAACGAAGCGAAGGGTAAATTCGTAAAAGGTCGATTTTACTGAATTAGTAGCCGGAGAACTGCTTGCCGGTATTCTGGGCCAAAGCAGCTCTTGAGGGAACCTCTGGGGGGAGAAAAAGAGAAAATTGATAAGTTTTCTCGTTCTTTCTCTCTTGGAGCCCGGTTGGAGGCTAGAACTCACAAACCCATTTTCTCCAATACCTTCCCGTTGAAATCAGCAGGAGTAACCCGGAGACGGGCGGGGCAGCCTTTCCGGTGCCATCTTCTTACATAGGGCACCTCTTTCTCGCCTTCATTTTTTTGTTCTGCCATTATTTCTCTCAGCTGAAGGTCTCGGTTGCCTATTTTGTTTTATTTTGTTTTAAGATCGAAACCGCCTCAAATGGCCCAGTCGCTTGAAGGAGGCTGACTTGGCCCATGAAGGAAAATTGTGCATACAGGAAACCAACACTCCGATGGATTACCTCCTCCTCCTCCCCCCCCCCCGCCCTTTGCTGCAATGGGGTGGAGGTGGGGGTTCGCGCCAGGCTTGCTAAGCGGCGGGAAGGGATCGATGCCGATCAATGGCGAGTCTGATCAATTAAACTCCCATTCCGATCAATTTGGCGCAGGATCCGACCTCTCTGGCTTTGCGTTGGGGACTGGAGCAGGCTGCAACCGGGCTCCCTTCAGCAGCGCGAAGGGAAAAACTGCGGGTCCTTGGCACTTTTTCACTGCCCGGGATGGGAAAGATGGATGGGGATGGGGCTTTAACAAGTGAGTCATTAAGCTAGAAATGTTGAAGTAGGAGCCGGCCAAAGAGGCCTGGCTCGTTGGAAGAAAAGTACATGATGTGTGTGTGTTTCACGTTCTTAAGAGTCCTTACCTTCTGAATCTCAAAGGGGACCTAAAAGCAAAAATCAGATTACAATTGGCTTGGTTGGTCATTTGAGGGCCTGGTGCTGGGGGGGGGGGGGCGGGAGAAGAATGTACTCAGGAGATGCACACAGACACAAGCCCGCACACCAGCGCCTGGTGAATTAAGTAGGGAAGCGGCCATGCTAATGTCCTGGTTGCACCTACCGATGCTCTGGAAAATAGCGAAGGGAAGAATTGCACTGAGCGAAGAAGGCCGGACCGAAAGAGACGTCATAGCCACCTTGGCAAAATAAAGAAATAAGAAGAGAAAGGAAGAAATACAATTATTATTTTTTTAAAGTTAGAGATGTAAATCTTTGCTAAGTCTTGCAACTTGATCTCTCATGGATGTTTAGGAGAGGCGAGTGAGAAATCTAAAGAGGACGCCTCAAGCTCGGCCTGGCGGCTGGGCTAGGCTGGATCGAGGGACTCGGAGGGAAAGAGGCCGGGCGTGGCTTTTGGGGAGAAAAATAGGCCAAGGACTGGGCTTCGGGGTCCTCCTGGCTGGCAGGACATCCACGCCCCCGCCGGCACCTGTTTCTTAGGGCTCAAGAAGCAGGAGAGCGGGAAGCCGGTGGGTTTGCGGAATCAGGACCGCAGGGACGAGCGGGGAGAATTTATTTTGGGAGAAAGAAAGGCAAGCGGGAGGCAGGAGAAGAAAACGGATGCGGGTTCGTGGTCTTTAGGAAGGAGGGAGGTGCGCTGAATGCTGGTGGAACTGGCTCCCGAAGCATGACAGTGGAACATTTTCACGGACGTGCTTATACTGAAAGATTAAACGGAGAGAATATTCAGATTTGAGCCGCAAAAATCCGGACTTCCACGAGATGGCAGAGAAGAGTTGGAGTTTTTTCAGTCTCTTTGCCGATGTGTAGCCCAGATCTAGAAGCCTGATTAAACACCTCGGACTGGAGAATGCAGGAACCTTTTTGACTGTCAAAGTGACTCGCAGCCTGCCCTATTTCCACTCTTCAAATGCTGGGGTGGCAGATTTATATTTTCAAAACACCAGCCGGAGAATTATCAGCCTCCCACTTCCACCCGGCCTCGATCCTTTCAAGCAAAATAAAGACAATAAACAGTTAACCAAAAGAATAAAATGCAGAAGAGGCAACAAACACGCCACGGGAATTGGGCGGGGGCGGGGGCGGGGGCGGGGGGGGCAGCCATCTCAGGAAAGACATAAAGATACAGAAGCCAACAGGCGTCGCCTCCTCGCCGCATCTTCCCCCAAATCCTTCCGCAACTTTCTGTTTGAAATGGTGTGTCGACGGGCAAAAGGACTATAGCAGAGCACTTCTCAGCCTAAAGCAAAAGAAAGAGAAGAGAAATTCTTTCAGGCGAGAGCTGCTTGAAAGAATGAAACCAGCAATGGTGTTAATAAAGACGAAGCCTTCATAATCCTAAATAGGCAAAGTTGTAGAACCTGTTTCGAAAAGGAGAATAATTTCCTTTGATTTAAACCAGCCTGCAATCTGGGGAAACCCGGACTTTGCTCCGTTTAGAGAAAGGGGGAAGGTCCTGCAAAGCGGAGGCCATTCTAAGATATGCCAGGCGTTGTCAAAGACGAAATAAATATAGTTTAAAAAACAAAATGGTGGGGAACACAGCTCTTGACCTTAATGAAGGGTGTTGTTAAATCCAAGGACTGGGGTTTCAAAGCTAACGAAGGGATCGCTTAAAGGCCCGGTTGGGGCGGTCTTAAAGCAGACAAAATAAACTTTCTTTCTTGTTGACTTGGAAAAAATCTAAGGTATCTTTCTAGCAGCTTCCGGAGTCCAGGAGTGGGGCTGAACCCTCAGCTCTTTCCCATTTCCCTCCCCGCCCCCGCAGTTTCCCCCCCTCTTGACAGCCTGAAGAGGGGAAATGGCGCAAAGGGGTCAGTCCAAGGTGCCTCGTGAGTGTAGGTCTACTTTGCTTGCTTGTGGGTAAAATTCTTCCTAAAAAAAAAAGTGCTTTCTGCACCTTCTATTCAACCTGCATCAACTCGGGCGCAGATCACATCCGAGCTACTTTCAGGACCTATAGAATATATGGGTTTATAAGGTATGGGTGTACCTTATATTACACACTCCCCAAACTTAAGTTTTTCTCTCTGTTACACTCACAGGGTACACACACACTTAGCTGCAATGCACTGGCACTGGGCTTCGCCTGCTGCCACCCGGGGCTGCTCACGGCTGAACCCAGCCGTCCGCAGAGCAAGGGACTAGCGTGTTCCGGCGGTTCCAGACGAGCCCTTTATTTTCCGAAGCGGCCATCGCCTGCCTCCCCTCCAGACAACCGTTCAGAACACCCAGCCCTAACGCCCCGAGTCTCTTGGGGTAGCCTCGCCTTTGAAAATGCCTTCCATCCTTCTGCTACTCCCGGCCTCAACTCTGGCGCACCAGCCCCGCCGCCCCCCATTAAATCCCTACCCAGGCTCGCCAGCCCCGAACCCACATTCCCTTTCAATGGGAAGGAACTTCACAGGGACATGTTTTCAGAGGACCTTTCCGCAGCTTTTCCGCATTGTTGGTTTAGAGTATTCGTATCCCACACACACACACACACACACGTAACCCCCCTCCAAGAGAATCGAGCCAAACCCCAAACCACCCCAAATTTAAAATGAGGCAAAGCTAAGTTTGCTCTCTGGAGCTACCGAATAAAATCCGGTGCCCCAATGTTGGCATGGCTATGGATTTAGTGATTCTTGGCACTTAGGAAAGGAGATTTGCTGCCTTCATCCTGTCACGGAAATGGGTTTGCTGCATGAAGCCAACTTTCCATAGGTTTGAAAGAGGGGAAATTGAGATAGGGGGTTCTTTCCTCGCAGGACAACCCTGCCCTTCTTCGTAAGGGAGTTCCCAGACGGGCCCTGCCATCCCTTGGCCCCGATGTAGGCCTGGGCCAAGGTCTAGCCAGAAGCCCAGTTCTCTGTCTTAATACCACCAGCTAAATCTAGTTTACCAAAAAGCACGTCGCTGGGTTCAATAGGATTAATCCCAGTTATTGGGTGATTACAGCTTCCACCCACCCCTTTCCATTCCCACTGAAATCTTCAGCAGCTTCACGTTGGCTGGAATAATCTATGCTTGGATTCTGCAGTTAATCTTTATTTTAAGGGGATGTGTTCCCTTTAAGATCTTGGACTTAGGGCACCCTTCCTTCTCCCAGGGCTACCACCGTGGGGAAAGGAAAAGGGGTCTCGAGGAGCGGAGTGGAAACCTGGGAAAAGATCTTTTTAAGAGGCAGTGGGGAAAAAAATCATTTCATTCTCCAAGAGAAAATGTTTGTTTTTACACGCTTGGATTGCCTTTATTTGTGTGCATATACACACACATGTTCAGTTTGTACAGCTATGTCTGTAATTTCTTTCTCTCCCCCCCCCCTTTTTTCCCCTATTTCCTTTTTCTTTTGCCGGCATCCGAGTTTTGTTAATGAATTGTCTTTGTTCCAAAATGATTTCTGACACCTTTGTACATTTCCCTTCTAATTATTGAACTTTTCTGCCTCCCTCGCTCCCCGTTTTAAGAAAACCCGGCCCACCACGAGAGGTACAAACGGAAAGCAAACATGGATTTTTGGACGCTGGCATGAACTGCATAGTCTATAAAACGGCACCTGTGGGATTACTGTCTTTAGCTGGAGGATGCGGCATGCGCGTGTAACACGACAAGCATCTGCAAGTCGGAAGTGGAATGGAGTGAATTCTGAGCTTGCTCACTAAGGCATTTAGGATTGCAGCGGGTAATCCTGTAGCTCGCTATGCAGAAGTAGATCTCAATGGGCAGGGTGCAGTTTATGCACAGGTTGTCCCATTGGCCTCGGTGGCAACCGGCTGAAAATGAGAGGGGTACATGTGTTCGGAAAGGGGGTAAGCATAAAACCCACCTGTTGCTTTGTAGCGGGATCCCCACCAGATTTATTCAAAAGTAAGATAAACAAAGTTCAAGGGTGGGTTGCAAATTGGACCCACTTATCAGCGAGAATGGTTGACCGAGCACAGTAAGATTTGCGTTGAAGAGTTGTGTATAGGATCGCGTTGCGCCGTTATTACCTGGAGCATTTTGGTAGTGTCCAGCCAGCCCTTTCCACATTCGGTGAACTGGATCTTTAGGGATCCTCTCCAACTCCCAATCACAGTCATTTTAAATGCCCCGATCCTACTCAGCGTTACTCTCCAATTAGACCTTCCATCCCTAAGAAATATGTTGAAATTTTCCGCAAAAATGGTTATCCTGTGTATCTGTCGGGGAGGGAGTGAAGAATCCATAGAATAACTTGTAGAAGTGGGGAGGGGGGGAGTCAATTTGAAAGAAGTCTTGAAATGCAAATAAAACATTGCATCCTCTCCTGGATGTAACAATAAATAAACAAAATCTAGTCTCTTTTTAAAACGTGCAAATAAAACTGACTAAAATAAATGTAGGTGCTTTCTGCTTTTGAACACAACCGGGAGAAAGAAAACCACACAAGTGCTTCATCCTCCCCAAAAATATAGAAGCGATTTATTTCTTTTTCTTTTCTTCCTTGAAAGGAAAAGTTTGGAGCAGAGAAAGTGAAAGGAGAGAGCGTGCCAGAGCAAACCCTGAAGAATTTCCTTGCTCTACCTTTCTACAATTAACAGTCTAAACTTCTCTCGTCGTTATATTATATTGTACAATATCTATGTGCTAATGAAAATGGTAAAGAATACAGGGGATTACAGCATAATCCACTGGTCTGATTGTCTCCGTGAGATATTTATTTATTTATTTATATTTCAAATTTAGATTTAGATATTGTACACACATTCACAACACAGATAACGCGATGTAAAACACCGAACCCCCCTTAACTCTGAAAAGTTAGTCGCAGGCTAAAGGCATGATCATTAAGGTATTTTTATGATGCCCGGTATTTGAACTCACATATGATCATTGCGGAAAATAACCCACGAAACTGAAATTGTCTGCACTCCTAAACCACAAGAGACCGATCTAGAGGGTCAGGAAATTAACTGTATATAATTAATATTATTGGGGATAGGGAGAGAAGGAGGAGTTCCCTTTGTTAATGCATCCTGCATTGTTTATTAATTCTGTATTGCTCAGTATCAGAAACTTCAGGCTTTTCAAAAGATGGGAACTTCAGCCTTCATCTAGGGAAGAAGGAAGGCGTGTTGTTGTCATCACCGTATACTTTATTATTACTACTACTGCATTCTGGGATTGCATGTTGTTGTTTACTCTTGAGTAAAACTTCCCTATTTCCTTAGGTCCAACCACCAAGGATAGCTTTCAAGAGCACCCTTCTAATTGCCCCACCCCCCGCGAAGGTGGCCTGGCTCCTCCCGCGCTACGCAGGGACTGGAGAGGGGATCCGGTTGCCCCGCCAAACATTCTGGCTTGACTTCGACGGCCCCGAGCGTCTCCCTCCAGCCCTGCCCCTCAGAACTTGGCCGGACCTGCAAACGTCCCGCCCTTTGGCTGGGAAGCCCCTTTAGCTGGGCTTGCAAAAATGGGCTTGGCATATTTTGTCTCCGTATCAGTTGGCCGTGGGGTTAAGTCATCGTGGTTTATTTCTTTGAGCGCCGCGTGTAATGCTAGTGAACTTGGATGCAGAGTTCGGGTGGTCGTGGGAACCCGAACCCTCCCTCCTTTTCGCTTTTTCAGAATGGTATCTACCAGCCCTGTGTCTACTTCAGTTCGTCAGCTCTGATATGGGCAGATCCGACTTATCCTTTGTTCTTTGTAACGATGAGAAAATAGAATATCCGAAGGAAATAAGTTGGAATCCGCATTCCCTAACTCCTGTTTATCTCGCTTCTCAGAGTCCGGATGAGGCATCCGACTGGTTTTTGGCTTTCACCAATGACCTTTACTTCTCCAGGAAAGGAAAGACTTGAAATTAGAATTTATATGTGAGTTCTTCGATGATACTCGAGTTAATATATATTATAATTCGTGGCCATTCGCTTTTCTATATCGATCGATCGATCGATCGATATAATATCAAGGAAAATCTCTGCCCCGCGGAGCTTACAACTGCAGTGAGAAGGACATTGTGCCCCCCTTCTGTTTCCCACATCCTAAGTTGATAAATTGTATATTTCTACATTTATATTCCACTTTTTCTACAAGTGCTTCCAAGCGAGGAACGTATCCTGGAATCTGATCCTTACGCTAACCCTGCGAGGTAGGCTATCCGGAGGGAGAATCTGGTCCAAGCTAAAGGAAACAACTTTCACGGCTAAATGAAGATCGGTCCCAACCCCGCCTGAACCAGCTGTACGGACCGCGGGTTACGGACATCTCCTTAAGGGCAGAGATCTTTCTCTTGAACCTCTGGAAGTGTGAAGCCCATAATGAACCCGCGTTATTAGTAATGTGTACGAGAATTATTCCAACTCTCGAAGGGCGAAAGAGCCCCCACCGAACCCAGCCTCGGGCGCGATTTCTCTTTCTTTCTGCCGAAGACTTTTCCGGGTATCTTCCAGGCGGCTGCCTCGGAAAGTTCTCGCCCTCTCCCAAATGTGGCTCGGGGCCGCCGCTGTTGGGGGTGGGGGTGGGGGTGGGGGTGGGGTGCGCCAGCAGAGGCGCCGGGATGTATTTTCCCCGGGCATTATCGATTGCCCAGGAGAGAAAACAAATCTTTACGTGTCGGAGCTGAAGCGTTTATGATAGATCAGTGGAATGCAGGAGTGGGGGAACGGAACGAAGCCCCGCGAAGGACCCGGGAAAGAAAGGGGCGGCGGAAAAATAACCGGTTTCTCCCCTTTCCCCTTTTCTTTACCCGCTTTCCCCCCCATTCCTTTCGAGTTTTAATACTTTCTCTTTAGTTTTACACTTTTTTCTGTTGCCTTTCTTTCTTTCTTTCTTTCTTTCTTTCTTTCTTTCTTTCTTTCTTTCTTTCTTTCTTTCTCTCTCTCTCTCTCTCTCTCTCTCTCTCTCTCTCTCCCCCTTCCTTTTCAGCACTTTTTCTTCCTTCCTTCTCACTCCCTGAACTTTCCTCGAATTAAACTCTCATACCAAAATGGAAGAAGCCAAAATGATTCCTTTTGACTTAAAAGCTAAATTGGGGTCCTTTGGAGTCAAGTATAAGGGGAAAGCAAAGCACTGTCCTATTTGGGGGGGGGCTTATTTGTGGGGGGGGGATGCTTGTGCACAGATGACTTTGATGTATGAACTTGTTTCACTGAAAGATATTTTCTGTGAAGAAAAATAGAATATCTCCCTCAGAGAGTTTGCAACAAATGATAGAACACTCACTGCCCCAGTGGTACTCCAGAGCCAAAATTAGGTCAAATATTATCAAGTTCAGGACCTATCAACATGGTGGAAAATTCAACGATATGCTTGAAATGATTCCAGTCAACTATTTTAATTTCTGCTGTTCATAGTTCATAGGTTTAGATGTAATCACTGTTTTGAAAATGATACTAGTTAAAAATAAACAAATATAAGCTATTTGACCCTGAAATTATCTACACACATAAACCACATAACCTATAGATGTAGATATTGATATATCCAGAAACATAAACAGAGGCAGAATGTACCCCAGATGTTTTGGCTGTGTTCACATATTTTGCTAAACTATAACATAATTTGCTATGTTGGCTGGGGCTGAGAATGTTGAATTTGCCCAGGCACTGCACTGAGCCAGTCTGATACAGAGGTGAACATGCTTGACGAGGATGATAAGATCCAGGTTCTAGTTCCTCCTCAGCCATAGAAGCTCATTGGCTGACTTTGGGCTAGTCCCTCCCTCTCAGTCCAAGAGCCAATCAGGTGCAGCACGGAAGGTGCTGGACCGGAGTTGGGGAGACCCAGGAGACACTCATTGGACCATTCCTTCCTTCTCAGCTCAACCTACCTCACAGGGCTATTGTTGAGTGCAGTGGAAATCTTACCAACAAGCAAGTGATTAATGGAGGGAGCCTGCCACTGTTTGAATGAGGGCTTGCTTGCTTGCTTGACCATGAAGGTTGCACAGTCTTTGAGTATACCAGAGGCATATTCTAAAAATAGCAGGAAGGTGAGGGTAAAACTGAAATTTGATTTAACTGCATTTGTCTTCATTTTAAGCTAAACGTAATTAACTTGATCACTCTCTGTAATTAAAAAATTACCGCTTGGTCGTAGGTTTGACATCATTCTGGGGGCTGCAGCCTGGCTTTTGTGGGGGGCAGGACATGATCCCCTGAGGCTTCAAATTGTGCACCTCTGATTTATGGCTTAGCATCTTGGAAATATTGAGGCATTGTATCTTATTTACCAAACCACTGTTAAAAGAAACAATGGCTTAGAGGAGCATATGAACCCCGACTCTTCTATCAAAAGCTGAGCTACTGAAAGAGACTCTATCACAGTGTTTCTCAACCTTGACAACTTGAAGATGTGTGGACTTCAACTCCTAGAATTCCCCAGCCAGCAGGCTGGCTGGGGAATTCTGGGAATTGAAGTCCACACATCTTCAAGTTGCCCAGGTTGAGAAACACTGCTCTATCAGCTGTTCTAAAGTGAGAACACACAGTACCCCAAACCTGATCCAGTTATTCTGGCAGTATTTGAGACAGAGAAATCTCCTTCCTACTTAGCGCCAATCTCTTTCGGTCTGATCTACCTCACAAAGCTATTGTCCTTGGGCTAAAGAATGGAAAAGGCAGGTGCTAAATGCAATCAATGAATGAATATCAATCAATCAGATCTGGGAGAAGATTCCTAAGCTTAATAGCACATGCTTTGTGCATAGGGGTGAAGAGTGAACCTGGAAGCCAACGTCTGTGACCTCCTGCAAAAGGTGATTTCCAAAGGATTGCCTAGAAAGTAAAAAATAAATAGCCCTGAGATCAAGAATGACATGGACACAGAGGTTTTGTTACCAATTGCCATCACATGCTTCCTTTCGTCTACATTTTATAGAAACATTTCTTAGATACGAAGTGATTGTTCAAGCAGAACACATAAATAGATACTCCTGTTGGATATGTGGGTACTGTGTATATTTCCCTCCCTCCCTCTCTTTCTCCCTGTCTCTCCCTCCCTCCCTCCCTCCCTCCCTCCCTTCCTTCCTTCCTTCCTTCCTTCCTTCCTTCTCCCCTCCTCTTTTCCTTCCCTCCTTCCCTCCCCCTTCCCTCCCTCCCTCCCTCCCTCTGTCATTTATTCATTTTCTTTTTTTGTCTCCCTCTGAAAATAAACTGGAGTTTATTTTCTAGTAAGACTTGAATATCTTCCCCCTCCTACATTATGACCAGAGTCCAAATCTACCTACCTACACAACTGTTAAATTCAAGTCCCAGCTTCTGTGGTTGGAAAATACTCCTCCTGTCTGAAATTTTGATAAGCTGCTGACAATCTCTCTTGCCAGTCCTGGGCAAAATGGACTACTTGGAGTAAAGCAACTTGCTAGCTAAAAGAAATCCTATGCTTTTGTAAATCAGCTGCTAGGAGCCACAGTAGAAGGTGCTTTGGTCTTAAATGTGTTGCTTCAATACATCTTCAAGCCATCTTGTTGAATCCTGCAGAATGCAAGATGCAGGACTTTTGATATGTTCTTTATTCAGTCATGCTACGTTGATCAACAATGCTGCATCTATTTAATAATTCATTTTTTGCAAAGAAATAAATTATTACTATTAATGGGCGATTAATAATAAATTAATCCACCCTGGATAAAGGCCAAAGCATTTCCTGACTTGGTTTTTAACCAGTTCAAAAGTGGCGCTAAGGGAAGGGAAGCAGAGGAAGCCTTGACATTTTGAGAAGGCTGGGGTTTCTTCCTCCTCTTTGAAATGTTGGGAAGCAAATAAAATGTGAGTTTCTGCAGCATTTTTAAGACAAAAAGATGCATTATGACAGATGTTTCATTGGAAAGAGGGAGAACACTGTACTGCCAAAGTTTGTTTATTTCTTTAGATATTTATAACCTGCCCCATATCGATGGATGTGAGTTGTTGAGTCTATATATAACTATACAGAAGGATTTTTTTTTTTTTAAATTACCAAGTGAGGCTGTAAGGCCGGGCAATGAAATAAGGTAAGTTGGTGTGTTGGAACACAGATGAATACAATATCCAATCCAATGAACAGGAGATCCAAGCAAATTAATACCAGACCAATACAAATGAATAGCAATGTTTAATCAATATGGAAAGAAAAAATGAACAGAAGACATGGCATTTCTGCCTTGAGATTGCTGTTGGTTGATGAGGCAAAAGTGAGAGAGAAATGTCAAAAATGCAAATACATAAATAAAAGGGAACTGAGTTAGAGTCCCTGGGCACAGCCTAGGGAGCTCCACATCGATTGCTGCCAACTTGTAGGGAAAAGTAGGGATCAGTTGCAGAGACTTTCACCCCAGCACGATGTGGGTGAGAGCCAATGTGGGGAAGTGGGGAAGATGCTGGACTAGGAGCAGGGAGATCTGGGTTTTAAGCTCCAGAAGTTCCCAGTGGAATATTGGCATGGTCCTTCTTTTTTGGCCCAGCCTACCTCTCAGAGCTGTTGTGGGAAAAAATGGGAGGAGGCAGCATTATGTAGGGTGCCTTGAATGCCTGACCATAAGGTGAAATATAAATCTAATCAATCCATCCATCTGGCTTGACCTCTGTGGTTTCCCAGCTTGACCTGCTGCCTTGACCCAAGACCTTTGCATTGGCTTTCTGGAGGGGGAATTACAGGGATCCTGGGATAGCCAATGCAAACCAGAATAGGTTAGCTATGGTGGGTAGGATGTTAGTCTTTAGAAGCTCCCCCAGCTGTTTGGGGGAGAGAACCCTCTTTTCGGCTCATTTTTGCAGGGTGGGGAAACTGTTTGGTAGAAGAGCAGACAGTATATATTCAGTCTCTGCCAGCTGTACTAGAAGGAGATAGGGAAGGTTTTTCTCACAAGATCCACTGCCAGTTAAAACACGTAGTCTCAGGGGCTGTTTGTGACACACCGAACAGCATGCTTAACCTGGCTACTGAATTAACCCATTTTGTAGATTCAAACAATATGCTGTTTGGGTGAGATTCATGCACTGTGCTAAGCTGCAGGGAAAGGAATCCAGGTTAACACTAAGCACGTGTTGCCTCTTGTGCAAATGCAACGGTGGAGTCTTAGTTGTGTGTGACACGCCCACACTGCCCTACACAGGGAAAGGGTCTCTGCACACGCTTCAGTTACTGTCATGGACTTTAGAGGGAAGCTTGGCATTCCGGATCGGCTGCATGGATCAGCTAGAGCAGTGTTTCTCAGCAACTTTGAGCTGGCCGGGGCATTGTGGGAATTGAAGTCCATACATCTTATTTTTTTCAATAAGAACTTTATTAAATTTCAGGAAAGGATAAAATATAAGGAAACAGAAAAAAGAATAGGAAAAAGAGAGAGACCAGAAAAGGAATGAAATTTAAAGGGCAGAAAAGAAAAAGTATGTCTATCTATCTATCTATCTATCTGTCTGTCTGTCTGTCTGTCTGTCTGTCTGTCTGTCTGTCTTCGGACTTTCTTTGGTACAGGTACAAATACATAATATGTTCATCTCTCACTCTAGAGTTTAAACTAATACAAAGTAATTTCTATAATCATAGAAAATATCAATCATCAGATCCCAAAATGAAAGTTTCATTTCTTTCAGTTTCAAGCAAAAAAGTTCAAAAGCAGTTTCCAAGTAGAAACAAAGCCAGTCAAAGTCTTTTCTTTAATCAAAATAGTCTGTTTCGTCACCTCCATTAATGAAGTCCATACATCTTAAAGTTCCTGAGGTTGAGAAACACTGCTGTGGAGGACTGAGGCAACTTCCCACCCACCCGTTTTGTTGCCAGCCAGGGTTCTCCAATTTATTTCAGCATCCCACCAGCAACACCATAATTTCTCATTCAGTAAAATCAGGTAGATAAGGATTTCTCAGCCTTTTGTATCCAAAAATCCCAAAGTGTGTGGTAGCACCTTTTCCAATGGACAAATTGTATTAAATGATTAGGTTAAATGTCATGCTCATGAATCATTTAACAAAATGTGCCAGGCAGAAAAAGTGCAACCAGAATCCTTCCAATGTTTTGTCAACATAGACTAGCACGGCTCTCCTACAGCATCTACAATAATAAGCACTGAGTTTTCCATATGACTGGTGGGTGATTTGCTACAAGATATGACACACTCTGCGAGCTGAGATGACCATACTTGGTCAGAAGGGAAAGAAATCATGATGATGAGGTCTAACGACAGCTGTTGGCTGCAATTTTGGTGTAGTGGTTAAGGTGCTGGCCTAGAAACCAGAAGACTATGAGTCCTAGGCCTCCATAGGCATGAAAGCCAGCTAGGTGACTTTTGGCTAGTCACTGTCTCTCAGCCCAACCCAACTCAGAGGGTTGTTGTTGTGGGGAGAATAGGAGGTGGGAGTATTAGGTGTGTTCAGTTCCTTGAGTTGACCAAATTAAAAAAAAAAGTGGGATAAAAATATACTACTACTGCTATTAATAATAATAATCTGGAGCATCACTTGAAGGCCACTGGCACTGACAAAAATCACCACCAGTCAATTGCAAAAGGCAGCTTTACCTGAACAGCTTACATCCTGCGATGATACCTTTAACACCATCAAACAACATCTGCCTATCCCAGGTCCTTGGGAAGGACTCGATGGGTGGATAAAAATGCCACATCCAGTCTAAACATGTGGCTGACCACGCAATCAACCATAATTTTGAATAGTATTTCCACCTTCAGCTGTAGAGCGGGATTGAAGATCTGCTGCTTAGGGGAAAAATTCTTGATCTGTGGAAGAGAATCCTGGATTAGGTCCATCTGGCCCCTGATCCAACAGAGCTCTTCCTATATTTTTAAGAAACTATTACCCTTGCTAAAAATAAAAGTGTTTGGGAGAAAAGCTGAAATGTAACCTTATTTTTTAAATATTTAGGGCTGGGGGTAAACTGAGGTGATGGGATTGCAACTAATATGGCTCAGAGAAAACAGATACATTGCACACGGAAGACAGAGACAAACAGCCCCAAGAATGAATAAACAGGGAATTAATTAATTAATTAATGTAATTAATAAATAGGGAAAAGTTTAAATATGCCAAGGCTACAGAGGAAAGAAACTTCTACTCCTTCAAAAGGCATCATTTAGGACACAAGATCCTTCCATTGTTCTGTGTCTTTTTCTGGGAAAGAGCTCTCCCCCCCCCTTAAGCAGCCCCCCCTTCAATGCTTTAGCACATTTTCTTCCCTTTTGCCTAATGACATTGTATTGATTAAATTGGAGCAACGGGGTGTCACTGCCCAGTGGAAAGACGAACAGGCAAGCACAGCTCAATTATATTTTATTAATTACAGAGTGGAGGGAAAGGAGGTCTAGCTCACACCACACAGAGAGCCAAAGACATATTGCAGTCACTCCAGTCATTCTACAAAGGGGGGGGGGGGTAAGGGGGGGGACTCGACTTTCCAGGTTGGATTTTTTTTTTTTTTTAATGAAGGCAATAGGAATGATGCTTCATTTATCCAGAGCTGTTTGCTTATATGGTACTTTACAAAGGTGTAAGAAATACGTCTATAATCAATATAGAAAAAGATAACAAACTTAGGGGAGAACGGAAGGTAATACTGGAAGCATATCCATTTATTTCTTTCCAATCATAAGTAGTCTGGTCATGCCTTTTCTGATTAACCATTTTTATTAAAAGGCATAAGTTTTTGTGAGCTGCAAGGGAAGCTAATGCCTCTTAACAAAATGCGTTAGTTGGAAAAGGTGCAACCAGATGCCTGTTTATTTGCTATCATAGACTCGTATGGCTCTATTCCTACAACTGGCTTTTCATGTGTCCTGGGTGGGGTTGCAGGTCTGGGGAAGGTGGAACACATGAACTTTGAAGGGGGTTTCCAAGAAGCAAGAGATGGGCTTTACAGATATTCTCGGAGGCAGTTTGAAATGAAAAGGGCAGGAAGATGCTATAGCATCTTTTAAGGGAGCAGTCTAGTGGGTTTCTGCAAGAATGTTCCAGGCAGAAGGGTCAGCAAAGGGGAAAGAGCAGAGGTGTAAACCTATGGATCTCTAAGGGATCCCAGATATCAGGGCATCAAAGGAGAAAGGACAGAACCTTTTGAGAGAGGAGATCTATGGGGCTTTGAAAGGTCATCCCAGAGATAAGGAATGACAAGGAGGTCACTTTCTTCATGATGAAACTGGGGGCAAATGTGTGCTCTGCTACCCTATGTCTCAGATGGAGGCATCACACCCAGGCTGGAGCCAAAGGAAAGATACAAGCACCCAGGTGCCATCAACTATTTTGCCCATGTCTGTTGGGGGTTGGCAGCTGGATATGAGAAAGGAGTCCCTTGAAGAAATCATTTTCCTCTTCCATTTGGGCTGCAGACTCAACCAAGGCCTGGAAGGAACCAACCTCAGTGGGAATCATCTAGGAAAGGCCAATGAAAAGGACTGATCCACTGGAGGCCGTGCTAATAAAGGCACCCTCACATTGAGCTCAGATTCACGTGACTACATGGACACATTTATAAAGTGATCTTAGCAACAATATGGAAGTGCTATACCACGGACCTCTTCAAACATGTCTGTTAGGCTCCATCAAAACCCAGGACATACCTGGCTAGAAATAATACTACTATTGTATTCCAGGAAATGGTCCATTGTCAAGGTCTAAGTGAAAAGAAATAGTAATTCGGAATTTATATTGGGTCAAACCTGAAGCTCTTCACACTCTCTTGTTCTGCCACTCGCAGAAATGGACATGATTTTCCTCTTATGTAACAGCTGCTGATGGGTGCTGGTTTACATTCTCTGCATTCCTGTCCTCCCATGTAGGTAATTTAACAAGTTGTGTGGAAAATAGGAGGAGGCTGCTATATATGCCACTTTGAGCTCCTGAATCTAATCTCTCAGGATAAATGAATAAGTTAGACTGAAATCTTCACCACTAACTCAGCCCTGGCAACATCAGTCTAGCTTACTAAAATAAAATTACTGGTGGTCTCCCATCCAATACTACCCCAATTTGATTCTACATATCATGGTCTATCATATTTATTTATTAGATTTATAGTCCACCTTTCTGTCAAAAGCTCAAGGTGGCATACGTCAGGTTCTCTGTTCAGCTTATCCCACAATAGCAAACTTCTGAGTAGGTTGGACTGAGAGGATCACTAGTTTAGTCTCCCAGTGAATCTCCATGGCTAAGGGTGGACTTGAACCTGGGTTTTCCCAGTCCTAGTTCAACTTCTTAACTACTACAACATCTTGGCTCTCTCCCTCAAATGGTGGAATATCTAGATGTGCCTTGCTTATAAGCACAACCTAGCTAATCCTGGCTGATTTCAAAAAGCAAAGTGGAATTGGACCTGGTTAGTACTAGGATGAAAATTTACCAGAAAATATCAAAGCTGTAGAGTGGAAATAACTTCCTAGAAGGAGGCAGTGACAAACCACTTCTGTACCAATGCCAAGAATACTGCGTGGACTTTTCCCTGAAATCACCAGGAGTTAATTCAAATCGAGTTTACCTTTCCATCTAGAGCAGTGTTGTCCAAACTTGGCCACTTTAAGATGAGTGGACTTCAACTCCCAGAATTCCCCAGCCAGCATGTGGCCAAGTTTGGACAACACTGATCTAGAGGGTCTCTCCATCTTCAGTGGAGATGGTACCTTATTAAACGATAGGTACCACAGAAACAATGAAAAGCAGCAATTGCATGCATTCCTCTGCTTGTGGGTTTCCCACAACTCTTTGGTCTACAGTTGAAAAGAAAACCATAGGTGGAAATAACTTTACAGATCATCTAATCTAACCCCCATGCTCAGCGTGGGATCCATTAGACCAGTGTTTCTCAACCATGGCAACTTTAAAATGTGTGGACTTCCACTGAAGTCTACCATCTTAAAATTGTCAAGGTTGAGAAACACTGCATGAGAGCTTCTCTGACAGATGGTCATCCGGCATCCGTTTGAAGACCTCCAGGAGAGAATAACTCACCATTCTTTGCAGTGGCCTATTTAATTGGCTGACAGCTCATATGGTCAGAAAGTACTGCTTGATATCTTACCTGAGCCTCCTTCCTTGTGGTTTTAATCCATTGGCTCTGGTCCTGCCCTTTGGGCCAGTCGTCTACTTTTCCTTCTGGGTGACAGCCATTCATATATAAAATGACTGCTATCCTATCTCCCTTCAAACTTCTCTTCTGCAGGGTAAGCTTCCTTTAACCATTTCTTGTTGGCCTTGGTTTCCAGACCCTTCTCCATCATGGCAGCCCTGGAGAATTTGCTCCAATTGGTTGCTGTCCTTTTTGAACAATGTTGCCCAAAAGTGGACACAGTTCTCCAAGGAGAGTTTGACCAGGGCAGAGGAGAATAAAACGATTACTTTCTAGGATCTGGACTTTATGCTCTTGGTAGCATTTACCTTTTTTGCAGCTGCTTCCCACTGCTGGTTCATGTTTAACTTGTGGTTGACAAGGATGACATGATCTGAGGTTGCCCAGTTGTTTTCCAATTTAAATATCAGTACCCAGGACAGCTCCTAGTGGATTCACCAAGGCCCAGTCCTCAAGGAGGCCCCTTTAATCCCCAGGTAGGCCAGAGAGTGACCTGGAATTATTCCTTAAGGAGCATTTAAACATGTCACTGCTCTGGCAGTGTCCTATGGAGCCAAAGAACCACCATAACATTGATCCATCTACATTCCCAAAGTTTCAGCAGGAGACGGTCCTTGGCCAACTTTGTCTGGACTTGGAATAAAGCTGGGTTGAACTTGGCTAGTACTTGGATGGGAAATCATCACACAATTCCAGGGATCTAGGAACAACAACAAAACGCTCAGGGAGAAGGCAGAGGCAAACCATGTTTGTGTGATTCTCAAGAAAACAGCATGCATAGAGTCATCAGAAGTAGAGCTTGACTTGAAGGGACTTTTATTTTTGTACTTCCCCAACGTCCAATCTAGCTATACAAACAAATGGGTGAGTGATGATTCTCTGGAGTAAGAGAAGAAAAGGTGGAGATCCATCTCTGGGCTGTTACTGAAGTAGTTCCCATTTGCCCAAACAAGGTGTACAACAAAACGTTGCAGGGGGTCATGATCTGATTTCTGATATAAGTGCTGAAAAATTATTTCTAGCCATGGCTTCTTCTAGGGAGTATAACATTCTTATTCAGCCTAGTGCTGTCCTGTTGCAAATCCCAGTATTCTTAGCAAGGCTAAAATCTAAGAAGGCTGCACTATGAGCTAAAAGAGACTGAAAAGGAATACTTGCCTATTTTCCATGTTTGGTTCTGTCAGCCCTGTGAGGTAGTCCAACAAGAAGCACCAACCATGACTACTAACACTAACTTTATTGTAAGTAACAGAATCTTGCAAATCTGAAAGTACCTCTCTCCCCACTCACCTTTACAGTCCAAGAAACTAGGGAGGATCCTTCTGAGATGTTTGCCATGTCCTATTCCTTCTGCAGGCTCAGCTGCCTCTTATCTGACTGTTGCCTAGTCAGCTGCTGTTGCTCCTTCTGTCTCTCAAGGACATTCTCACAAACCATTACAAGTTCCAAGTGAGAACATGGAACCAAAGTCATTCATTCCCTCTTTCTTTTTCTCTCTCTCCTGCAAACCATCAGGAGTAAGAGAAAATGCCTCCCCATGCCTCCTCATCCACCGTCTTCCTGAAGGTTGACTTCTGCAACTGATATATAAGACAGTTTCTAGAGTTTCAGAAGTGAAGCGGGACAACAAGCCCTGGCCTTTCTGAGACAAATCACCTTTGGTCCATCCCGCCCAAAACTGGACCTTTCTGACCAACATCTGAAGCCAGGGGAGTCCTTCACCCCCTCTGCAACTTGAGATAATTCACTGATGACTGTCAAGGATTTTAATGCAGTTGAAATATCTTGGTGGGGAAGGTGGCATTTGCTCAAGCAATGATGCTCTATAGAGATGTTAAAGTGTGGGCTGCATTTGGGGAAATGTGTCCAGTTCTGAGTGGCAAGTTTTAGGAAGAACAGTGAAGGGCATGGTCAAGATGTGAAAGATGGAGGGACCGTGACTCATGAAGAGCAGAGAAAGAAGCTGGATAGTTTTAGCCTGGAGAAGAGATGTGCAGGTAGCATGAAAGCTGTGTTCAAAAATCTGAAAAGCTATCACACAGAAGATGAAACACAACTTTCCTTTGCTGTTCTAGAGCAGAAGTTACTACTGTATATCCAAATCAGTAGAAGATTCCAGGAAACAGCTTTCCATTAAACATTACGGGACACTTCCAAATAATAAGAGCTACTGGACAGTGGAACAGAATTGCAGTGGGAGATAGTTGGCTCTCTTTCACTAAATATATTTAAACAGAGGCTGGATGTCATTTATCAGAAATTGTACAGTTGCAAGTTCCTGCATAGCACATCCTGCTTGGATCAGAGAGACAGACGGGAAGACTTCCAAGAATCTTAGAATAAAATGCTGTTATTCAATGGATCTCCAAATTCTGCTTCCTTTGGTGTACAGTTCTGTCTCATCTCCTCCCCTCAATCTCTAGCCACAGCTAAGCTTACCAGGTTGGCATATCATGATGCATTGTGCTGGCCATGGTTTGTTTAATCCTGATTCTTTTAATAAGCCAAAATTGGCTGAGTTTGTGCATCATTCTAAGCTATCAGCCATGTTATGTGGATGACAACAGCCAGGTTCATTAAGTCAAAACCCATCCAAACACCTTAAGGCTTAGAGCGCTGAGAAGCACTTTCTAAAGCTATGCCTAACATGAGGATCAGATCAAAGGGCCTAATTATCTTTCGTTCCAAAAGCCAGATATAGCATTTCCAATATCGTGTGCTGATGATGTTAACTAGCTGGGTAATGGAACATCTGTATAAAAACAACCAAGCTCAGAGAACCAAGAACCCAACTCTGAGCTACAGATATTCCCTATTATATCCGTTATTACGGAGTTATTCATTTTGCTCTGGAAGGGTCATTGTGCTGAGTTTGGGTGATCAGGTCCAACCCCCTGCCCAGTACAAGACTCCAGATCAAAACATCTCATTCCAGTCTGGCTTGAGGACACCCAGAGACGGTCAAACTGGTCTTCCAGGTGGGAGTTCAGGTGGAAAGGAGAGCATTCTGTCTCTGTTCAGAGGCTTCTTTGTCTTTAATGTTAACTTTCTCACAGAGTTGATCTCTGACATGAAAATAAGGGAGGCTTTGCTGAAGAGCAAAGATATTTGAGATACATTAATCTTGAGCTTGATTCCTGTGACTTCAGGGACACATCCAGGTAGTTTCCTTGGCAACAATACAGAAATGGTTTGCCACTGTCTTCTTCCAGGATATTTTTCAGCTTCCCACTTTAGTCTAGAGCCCTGGGGTCCTCTGGTGTCTCCCATCCAAATACTTACTAGCCTGACTCTGCTTAGCTTCCAAGCTAAGCTATAGCTTCCAGGTTATAGAAGTTTGATGCTGCTTTAGTTCATAGAGATAGATAGATAGATAGATAGATAGATAGATAGATAGATAGATAGATAGATAGATAGATAGATAGATAGATAGATAGGCAGGCAGGCAGGCAGGCAGGCAGGCAGGCAGGCAGGCAGGCAGGCAGGCAGGCAGGCAGGCAGGCAGGCAGGCAAAATCCCAGTCAGTATGGATGACATCTGGAAACTCCCAGGGGGAAAGGCTGTCTTTTCAATCCCACTTCAATCAGGGTGCCTGCGTTCCCACAATGTAGTTAATCAAGTCTGATTAGACCTAGCAGATATGTTTGTTCAAGATGCTGATCTTGGCTATTATTTGTTTTGTGGTTTATACTATGGAGTAAACCCAGCTTGTTAACTTATGTTCAAAATATTGTGTGAACTCAGAAAAATTGGTTAATTCAGTAACCAGGTATGGGTGTGTTTCTGTGTCATAGCCCATGTGTGTGTCTGAAGTTACTTCACCTGTGATTTCTTGCAAGGAACTAGGCAAGATCTGGCCCTCAGGACAACTCCATGGGTCAAAGGAACTAAACCCTTTTATTATTTTTTAATGACTTTTGTTTTTAAACGTTGTTAGCAGCCTCGAACGCTCCCCAGTGGAGAGCAGCACGGTGTAAATCAAATAAATAAATTGCGGTTGCTTTTACTGAAAGGTGAATATCACAGAGGGAACTTGAATCTTTATTTGTGATAGCTCTGCTGACAGTGTGCATGTGTGTGTGGGGGGGGATTCCTTTCTTTTTCTGGGCGGCGGTGTAAAGCTTGTGAATAGCCCTTTCTTTTTTAAACTCCCCCTTTCTCCCTCCTTTATGCTCTTCCAGGCCAGACCGTTGGACTTGCCAAAGTCCACTACCAGAATATCAACAGAGATCCGGGCTGGACTTCGGCAGTTGCTGCTCAGAGGTTGCGGGGGCGGAAGCGGGGAGGGAAGGACGGGGACGTAGTGAACAGGTTCTTCGTTCACAAATCTGTGCGGGCTCAGGAGCGCCTGGCGGTGGTTCCTCCCTTTGTCCACCATGCGGGTTCGCGCTGGGCTTGGGCTGAAGACCTGTTTGAAGCGAGCTCGGGGTCCTTCCCCGGCGCTCCGATGGGACTCAGCGCAAGGGCTTCGCCGGCGGGAGTTCTGCTTTTATGTGTGTTGGGGGGGGGGGGATATTTCAAACTGTCGCCTCCAACCTAATAAGCATCCTTTCTCCCCCTCCCTAAAGGCTGCACACAGAGCATCTGCAGTCCCAAGTAAAAGCTTTTCATCCCCCTCCTCCATTCCCGGCGAGCTGGGCGATCGATAAGGGCAGCGCGGGAGGGGGCCGTGCCGCGGAGCCGGAGAAGCCCCCTCCGTCCGCGCCCCAGCTAGCTCCAAAAGCGGAGAAACGCGGGCGGGGGGTGGGTGGGGTGGGCAGAGCCGAGGAAGAGAGGTCAGTTTGGGACTAGGCGGAGGGGGGAGGCGGACGGACGGAGGGGCGATCCACACAAAGGCAGAACCAGAAAAAGGGGGGGGGGACGGTGAGTGCAGTGGCGGCTGCTAGCCTGTTGTGTGGACACCCAGGCGCACTCCCAAGCCTGGATGGATCGAGCAATAAAGCAGAAACGCCCGTGATAGATGGACCGGAAGATTAGGCGCGATGGAGTGCCGTGATGTATGGTTTGCTGATACAGTCCGGCGGGGGAGGGGGGGGCGTCGACAGGCAAAGAACTGAGCGCCGTGCTCCCAACTCCGCCAACCTGTCCCAAGACAGCCTTCCTACTTCTAGCTTTCTCTGTCTGTCTTTCTGCCTTCCTGTCTTCCTTCCTTCTTTGCACACCTCTCCCTCTTCTTTCTTCAGGGACCGATCGATCGCCTTTCCTTCCTTCCTTCCTTCCTTCCTTCCTTCCTTCCTTCCTTCCTTCCTTCCTTCCTTCCTTCCTTCCTTCCTTCCTTCCTTCCTTCCTTCCTTCCTTCCTTCCTTCCTTCCTTCCTTCCTTCCTTCCTTCCTTCCTTCCTTCCTTCCTTCCTCCTCTCCACACCCCATCCATGCCAATAAATCTCGGCTCTTTCCCGAACACTTGCAGTCCGCCAACTCCGGATGGGTCGGCCTCCCGTTCCCAGCCAGTAGTGGGCGATGTAGCCCAGCCCGCTCCGGAGGGCCCCAGGTTGGGGACGGCTGGCGTCGAGTCTGCGCTTGGCTCAACCTCCAGCAGCCAGAATTGATTTTCTCCAGCCGCCTTGCCGAGCCCCCGCCGCCTCTGTCTCTCCATCTCCGCCTCCTTCCCCCCAGCGCTCCCTTCAGCTTTCCCTTTTTTCTCGCGCGAGGTGGAGGGACAGCCCGGCCGCTGCTGGGGCACCGGAGCCGAGCGCCCGGCAGGCGAGGCCGGCAGGTGGGCGCTCGGTCCTCTCCCAGCGAGCCGGCAGCGGCGGGTCCGAGGCGCGCGCGCCCTGTGGCCTTGGGCGCGCGCGTCTGGGCGCGCGGGCGCGCGGGCGGGAGAGGCGGACAGACCGGAGCTGGGAGCCGTGACGTCAAGGCGAGAGGGAGGCAGAGCTGAGAGGCAGAGCGGCGATTCGCAGCCACGGCGAACGTCGGAGGAGGCGGAGGCGAGCGAGAGGGCGAAGCGAGAGGCGAGCGCCCATCCCCGCAGCCTCGGGCAGGAGGGGAGCCGCCGCCGCCGCCGCCGCCGCCGCCGCCGCCGCTCGCGTGTCCAGCTGCCGCCGCCGCCGCCGCCGCTGCTCCTGCTGTCGCTGCTGTGGCTGTCGCCGCCGCCGAGGCTGCGAGCGTCCGGAACCGCGGATGGCGATCTCTTGAGATGGCTGGCCATCTGGCTTAAGGCGGCGGGGCAGGAGGCGGGGGAGGCGGAGATCCGGAGGGGGCGGGAGGGAGGGGAGGAGGAGGCGGGGGCGATCGGCTGGCAGGGGGAGACCGAGCGAGCGATGGAGCTGAACCTCGACGGACTGGGCAACCTCCACCAAGCCGGGGAGCTCTTAAGCCCCGCCGGGGCGCACGCCAGGCAGCCGCCGCCTCCCCCGCCGCCGCCCCCGCCGCCGCCGTCGACACACCGCAACTTGGTCTCTTCGCACGGGCGGCCGGCCATGGTCTCGAGCATGGCGTCCATCCTGGACGGGGCGGGCGACTACCGGGCCGAGCACAGCCTGGGCGCCCCGCTGCACCCGGCCATGAGCATGGCCTGCGAGTCGCCCTCGGGCATGAGCACTTACACCACGCTGACGCCGCTGCAGCACCTGCCGCCCATCTCCACCGTCTCGGAGAAGTTTCCCCACCCGCACCACCACCACCACCACCACCACCACCACCACCACCCGCCGCACCAGCGCCTGGCCGGCAACGTCAGCGGCAGCTTCGCCCTCATGCGCGAGGAGCGCAGCCTGGCCGCCTCCATGGGCAACCTCTACGGCCACTACCCCAAAGACATGCCCGCCATGGGGCAGCCCCTCTCGCCCCTCGCCAACGGGCTGGGCGGCCTCCACAACGGGCAGCAGTCCCTGGCCCCCTACGGGCCCGGCGGCCACCTGGCCGGCGACAAGCTCCTCTCGCCCAACGGCTTCGAGCCGCACCTCCTCTCCCGCAGCGAGGAGCACCTGGCTCGGGGGCTGGGCGCGCCGGGCGCCGGTATGATGCCCGCCCTCAACGGCCTGCACCCGCACGCCCACCCGCACGGCCAGGCCAACGGCTCGCTGCTGGCCGAGCGGGAGCGGCAGGGCTCGGCGGCGGGCTCGGCGGCGGGCGGCGGCGGCGGCGGCGGGGCCGGGCAGGTGGAGGAGATCAACACCAAGGAGGTGGCGCAGCGCATCACGGCCGAGCTGAAGCGCTACAGCATCCCGCAGGCCATCTTCGCCCAGCGGATCTTGTGCCGCTCGCAGGGCACCCTCTCCGACCTGCTGCGGAACCCCAAGCCCTGGAGTAAACTCAAGTCCGGCCGAGAGACCTTCCGCAGGATGTGGAAATGGCTGCAGGAGCCCGAGTTCCAGCGCATGTCCGCCCTCAGGCTGGCCGGTAAGGGGCTGGGCGGGGGGCGAAGCGCCGGGCTGCGGGGCGCGGACCGAGAGGCGCGCGGGCCGAGCCAACCCGCCGGGCTGGACGCAGCCGGCTTGGGCAGGCGGGCAGCAAGGAGCAGGGTAAGCCGCCTGCTCCTCCGGGAGCAGGAAGCCGAGAAGGAGCGGAGGGAGGGCGGCGCGGCGCGGCGCGTGGCTTTGCGGGTCAGGAGCGGGGCCCCGCTGAGCAGCCCCGCGCAGATCGCGGCGCGGATGCCGGGTGGCCGAGGCGGCCAGGGCACTTTCGCCTCCGTCCAACACGCAAAAGCCTTTGTTTTGGCAGTTCGGCCGACCCTTTGCTGACCCTCCTCAAGGAATGTCTCTGTGTGCGTGCGTGTGTGTGTATGTGTGCCGTATGCCGATCCACCGGGCGCGCACTGCGTCGGGATCGATTATTGCTAGATCTCTATCAAATCTCTCTCTCCGCCGCATCCCCGTCTTTTTCTCTCCCTTGTCCCTTCGGCTGGGGTCTCCCAAGGCGCTTGGCGTTCCTTGCCAGGCGAGAATGCCAGGGAGGACCATCTGATCGCGCAAGTGCCAGGCGCTGCACAGCCGAGGAAAGGAGTCCGTCCGCGGGCTCGTCAGCAGACGCCCCCCACATTCCTCCTGTTTAAAATGACAGTGGTTAAAGGCTGACCTGCCCTGCGTGTTTTGAATCCCTCCCGTTCTGTCCGGGGATGGTGGGAGCTGAAAACCAACCCACCTAGATTGGGCCAGGTTAGGGAAGATGGTTGTATGCTGTTGGGCATAAGTGTATAAGTGTATGTATAATATGTCCTATGTATACACGCGTGTAGGCATACACACGCCTACAATACTGGAGGTGTACCTAAAACCTATTGAATGGAAGGCTCTGCGTGTCTCTTCATCCATCCATCCATCCATCCATCCATCCATCCATCCATCCATCCATCCATTCATCCCCGATTCTTTTTTTCTCTCTGGCTGGGTTTGCACAACACGCTCTGAGGAGGCTAGAACACAGTTGGGTAGCCAGTGGTTCAGTGTGTTGTGGGAACCCAGACATTGTCTTAGCAGGTTGTGCGAATCGGCCATCACCTGGAGCCACTCTTTGGTTTCTTTGTTCGGACACCGCGCGCTCTGTAAAGGCAGCGACAGTTGTGTTTGGCTTTAAGATTTAGCGTGCCGTGTGCGAATCCTGTGCGTGTGTGTGTGTGCGTGTGTGTAGGCGCCCAAATAGGTTGCTCTGCAAAGACTTTGGGGTGTATGTGGCTGATGCAAGCCAAAGCTTCATTGCGCTGCTCTTTCATAAAGCAGCTTCGCTCGCCGAGTAAGCGACAGGATCTCAACTGAGCCGGCTGGTTTTTAAACTTATTTAATGTGCAGCTGGTTTTGTGTTTGTTTCTGTAGTGTGTGTGTGTGCGCGTCCTTACACCTCTTCAGACACGCCTTTGCGATAGGGGGATATTGCGATAGGAGTGCCCTGTGTGCCACCGATTCCCACGTGCCGATTATTTGTGACAGGGAAGGAAGGAAAGAAATCAGATACTTTTTTAAAAAAATCTCTCTTGATAAAAGAGAAGACACGCGCCCCTTGATTTATATTAAGGATTTTTTTTTTCTTTTTGCAACGCTTTGGTTATTAGTGTGATCTTTGATGTGCTTTTTAAAGAGAGAAAAAGGGTTAGTAGCTTTAGTTTTAAAATCCACATTCCAGTATTAGGGGTTAAAGATGGATTGGTGTGCGTGAGAGAGAAGGGTGGAATGGGAATGCCTGTGATAGCCTTAGCAGCCCCTGTTCTCTTTAACACGAATCTCATTTGAGAAATATGCACACTCAGGGTCTGAAATCTCTTGTCTTTCTCTCCCTTCCCCAAACTGGTGGTTGCTCGCTCCTCTGTAGAGAGGAACTGGGAAGAAGAGACAGGAGGCCCTTTAGAATACCCTTTAGGAGTACTTGGAGGAGGAGGAGGAGGAGGAGGAAATAATTCCTGGATTACAAACCCGATTTACCTTTGCTCCCTCTTTCTAACAATGATCAGACAGCAGCTTCTAGGTCATCTAGAAGGGCAGGAGGGCGGTTAGGTGGGCCTATTGTCCATTCACACCTAAGGTATACTGCCCCTGAACATGGGGGCTCCACTGCTTTATCGTATCTAATGGTTGTGGACAGACTGCTCTGTTCTTCCCCAACCTTCTGAAGCTGGGACTCACAGGCCACTTTGGCTTTGGGCAGCGGACTGTGTGATTTCTGTCCTGCTGGGAGAGTCAATGGTCTCCTTTTGTCCCTCCTGAATCTGTTGCCCAGCCGGTTCCTGAGGATGAGCTGGAATTCTTGGGGAATGGGAGCCGGAAATCCCGCCATTTGTCATTTGGAAGCCTAGAGTTGAGAGGTGGAAGCTCTGGGGATCCAGTCCCCTTCTTTCTTGACAGAAACTCCCCTCCCTCCTTAAATGCCTGGTTTTTCGCCCCTGCTTTCCTTGTTGCTTTGAGGGTAGGGTGGAATTTTTTGGCAGGGCAGGACAGCTTTTTTCTTTCTTTCCTTCCTCCAATGCCTAGTTCCTTCCTTCCTTCCTTCCTTCCTTCCTTCCTCCCTCCCCCCCTCCCTCCCCCCCCCCTCTTTCTTGTCTTCCCTTCCCCACTTCCTTTGGTCTCCACTTGCAGGAAAGAGACAAACCTGACCTGATTTTGTTACCCACACACACCAGGCCTGACCACACGCAGCCCTCCAGGTCCAAAGGCCACACTGCCTCTGACCTCTTCCCCCTTCCCCCCCCACCACCTCGCTCTCCCTTTCCTCTTCCTCCAAGTGGATAAGCTTCGTCCTCTGCAGGTTGTGGTTAATGAGCTCTGATGGCACCATCATGGCCACCATCTTGACTTTTTTGATCACAACCACAGACACCCCTGGTCCTTTATTTTACCAATGGCAGCCCTGACCAATTCTCTCTCTCAATACGGAAGGAAAAGAAAATTGAGCTAAAACGAAACAACAACAACATTTTGGCCACTTCTGTTGAGGAGGAAACCAATTCCATTCAGGAGCTGATAGAGAGCCCATTTGGTGTGATTCAATTGGGGGGAAGCACCCCCCCCCCAAGTCTCTAATCAAGAATCTCATCCTGGTCCAAGCAAAGGCTCCTTTGGGGAAATCGGGAAGTGGTGCTTTGACCCTCAGTCTTTCATCCAGGGTTAGCTTTATAATTTAATTACCAACTTACTTATCAATGGGGGGAAAGCAATCTTTTAATGCCATTCTCTGGAGCCTTGTTATTTACCCAGGGAAAGCATGAATTGCCCGGTGGAGGTGGGCCAAAGTCTGCCAACCTTTTCCCAACAGATGCTTCTGGGAAGTCGCAAGCAGGCCAGACAGCCAGAACCTCCCTCCCTTCTTTGTCTTCAGAATGAGATGCCCAGAGATATCTCACGGGATGTTTCATCTTGGCTGGCAATAAATCTTTCCCCCTGCCCCATTTTGCCTCCTGTCCTGGCCTCCAACATTCCCAGCTAGTGTCACGTCTTGTGGCAGTGAGTTCCACCGTTAAGTAATTACTCTTGTCCATATTTCTCCCCTTCTTCCTGCCTTCCTGCCTTCCATTTTATACAACTCAAGGTAGCACACATAATCATGATCATGGATTGATCCCAAGTTCTCCTATTGTAAGGAAAAACACATTTTCTCCCCACCATTCATAAATGCTCTGGTTTAAACAAGAACCCTCAAAAGTATACATTTGAGAGCAACTCAAATAGAAGTAAGGGAAATAACTATGACACAACATCATGACATTATTACTACTACTACTACTACTATTATTATTATTATTATTATTATTATTATTATTATTATTATTCGCTCAACACACTATAATTTATGAGAAAGGCTTTCTTCACACATTAGTTTACCCAGGTCAGGCAACAACATTGTGTCTGCCTTCTCATAACTGCTTAACCTTTACTGGATTTTGGGGTAGATGGGGACAGCTTTTCCATTTGGGCAAACCCGTTCTGTTTGGTTAACGTATGATTCCATGTCATGTGTGAATCAGGAAAATGAGTAAATTCCGGGTTAAGCTGTTGTCGGAAGGGAAGCTCACGGTGCGTCTATGGTGCTAACAAGTGTGAACAATTGTGAAGAATTTCTGCAGGAAAACCACCAGCCTTACACGGAGGCTTGATCTAAAACGCCAGCCAGGGATTCCTTATCTTTCTCTAGAAAATAAATCTTCTCGAGGATAAATGGAGAAGTTGGGTGTCTTAGGTTTGGTGCATTTCCCAGGCAACCTTCCCCAACCTAGTGTCCAAGTGGGTTGGACTACAACTGCCATTTTCTCCAGCCTGCAACGACTTGGCACCTTATCTGGTTTGTGAACAGAATTTTCGTTTTCCTCCTTTCCTTCACTCACCCCCTAATCGATAACACAGCCGATTAACTCCATACCCACATTCTCCCTCTCCCCTTTCCTGCCTTTGTCTTCTCCTGTCAACGCTCCACCGTCTCTTTCCTCCTCTGATCCCTCTGATCTGGGGGCGGGGGGGGGGGGACCATCCTATCAAGGTGTATCCATAGCTTTCTCTTTGCCCTGTTAGAACCAAGAAAATACAGACAGAGGCGCGTGGACTCCAATATAAATCTGGCTCTACCCAGACCCCTGATTCTCCCTTTCATTTGTTCTCGTTCTTTCCTCCCGCAATTCAGTTGGTAAGTTTTTGGGGAAGGAGAGCTTTCCTTTAATTCTGAGGTGTAGCCGGATTATACGTGGAGGGTGGGGGGGGGGAGTAAGAAGGGAGTAAAGATGAGGACTTGAAATTATGTTTATCTATTGCATAATTGTCACCCAGCCATCATCAATGAAGGAGGGGCAGACTCGAGTGTCCTAAAGTAGAAACCCCTAGGACATCAAAGGCAGGGTCATTCAACTCCTTCCAGGCAGGTAACTCTCTATAGGATTACATCCATCCTTGACAAAAATGTAAAAGCCCAAAGGAGGATGACTGAACAATGAAAACCATGGGTTACAACCAAATATATACAGCGAGCAATAGCAATTAACCCTTGGCTGCAGTCAATATGGTGGGTGTCAAAGAAAAGTGATACCTGAGATTTTCTAAAAGAAACAAGAGTGGGAGACAGACACAGAGAGAATTCAGATTTAAAAGTCAGCGGGGATCACCTTAAAATCTCAGATTTTAAGGACAGCATTATTTGCACACTTAAATTTGTGGGATTCGACACACTCCAATGCTGGTCCAGTCCTGCCTGCTGCTAAGAAAAGGAGCTGAATATTCTCGGCCCTGAATGAAACAAGATTCCCCGTTGGTTCAAAGCAGGCTTCCTTAAATATGGCTGCCCTGAATTCAGCGAGATCTCCTTTGAAGCTGGAGCCTGTAACCTTTTAAGTAGTTTCTTCCGTTTCATCCTCAAAAATATCATTTGAAACGGATCAATTACCTTTCAATAGGGCTTTCTTAAACTGTCTTGTCACGCTCAGGTGGTAAAAGAGAACTAAATAAAGCCAATACTGACATCAGTTACTTATTCCCAGGTCTTGTGTACAATTTAGAAAGACAGTTCAGTCAGGATAATGAATATAAATGTAAAGCTGATATTAACGCTGTACCTAAAATGAAGCCCAGAACTAGCACATAATCCGTAACGGCCCTTCAAGATACCAATAATTCACTAGATGAAAATAATTACAGGAAAAGGAATGCACGGCCGTTCTCAGCACAGTTAAACCTACTGTACAGATCTCAACATCTGCATCCCCCAATGAGCTGTAAGCCGCTTCGTTTCGGGCAGCCACAGGCCCAGCACAGAGCTTTCCCCGTGATGGGACTGCTTCTGGTCTTCCAAGGCTTCCCACAGTCCATGGGGAAAAGAGTTTCTTGAAAATGGGAGGACAGGAATTAGGAACTCGGTCTCTTTGCTCCCCAGACCAATTTGAGGTCACCCCAATCACCTGTTTGTTAGAATGGATACTCCCAGGATGGTGAACATGACACCCCTTCTCTCTTTGATCCCACAACAACCTTGCGAGGTAGACTGGGCTGAACATGAGGGACTGGCTCAAAGTCACCTAGTGAACTTTTGTGTCAGAGAGGGAGGGTCTCCCTGTTCTAGGCCAACACCTCAACTATTTCACTGCAGGGGCTTGGCTGTACCACACCCCCCACCTTCCCAGGGTCCTGTCTTTAATGCAAAGGGAAAGCATCGTGCTGGGGCCAACCGTCCTGTTCATGCTCAGAATTGTTGACCATGATGCAACGAGCCAGTTGCAAGTTTGGGAGGCATGCCATAGGGTGTTTAACGTATATATGCCAAGAGATTTGTAATATTAATCTCTCCTTGGGTTCTATTGTCCTTCTGCAACAATAGAAAGATGGCTGGGTGTGGAGTTGAAGGTGACTTCTTCTTAGAGCTAGCAAAGGCAACCCACAGACTCCTGTGAGTCCACAGCCTAATTTTTTCCCCAGGGACTATCTCCAGCACAGCTTTATCCAACCTGGTGCCCACCAGATAAGTTGGTTATGTAGTCACACGTACAGAGAAGCTGTTGGGATATTGTTCAGTAAGGTGTCTAGAGAGGTGTGCATGTTGATGTGCAAAGGCAGTGTTTTTTCTGTAAAGTAAATCAGAGTGCTGTTTCCTGCTTGTCACTTGGAATATTACACTTGTTAAATGTATAACACAGTGTTTCTCAACCTTGGCAGCTTTCAGATGGGTGGACCAACTCCCAGAATTCCCCAGCCAGCATGGCTGGCTGGGGAATTCTGGGAGTTGAAGTCCACCCATCTGAAAGTTGCCAAGGTTGAGAAGCACTGGTATAACAAGAATTACAACCCATGGAAGAACCCCTTTCCTAGGAGTCATCCAGCTGTGGATATTCGTGATAGGAAGGATGCCAAGGCAATACAAGGACTCATGCAGAGATGCAACAGGACACCTCTTCCAATGTGGAGCTAATCACTGTGCTGTCCTTTTCTGCCATAGTATTGAACGATGCCCTTACACCCATGAACATAAAAGGTACAGTGGAATTAATAAACTGCTGCTCATTCAGGCTGGTTGGAAGCTCAGATTATGTATCTAGAAAGAGATTCGCAGGGCTCTCTCCCTGTTTTGTGGGTGCCTTCCAGAGGTCTGCATCTACACAACAGCTGAACTCTAAACCTAGCTTAACAAAACACGATTGCTGGGTTTAACCTATTATGTAGTGCTTAAAAATAGTATGAGTTAGATGATGGTTTGTTTCATGTAACTTGCTAAGACAATGCCAGAGTTCTCATGACAGCCAAATACGATTGACCAACCATGTTATGTCTTGGTACAGCCTGTTGTGTGAACCCCAACCACGGCTTCTGTTCAGAGTGAGAAAGGCTGGCTGCATTTTTTAACGAGACTAGTTGAAGATCTAGCTGATGCATTTGCACCGTGTGTTAAGCCTACGTCATTTTAAACTGTATGATAGCCTGTTGTGCGAACCAGTCGCTAGTTTGGAGCATTGTGCAATCCATAAAATGGGTTAATTCTGTAACCAAGTTAGGTCATTGATGCATGGAAGAAGCAACAATATCAGATAAGAGTCTCTCTGGGATTAGTTTCCCTGATTTGAGGAATGAGGAACAACCATCAATAGTGATTCCACTGGAGTTTCACCAGCACTTCTGTCCAAACAATGTGAAACCAATTTGTGCTAGCTCCCTCCTAACAGGAATATCTGCAGGATGTGGTCAAAAAAGTCAAGATGGCAGTCAACATAGTGCGATCACTGCAGTGATCGCACCATTGTGGTCTCCACCTTTACTTTTTTGACCACACCCTGCAGACACCCCTGTTAGGAGAAGCCAATGGTAGAATTTCAAAGCATCTATCTTCAGCACCAAGAGAATGCAAAGCAGTCTAGAGTCCTCCAGTTTCACACATAACAGCTTATATCAGTGTTTTTCAAACTTGGCAACTTTAAGATGTGTGGACTTCAACTCCCAGAATTCCCCAGCCAGCATGGCTGGCTGGGGAATTCTGGGAGTTGAAGTCCACACATCTTAAAGTTGCCAAGTTTGAAAAACACTGCCTTACATGCTTGCCATTCATTCACATAACACATTTCCTAGAAGTGGGGAGGGGGCTAATGACATCTGAGTTACCCACCAGACCATCCTCCCTCATTTTACATGACTTCTATCTCATAAACCAAAGAACTCTAGATGGAGTCACCTAGAGACCATGGAGTAAAAATCTTCAGACTTTTAGGCTTCAGACAGTGCTTACAGAAACCCACTCAAAAATAAGTCCCAGGATTTACTAGGATGTATTTGTAACAAATGTGAACAGGATTGGTAATTCCAAGGTTTGTCTCTATCGTGGATGGAAGTATGGACTTTAAGCTCTTCTGTGGCGCTTACCCTTGTATTTGTTAAATTTATTATTTTTATATTTATTCTTCGAGTTATCTTTATTATATAGCATTGTATTCACTATCACCCATAACAGGTGGAAATAAATCCCATAATTTATAGTAGAGCATATCTTTCTGATATATTGTGAAGCTTGGGAAATAATGGTATAAAGATGCTGTAAATGAATAAATGTTACTTATATGTTTATACTGCATACACAGACATAATTTATTTTGATATATATACAGAGAGGCATGTATATTTCTTTATATATGTTTGTGTACATAAGGTGCATGAAACATGTATGAATCTCAGAAATATCTAAATCATAGTTGCTGTCTCTTTAGAATATTTTTAGGAGAAGGAATGTCTTTTGTGAAGTGTGGTGGCTTAGACAACTGCAGGACTTACCTTTAATTCTACTTATTTTACTAATCGTATGGATGTGGTAGACTCTTCATTTTAAATAAAAGGATGCAGAGCTAGACCAGAATTGGTGTGTGAAAGATATGAAAAAGAGAATGCATGCACACACAGAAAGAGATCAATAGGAAGGCAAGAAGAAGAGATTGGTGAAAAAGAGAAGAGGGAGGAGAGGAGGAAAAAAATCTTTCAGCACGCACACATAGACCAGCCAGGCTTTCCTAAAGTAATTTATGTAGAAGCAATCCACATTGATTGTAGCGGAATTTATTTAACTACTGTGGTGAGGAGGTGGTGCGAGAGAGCAAGCAAGCGTCGTGCCTCGCTGTTAACCACGTTTGGCTAATCGGGAGTTCGTAGGCCGCAGTGCAAGCGAACCAATCTGACGCAAGGCAATATATAAAAAGTGGTTCTTAGAAATGAGATGGGGCTAGGTGGGAAAAGAAACAGCCATTGATTTAGCTAGGAGACTCCGTGTGTTAGAGAGGAAGGAAGGAAGGAAGGAAGGAAGGAAGGAAGGAAGGAAGGAAGGAAGGAAGGAAGGAAGGAAGGAAGGAAGGAAGGAAGGGAATCAGAAAAGAGGAAGGGAAGAAAGATGGAAGGAAGAAAAGGAATCAGAAAAGAGGAAGGGAAGAAAGATGGAAGGAAAAGTTAGGAAAGGAAAGGAAAGGAAAGGAAAGGAAAGGAAAGGAAAGGAAAGGAAAGGAAAGGAAAGGAAAGGAAAGGAAAGGAAAGGAAAGGAAAGGAAAGGAAATTTGTTACAGAAAAAGAAATAAGAGATAATAGAAAGGATGGGAAAAGGTTATGAACGGGAGAAGAGAATGGATTTATAGATAAGAAGGAAGAGAGTGAGGGAGAGAGGAAGGAAGGAAGGAAGGAAGGAAGGAAGGAAGGAAGGAAGGAAGGAAGGAAGGAAGGAAGGAAGGAAGGAAGGAAGGAAGGAAGGACGGACGGACGGACCCCGGTCATTCCTCCGGCCCCCCGTTTTCCTCTCTTCCCTCCTCTAGAAGCGCCGCCGCTTCGCCCGCGCTTGGCTTTCCCGAGTCCCGAAGCACCTTCCAAGGCGCGCCGAGCTGAGCCAGGACCGGCCGAGGGCGGCTGAGGACTTGGGCGGCGGGGCGCGCTGGCCCGGCGGCGCTTCTTCGGGCTGGCCTCCCTTTTCTTCCAGGTGTCTCGCGCGGGAATTATTTATGGGGGCGAAGCGTGTTCCCTCGGCATACGTGTTCAGAGTGATGCCGGTGGTGTTTAATTAGGGCGGGCGAGTGGCATCTTTTAGTTCCAGTCGATGCCCTATTGAAAAGCCGTTAATAGCATGCAAATTGTCCCCCAGCCTTTACAAGGTTCTGGTAAATAAAGATTTAAACACTCGCCACAATTGGCTCTTTAAGTACCCCCGTTGTTCACTCTAATTGACCGTCCTGTTTTATTTCCGATGCTGCTAAATAAATAATAATTTAAAAGGTGGAGAGAAAAGCGGGGAGGGGGGCCCACAATAACCACGAGGAAAAAGAAGCCGCTCATGATCCAAACAGACTGGAGAAATTCGAGGCGACCGGAGGGATTTCGAACACACACGCGCACACGCACACACACCGAGCCTCAAGTTTCTGCCTGGATTCAAGAAACCCTCCTACCCACTTTATTCTTGACTAGTTGTGGTCCTATCAACTTGTTGGGAGAATTAACTACACGGTTCACCCACTCCGGGGCATTAAAATAAAAAGTTGGGGGGGAGGGAACTGCATCGGTTCACAGGATTCCTTCCGTTCTAATATTAGGCCCGGGAGCGAGCAAATGTGAATACTGTATTATTTCTGTATTTGTATCGGGATAATACATAGTTCCGCCTTGCAATCCCTGGCCCCAGAGAGGCGCAACTTTTTCTCGGCCAGAATCACGATTCGAAACGAACGAGTGGGGTCGGGGCAAAGAAACCAAATTTGAATTCATCCACAGGTAATTAAAATTAAGTAGAGAGCGCATGCAGGCTCGCCAGGTTTATTCAAGGTGAAACATTACAACTCCGTGCTAATTTGCGGAAAGTTTTGGACCCCGAATTTTGCACGTTTGAAGGATGGGATCTCCCGGTCGACCAACCCAGAAGCTGCATTTCTTGGTTCACTTCCCGGAAAGATCGCTGCGACTGGGTCAGATTTACTAGGAAGCAAAATTGGGTTGCATCCTTTGCAAGCCAATTTGGGCTCCAGGCTCACATTTTTAGGACCACACTTTTCACATCCCCAAACTGGCAGCTGCTTGTTTGAAGCCTGAGATTGCATTTCTCCACCCACATACTTGGGCACAAAAGAGGCTTACTTTCTAACAGAAAAACAGAGCCAAACAGAGCTCCTCTCACAGCAAGAAGTTTGGGTGAAAAAGCAAAAAAAAAAAGTGTCTACTTTTCTTAAAAACGTTATTTCCCCATCTCTTTTCAGGAAAAAAAATTGCCTGAATTTGTCTGGATGATACCCACCCCACCGTGTTATATTTATCTAGTTTTGACAGGGATGGAATGGTTTGAAAATTGAATGACTGACGTGAAAGGGAAGAAAAATGGGCAATTGCTGATTAACAGAATGATTTTTAAATATTTTAAATAGTGAATTAAGCCCTGATTTGGGTGCCGATGCTTGGACTTTTACGGAATTTCTCCTGGATAGTGTTTTAAAAAGTCACATGCGGTTTGAGATTATATTCACTAAAAAGAATAAAGGATCAAACACAAAATAAAATTGAGGCAAAATATACTGCCCTCCTTCCTTCGTCTGCAATTTTCCTGGCCGACCTCCCTTTCTTGCAGTCTCAATGGACTAAAGCAGGCACTTCAAGAACGTGAAATATAGGAGGCACCTGGTTCCAGTTCCTCCCCAGATGGAGAAAAGGTTGTCTGTATCTGGATGTCAGGCAGCTTTCTTAATTATCCCAGTCCCACCCGTGCATCTCCCTTCCGACCAAATGCAACCACAGGGTCTTAGGGATGCTTCAGAGGGAATTTTTGTTCTGGAAACCCATTTGCAAAGGTTCCTGACTGATGCCTGCTTCTGCCTCTGCAAAAGACATATTTCTGAAAATGTGGTGGACCTTTGTTATTTCCCTCTTTTCTTAGACCCATTTGGGAAGTCAAATTAAATTTCCTTATTTTATAGTCAAATCAATTTATTTTATTTTATTGTTTTATTTTATCTCCCTCCTCCTCTCTCTCTTTCACTCTCAACCAGTCTATCTTCCTACCATCCATGCCTCCCCTTCGCCTGCCTTCCCACCCTCCCCTCGGTCTGGGCCTTTTCTTCCTTTTCTCCATCCTCTCCCCGCAACTACCTACTACAGACTTGCCTTCAGAAGATATCACAGACGGAGAGCCCCACCACTCGGATGAGTCAAAGGCCCTAAAAATGCTGAGCCCTCCTTCCCCCACCCCACCCCACCCCACCCCAAAACTTTAGAATTTGAAAGACCACCCCTGACCTCAGTCTGCTTCTAAATAAATGCGTTTAGGACTGACTGTTGAGGAAAAGGTGCGTCTACGCGAGGGTGGTGTCAAAAGTCTGACTTTTAAAATACTTTCATTTTTTATCGTATCCCCCCCAATACACTTATCCACACACAGACATGTTAAGTCAATGCAATCACTGAGCCACAAACTTGGGTGAATCCAGCCCCTGTGGATAGTTTATCCTGCCCTTTGTCCTCCCAACCCAGAAAATTGGGTTAATTGAATAAGCCACGGTTAAATTAAGCATGACATGCGAACACGGTCTCCTTGGTACGTTTCTACCTAGGCGCGCTTTCCCCGGAATAGGCCTCTTGAATGCAACGGGAGTGAACTTTGAGCACAGCGATGCGGGGGCGGGCAGCTCCTCGGGGTATTTCCCCCCACACCGAGAATGGGGCTTTCTTGGGGCGGAAGTGCCCGAGATTGCTGAAAACGCCCTTCTCGGCAGCCCATTTCCTGCGCAGCAAGACCCATACCACCCGGCGTTCACAATTTCCTACGTGGGTCTGTGGAGATCCTGTAGGCTAAAAACCAGCGGGGTTACGCTCACAAAATGTGTTGAATCTGTGCTACCAGAAGGCATTCATTTTCAGGCGCCTCCATCTTATAGCGCGGGTAGAATGAGGTATTACTATTTTATTTCCCTGGACTGCCAATTCTCTATTTATTTTGTTGTTTTTTGCTGGTTTTAATTGTTGTTAGCCAACCAGAGTCACTAGTTTGAGATGGGAGGCCGTATAATGGAAACCGAATGAATGAATACTGACTTTCCCTACAGTAATAGTGGGAAAGCAATCTTACCTACAAGAAGCCTACACAGGCCAGACTGCTTAGGAGTTAAGTCCGCTGACTTTCGTAGGACGAGCTCAATTCAGAAAATGTGAACGCAATTGCACAGCGAAGGTCGCGAGAAAGCAATGCTGATAATATCGTGTTCATTCTCTTGAAACTGCAGGAAGTAAAACACTACCGGTTGACGTGACACCCTACCGTTGCTACTATGAAGGGCTACTACTATCACTAATAGAAAGTGTATATCTCCCTAACGGGAAATCAGACGGCACTGAATTGGGTTAGCACCCGGCTAAGGTTTCATTCGATTGGCATTTATCGCTTATTTACTTGGGACTAAATGCCAATTAAATCGCAGATAGGATCGAGGGAGCCATGGCCGGAGGGTGGGGCACTGAGGGTTAAATGGAAAGAGAGCAAAATAAATCTGTAGAGTATTTGGAATTCACAGGAATTCACAGGAATCCGGTATCACATCTTTTGGAAATATCGCAATAATGTTAAAAATCAGAAAGAATCTGGTAGCACTTTGTAAGACGACTAAGTTTCATTATAAGACAGTTACAACAAGTATGAACCTTATGACTTATAATGAAATGTTTCATCTTGAAAGATGCTACTAGCCGCTTTCTGATTTTTGGCTACTATAGAGGAACAAGACTTTCCTACATGCCTGCAATAATGTTAAGGGATCTGGAGACAAGGATTTGCTTTTTTAAAAAAATGAAAATGAAAAGGGGGTTCTTAAAAAATAACCTTGTAAGAACAAAAAAATCTCCCAATCTATTGCATAGTACAGGAATAAGATAAACAGTTCTTATACAGGCCGATTCAGAAGTCGGTGGACTGCTGGTAGCAGAGAATCAGAGACAAAATTAAGGACAGCCGGATAGGGGCGCCTTTTCTATTTCCAAACTCCCAATTTTAACAGGCGAGCACCGCGTCAAAGCTTTTCGTGAACTTAAACAAAACGTTCACACGCATATCTTCAGCCTTTCTTTCTTCTTCCTCATCCGGCTAAAATATGGGAGATCTCGTTCTTCCAGACACTCTTCGCCGCCGGGGATTTACTCCCGAGTAGTAGTAGGAAAGCCAGGTCCGCTGGGCCGTTCGTTCCTTTTCGATGCCCCCCTCCCAGAAATCCGGCCTTTCTGTGCGGTCTCCAAGGCGCGGGCCGCCGGCTCCGCAGGTGAGTTGTGCTACAAGACCCCCGCTGGGCTGGAGGGACGCTGGCATCATTCCCAGCGTGCCCGGCGATTGCTTCTCTGGCTGAGGATGATGGCAGTTGTAGTCCAGAGGGCCCCAAGTTGCGGAGAGAGAGGGAGAGAGAACGAACGAAAGAAAGACGTACGGAGGGAAGGAGGGAAAAAGAAAAGGCGTATCTCTCTCTCAGAGAAAGAGGGAATGTCCTGAATGAGATAAGGAAGGAATGGGAAGGAAGTCAAAGAAAGAAACGGAGAGAAGTGACGAGCAGGAGGGCCGGGTGGGGGTGGGGAGAAAGAGTGGTCCAACTAACTCGGCGCAGGGGAAGCCAGACTTTGCTCTGGCCCCTTCTGGGGGTCCGTCCCTGCGCGGTACGAGAGCCAGAGTCGGACTTTCTGGTTTAGCTGGGGGGGGGGGGCGGGGACGGAGGGAAGCCGCGCTGCAGAAGGCCGACCGCGGGGGAGGCGACGGGTGAATCCTGCCGGAAAGGGCTCCGCTCTTCCTCCTTGGGCGCCTTTTGTGTCCGGAGACCCGCGCACCCCTGCGGAGGGACACGTGCGGAGGGGAAGGGGATGGAAGTATTGGGGGGGGGCAGAATAGAACGAGAGGCGGAAGAGCCAAGCTACCCTTTGCGGGAGAGGCGAGAAGAGCGGCGGGTCGCGGGTAGGAAAGCGGAGCTTTAGGAAACGGGGGGGGGGGGGGGGGGAGGCAAGGGGGTTACTCGCTGGGCCCCGTCCCCCCCGATTTTCCCAGAGATCTGCCTCCTCCCCCCCACCCCCCCGGTCTTTCTCCGGGCCGGCGGGGCTCCCATTTGCCTGATTGCATTTAAACGCGTCATTATCCCGGGTGAGGGCGCCCAGGCGTGGGGCGGTTGCTTAGGCCTCCCTAATTCATCAGCGTGTCCCCGATTGATCGATCCATCGATCGATCTCTGGCTTCCTCTCAGCTGCAGCTCTCGTGCCCGCGGCTCCCGGGCCGGCTTGACTCCGGCGAGGGGAGGGGAGGGGAGGGGAGGGGGCGCAGGATGCCCGAAAGCAAGAGGTCCGGGCTGACAAGGAGGCGGCGGGAGGGTCATGTGGAAGGCGGCACTCTGCGTAAGCTCGGGAGGCACGACTGCTTTCGCACCGTGCGCTGAACCATGCGAGTACCATTGGCCCAACATGCCAAGCCTGCGTCGCCTTGGTTTGCTTTTGATAGCTCGCGCCTCCAGTCTATTAGCTTAGTTCAATCTCTGCGGATCCAGAAACGTGAAATCGATAATCAGGTTATGTGGGCTGTGTGAACGCAGCCTTTGAAAGCCGGCCGGGGAAAGGAACACGGCGCCTATTGAGGATGTGTCTTGATTCACGGTCAGGACATTCTCTGGGGGACTTAGCGCCCGGACAAAACCGGGAGGTGCAAAAATCAAGCAAGGAAAAACAAATGAAATTGCAAGGGTCAAGGCAACAGCGCCATTTATTCCCCTTGTAAAGGCTTCCCAGAAAAAGACAAAAATGAGGTGGTATCTGTGCTACCGTTCTAACTTGGAGGTCTTAAGCAAATAAACAAAGGGATATTTTGAAAGTCATATATTTCTCACCAGCCACTGTGCCTGGAATGAAAGGTAGTTTCTTTCAAGGATGAATTCCACCCATCCCTACAAACTGGAAAACTCCCAGGCACAGGTTCAGTCCTATTCCAGCCAGCCAGCCAGCCAGCCAGCCAGCCAGGGTTTCAGCTACTAGGGAAAGACACCACAGCCTTCCTGTTAACCCCCAGGCTGGGTCCAGCTGGGTCCTCTGTAGCTCCTCCATAGATTGAGAGCAGAGTCTTCATCTTTACCTTTCTCTCTTGTGAGTTTCACAGCACTTCCGTTTATAAACAAGACTTAACTTGCAGCACATGATTGATGGTTTTGTACATTTGCCAAGCAATGGCTTAATTAACCACATTGCATTCAATAAGCCACACTTTACTGGGTTCGTGTGACACACCAAACCATTTTTCATGGTTTACAAACTACAGCAGCTGAGTTCATGCAGGTCAAAAGCGAACACATTGAGGCTTAATGTAACGTGTGAGCCTGGCCTCTGTGTTGACACATTTGATCTCTCTTTCCAGCAACATAGTTTGCATGTATAAAAGGTTTCCTGGATGATCAAAAGCTTCCACCACCACAACTATCTGAATTTTTCTTCTCTCTCTCCTTTGCCTTAGAGATTTTAATGCATTTACAGTCAGGTCAATGTTGGTTTTCTGTGCACTTCCAAGAATGGAGCAGAGCATTTAAACTGTTGTTAGGGGCCAGAAGAAGCCTCTGGGGTGAACATGCATCTAGTTGTATCACACAACCATGCTTAATCAGGGCAGTTATGAACCTAATGGCTGCATTAGTATAAATACTGAACTTACTAAGGGTTAGGTTGCTCTCTCTCTTTTTAAAGTGATTTTAATATGTGTCTTGTGTGAACCTAAGCTATGTGGTTAGTTTATAATTCAGCGCATGAAGTTGGGCCAAGTCATAGAAGAAGGGTTTGGGGTGTTTTGTGGGTATTTTTGGCCATTAAGCCAAATCAAGTGCCAAGCAGGGTTCATGATGGTGACACTGGTCCTTGGTTGCTGGCCTGTTAATTAGTCTAAATACAAGTAACAGTGTGGTTACATCAGCCAATTTTCTTAATGGCCCCCCTCGGAATTGCAGAGCTGGGAATCTGGGGCATTGTAGTCCAACACAGAAGCTGCCTTTGCATAAGAGCTCAGTCAGGCCTCTTTAAGACCCAGCAGTTTTGATCATTCAACAAACTAAGCTTGTTGGTTTTAACCCTTGGTTATTTACGGCTTAGCACATTGCACAAAGGCAGCCTATTTGCTTAATTTAGGGTTCTGCGTATGATATGAATCCCCAAAATGAGTTTGTTCAATGACCTAATTAAGCATATTTTGGAAATTCAGACAGGTTTCAGAAAGCTGATCTGTGGACATTGCAAAAGGGGGAAAGATTCAGCTTCCAGGAAAGCAGGGCTGTTGGTTTTTTTTTCTCAAAAAATCAAGATGATAGCTGCAATCATATGATAGAAGTCCCACCCCTTTTTTACAGGCATCACACGTGACTTTGGCATGTGCTTGTAGCTAGTATCTTGACTTTTTTGACCACCCCCTATGGACACCTCTGCAGAAATGTAGCTCTCTGTAGCTCTTCAGGACCACATAATCTGGCCGCATAATCATAGAATCATAGGGTTGAAAATAATCTAGTCAAATAATCTAATATAATTTATTTAGTTGACTGTTACAGCAATAGGCTGTGCTTACGCAACATGCTGAACGTGCTCATGGAATTAGCTTGTTTTTTTAATTCTTTGCACAACATATTGAACCAAAAATTAAGCAAAGGGCCTTGATTTACAGAACACACTAAGCCACATATGTCATATGCACATACACAGACACAAAATGAACAAGTTTAAATCTAGTAAAGTTTAACATATTGTGTGAATGCAATATGCAAAACCTTATTATGCATATTATATGAATACAGATACTGAGTTTTCAGAATTAGGGAATTTCAAATTCTGCTGTTTGTATGGGAGAATTACCTGTATAGCAATATGAATTCAGTCTCAGAGTGAGTATGTTGGGTGGGTTAGTCCATGATGAAGGGTAAATATAGGCATCCTTTGCTTTGGAGTGGGTCAATAGACTTCTGAAGAAATTTCCCATAGTGTTTTGTGCCTGATACATATTAGTTTTATTTCATTATCCGATTTTATTACTACTATTGATGAATAACTAATCATGATTAATCCTCTGTAGAAATCCCCTATAAGGGAAAATGGCTGAATTGCTCTTCCACCCTTTGCTATTTCTCTTCCATTTAAGAAAGCATTCTCATTCAGATGAGGATTCAAGGGAAGTTGAGAGAATATGCTGTCTGTACACGTTCAGACAGTTGCTAGTATACAGTGGGCTTGTACCTCCAAAAAGCTTAAGTCTGCCAGCAGTCAGTTTTCCAGAAAATATAACAAAGAGGCTGATGGGATCTTAAAAACAAACATCTTTATTTTCACATCAGAGTCCATGTATTTGTTTTCCACATGGTGTTGAAGCACAAGTGTGAGAATATTTTACCATTATTACTCTGCGTGCTGGAGAGTTTCTAAACTGGTGTCTCTTGTTTTCCTCCCTTTTCTCCCCCCTTTCTCCATTCAGCATTACAATTAGTGTTAACTGCAGGTTGCCTAATTTGTCCTTGCGCCTTTAGATTATTTTCCCACGAACAGAGGTGGTAAGGGTTTTTTAGGTGCTTTCTCAGGCAGTGAAGGAAGCATTTTTTGTTTGTTTCAGCAATCCTTCCTTCTTTAAAGAGATGGAGTTATTGGGGTGGGGAAGAAAGAGAAAAAGGAAGAAGAAATCAAACCAGTACGCTGCAGCTAGATGAAACAAACGGGCCAGAAATCTAAAAAAAATCAGCCGAGCGATCGATTCCAAGCACAAAACAGCAAGCATGGTATTGACAAACACATCTCCTAGACCCCCAATCTGGGAGGGAATTAAAGGGTGGGGGCGAGGGAAGAGGTGGGAGGACAAAGGAAGAAGAAAGGGAGAGAAAAACGGGTGGAAGAGGTTGAGAGTACAATCTAGGTCTTTCCTTGTCCGTGTGTGAAATAGGAGTGTCATATGCACACACCTAAAATATTCTCTGCCTCTAGCGTGTAAATATGTGGCTGTGGGTGTGTATCAACTAACCCACATCGACGCCAAGAGAATAGAAATGTGAGATGATATGCAGTATAGAAAAGTGGATCTCTCCATTTGTATCTATACTTACATATGATTTGCAAACTCCTGTGTTAAGGGGTGAGCAGTGATGCAATTCCTGAACCACAGGCTGGAAGATTATGAAACGCAGACCAGTGGAGTGAAATACAAAGATACGCGAACAGAATCCAATCAGAGATTTCTCCACCTCTGGAAATGTTTCCTAAGCCAGTGAAATAAATTCACCAAGTAGCCGCAAAACACAGGCATGAACAATCTTTTCATATTTTCTGCAGGGAGGCAACAGAAAATGGAGGGGGCAGAGACAGAAATGAAGCATTATGTTATTTTTCTACTTTCTGGCCATTTAGGAGAGAGAAATCAAATTGCGCCTTCCTTTCGTGCAGCAGTTTTCAGAAGAGCCATGTTTTGGTAGCATGATGTTATGCCTAACATTGGCCTCTTGCTATAGCTTGCTTTTATGCATCCATTTAATTATTTACTAAAAAAGGAAATTGCAACCCTGAGATCAAGATGAGGATCTTTACTGTTAGCAAAGGCCTTTTCTACCTCCTGACCATCCAGTCTTCTTACTCTGACCTCAGTTTTTATAGAAAGAATTTTTAGAGAAAAGAAAACTGTCTCAGTGTTTTTCAACCGTGGCAACTTTAAGACCTGTGGGCTTCAACTCCCAGAATTCCCCAGCCAGCATGCTGGCTGGGGAATTCTGGGAGTTGAAGTCTACAGGTCTTAAAGTTGCCAGGGTTGAGAAACACTGAGTAGATGCTAAGAATATTGTCCTCCACCCCCACTTTCCAGTTAGAAACCTATCTATCTCTGCAGGTGCCTGTTCTAATTATCCTTTCAAAATGACTGGTTGGGTTCTTATTAATAATAAAAATAAGAACAATGAAAAGAGAGAGAGACCTCCTGCAAAGTACTGGTGGAAAAATCTATGGAAAAAGGAGTGATTGAGTGACTCCCGAGGAATGCCATCCAATTTAAAAAGTCTTAATAATGCATCTCCCTTCCTTCCTTCCTGGAAACCTGGAATCGGGCTGTGAGCAGGACCAGGCTTTTCCAGGCTGCATTTGGCAGCGATGAACTTCTATTAAATAACGCTATTACATCTGCGCTAGAAAACGCGTGACAACCCCCAAATAGCATTAGCGAGATTCAGAAGAGACACGGCATACATTCTAAAAAATGCAAGTCAAAGGAGGTTCTTGTTTTGGTTTGGGATCGTATGGTCAAAGAATGGTGGCCGCTGGTCACCGTCCACACCGTCCTCCCTCCCCGCGTTTTCTACCACGCTGTTGCCCTTGCTCCGAATCACAGTGCAGTTCTCTCTGTGCACATGTGCGCACGGTAGGCGAACGAACGCAAGGCAACAGCGCCAGCGACCGCGCCGCGTAAAGACGCGCGCCTGGATCCAGGGAGTGCTCATTTTACGGAACTGCCTCTTCCACCACCCCTGGGTGAAAATGGCCCCCGTTCCATACTTCGCTTGCTTTTAAATCGAATTGACACCCCGCTGCTTGTCCCGATGGGTCTGTGTTGTTCTTGAGAGCTGCAAAAAGGATGTCAGGAATTAAACCCGCATTGGACGCGTAACTGATAATTTACGAGTTGGGTTCATTCCCCCCCCCTTCTCCGCCTGCTCCCTCTCCCTTTTGGCTTGGGGAGGGGGGGACTTTGGCAACCTTGGATCTGTTTTCATCCTGTTCTTTGCCACTTGCCCGTCTATTAACCTGAAAAGAAGACTCCGTTTTTTCCCAATACAATAATTCATCTTTAAAATGGAAGGGTTGTCTTAGCTTTGCTGAGAATAAAAATAAAAAGCTAAGTTTTATTTTTCTATTTCAGCTTCCTTTTCGGAGGGCTATGTTTAGAGATGTCTTGCTTTCCAGCTCCTCACTTACTCTTTTACACTCTTTTGAAGATCGGGGACCCCGGGACGTGTGCGTGCATTCAGCAGGCCAGGCTGGAAACATTTTAGGGAAAGACGAAAACTGGAAACGGTGGGTAGGTCGACATAGTAGCTCTGTGCCTTGGAAACACGCTGCCCCCAGTTCCCTGAGAATCACACCCGAGTAAGGCTAGCATCGCGCCGTACGAAAGTCGTACAAGGAGGTCGTGGGAACGAGACCAATTCCACCCGGAGGGCCTGACTCCTGATTGAGGAGAGCTGTTTAGGATTTGCCTGGTCGCCTCTGATCCCCGGGCGGAGAGAAAGCGAGAAGACGGGTGGCGTCGTTAATTAATTCCTCGTCTAGATGAACCGAAGGGAAACTTTTGGATCGATGAATGCAGAAGTAAAGGTGTCCCTTTCAGGTCGGTGGATCTTATTTTTAATAGGAGCGTGGGAAAACACTCCCCGGGCAGCGAGCGCCATGTTGGGAAGGGCTTGCCCGCCCGCGGGCGCAACCAAGAGAATACAGGACTCAAGGCGATGCATTTGCCAGCCTGCGACCGTGGTGCAACGCTAGACCTACAGTAGTAGCTGCTCAGGAGTTAAGTCCCACCTGTGGTGGGATTTACTCCCAAGTAAGTGGGCTGGGGGCTGCCTCCCAAGTGACGCCTGCTTAGTTCGTTAATGACTCAGAATCCGCAGCACCAAGTTCAAAAGAATAAAGCTGCAATTTGCAGGCTGCCAACGATCTGGCGAGGAGCCAGGGGGCGGGGCCTAGAGAGAGGCGGGGCGCTGCGGGGTGACAAGTTGGGAGGCCGTTGGGTGAGGTCATTGGCCGAAAGTCTGGACCGGAGAGATTGTTGAACGGGTTTACTTGGGGAGGTTATCTCCATAAATCGGGTCTTTTGGGTACAGTGACGGTACTGTACGTCCTTTATTTCAGAAGGCTGCCCTTTAGATTTATTTATTTTTCAAAAACTCACTTTTGTCCTTTATTTGGGTCATTTAACGTTTACCATACAAATGGTCCCACTTAATGCACCGTCTTTCACATTCATGTGAAAATGTGGAAATTGAATTGTCTTTTTAAAATAAATGGATATATCCTGTATGATTTTAGATATTTTTATTAGAATATGCGTTTTTGTAAAGTTTCTCTTGGCTTTGCTTTTGAATTTTCTTTTGTAAAGCAAAGTGATCAGCATAAACAATTAAAATTTTTTAACCTTATGAACCTCTTTCCGATTTGCCCCTTTTTCAAGTTTGTCCTTTAATTTTTCCCAGAAAATATGGTCATCGTACTTTTGGGGTGTTGTGTGAGTTCATTGGTGGCTCAGTGTCAGAATGCAAACGTGGTCCTAGCTGTGGTATGCATAAGAATGAATAGTAATCAGATATGTTCATATTTTATGCCCTGCCTTAACTCTGAGTTTTAGGTACCCTACATCAAAGTAAATAATTTATCAATCAAAAGCCATTCTTCTAATTGGCATCTTAACATAAGTCAGCAGTGCAAATTGTGAATCTGAATGCCACCAACTTGTGCCACTTCATCTCCATACTGATTGCCACTGCATCAGCAACAACCCTATGAGGTAGGTCTGCATTCCTCTCCCCATCCCCTTTATAATATGGACATTCGCACTGAACTGGAAGGCCCACTGGACAGAGAGAAGCTTACTTCTGAGTAAATGCAAAGTAGTATCTAAAAAGGTGGCTTTCCTGGGAAATAGGCACGGGGATGTCTAAATAAAATATAGTGGGAGATTCCTCCCGGCTGAGTCTCTGGTATTCAGTAAGGGTTTCAGTCTATTCCCCCTAAGTACCTGTTTTTATTTAAAATATCACAAATGTTTTGAAAAGAAAGTAAGGAAGGGGAGAAAACTAAAACATAGCCTAGTCCTTTAAATTTACTATATCTCCAAAGAGCAATGCCTCTTTCAATATAAAGATATGATGTACTATACTTAAAACCATGATTAACATTTCAGCATATGATATGGAACAAAAAAAAAATCACTGTAGCTGATTTCATGTTAGTTTCTATTTCCTTCCCTCTTTTTGTCATCAATTACATACATTCATAAATGCCTTTTAAATTTGTTTTCCCCAATTTGTTTTCTTTATGACAAGACAAAGCAAAGTCTCTATTTAATGGTTTTATAAGCATAACACTCTTAACCTTGTTAATGAATGAATCCATTTTCTGGGTTCTCACAGTACGTCACACCTAAATTGCAGGTTTTGCCAGTCATAAATGTTCCCTTTTCTTAAAGAAGAGAGCATTGAAGGTATGACTGATTTACGGGGCCATGTGAAGGTGCAACCCCAGTAGCTCACCTGTAAAGGCAGCAGAGCCTTTAGAAATCCACCCAGCCTGCCAGGGAAACTAAAGTGGATTGTGGATCTCCCCCTCCCTCCCTCCCCCCAAGGGGGTTGTGATCTGGTCTTGAAGCAAGAAAGGAAGCAAGGGCTGGGGGCATGCAAAAGGGGAAGAAGGGAAATAAAGCTGGGTAAGCTGCAAGATGTAAAAAAAAAAAAAGGGCATATTTCAAAATTCTGAGTGGAGAAAGAAAGTAAAAGAACCTGTTTTCTTTTTAAAAACAAAGATTATTTCCTTCCAAGCCTTCATTTTGCAGTTTGTACGATTCAGTTTGATGGTTTCTCGCCAAGAAATAAGCTGTTTTACTGTTGCTCCACCTTTTACCTACAGTTCCTTGACCTTCTTTAATGCGTGCGTGAATGTGTGTGTGCAAGTATCAGTGGATCCTAGGATTCTGTTACCCCCAATGCTTGATTTTGGCCTCCATTCATTTATATGGCTCCCAGAATGAACTTTCACTGGGGAAATGTGAAAGATTTGCGCCCCCCTTTTTTCTTTCCCTCCTTCCATTGGGTTGAGGGGTAACAAGCTACTGGGGGTCTGTTTTCCTCCCTTTCCTGGAATATTTGGAACCCCCAAATCTTTGGAGCCCAAATGAAAGGACTTTCAACTCCCTCCCCCTGAAAGGTGGGTCGCCCTTCCTTGCTCCTCAGCTTCCCTTTCGCAAAAGTTTCAGGTTTCCAGTTCATGTGAACCTGGTTCTCTTTGGATGAGGGTGGGTGGCGCTGCTCCTTGGATAGAAACTCTCGCTCTGTATTTCTTTTTTGCAGAGCTGTTGCTCATCTCGGCTTCTCACCCTCCAAACAACATGCATATGCCAAGTGACAGAAAAATAATACCTTTCAAAATGACACAGCCTTCCTAAAATGCGATTCTAAACGTGTTGATTCCCCCTCTTCCTGTTTTCTAATGGTATAGAATATCCTGAGAAGGCCAATTTGTTTTAAGATGATGATGATGATGATAATGATGACGACGATCTTCCCAGAAATATTACTTGAAGATGGGGAAAAGTACTTTCTCCCCCCACCCCTTTTTTTTAAATCAGCAAGCTTCAGCAGTTAGAAGTGGGTTATAATAACTTTCCATGCCTCTTTACTCAGAAATAGCTTCCTCTTCCACTCCCGATAATGCCTGCCTAGAATTTCAGTTTACATCTTATTTGGCTGCAAATCCCATAGAAGTGAATAGGCTGACTTTCGAAAAAGAAGGGCATCAAAAGCTGCCCGTGAAGTGGTAGGAAACAGAGCAAAAGTCAGAAAGGTTTCATGGGGAACTGGAATAAAGATGTAAATGCAGGGCTTTTAAATTATGTTCCCAGCAGCATTTAATTGCTGAAAAAGGCTTTGGGGTTAAAAGGAGGGGGTGACTTTAAACAAGCATCACTAAAAGATAGCACCATCTTCATGACCACATAATTGATTTCCACCCTTGCTACCGAATATTTTAGAAGTCCACTTTGCAATTGGAACTGGGTGCCGGAGTGGTGTCAAATGAACCTGTAGAGAAATTATTGTGGTTGGTTCTTTTCTAGGACTCAGATTTCCCAATCATAAAAACAACATTTTGGTTTATTTTGTTTCATTAAATCCTAGGTTGGAGGGAGGGAGGGAGGGAGCGGGGAGGAAAGGAAGGAAGGAAGGAGGGAAGGAAAAGAGGGAGGGAGGGAAAGAAAGATGAGGGAGGGAAGAAAGGAAGAGGGAAGAAGGAAGGAAGAGAGAGGAAGGAAGGGTTCCACTTAAACATCTTCTAATTTACTCCTCCACGCATTAATTATAAATAGAAATATCCTCAGAACCGCAGCAGCCCAATCTATTAGCAGGACTTAATTATGATAAATAATTAACGGATAAATCTTTGCCGGCTACTCCAGAGGCCTTGTTAAATTCATATCAGGATTTCCATTTAATTCCCTTGCAGTGAAATAAGAGTTTTTTTCCCCTGCTTGCCTGAGCCCTGTTACTTTCAATTTCCTTTTGCCCCCATTTCTCATCCATCTTTCCTGTTTCTTAATTCCTTGTTTCTTAGTCACATCTACTGTCTTTACATCTCCTTATATTTTAATAGAAAAATATATAAACATCAAAAAACAAACTAGTGCTCTAAACTTAAGATATTGCATTTTACTCTTTGCAAGGCACACCTTTTATTTTCTCCATTTTACTGTGTAGTACCTCTTTATTTGCCCACTAAAATGGTCTGCTTTCCTTGCTCCCTTGCTCCTTTCCTCCCTTCCTCCCTCCCTCCCCGGTCCCTCCCCTCCCCTCCCCTCCCCTCCTTCCTTCCTCCCTCCCTCCCTTCCCCTATCCTTTGTCCTTCCTTCCTCCCTCCCTCCCTCCCTCCCTTCCCCTATCCTTTGTTCTTCCTTCCTTCCTCCCTCTCTCCCTCCCTCCCCCTGTCCTTTTCTCCCTCCTTCCTTCTGCCTCTCCCCCCCCCCACACACACAACCTGCTTCATCTCTTCCTGAGCTTTGCCTTCCTTGTTGCCCGTTGCCACTGGTACCTTAACGGAGAGATAACAGAGACGTGGAAACTTCTCTGGTGACCTTTGAATCAATTTGAAAAAGCTCATTTAACTGATAAGTCCTGAAAGCCACAGAACTAATTTGAAAATACATCTATTAAAATCCCATCGCTGGTGCCTGAGTAGGGCTGGGAGGCTGTCGCCAATTTCAGCACCCGCCGCCCTGTCTGCTCTTGGCCGGGACCATTGGCAGAGATGGTCAACAAAGAAATTATACTTTTAGTGGGGGTGGGTGGGGGATTATGAAGGTCGAAGGATACAAGGGCCTTTCTCCTGCCTTATTTTAATGGAAGAGGTTGGACCATGAACCATTCATTTCCCCCAGAAATCAGAGACAGAATATTGAGTTTAAGTAAATTCAATATGTTTTTATTTAGAGAAGTTTTAATGGTAAGGCTAGTCTTAGTTGAATGAAAAACAGAAACCTCAGGAGGAAACTTTCTATAAAAATAAAGTGTTTTCCTTTTGTACAGCAGGTGAAGGTTTAAACAACCTACTTCACCTTTGTCACACATTGTGCCTGTGTTCACACAACTCTTAAACAAGTCAGGTAAATATCTAGCAAGTGCAGTCATGTAGCAAATGTTTGACTAACATTAATCTTGGCGGGGTTATTGCAGCAGGTGGGTTATTATGCAGATCCAAACTTTTAGATTAGTTTATGGCTCAGATGTGTGGCTCAAACCCCCAAACCCCAAGTAACCTGTTTAAGCGTATTGTCTGAATGCAGACTTTGAACAGAGGAGTTGGCTGGATCTGACTCAAAGAGATCTGTCGAGTCTCATTACTCCCACGGCGGTCCAATAAATCTAATGGGGAGTTGCAAAGAGGGGATAAAAACAGTGGCCTAGTTCCATTATTCCTAGCACTGATCTTCCAGAACGGTTTGCTCATCGAATGAATATAAGGTGCGGCTTGCTGGCCTTGGTCAAAGATTCAGTCTAGTCTGGGACAAACAGGAAAATAATCTTAAATATTAAGCCCATTATTTGGACTCATCCCTGCGTATTTACACATACTTATAAAAATCCCATCTTACACAGTATTTGTCTACAAGAGCCATGCACAGGAAGAGGGAAAATGGTGGGATCACCCAAGTCTTTGCTTCTGCACACCCCCAAAGATAGGGATTTGTTTGGAACCATATGCAGACCATATATTAATGGCCCATTGACATTAGTATATCGCCATTGGAGGATATCTGGATGTGTGGGTCATATGAGTTTGGGTGAAGGTTCCATTGACGGTCAACGGCCTTTTGAGATTGAAGTGAGGCTTCAGTGGTGAATTTCCCAGTTTAGTCCCTGAATGCTAAGTTTTTTATAGGAAGAATCCAGGGCCTATCTTTTTACTAAGGAATGTGTGTAGCTTCTTCCAATACTTTAAGGCAGGGTTTCTCAACCTCAATAACTTTAAGATGTGTGGACTTCAACTCCCAGAATTCCCCAGCCAGCCATGCTGGCTGGGGAATTCTGGGAGTTGAAGTCCACACATCTTAAAGTTGCCGAGGTTGAGAAACACTGTTTTAAGAGCTGTCACAAGGAAGAGGTTGTGGATTTATTCTCCCAAGGGTAGAACAAGAATCAGTGTATGGAAATTTTACAGACAGGGATCCTGTTCAAAATAAGGAGGAATTTCCTGACTCTGAGAGCTATTAAGCAATGGAAGAGAATGCACTTGGAGTCACAGGTGCTCCATCACTGGAGGCTTGCAAGCCAAGGTTGAAGCCATTTGTTTGGAAGGATCCGAGGGTTCCTACTTTGGGCAGAAGGTTGATTTAGAAGACCTCCAAGTCCCTTCCAACCTTATGATTTTGTGTTTTTCCCATAATGATAAAATGATTGCAGTTATTAGCTATGTTTATGCAACACTCCTGCCAGTCATTTTCTGAGTTTGCACAATACATGGAACCATAAACCCACCAAATGGCCTGGATTCATACAAAACACACATATGCCAAACCCTCAAAAATTTAACAACCATACTCAGCAAAACCAAAAGTAACCAAAATGAACTAACCATTCTGGTGCCATGTTTTTGGTTAACCTACAGGTAGTCCACAACTTACGACCATTTGAAGTTACGATGGCATTGAAAAAAGTGACTTATGACCAGTCCTCACACTTACAACCATTGCAACATCCCCATGGTCACGTGATCAAATACACTGGCATGTATTTGTGACGGTTGTGGCATCCTGGGGTCACATGATCACCATTTGTGACCTTCCCAAGAGGCTTCCAACAAGAAAAGTCTATGGGGGAAGCCGGATTCATTTAACAACTGTGGCAAAAAAGGTCGTAAAATTGGGTGCGACTCACTTAACTACTGCATCGCTTAATGATGGAAGTTCTGGTCCAAATTGTGATCGTAAGTCGAGGACTACCTGTATTTACAGCTATTGTGCTGTACTCAGTGTAGGAGGGAGGGTAAGTTTTGCTGAGAATCTTTGTTGACCAGCTTATTTTTGAGTCTCACTTGTGCTATGTTCTCATTGCTTCTTGATAACAATACATTCTTAGTACTCCAGTACTTTTACATGACACTGATGTTTTGAAGCCCATGGAAAAGCTCCTTTGCTACAGTAGTTGCCATTTTTCATTTACATCTTTTGTAAATAGTAATAATAATAATAATAATTTATGAAGCCTGTATGCTGCCTGACTCTCAATGACTCTGGGCGGCTCACAACAAATTACAATAAAATCAATAAAGCATAAAAGATAAAGATAAAAGTTGGGAAGCACAATGAAGCGAAGGGTCTCGGTCTCCCTCGCCAAAAGCCTGGACAAAGAGCCAGGTCTTCATGGCCCTTCTGAACAGCAGCAGAGTAGGAGCTATCTGGATCTCAGGGGATCCTCATTCCATATGCATTTCTGACATACATGGAGGTATTTATGATTTACTGTCAACGGGTTTTCTGGTTTAGGGCAAATCAACAAGGCCAGGCTTCTCCAGAGGGTATAGGAACTAACCAACCTGCAACCTCCATGCCACATTTAATTCTCCAAGGCCTTAAATGTGTTTCCCTTCCAAACAATGTTGCCAAGCGGAGATTTTTCATGTGGCAGAATGGAATGTAAATGGTATAATCTTATTAACTCTATTTTAATTTTTAATTAAATTAAAACAAACTTTTTTGGGGGGGGCTGCCAACACCTACTCCTTTGTCTCAGTCCCACTTTTTGGAGTGTGTCCCTTGGCTTGAGGTATGCAAACTACTGCATTTTGACGTCAAAATGTTTGGCCCTAGAAACGTCCACTTTGACTTTGGAATGGTTGGTTCAGCCTTAGCAGAGAGGATGGTCTAATCTTGAACTGGATTGTTTCCAATGCAGTATGCTTCAGTAACAAACTCAGTCCGCAAGGCTGAGTTAAGAATGGCTCAGTAAGGTTGGGGTCCCATATCTGGAGTACAGAAATCGAGAGCTAGACTAAATGGCAGCAGAGATAGAGAATATCTAATTCTGCTACCATTCAGTGGGCAACTGGATAAGGCCGTGGAGGTCATGGTGAAATCTAAGCTTGGCCCTTTCTAGGTCACATCCAGAAGCACCCCAAATGGACTTAAATGTAGAGGTCAACTGGCCATGTTCTAATTTTAGAAATTATTTCCCTAATCAAGCTGCAATAAAGGCAGTACTGAGGAACAGCACTGAATGATGTTCTGAAACAATAAAAGAAAGAAATGAGAGCTAATCTGCTCAATCTGTTGTTGAGAAACAAACAGGCTGTAATGGATGGAAGGGAAAACTGCACCATAAATAGCACAGGGGTATTTTTGTGTGTGTGTTTTTTCTGCGGCCACTGATTTCCATCGCAATTATTAATGACCTAACGCTGGGCCTGTGTGCCAAGAGACAGGGTGGATTTGCTGATTGAATGGAAATTGGAAAACTCGTTAATACCTCAACTGATATAGATCATCTGGAAGAAGATTTAAACTCAGCTAAGGAGTGACTGATGGGTTTTAACACCTCTTGGATCTTTAAATTATATTTATCATAAAGCCAAAATGGAGCTTGCCTGGTTCGCAGGAAAGTCAGGGGTAGGATCACAAATTGCCTAGATGCAGGGAGTAGCTTCAGATTTGCTAATCGAGAGGCCATCTCCCCACCTTCATCACCTTTGGTTGACAACCTTTGAGCTAGGAACCACCATCGCTGATCCGGCTCCCTCCAACTACAGCTGGGTTTCTTTATTGCAAGTCAGTGGGGTCGCTGGCACTCGTGTTTGGAGAAAACGTAGCCTAAAGAGGTTGGAGGCAACCCTTCTACTTCAGGAGTAAGCCACAGCTGAACTTCAGAACCTGAAGCCATAGGGCCACAGGCGATTCCCCAGACCCTGGGGGATGGCCGAGGAGACCTTCAAAATTTCTTAATCAGTTCCATTAAAAATTTATCTGTTAGTTAATGCTTGCATTAGTTTTACTTCATGCCCTTGGATTTTTATTTTTTGTATTCTGCATTTTATTGATTGTTAGCCTCCTTGAGTGCTCAAATGGAGCACAGAAACAGGATATAGATGAAATAAATTGACTAAATTGTAATTTTTAATGGGATTGAAGGGGGAAAACTATTAAATACGCAACTCTTTCGGTTTTGTCCTGGTTCCACTCACTCTCTTTTGGAGTATGGCCTCTGGCATGTCACTCAAAGCTCAGGTCCAGCCTGAGCCTACAAAAAGCAGTGGACTCTGCTTTGCACCAAAAAGATGGATTTTCTGGCTCCCTTTGTTGTGCTGGGATGATGGGAGCAGCCACTCACTTTGCCTGTTCATTCCATTCCATCAGTCCCTTGTTTGATTCACTCTTTCTTCCAAAACCCCATCTCACTTCCTTAAAGGGCTCATCAAGGGTAATACAAGAGTTTTGGTGTAATCCACCAAGGCAATTTTATTTATTTATTTATTTAAGAGATTTATATCTTGCCCTTGGGTCAGTTATACAATTGCTTATAACAAATTGCAATAATATATACATGCAACAGATTGTTCCTACCCATGGAATCCAGCAGTTTCCTTGACCCTGGCTGATGAGTGGGTCAAATTATGGTCTTCTTTGGTTTTGCAGTGGGCTATGAGCAACTGGCAGGAAAGGGCAAGCAGTTTATTTATTTATTTATCAGATGGATAAGGCCTGCCCCTAATCCTTCCTTAGCTGATGGATGGGGTCAGATTGGGTCTCCTCCACCCCCTTTTTTGCTACCTTATTCTACCTGCATTCATAGCATGGGTTTGGCTAATCCACATTCTGTGTTTGCAATATATATTGAACCATAAACTAAAGGTGTTCATAGCATGACCAAAGGGGAACAACCAAGATGATAAAGGGTTGAAGGTGTTGGCTGTGGGAGGAAAGCACAATAACAAAGCCAGGAGGAAGAACCCTTGGTTCTGTCCTCAATTCTAGTCCCATCAGAGTATGATAGAAGATGATTGGTCAGATGACACCTAGAATATTATGTCCACCACATTTTAGGAATGTCATTGATAGAATGGAATATGTCCAGAGAAACATAATCAAGTTGAAAATGGGCATGGAAGGAATAAGTTAAGAGGAATAAGTGAATTAATTGAACAGTTTAGCCTGGAGAAGAGAAGACTATAGAGAGACATGAAAGCTGTCTTCAAATATCTGAAAAGGATCATATAGAAGACGGGGCAGATTTATTCAGTGGACAGGAGAAGAAACAATGGGTTTAAATTATAAGGAAAGAGATTTAAGTTGGAGATCAGGAAAAATTTCCTGGTGATCTCAGCTGTTCAGCGATGGAACAGGAAGTGGTGGATTATTGTAATGGTATGTGAGAATGACCTTGGGAGACAGGAGGGAGAGCCACAGACCAGACAACAAATGTGTAAAAGGTATCTCAGCCCACAGAAGGAGGGAGGCCGTGGGAAGCATCTCAGAAGAGACCCCCTCCCTAGTTTGCCAGAGAGTAAAAGGAAAGGAGGAGAGAAATACTTTCAGTCTTGCAGGATTCTGTTGAAGCAACCTTACAGTAAAGACAGAGCTAGTATTCACTATTGTGCTTCTTATCTGGACTACCTCACAGAGCTAACAATTATCCTGTTGGAAGGTCTTAAATAGGATGGACAGCCACCTGCTGGGCAGAAGATTGGACAAGATTATCTTTAAGGTCCCTTCCAACTCTAACACATGATAAGATGCGGTTTTCACGCTCTGTACCGAGTCTCTGCAGGAAGAGACTGAAGGTGGTAGGCCCTCAGTGTGAGACTCTTGTGGGTCAGACCGTGTGGCCTAGTAGACTCTTTCAGCTTATAGACCAGGGCTTCTTAATTCCAGAACTGTGTAAACTGTATAAATGAGTGTTTCTCAACCTTAGCAACTTTAAGATGTGTGGACGTCAACTCCCAGAATTCCCCAGCCAGCCAAAGAAATCTTCCCTTTGTTGCAAGGATTCGGGTTGTGAGCGCTGTTGCTTACGGGGGAACGACATTCCTGTAGCCAAAACATGTATGCACTGGCGGGTCCGTGGGGTCTGTCTGTCTGTCATGTCTGTCTGTGTGGGTGTGTAAAAAAAAGGGGGTGTGACTTTGATTGCACAGTCACAACCATCAGCGTGACTTTTTTTGGCCATTGTGCGGAAGCGCCCCTTGCATGCACACACAAAAACTTAAATTGGGGATGTGGGAGAATGGTCAGCCTCCCCACAACAGAGTCTTAAGTGGGCTGTGACCGGGTGAGGGAAATGAACCTCAGGGAATCCGGCTGCATCATTGGAATCCTGAACAAGGGGCTGGTTGCAGACCCATTTGTAACAGAGGATCTGTTAACATTCAATATTTACTGCTAAGTAAATTCCCTCTGAAATCAAATCCCATTCATTCCGAACGGAACTCCCTTGCCAGTGTACATTGAAAAGGCTGCAACTATATTTTAATTTCTACGTTGCAATTCGGCTCTTCTGCCTTGTCTGTCGAAACAACGGCTTTTTCTTCAAACAACCTGAGAAACTCAAGTCCATGGAGGAGCAGGGGACTGAACCCCTTTGCCTAGCACCCCCCTGATTTTTCACTTTCCTCCTTCCACGTAAGCTATTTTGGCTATTTGGTGTGCAAAGGAAAGCCTCTTCCTGTATGAAAAACACCTTACATGATTGCATTGCGCCGTCCTTAGGAGAACAAAACTTCCCAGCTGACGTTGCCTTTAAAAAATGACCCCCATACAGAGCTCTTGCTTTGGGTAAAGAAGCCATAAATCATGGGGAGTAGGTGATAGATTTCCAATCAAATTTCTCTTCCCACAACCCCTCTTCAATCCGGCTACAGGACTAGGCCCTTGTTCTCTCCCCACCACCCCGCCTCCATCCTGACTTCTGTGCACACTGGTGGGTGGAGTAAAAAAACCCCAGGATGGAACATTGATCCCTGAACCTGTCAATTTTATTGAAACCCCCAGGAGTAGCTTTAGAAACAAAGCGCTGGATGTTGTTGCTGGTCTGCTTTGATTGCAACATGATCAAGGGGAGGAGGGGAGGGAGGCAGAGGAAGCCGGGCGAAATGTTTAAGGAGGGAGGGAGAGTGATTGAAATCGAGGGGTGGGGGCATCATGTGAGTGATGGGAAATGGGGAAGCCTCAGCAGGTGGACAGGAGAATGACTGGACCGGGCCGGATTTGTTCCTCTGGGTGCAAGGCGTTAGAAGGGGCGTTGAGGGTCGTTCCACCCGGTCCTTGCTCAGCACAAGAGCTAAAATGCAGGATCTTGCAGTCACAGCATCCCTGAGAGATGGCTGTCTGGCCTTGGATTAAACATCCCCAGCGAAGGAGATCCAGCTGCCTCCTGTGCAGCCCATTCTGCTGACATCGGTTTATACGCTGGGAGAATTTCTGGGAACGTTTCGCTTCTGTGCCCTTTCCTCCCCTCCGCTCTAGCCATGCAACTGAAGAGAGTACCTTTCATTCCTGCAGGCCTGTTACATTCAAGCTCTTTTAACTTCCCTTTACAGGAGGAGGTTCCCAAACCCCATCCTTCCATTCGGCTGGATTTTTAAGATGGGGTGTCCAGGAAGAGGCACATTATTGTGATGGCTTGCAGTTTTCATACTCTCTTGCGTGACAGTGGAGCTGAATGCAGGCTTGCAGAGTGCTGTGGGGCTGTGGGTCAGTGACTTTGCAAGAAAAAGGTCACGAGAAGATTCAGTCTCTAATGAAGAGGCGCCTTGGTAGCATGGCTGGAAAAAGAGATGCCCAGTGACCCTTGGAGTGGATAATGGAGGGTTACACGCACCCATAATTTCATTTGCTCATCATGGGGCTATCTGTAGTTCAAGGGTGGAGCGCGTGCTTTGCTTGCAGGAAGTACCAAGCGTTTCCAGTTAAGCATCTACAGCAGGGAAAGGAAAGAAATGTCTTTCCCCGAGACTCTGGAAATCTGCAAAGCAGAGTAAGCAAAACAGGCCTTCTACTACTCAGAGCCAGTTTGGGGTAGTTGTTAAGGCACCAGGCTAGAAACCGGGAGACCGTGAGTTCTAGTCCTGCCTTAGGCACAAAGTCAGCTGGGTGACTTTGGGCCAGTCCCTCTCTCAGCCCTAGGAAGGGCAAACCATTTCTGCAAAATGTGGCCAAGAAAATTGCAGGGACTTGTCTAGGCAGTTCCCAGGAGTCAGGACTGATTTGAAGGCACCCCCCCTCAAAAAAAGCTACTTGGAGCCCTGGTACTCTCCAGTTGTTGGGCTCCAGTCGATGGGGGGTGGAAGTCCAATCTCCAGCAGAATTTGAGGATGTTAGATGGAAGAGAGCTACACTATAGGCCAAAGGTAGACAATGTGGTGTCTAGGGATTCCTCTCTTGACGCCAACAAGGCTTCCTGCCCCACCAGACTTTGTTTTTTAAATGGTTTTTATTTAAAAGGAGAGAGACATTAGAAGCTGCCAGACTGGAAACAAAGCACCAACTTCTAGCATCTATTTTATCTACAGTAGTGCTTCTGGGCCTACAAACATTTGCAGAAAATAAAAATCAGAGATGGCCATAGCCCAGATCTCAATATGATGAGAAGAACTTTTCCAAAAACCATCCAGAGCCAAATAGAAAACATTGGTTGGGGGCCCTGTGGTTCAGAGGGCACGCTCAGCTCATGAAGTCATTCTGGCCAGACCCAAATCTAAAGCTGAACGTTCTGAAGAACATCTTGAATTACAGGGTGGTCAAAGGGCTTATCTATCCTATCTTGAATCTTCATTCCAGTGGCAGTAGGAAGCTGTGGACCAGGATTTTTTAAATTGAAAACAAGTGATCTGCCTATAATTTATTGTTCCTCTTTTTCTCCTAACCTTGATTCCATTTTTCCTGGATTCTAAAAGGAGAATTTCTAAAATCGGTTCCAGAAGTAGAGCGTTGGCTGCGTGTTGTGGTCCAGAATTATTTTCTTCATTTGCATCTTTCAACCGCCAACTTGCCTAATGGAAAGCATATGAACGCTGATCATCGGTCAAACTTTGCAAAAAAGCAGTAGCATCAAGATTCTTGTGTGTGCGCATGTGTGTGCACGCGTGCTATGTTTTCAATACACCCCATTGAAGAATGCATGACTGCTCAGAAGTGCCCACATATTTCTATGGGCTCTTCTGAATGTTACTAAACTAAGCATGCTGGCTGGGGAATTTTGGGAGTTGAAGTCCACACGTCTTAAAGTTGCCAAGTTTGAAAAACACTTGATCTCAAAGCTCCCTTCTGACACTGATTCTTGGCTATTATGACAACTCTGTGTAGTTTTCGTGGCAATAACATGCAACTGTTTTAACACTATCTTCCAGGATGTTTTTTCCCTCAGCTTCTCAGACTAGCTTACAATTTTGGGATTTCTTAGTGGTCTCCCATCCAAGTGTTATACCCTGCTTAGCTTTTCAGGTTGGCTGTGTGTTGCCACCTATCAGTGCGCTTTTTCTCCTAGCCGGGCACAAATGGCCTCTTACAATTTTCTCCCGTTCTTGGACTGTAAAACTGTGGTGGGGAGAGAACGGGTGAGTTTCTTCAGGACGATTAAAAATTCTTCAGTTGTTTTTGGGGGTGGGACTCAGCATTATTAGTAGCAAAGCAGCTTCTTCCTCCTCTTTTTCCTCCTTCAGTGACAAGAGCAGCCAGCAGGATCTGTGTTGGCTTCCACTTCCCATTTTGCACCAGCTTCATCACACCCCAGGGCAGCATCATTCTGGAGTGCTTTTGGAGGTGGGTGGGAGGTGGGAAAGTGTACAGGACATCCAGATAAAATTTTGCAAAGATTGCAGGCGGCAGCGAGGAAAATAAAACTCTCGGGGAACGAGTCTTGGAAACACCTTGGCCAAAATTTCAGCTCCGGTGAACCCAAACCCCAATTCTTCTTTGCTTTTCAGCTCCCTTTGGGCGATAGCCTTGGAGAGAGACCACCGGCTGGTCCTCGGAGTCAAACCAGCCATGCTGATCCCGCGCTTCATCCAATCCGTGGGGCCTTGTCTCACTGCGGTCTGGGCCCGAAACTCTCAACCGCCTCCTCGAAGGGAGCTCTGCTCATTTGCATGGCTGGGATAAAACACCGGTGTGTCATTTTTCTCCCTCGCTGGCGGCTGAGGTTTCCCCCTGCCTATTAGCTGTAATATCAGTTAAATATTTCGACAGCTTAACAGGGACATTGATTGCTCATTACTCCAGACGGGATTTTGATGGGGCTGAGAAGATGTTGGCGACGCTGGACTGGGGCCAACCTACCTGAAAAGGAGAATCTTTTTTTCTGCTTGGAAATGCTCTCCGGAAACCACATCGGGGGTGCTGGCGCAAAGGTGGGGTTCGCACGCCGTGCGCAAACAGGGTTGGGCAGAAAAGCAAAGAAGAATTCGGTGCGCTGCATGAACCAGGGTTTGGTGTTCAGACGTAATGAGGCTTCTTTGGGCACAGCGTAGGACGTGTGCTTTGCCAAACTGGGATTTGGTTTGAGCGTCGGGGGGGGGGGGCTCTGAGCTAATCTGAGTGGTTTTTGGGAAATGGTACCTTTGAGCCTTTGGGGTCATTTTTTTGCAACTGACGTTCTGCCCGCTTTTTATGTGCGATGCGGCTGCACCTTGACTTCTTTGACCACACCTTGGAGACACCCCTGGACAATGATTACTTCTCATCTCCACAGGCTCTTCACGGCTGATCCTTAATCTGTCTTTCACCTGGCCTGTTGTGGTGGCTGTTGTTGTCAGGATTATTATTTTATTATTTATTTATTTATAGATTGACTTTGTCGCCGCCCATCTTGTCAAAAAAATGACTCTGGGCGGTTTACAGAGAAGCTAAAATCAGTTAAAAGTATAAATATATATATATATATAAAAATATACAAATGTGATTTAAATTATATAAATATAATACAATATAAAAATTATTTAAATTTATTAGCCATCCAATTCCAATGGGTCTCGGTGAGCCCTAAAATGAATCTCAGTGTTTAAGAGGCAAAAAGGAACTTCCTCTCTTTCTTACCCTGTCTCCCACTCTTGTCATTTCTCTCTGTTCAAGATGTCGTTTAGATAGAAGCAAGGCTTTCCTACTCTTACCTGTTTCTTAATAAATCCACCTTTTATTTCAACCATCACAAATGTCTGTTCGCATTTGTTAGCACCCTGGCTTAAGCCTATACTCTGAATCCAAGACAAAGCTATAATGAGCATTTATCTTTTTAAATGAGCTCTGCTGTCACTCGATTACCTGCTAGTCTGGTAACACTCTGCATATACTCAGGAACACATCCCCTAATTAGGGCTCCTGCTGAATCCAAACCTTCAAGAGTGGTGGAATGGATTTCTCACTCATTTCTTTCTCACAAGGACCAACATTTTAAAAGAAAACAAGTATTTTGCCCTTGTGGATAGCTGCCTGGAATCTCCTTTACATCATATCCTACTTCTTGAGAATTCCAGTTTAAATGAGGGCAATTCTTAACATCAACTCTGGAATTGATGCATGTATGGTCTGTTGGGCTGGGTCTTTTTTTTTTTTTTTTACAATCTAATACTGTATCTTGGAAAGCTACTATCAGTCAGAGAAGCCAGAAAGATGTGCTAAAGATAATATGCAGAGGAGACAGGAAGATGCAGATTTGTATAAACAATGCAGTACTTAATTTATAGACCGTATATACTCATGGACATGCCGAGAGTTTTAGGTGCCAAAATACACCCAAAAGTCAGGTTTGGCTTATCCAGGAGTATATACGGTAATACTTATACTATATGATAGTAATGTACCGTATTTCCTGTATATACTTGCATATAAGATCATCTATGGATAAGCCAACCCTCGAAAATACCATGAAAAATGTAGGCTGGCTTAGCTGCGGGTGGCACATTTTTCATGGTATTCTGGTTAAAAATTCGAGGGTCGGCGTATCCGTGGATGGGCTTATCTGCAAGTATCTAAGGTACATAGATGCAGATTGATGTAGAAATAATACTTTAAATAGAAATAAATGCATATTGTATCACAAGGAGTGAGACTGCAACCCGGAGCCATATATCTGCATGGCGGATTGCCAAGATAACCTTTTTGCTGATCTTCAGATAAGACTTGGGGCTTTCCTTACGGCTGAGTTCAAATGCTCACAACCGCACGAAATCTCCTGCCCTTATTCAGCCTGTTTTCAACCCGTGCGCTGCCTCCGTTGTGTCTGCTCTGGATGCCTGATGCATGGGTCAGCCACAATAAGCAAGGGGGCTGGTGTTCTCCCGCAGCTGCTCGGCCTTCCCCTTTCAGCGGGTCACCGGCTAACAGGGAAAATATCCTCAAGTGAAGACCATGCAGCAGGAATGGGAAAGGTCTCTCTTTAGGACTTGGCATGTTTTTGCTAAACTTGTTTCTCTGCTTCTCCTCCCACATTCCAACTTTGCCTTTGTTCTTGCTGAAATTCATCTTGCTGCTCTTCTCTTCTCTTCTCTTCTCTTCTCTTCTCTTCTCTTCTCTTCTCTTCTCTTCTCTTCTCTTCTCTTCTCTTCTCTTCTCTTCTCTTCTCTTCTCTTCTCCCCTCCCCTCCCCTCCCCTCCCCTCCTCTCCTCTCCTCTCCTCTTCTCCTCTCCTCTCCTCTCCTCTCCTCTCCTCTCCTCTTCCCTTCCCTTCCCTTCCCTTCCCTTCTCCTCCTCACCCCACCCCACCCCACCCCACCCTTCTCCTTCTCCTTCTCCTTCTCCTTCTCCTTCTCCTTCTCCTTCTCCTTCTCCTCTTTCTTTGTGTCATCTGAAAATTTAATAATTGTATTTTCTAACCCCTCGCCCAAGCCTTTCTTCTTCCTTGGAGGACAAAGGTGTGTGTTCCCGCAACCTGTCCTGCATCTCCTAAACCAGTGTTTCTCAACCTTAGCAACTTTAAGGTGAGTGGACTTCAACTCCCAGAATTCCCCAGCCAGCCATGCACTCATCTTAAAGTTGCCAAGGTTGAGAAACACTGTCTTAAACTAATTTCTCTCACACACACACAGACACACACACAAAATATAGTGCGAGACTTTATGCCCTTGTGATACAATTAAATGACAAGCCATCCTGCTTCAGTACATGCTTAACAAGGAAAAAAATTCTGTAGATCCCCCTGCCTGCCATCTTCCTCATGATAGGAATCCTACTGGTTTCCCTACACATGATTCCAAATGATTTTTATCCAGAGAGTATGCCTCATTTTTAGGCTGCTGCTACAGACACTTTGCAGATTTGACACTTGAAGACAAGAGCCTATCTTTTGCACCCTTTAAAACATTTTCAGCTCTTTAACGTCTCCGAAACAAATTAAACCATCATCCATTATAATGCAAGCCCTGTCCTGCCCCCCACCAAATTCCTTCCAGTTCTCCACAATTAACGCTTGAAAATGCCGCAGGGAGAAGAGCTCATAACATCCAACGGTGTATTAAAAGATGCTCGTTTCAAGCTAGAGTAAACCTGCCATGAGACTGTTTGCTGTGGGGCCAGGGAACCCTGAAGCCCCCCAGGGCTCACAGTCTCATCCCTGCAACCTGGGGCTTGTTGAAGGCTTTGGGAGACCAGGTTCAAGACTTTGGGGAGGGGGAGGGGGCAAAGAGACCCAGAGCCAGTTTCAAAGCACATCTCTAGGGGGAAACATATTTTAGTCAGCTTGGAACAAACCACTATAATGCAATTTGGGGGGGGTTCCATGGTGGAGGGGGGGAACTGATATGGAGGTTGGAAGAATTCAAGACTGAACCTGTACAAATGGGTACTTTCTCAATCTCCTGTGGGTTCTCTGCTACAAAAGTCAGGTTTCCTACCCTGCCAGGTGAGCTGTATCTGTGCTGTGGCAAAACCGTGACTTTGAATGTCTTCCTTCTTGAAACTTCCTTGCTCGATGACCTGAGCCATAGATGAACCAAGCAGACTAGGTAAGGCTCCCCCAAGTGAAACTGCAAAATAATCTAACCAAGGTTCATGCTAACCAAGCTTACCATATATTGTGTCAATGCAGCCACTAAGTTTGTTCCTGAGCTGGTTGAAAGTATTGTGTGAGCACAGCTTCCTTCCTTCCTTCCTTCCTTCCTTCCTTCCTTCCTTCCTTCCTTCCTTCCTTCCTTCCTTCCTTCCTTCTGTCCATCAAACCTTGACCTCCAGTGGCTCTTCCTCCATACAACCTAGAATTTGCCATAGTACCATATTAAGGAAAAGGTTCCTTGGACTGGCTTCAACCTGTCTCAGCAGAGGGCTGACAATGAGATGGAGGCTATGTTATGAGAACACGTCCTGAATTGGTGGCCTGTGGGGCATCATTGTGCCATAACAAACAGGATGTGTGGATGACCAGTAAGAAGATGAAAGGGACAGGACCTCGTCTTCGTCGGGGCCAGTGTTGTAGACTGAATGTATGTTGCTTTCCATAGTCTTGTATTGTCTGGTCAACTTTGTGTCAAGCTGATCATCACAACCACGCCACTCTTTGCAACCCATTGTGCAAAGGCTGTTCCTGCTTTCTAAATTTGGCCCTCAATTGGGCCCCCTCCAGATGCATTAGGACTGCAGCTCCCAGAATGCCAGGCAGGTAGAAGGTGACACCGACAGAGGATTCTGGGAGTTCCAGTCCAAAGACATCTGCGGAATGCTAGGAAAGTGACGTTTCTATAATATTGCTGGGGAATTCCTCAGTGATCTTTGATTGCTCCTGGAAATGAATATATCTTCTAGTCTAGTCCAGGATGTAGCGGCGTGGTCAAGGAAATGCAGAAGTTCTTTTATGATTCCCATGTTGGGCTGGTTAAGCTGCCAAAATGTTTTTTTGCCAGATAGAACTTGGCCCTTGGATCCGGCTACTAGTTAGGAAGTCTATAAATAGTTTCCAAAATTGGAGGCAAGTCTTCCTCTAAATATTTGTTGCTGGGGAACACAAAAAGGCAAGAGGTTGCTGCTGTGCTCACATCCTGCTTGCTGAGTGTGGCCTTTGGTGAATTCAACAGCGCTTTACTGATGTACCAAAGGAAGATAATTCTGAATTTTCCCCAGGTACACCCACTAAGGAAAATCAGGCTGAAAAACAGTGTCCCTCTCCATCCTCTTTTCTCATAAAATCTAAGATGTCCCTCCCATTTTAAAAGCAGATTATCTGGAGGGAAATGAAAAAGGTCATTGTCTTTTTTTCAGATAAGTACTTGTCCTATATTCTATAACTCCTGCAATTAGTAATCTGTGAAATAAACAAATTGCCCTTCTTCTCTCCAGTCCTTCCATTGTTCCAAAGGAAACCAGGTTGGCATTTGTGGATATTACACTAAAAAAAATATGCCCTGAGAATAAAAACTGAAATGAGTAAACACTGAGGGCTAGAATTCTGATGCTGTTTCAAAGATTGAATGAAAAGACCCTCAACTTTTCTGCCTGAATTGGCAGATACCTCCTTCTGAAGCTTCAGATTACTGACATCACGGAGGTTTATGGTTAACTGGTTCAGAAAAATATGGATTTGTTGAGCCAGTTATGCATTTTGACTTAATATCGTTTCACTTCTGTAGCGCAAAATGAAAATGACTCTACAGGATGCACAAAATGCCATCTTTTTTCCATGACACTCTTGTTGATCAGTGTGAAACTGTGTGCAGTATAACAGAGAGGGCTCTAGGTGTATTCATCAGATGGGACAGGCTTCTCCCACGTAAGGCCGAGCTGAAAAGGCAACGTTTAGCATTCTCTGAGCAGATAAATATGAATAATTCTGCATACACTTTCCTTTATACCAGTCTTACGATAGCGTAGTGCAGTGAGAGAAGCTCTGCCTCTAATTACACTGTCAAATTTGCTTGGCCTTGGAATGCACTTGGTGAATGAATAATAATAATAATAAATTTTAAAAAGCCCATCGATTGGTCTCTCTAATGAATAGCTTTGGCTTAGGGTATTTCTAGTTGGAGGCCTGTGCCATGCGCAGATTTATTGGGAAGCCCCCGTGGCTGGGACTTACTCTGTCGGCTGTGCCAAGAGGAAATATTTCCCCATCAATCTGCCTTCCGGGGTTTGGAGCCAGACACTTGGGGACGATCAGAAACCTCACCCAACTGCCTGTGGCTTGTTATATATGTTCAAATGACTTGTTAGAAGGTGTGAAAGCACAGCCAGCCTTGGCTTTGCCAATCCACGTAAAATTTATTGTTTCTGGATGCCTGCACCGGCTGACGGTGCCAACTGTAATCAGAATTGCTCGCTGCTGAGGCTGTATGCCAAGCAGCAGTGAAAGTCTGTTTTTTAAGCAGAGCTGTCTATTCCCAGGATGGGGATTATTTGGCAAAAACAAATCTCAGCAGGAGTCCCTAAACTGCCATATGGGGTCAAGAATGGGGGCACTTTTCTTTTTTCTTTGGGGCATTAAAAGCTCGTTAAGAGAGGAAGAATAGAGGTAGTTATGATCATTGCAGTGTTCCCGCAGTCATGTGTTCACCATTTATGCGCTTCACAGCCGGTTTCCGACAAGCAGAGTCAATGGAGAAGCCAGCAGTAAAATTACAAGTCACGATCACATGATGTCTCACTTAATGACCATGGTGACTTGCTTAACGACGGAAGCAGAAGTGACATCGTAAATCTGGCATGGTCACATGATTTTTCACTTAGCGATGGAGTTGCCAGTCCCAATGGTGGTCGTTAAGTGAGGACTATCTTGTAGTCATAAGAGGGTGGGACCCTTCTCAAGAACTGCCAATAGTCTTACTGCAGGGTGGGTAGGGAATTCAGCCCTTGGAATTCCTCGGAGTGTTGCATTTTGGAATTTGGATTCGGGAATTTGCTTCCAATTGTGCTTTAGGGGGGAAATACTCTTGAGCATTGATGAGGATTGTGCAACCCTGTTCTTTCTTGAACAAATTAAACAAAGTTAAAGCCTTCTTAACTGAAGTCCACTCTTGGGATTATGTGTCTACTTAGGTTTTTTTGGATTTTTTTGGCAAGAATACAGAAGTGATTTTCCAGTGCTGTCTTTGGTGTGCTGATATTTTTTTTTATTTCCCAACCTAGGCTACAATTCTGGGATTTTCTGCTGGTCTCCCATCCATGTACTAACCAGGTCTGGCCCTTCTTAGCTTTTCAAGCTCTTACCTTCCATGGTTTCACTTATTGGAGGCTGCCTTTCATACCCCTTGCCCCCCAATTTTATCTTAAGGCAAGACATTGGTGTCATCCCACATAGAAGAATAACAACTTAGTTTCCCCCCTGCAAAAATAGCCTTATCTCAAATGTATAGCATGTTGGGGGGGGCAGTAATTAAGCAGGTGTGGGGCGTAGTCTTCAAGCCCCAATCCTGCCTGCCTTTTCCCTCAGCTCACTCTTTTGGCCCTCAGCTCCCCATCCAGCCTTCCTCTTGCATCCACAGTATATCCCTCCCCCTCAGCCCCCAGTCACTCTTCTCCTTGCACCAGGTATAAATTGAGCTGTCAGACATTTCTCCGGGTACCCTCTGGCACCCAGGCAGACTTCAACTGCCATGCTTTGTCACTATGGAAGTTTATTAGGAGCAATTGCTTCATGTTGTATTAGCTGAGGCTGACTCAGAAGAATTAGATAATGAGTGGGAAGGAAAGAAGGACTGCTTATACTTTTATCATTTACTTTCTTCTTTTCTGTTCTCATCAGTGGTCCTTCCTTCCTTCCTTCCTTCCTTCCTTCCTTCCTTCCTTCCTTCCTTCCTTCCTTCCTTCCTTCCTTCCTTCCTTCCTTCCTTCCTTCCTTCCTTCCTTCCCTCCCTCCCTCCCTCCCTCCCTCCCTCCATTTCCATAAATGCCATTTCCCTTCCTCCCTTCACTCTTTTTCCATTTCCATCAACTTCCTTCCTTCCTTCCTTCCTGCCTGCCTCCTGCCTGCTGAGTTCCTTTCAAAAAAAGCCTAGATCAAGAGGGCAACAGTTGGCTCAGGAGCTTTTTGTATTGCCTTATATCCTAATTTGCAGAGTTCAAAGGAAGATTTAATCTGCTTTGCGGCAGACAGTCTGCTTGGGAGGGTGCGCTTACTCAGGACGCACCGGCTGCATACCAATAACTAGAGGACGGAGATAGCCCATCTTCAGTCCCCATAGCCAGGCAAAGGGGACATTTCTAACCCAGTTCCTGCCTCCCACAGATGTTGTAAAGGAGAAAGGGGGTTTTCAAGAGAACCCAAGTCCAATTTCTTCCACCTACTCCTTTTACTGGATTTCATTACTTGCTCTTGGGGGCAGATCTGTGGCACACTTAGCCCAACCTGATGGGGCATGGAGCTCCCAAGCACCTATGAAGTTCTGACATTCCAGTCTCATCCCACTGGAATGGAAATCCTTTTTTCTTTTTTGCTCAAGTTGGCATGACTTTGGTTGAGATAGGTTGGGGTCACATTGTTTCCATAAGGAGAATCACATTCAGATGGAGGAAGAACCAGAGTAGACCATGGACAGTCTAAAGCTAAGGTCTGCAGGTGGCTAGTGGATGTCACGTTGCCCACCTCGATATGGCTGAAATTAAAAAGGAGAGACAGAAATAAGGGCCAAGAAAATTGGCTTCAGCTTTACAGACTAAACCACACAACCCTCTGCCTTCAGTCAAACTCTCCCTAATAACTATTTTTATATGACGTGTCCTTATCACATTGCCTTCATCTCCTCCCCATCCCATTTTTGTCCCCCAGTTTAGTGTTCTGACCGCTAGACCCGTGTTCAGAAATAGCCCAATTCTGAAGCCTTCTTAGTTTCACCAATCATTGCAAGCCCGTAAGCTTACTCCTTCCTATCCACTACCTTTTAAAGAGAGTGACCGGTGGTTGCTTTTCCCATCTTCTCCATCTTCTCCATGTGTGTCTTTTCTTTGTGTACATGGCTATCATGTCTCCCCTCAGTCTTCATTTCTCCAGACCAAACACCCCAGCTTCCTTCATCCTGTCCTCATGCGGTATGTCCTCAAGTCTCTGTATCATCTTTGCTCCTTTCCTCTGAACCCTAAGCTGTTAATATCCTGGGAAAAGAAACCAACGATATTAGATTGGATCTGGTTTCCTCCTTTCTGGATTCTGAAGTGCCACATTTCCTAGTGTTGTGAAACCTGTCTAATCCAGACTCATTTCAAACCTTTGGATCAGTGTTTCTCAACCTTGGCCATTTTAAGCTGTGTGGACTTCAACTCCCAGAATTCTGTCAATTCTAAGGCTGATTGTTCTACCTGTTGTCATTAATAGGGTCTTCTTTATATGTAATATTAGTCCCATTTTTTCACTGCTCAAACTAGCAATAGATTATCATTGCTGTTTAATATGTAGCAGAAATACTTCAGAGGGAGAATAACTGATCTTTAACAACCGATGCCTGACTTTATTATTTTCCTTTTCCGTTCCCTCCCCCATTCTCTTTCCTTGCTGTATTGTCATTTAGATCAGGGTTCCTCAACCTCAGCAACTTTAAGATGGGTGGACTTCAGCTCCACCCATCTCAAAAGCATGGCTGGCTGGGGAATTCTGGGAGTTGAAGTCCACCCATCTTAAAGTTGCTGAGGCTGAGGAACCCTGATTTAGATTGTAGAGGGCAAATCTGTGTGGCAAGAATGCAAACAGCCAGTAGATGGTGGCAAAGGGGTGGCATTTCCTATCCGGTTTTTGGTCGGCCAGATCTGGGAGTCCTAGATCCATGTTCAACTTCTGGGAATTGAAGTCCACACAGCTTAAAGTAGCCAAGGTTGAGAAACACTGCTCTGGGTGCTTTAAGGAAGTCCACAGGTAGGTAGTTGGTGACTATCACCAGCAGCTACGGGCAGAGGCAGACTGCCTTGATACCTGCAGGTTTCATAGAGCTACCCTATTCAGTATTCCACACGGACTCTCCTTTTCACTTTTGAACACATTACCCCATGTCCCCTCCGAGCCTCTCCTATATCCCCCCCTCCTGTCAAGGGTTAAATGGCGGCTTTCAAAAAAAAAATTGCTCCAGCCATGCTGTCACACCCTCCCTTCCCCAGCTTTGGCGCTAAAGACATTTCCCGGGCCAGCCGCACGGATGCCGAGTGCAAGCCAATGAAGAGTTTTTAGCTGTAACCGCAAGCAGAATGGCATCGCGCTATAAAGAACCGCAGGCTATTCTCCAGAGACAGCTCTCGCTGTCTCAAGCACAAATCTAATATCGGCATGGCGTGTGCGCCTGAGTGTGTAAGGGGGCGGGATAAAGCTTCCCACACTTGCAACCAAAGTTGTTGGTTGCGACTCCGTGCAAGGAGGACGTTGCTCTGTGGCATTTCTATCTGCTGCACGGTTCTTAATCAAACATGAGAAACTTTTTTTCTTTTTGCTGAGAATGGAATATTGTCCTCCCCCCCACCCCCACCCCCGGTCATGTTCTTGTTTCTCTCTCTCTCTTGATCTCTTGCCCTGCAGTTGATTAAAGGAGAGGCAGATGGCAGATCCCAAGTGCCTGAGGTCTGCACCGATTGCTCTCAAAGGGCCTTTGCAATTAGCCCACAGGCCTTTTGAGACCAAGGGTGACGGGTTGCCCACCCTATCTCAATGGATAACGAGACTTGGGGAGGAGCTCTTGAAAAGTTGCAGGGTGCATCTGCACGGATAGGCTTTGGTTTAAGCTATCGGGAAGCGTTCAGCTGGGGTACCTTTTGCATAAAAATTAGTGGGGGGGGGGTAAAGGACGCTCCTGATTGTGTTCTGGAATTGATTCTTGTTTAATAAAAGAGGAATTGGGTTTTGAAACTCACCTGGAGAAATTAGAAGAATTTCTAAAAAAAAAAAATCTTAATTAAATTTCAAAAGGAAAAGAAATATTGGATTGTCTCTTTCGGTCTTTGTTAAGGTAGCTCTGGGTGGGTGGGTGGGTGCCTGTGACTTCAGGTTAGTCTTGATTCCCAGCGGCTGCCTGGACAAGTCCCTGCAGTTTTCTTGGCAACATCTTTGGAAGTGCCTTGCCCTTGCCTTCTTCCTAGGGCTGAGAGGGAGTGACTGGCCCAAAGTCGCCCAGCTGGCTTCATGCCTGAAGTGGTTCTAGAACTCGCCATCTCTGGTTTCCTGCCTGGTGCTGCAAACCTCCAGAGCACCACTAGGGGCCAGTAAAGGGTTAGACTAGTGTTTCTCAACCTTCACAATGTGTGGACTTCAACTCCCAGAATTCACAGCTTTAAGATGTACGGATGGAGGAATCCTGGGAGTTGCACACATCTTAAAGCTGCGGAGGCTGAAAAATACTGGGTTACACTTTTCCTCTACAGCAGTGTTTCTCAACCTTGGCAACTTTAAGATGTGTGGACTTCAACTTTGGGAGAATTCTGGGAGTTGAAGTCCACACATCTTAAAGTTGCCAAGGTTGAGAAACACTGCTCTACAGTATCTAGAAGAGCTGCTACATTGAGCAATAGGATTTTTGGCTTTATTTATTTATGCATTTATTACATTTATATCCTGCCTTTTGTAACAGGAACTCAGTAGCGCCTCCTCTCATTTTTCCCTGCAACACCAACCCTGTAAGGTAGGCTCGGGTAAGAGGGAATGGCAGACCCAAGTCCCCCAAGGAGGCTTCATGACTGATTGATTGATTATGCGCCATCAAGGTAGTGTCTATTCTTAGTGACCACGTAGATAGATTTTCTCCATGATGATCTGTCCCTAACCTGTTCTTTCAGCCCTTCCAATGGTGCCCCCATTGCCACTGTAACTGAGTCCATCCCCCTTGCTGCTGGTCGTCCTCTTCTTCTCTTTCCTTCCATCTTTCCCAGCGTTAGAGCCTTCTCTGGAGAGCTGGATCTGTGTCCAAAGTACGATGGTTTGAGCCTGGTCCTTGGTGCTTTGAGTGAGAATTCTGGATTGAGGGAGGACTAGAACCTGGGTCTCCCTGCTCCTAGTCCAGCCCCTTCCCCACTACACCTGATTGGCTCTTGGGTTGAGTGGGCAGGACTGGCCCAAAGTCAGCCAATGAGCTTCTGTGGCTGGAGGGGGACATAGCATGCACCGATAGGCTACGTTCACACAACAGGTTTAATCAGATTAATTACAAATTGTGAACTTCAGATTTAGTTTCTGCTCCAAAGCATCTTTTTGGAATCTGTTCGGAAGCACTGCACAGCCCTGTTAACAGTTGTATGTGCGTAACATGCTAAGCATGGTTAGCTAAACCCTGGTTAGCTTTTGTGTGGCTTAGTTTATGCTGCTGGCCCTAGAAGATGATCTACACCAGTGTTTCTCAACCTTGGCGACTTTAAGTTATGTGGACTTCAACTCCCAGAACTCCCCAGCCAGCATGGCTGGCTGGGGAATTCTGGGAGTTGAAGTCCACATATCTTAAAGTCACCAAGGTTGAGAAACACTGATCTACACAAACAATAGTATAGGGTCACTATTATTTGTCATGGCAGCCAACCAACATGAAAGTTTCCGAGATATTTTGGTACGTGTAAAAAATAAAATTTAAAAAATGACATTAAATGATTAAAAAATATCATTAAACATGATATGTTTAAACAACAACACATCCTTCAGTCTTCGAATTGTGTTCTAGGAGGAGAGCCATGTTAGTCTATGGTGGGGAAAAAATCAGAAGGTATCTGGTAGCACCTTTGATTAAGGGTGACTTTGACTAACACCTTTGATTAGAAGGCCTCAGCTTCTGCATCTCACCTTTAAAGCCCATCATGGCTTGGGACTGGATTACCGGAGGGACCGTCTTCTCCCTGTTGTTTCTACCCGCCCAATTCAGCCGGCAGGATCGGCACGTTCTGAGTCCCGTCAGCCAAGGAATGTCGGCTAGCGGGGACCAGGAGACGTGCCTTCTCTGCCCTCTGGGACATCCTCCCTCCAGAGATTAGGATGACCCCAACCCTGTTGGCCTTTCGTAAGGCCTTGAAGACCTGGCTATGTGAGCCCAAGTGTGTTAAGGGCCCTGTTCCCTGGTTATATTAACATCTACGATTGTGATTTTCCTCGGCGGCTATATTTATTTGTTTGTTTGTATTGTGTTTGTAATTTGGTTTTAATTGATTTTATGATTGCTTGCTACCCAGAGTCACTTGGCTAAGCTGGGCGGCTATAGAAATTAAAATAAGTAAGTAAATAAATAAATAAATGAATGCCGCTGCTGAAGGGAGCTGCAGCTCACAACAGCTGATGCCTTTAAATGAAATTGGTTAATGGGGAAAGGTGCTACCAGTTTCCTCCTGGGATTTGGCTTCCAAGAGCGTGCAACTCTAGAACTTTGGGTGTAACACTGGGCACTCACTTGAGTGGCTCTGGATAGAAAAAGAATAGAGAAAGGAAAAAGAACTTTGTTGAGGCGGTTTGCCTTGAGAAGTACCCGGGGTCTCCGTATTAAGAGGCAATCCACCTCCGACTAAAAGGGTTGGTTGGGAAGGAGATTTGCAACAGCTGCAGTGGTGCCTGAGGGATGCAGAGGGTTCAGACATGCAGGGGGGGCTATATTAAGGGGCATTATTTCTCTTGAGTCAAGAATTTAAATTTCCAACAGCGCACAGTATGTACTGTGTACAACAGCTCTCTTTGTGTAAGAGAAGGGTGGATGGGTGTGAAAGGAGGAGGGAAAAAAAAGAATATATTGTGTGTCTGTGAAGCCATTGTGCCCCCTACTGGCCAGAAGCATATATGACAACTGGACCTGCCGGTTTTTTCCACTCGTTTCGAACTACAAGTAACAGCCTTATTGTTGCACATAAAGTGAACATGGATGGCCTGGATTCCAGCAACCACCACTAGATTAAGCTATAATAGAGTAGGGTAGGGCTACTCCTTTTCCCAAACTAGCATTTTGACTGATTGATTATATGCTGTCAAGTCATTTTCGACTCCTAGCGACCACATAGATCGGTGTTGTCCAAACTTGGCCACTTTAAGATGAGTGGACTTCAACTCCCAGAATTCCCCAGCCAGCCATGCATGGCTGGCTGGGGAATTCTGGGAGTTGAAGTCCACTCATCTTAAAGTGGCCAAGTTTGGACAACACTGACATAGATAAATAGTCTCCAAGATGATCTATCCCTAACCTTTTCTTTCATGTCTCCCACCAGTGCTGTGTAACTGAGTCCATCCATCTTGTTGCTGGTTGTCCTCTTCTTCTCTTTCCTTCTACAGTACCTTTCCCAGCATTAGAGCCTTTTCCAGAGAGCTGGGTCTTCGCAGAATGTGTTCAAAGTAGGATTATTTGAGCCTGGTCATTTGTGCCTTGAAGGAGAATCCTGGTTGATTTGTTCAATGATCCATCCGTTTGTTTTCTTGGCTGTCCACGGTATTCTCAGGAGTCTTCTCCAACCCCAAAGTTCAAACGCGCCAATACTCTTCCAATCCTGCTTCTTCAAAGTCCAGCTTTTGCTTCCATAGATGGTCACAGGGAAGACCATAACTTGCACGATTCTGATCTTGGTAGGTGTAGACACATCATGGCATTTGAATATCTTCTCCAAGGCCTTCGTGGCTGCTGTCCCACGCACTAGTCTGTGGCATAGTTCTTGACTGCTTGTTCTTTTACTGCTGATGGTGGATCCTGAAAGGCAGAAGCTCTCCACCACTTCGATATCTTCATGGTCAGTTCTAAGGCCGATTGTTCTACCTGTTGTCTTAATAGGGTCTTCTTTATATGTAACATTAGTCCCATTTTTTCACTGCTCAGACTAGCAATAGAATATCATCGCTGTTTAATATGTAGCAGAAATGCTTCAGAGGGAGAATAACTGATCTTTAACAACCGATGCCTGACTTTTTTATTTTCCTTTTCCGTTCCTTCCCCCATTCTCTTTCCTTGCTGTATTGTCATTTAGATCAGGGTTCCTCAACCTCAGCAACTTTAAGATGGGTGGACTTCAACTTCATGCTGGCTGGGGAATTCTGGGAGTTGAAGTCCACCCATCTTAAAGTTGCTGAGGTTGAGGAACCCTGATTTAGATTGTAGAGGGCAAATCTGTGTGGCAAGAATGCAAACAGCCAGTAGATGGTGGCAGAGGGGTGGCATTTCCTGTCCTGCTTTTGGTTGGCCAGATCTGGGAGCCCTAGATCCATGTTTCTCAACCTTGGCAATTCCCTAGCTGCACTCCCCCTTCACCCCCCCCCCCCCCGCATCGCAGCAGGCTGGCTGGGGAAATCCGGGAGTTGATTTATTTACACATCCCATTTATACAGCCGCCCATCTCCCCCAAAGCGAGTTGAAGTCCACCCATCTTACAGTTGACAAGGTTGAGAAACACTGCCCTGCTTGCGGGGAGCAGGAATGGCCTTCTTTTCGTTAGACCTGTGCGTGGAGGTAGGCCTGTCTGGGAATCTTTTGGAAAGACAGACATCATGTAGACACCGACGATCTGCCTGATGCAGTGCAGGCCCATCAAGGCGGGTCTATATTTCTGCGTTTTCAGTATTTGACGTGTAGGCTTTTCCTGCTGGCTTCCTGAGGCAAGTGTCATTTTTGCTGCTCTGTTCAAGCCCACAGGAAGCAACTGCAACTGAGGCATAAGGATTCAATGGCTCCCCCCCCCCCGCCCCATGCTCCTGGTTGTCTCGGTTCCTCTCTGCCTGTTCCCCCTTCCTCAATCTCTTCAGGGTCATTCTCGCGTCCCCTGTAGCTGTAGCACAAACATGGCCCAGTGGCTATTTTTTAAATATTGTGTCCCCAACCCATAGTTGAGGCATCTTTGGATTGTCTAATTTTAAAGTACAGGTAGTCCTCGGCTTATGACGGCAGTTGGGATCGGAATTGCCGTTGCTAAGCGACATGGTCATAAAGCACAATGTCATGTGACCACATCGCTTAGCGACGGCGGTCCCGGTTGCCCTCGTCATTAAGCAAGGTTTGCACAGGTTGTTAAGCAAGGACCTCATGGGACCACGACTTCCTGCTGGCTTCCCCATTGACGTTGCTTGTGGGAAGCTGGCAGGGAATGTTGGAAATTACAATCACGTGACTGCAGGGATGCTGCGACGGCCAGAACTCTGAGGACTGGTTGTTAGTCCCCCTTGTTCAGCACTGTCGTAATTTTGAATGGTTGCTGAACAAATGGACATAACCCGAAGACTATCTGTAGTGTTTTCTGGGTTCCCCTAACATCATTTTTGCAATCAGCAAGATTTAGGGCACTTCACTGATGCTGGGGTAATTGACCCTGTCAGGAGCTGGGATATGTCCAGCCGTTATTAGCCACTTTAGCCTGCTGGAGGCAGGCCACCCTCCCTTCTGGTCGCTGGAAACTGCCCTCCATGGTCATTGGGGGAGATGGGCGGCATATGAATTTAACAAATAAATAAATAAATGATAAATAAATAAATAAATAAATTTTGGCTTGGTCTGCAGCAAAGACTGGACCTCTGCCTTCCACAGAAGCATCTGTCCCTGTAATGCCGAACCAGTGCTTTCTGAAGCGCCTGTCAAATCTTAGGCAGCCACGGGTTTATTGCTCTTTTGGAACAGCGCTAGATCTGTGTTTCAAAAACTAGGGCCCTAGTCCTCTGCTACACAGAAAGTTGATTTAAGCCAGGGAAAAGGGCTACAGCTCGTCCGTTGCCCATTGCTGGTTCTGCAACCGTAAGCTCACTAAAGATGTCCCCTGCTTTTGACAACAAGGGGCTTCACGGAGCTGTACGGTGGAGCTGACAGGAATGCTATTTTTCCTACTCTTACAGCCTTTTGAAAGAGCACTGACCTTGTGTTCAAAAACAGCTGAGCTGCCCGATCATAGGTTCAGAGGATGGGTGTGAGATGAAGTGGGAGGGAGCTCCCTGCTCCCACTGCATGCCGCACCCGCCTCCTGAGCCGCCTCCAGGGTTTTGAGAAGAGTACCGGACCCAGCTTTGGGAACAGTTCGAGTGAAGGATCGACAGGATGGAGCACCTCTGTGCCTGCAAGCGGTCACTAGGGCAACTTGAAAGGTTAGGGTTAGGGTTAGGGTTATGGTTAGCATTAGGGTTAGGGTTAGGGCAGTGTTGTCCAAACTTGGCCACTTTAAGATGAGTGGACTTCAGCTCCCAGAGTTGAAGTCCACTCATCTTAAAGTGGCCAAGTTTGGACAACACTGGGTTAGGGTCATCCATCTCCCCTGCACCAACATCAACCCAAGGAGCGGTGGTTGTCTCTCTCACTTGTTGGGGAGGCTTTGGTGGGAAAGTAAGGCAAGTGAATTTGCCCCTCATTAAAATGGTAAGGACAACACCACTTGCCCCCCCCCCATGGCAGGAAAGCGTTTGGCCGTTGGGGCAAAGCAGTGAAGAAGACCCTTTGTCCAGGGCCTTGGTTGTCACACGTTTTGGTCTCAAGACCCCTGTACGCTCATCAAAATGATTGAAGACCCCAAAGAACTTTGGTTCATGTGGGATATATCTATCAATATTTTCCCTATGAGAAGTGAAAACGGAGACATTTTTAAAACATGTATTCATTAATTCATTTCAAAATAACAAGAATAAGCCCATTACATGTGAACATAAATAACCCTAAAACTGAACATCTCTGAAAACACACATATTTATACCCTAAACCTACTACCTTAGGAAATTCTGGAAAACACAAGAATACCCAAGCACGCACTCCATGAACCGCAAGAGAATAAGAGTGAAAAAGGCAAATAATGCTTTAGTGTTATGAAAAGAGTTTTGACCTCGTGGACTCCCAGAAAGGGTCTCAGAGACCCCCAAGGGTCCATAGACCACATTTTGAGAATGGTGGAACTAGTTACCTATCTGGGGTGCAATGCTCACGGTGACCAGTAGGGGGCAGCAGAAAGAGAAAAGTCATAACTTTCAAAAAGTTTTTTGCAGCCCAGATTTATTTATTTATGTAGATGAATATGGCCGCCCATCTCACCCGTGTGACTCTAGACGGATAACCGAAATTAAAATATAACATAAATACTATATTTATACACACACACACACAGGGTGTCCCAAAAGTCAGGCCCCATGGGCCAATCACAATGTTTTTTCAGAGAAAACGTTACTGTACTCAGACATGTTCAAAGGCCGTGTGTCAAAGAAGTAAGGAAGTGTTTAGAAGAAAATGGCAACACTGAACATTGAATGTGATTTATATAATAAATTGGGTATGGGCCCTGACTGTTGGTACACCTCTGTTGATACCATGATCTTTGCCTCTCATTCCCACTTCGCATTTACCATCTTTTTTTTAAAGACTGAGTGACATTACAGTTGGTGATTTTACAAGCTGGGGATTTTATATATAACTCAAAGTGGCAAACATACCTAACAGTCCTGCCTAAATATCATATAGACATCCTTTTTTATGTTTTACCACATTCTGTGTCTTTTTCTTCCAGTTTCTTAAAAACTTGAATTCATTGCTACGTAGTTTTGTAGGCGCCTTTCCCTGATGTCCTTTGGTCTCCCCCTTCTAAAGTGTAAAATGGGTGACTTCTTGTTATATCCCCTTAAATACCAGCTTTTGGCAGATGTAGGTTTCCTACTCGTATCTTTTTGTTCCAGTTTTCAAGCAGAGAATGATGGATGGGAGCAATTTTAATTTTTGGCTAGCTATCTCTGCTACAACAGAGTCCATTCTGAATTGTGTATTTTGTGGTAAAACCTCTGGCAGATTTCTTTTAAAGTTACATTTTTGGGGGGGGGTGGCTTGGGGCAGCCCTAATCTGCCAAGGCAAGACTTACCTTTGTATCTGAAAGAAGGGATTTTGTTGAAGAGGCAAGTTCATTTATATCAGTGTTGCCCAAGCGTGGCCACTTTAAGATGAGTGGACTTCAACTCCCAGAATTCCCCAGCCAGCCATGCTGGCTGGGGAATTCTGGGAGTTGAAGTCCACTCATCTTAAAGTGGCCAAGTTTGGACAACACTGATTTATATAGAAACTGATTTACCGCTGTCTCCATTTCATTGGTAGCTTCATCCAATGGCTCCTTATCCAGCTCCTATGCTACTTTGGATCATTCCTGGATCCATCCACTGACTGTCCACTGATCCTTCAGGGACAATCCCTCTGGATGTGTTCACACAACATGCCTAACTTGGTAACTGAATAAATCCATTTTATGGGTTTTTGCAATACACTGAATCGTTCTCTAATCAAACCCCTTGGACTCTCACATGCTGAACCATAAAACAAAAACCAAAAAACCAAGATGAACACTAACCAAGCTTCACATTTCTGTGTATGCACCAGCTAGTTCTATGTCTAACCTGGTTAAGTATGTTCCACAACCCCTCCATTCATTCGCTATACTGTACCTGCTGACAGAATTCAGAAATATAGGCCAGAGTTGACAAGGTGAATTGTGAAGTTCCTAAATTCATGTCCGACCTGCAATTTAGTTGCTCCAGACAGCCAAATTTTAGCCACTTTGCGAACTCCCGTCCTTGGATACTCCACTTTCCGTCTTACTCCTGCCCCAATTTTTCCTCTTCTTTTCTTTTCCTTTTTGTCCACACACAGAATGAAAGATGAGGGCTGTTTGCCCACGTTGCTCCCTCGTCCCAGTTACCACCAGCAGGTGTGAACTGAACCTTCTCCTCCCTGGCTATCCTTTGTCGCTGCTCCAAATCACCAGCACTTAAATAAAAGAGGGAGAGGAGGAGAAAATTACAGGTTTGGTTGCCGTAAGAAGGCAGAGGGAAAAAGACACAAGTGCGTTGGCCGGCACAATGGAGGAATTGCTTTGCCCTTAAAATCAGGGATATTTAGTGAAATGCTTAGAAGAGCTCACACGGGGAGATAATCGTCCTCTATCAACAGCAAGGCTCTTGATTGTCTCTATTATACCATCCTCCTCTTTTAGAAACAATTCCACGGAGGGGTTTTTTTCCCCTGCAATGAAACTTGAAAGAGAAACAGCCAAGGCAATTGGCGGTAGTGAATCATAATCTGTCCCAGGCTTTTTCTTGAAAGAACACCCATCCAGGATGTACTTATGAGGCTCGTGATTCGGTTTTGAGAAGAGAGGCTGGAGGGTAGATGCAACAGTTCCCTTCATGGGCGTCCACAAGAGAACAAGTGACGTAATCGGTCTTGTGACATCATCATATATGTGATGGAAATGACGGAAGAGTGGTACAAATTATTTATTTATTTATTAGATGTATACGCCGCCTTTATTTTGCCCAACTTAAGGCTGGGTTATTGCTAGAATAATAATATATGATTATTATTAATTATTATTATTTACTAAATAAATATGGGCACCTACTCCAGAAGACTCTGGGCCACTTACAGTGTCCAAATATATGATTAAAAACAGCTTAAAAAACCACGTAAGACAAGACAGTCCAGATGAAAAACAACCATATCAATAAAAACAATTAAAACATGATAGGGGCTCCACAGGGACACTACTCCTATGCCTGGGAACAGAGCCAGGTCTTAAGGGCCTTCTTGAACCCCAGGAGAATGGGTGCCATATCTAACTCTGGTGGGGATGCTGTTCCAGAGGACAGGGGCAACAATAGAAGGAACGCTTCCTTGGTCCCATAAGATGACGATGTTTAATTGAGGAGACCTGGAACGTACCGGGTGGACAGAAACAATTTGAGACAGGCGGTTCCTCAAATAACATGATTAGCTCCATTTGCTTGAGGATATCTTGATGAACATGACATCATTGTGGCTTCTACCATACATCTAGGCTCCCACTCCCAGATTGCGCATCTTGCCTTTCTGTCCCAGATCTACGCTTGCTCCAATATCCCAATCTTCTAGCCCCATTAAAATAGTTGTCAGCTTTAAGTTCCTTCTCCTTGAGAAGTTAGAAGCTCAGAAGGAGAATCTCAGCTGTTGTATCTCTAGAGAAAACATGGAGTATGGGCATTAAGCCCTCACCCAGCACACAGTTTGCCCCTTTTGTAGACTTGCCTGTCTACAATGAATAGTGGAGGGCATCCAGGATTTTGCAGTGGAAACATTGTGTTGGCCTGTGATAGGGGTAGCCAAACAAAGTAGGGGTCAGGTTTTGTGCAGATCTTTAATTGAAGCAAAACAGGTCTGCAAATATTCATTGCTACCATGTACAGGGAAGTCCACAGGGTATGATCCAAAACGTCCAGAAGATGGCTGTGATGGTACAATAGAAGCTCCACCTGTTTTCTATGTGTGTCATTGTAATGGTGCGTGGGAATGACCTTGGGAGACAGGAGGAAGAGTCACAGACTAGGCAACGATCAGACAAGTGGCAGCTGAGTCCGCAGAAGGAATGGGGGCATGGCAAACATCTCAGAAGGGACCCTCTCTAGTTTTTTGGACTGTAAAGGTGAGGTGGGAAAGATGGGCTTTCAGACTTGCAAGATTCTGTTAATGAAACCTTACAATAAAGTTAGAGCTAGTACTTCTGGATGCGCTTCTTCTCCGGACTACCTCAAAGGGCTGACAGCCACATTTTTTAATGTCCTGAGGGCTCAGTGCACCATGAATACCCTGCAGACACCCTTGCACCTGTATTATGTTGGAGTTTGTTTTGGTAGAACTCATAAATCCACTTCTATAGAAACCTGTGGCTGATTCCTCTTACAGCCCCATATCCTATTTTCCTGTTAGGCTATGTTTAATATACATCTTGTCCAATCAATTCCCATTATGGCTGCACTTATTTTACCAATCTGTGATTGTAAACATGAGTGAGCCAATACGTGTGGCATGTTTGAACACTCAGATTCTCTGATGAAGGAGGAAGGACCTCAGTCTGGAGGTCCAGATGGTTGGAAAGCTGCAGTAACCCCGTTATAAGGAAAGGTCATAAGGTTTGGGAACTTCTTATTAAAAAGAAAGGCAGGTGAAGGGAAGTGAGGGAGAATTAGGATCAGATTAGTCTTGAGTGACCTTTCCCTGTACATCAATTCAAAGGCTTTGGGGTTTGTTGAGGAGCTCGACAGAAGAGATGGACTGAAGAGATGGAAAAAGGCAAAGAGTGAGTCTGCCCAAACACCTGTAAGAGCCTATATTAGGGATTACGTTGCGGGGGGGGGGGAAGAGGTACAAAAATAGTTACATGTTTTTATTGCATCTGCAGATTACTGCCCAAATACCTTATTTGGGGTGACCCTATTGAGGGGAGGTGGGGAAGAGTCAGAAGATCATTTGAAGGGCTGTTTTGAGGACTATCCTAGGCATCTGATGGATAGAATTATTTGAATCTGCTCCGAGTTGGACTCTCGCTGGACTGGTCCTTCTGAGTTGGCCGAGGCACAGCCTTGCTCTGTAGTCTACAGTCTGGCAGGATGAGTCTGTAAAGCTGAAGGAAGTAGACAGGTGCTTGGAGCTGTTAGGGTGGTCACCTGTGTGTTAGATCTATGTCCTTCCTGGTTGCTGAAGGCCTCCTAGGGGACAGCATGTGGTTGGGTCCAAGCAGAGGTGAATTCATCTTTGTGTGAGAGGGTGCTTTTATCTGCCTCAAAGGAGGTGGTGGTGTGTTTCCTCCTCAAGAAGTTATCACTGGAACCAACTGTGTTAGCTTATTTCCAACCTTTCTATTTTGGGGAAGGTTCTGGAGAAGATGATTGGGATGCAGCTCCAGATGTTCCTGGAGGAAACTGATTACCTTGACCTTTTCCAGTCAGGTTTCACACCAGGATTCAGTACAAAGATAACGTTAATTGTGCTTATACAGGTAGTCCTTATTTAGCAACTGTCTCACTTAGCAACCATTCACAGTTACAATGGTGATGAAAAAGTAACTTTGCGACCAATCCTTGCATTTACCACCTTCTCAGGTCTGTAAAGCAAAGGAAAGCTGAAGGAAGATTGTAAACGCAGTTGCAGTTTCACTTAGTGACCACTTTGCTTAGCAACCAAGTTGCCGGGACCCAATTGTGGTCCCCAGGTGAGGACTACCTGTAGATAATCTCTGGTGGGACCAGGATGGGGGTGGTGCAATTATCCTGAACTTTCACTGGCTTTTGATATCAATCATGGTATCTGTCTGGACTAGCTTCAGGAATTGAGAGTGGGGCATGTACAGTATTATGGTAGTTTTCCTCCTTTCTCATGGGCCAATTCCAGTTATTGCTGGTAGAGTTTTAGCCAAGGCCCCTGCACTGTAGGGCTCCTCAGGGCTCAGAGCTCTCCTCACTGCTATTTAACATCTATATGAAGCAGCTGAGCAAAGTCATTCAGCGACATGGGATCAGGTGATCAAGTGATGCTATCAAGGTTCTGTCACAGTGCCTAGGGATCTGGATGGGTGGAGACTTAGGCTCAACCCTAGTAAGATAGAGTGGCTGCTGGTTCACTGACCATGCACTTCCAGGGATTTTCCAGCTTTAGTTCTGGATAGGGTTGCACTTCCCTAGGTGGAATTAGTCTGCAGTTGGGGGCTCCTTCTGGACTCAGACCTCTTGCTCGAAGAACAGGTGATAGCTGTGACCAGGAGGGCTTTTGCTCAGATTCATCTTATGTACCAGTTGTATGAATTCCTAGATTGGGAGGCCCTACTCACTGTCACCCATGCCTTAGTCATCATGCATTTGGATCACTGCAACATGCTACGCATGGAACTGCTCTTGAAGATAAGCTACAGCTGGTCCAGAATGTGACAGCACAACAGTTATGGGCACTCTTCAATATGTTCCTATGATACTTCTATTTTGATTGCCAGTCGGCTTCCAAGTGCAATTCGAGGGGCTGATGGTCATTTGTAAAGCCCTTCATGGCACAGGGCCTAGATACTTGCAGAACTGTCTCTCTCAAATTGTTTCTGCCCATCCTATAAGATTGGACAGGCTGGCATGTTCTGGATCCCATCAGTAAAGCAATGTCATGCTATGGGACCCAGGAAATGTGCCTTCTCTGTTGCCATCCCTCCCCTTTGGAATCATATCCCCCCACCCCTGCAACCTGGAGGTCTGTATGGCCTCAGGTGATGTCCTTTACAAAGGCCTTGAAGATCTAGATCTTCCTGTAGGCACTGGGCCAGGACAATGTGGGAACCTCCTCAAATGTTGGGCACCAAGTCTTTCCCCAGTGTGGTTGTTTTATTGCAGTTGTTTTACTGCTGTGATTTTTTGGTTGTTATAAAAAATCTAAAAAACTCAAAAAATATATATTTGTTTAGTTGTTTTGATCTTTTAACCCTCTTGTAAGCCACCCAGAATCGCTTGGGGAGTGGGTAGCCTTAGAAGTTGAATGAATAAGGAACAATAAAATAAGTTAGAAGATTCATAAAATGACAGGTGGGGAAAACATAGACAATGGTGGACAGTAGAATGGAGTGGGATCTGTGGTGAAGCTGAATGAAAGGAGATTCAGGACAGGTTGAAATTGTTCCTACAGCACATGGTGAAATTCAGAACTCACTAGTACAAGATGTGGCAATGGCCACCCACCTGGAAGATTATAAAAGGGAATTAGATAAATCCATGGAGGATAAGGTTTTCAATACATGAGGAGGAGGAGGAGGAGGGGGGAGGAGGATTCCACCAAAGGCCAAAGGGAAGGGACTATCAACTCCTCCTGCTTGTAGACTTCCTGGAGGCATCTGGCTGGATTTTATTTATTTGTTTGTTTGATTGATTTTTATAGCTGTCCTATTCCGCATATGACTTGAACACTGGACAAGGCAGGTTTTGGGCCTGCACCAACAGCATTCAGATCATGTTCCTAGATTCTTACTGGCTTATTCCAAGAATCCTAATAGGAACTGGCATTAGGCAAAACTCAGGTGCAATTTTCTGGGCCCAGCTTACTGGGTTGATGTCAGAGTAGACAGCACGGTGAAAGATGCTGAACATAGCTGAAATCCAGCGTGGTCTTCTATTTTACCCAACCCTTGTTACATCTGCAGAAACATAGCTCCCCGTCACCCCCCCCGGCTATCACCTGATGGTGAGATCAAGACCGCCTAGGCAATCATCCATGGGGAGATGAGCATATGAAGTAGCCCCATCTGTTGCAGCTCTGGAGACCCACAGTATGTAGTAAATTCGACTACAGCCGCTATTGATTCCTACTCTGCGGAACAGTAATTATATTGAACTGTGAACAGGCATGTTAAGCTGCAGAAAGCTTTTCCTCCTCTTCTTCTCCTTTGTTTTTTTTCCCCCCTCTTAAAAAAATGAAGAATCCCTTTAAGGTTTATATTTATTGGTGTTTCACATGGAGAATGACGTCCATTTCATTAATGAGGGAAAGACACTCTGTGCATGCTCTCAAGCTCTTTCGGTCTCGGGTCTTAGTTTCATATGCAGCAAAGCTTAATTGTGTGGCCTGGTGCTGTGGGATCTATGGGCTCAAAAGGGTCCCTGAACCGTATACAGTGTGCAGCCCTCTCTGTAAATTAACCATCTCTCCCTATCTTCATATGTGTGGGTATGATTGTGGTATGATTGTGTGAATCAGAAACACCTAGGCTCAAAGTTTATGTGTAAGAGTCCTGCTGGGTTGGAGCAAAGATCCAGTGAATTTACCACCCCCTTTCTAGCAGAAGTCACCAAATGTTTGGGAAGGGACAGTGATAGCTGACATTCTAAGGTATATTACCTTGGAACATGGAGGTTCTGTTTAGCGGTTTGCCAACAGCCTTTCATAGTTGTTTCTCCATGAACCGAAACTGCTTTTACCACCATCAGGGTACTGCATCCTCTTTCAAATTAAAAGGTTTCGCTTTTTTGCTTTGGAGGCCCTGCAGAAAACAAACACGCCTGATTTTTTCCCCCTCTATAAATGGAGGGGAAAAGCACAATCCAGCAGGATCATGCAGTAAAAACACTGAGAGACTCTGATTCATCTTGCCATCTTTACGGTGGGAGTTTTCCCTGAATTTTTTTTTAATGGGGAATAAAATAAAATATCCATTAAAGTACTTTAACAGTGCCGCAAAGTGGATGATGTGAAGCTGAAAGTCCCACTCCTATCCCCGTTAGTGATTTCAAGACTTCCCTGCCTTGCACCCTGCAGGTTTTGGATGCTGAAATAAATAGAATACAGGTAGTCCTCGCTTACCAACCACAATTGGAACAGGCAATTCTGTTGCTAAGCGCCGCAGTCGCTAAGTGAAAATCCTGTGACCATGCTTATATTATCACTTCTGCTTCCATGGTTAAGTGAATCGCCATGGTTGTTAAGTGAGACATCACATGACTGCAACTTGTGATTTTACTGCCAGCTTCTCTTTTAACTCTGCTTGTTGGAAGCCGGCTGTGAAGTTCGCAAAAGGTGATTGTGTGACTACAGGATGCTGCGATGGCCAGAAATGCGAAGATTGGTCACAAAGCTGTTTTCTTTAACAGTCATAACTTTGAATAGTCACTAAACAAGGCAGTCAGTAAGTGAGGACTACGAACAGAACAGAACAGAACTACCACAATAGGATAGAACAGAACCATAAGAATAGAACTATGACAAGAATAAACTAAAATACAGGTACTCCTCGTTTAGCAACCACAACTGGGTCTGGCAACTCAGTTGTTAAGCAAAGCGGTTGCTAAGTGAAACCATGACTGTGCTTATGATCTTATTTCAGCTTTCCTTTGGTTTGTAGACCTGTGAAGGTCGTAAATGCGAGGATTGGTTGTAAAGTTACTTTTCCATCACCATCATAAACAGTCACTAAATGCAGCAGTTGCTAAACGAAGACTACTCGTCAGGGCTGCTCTTGAGCTGTTCCTCTGCCCTCTGGTTTAGATGACTCACAAGCTTCCCATTTGGTTCAGACTGTAGCAGGTTGGCACATGTTGGCTGAGAAACTTGGTTAGGTCAGTCCCCGTGGCCCTGCAGCAGCTTCTTGCTGGTTCCAATTGTGTCTGATCTAACGCTGCAGAACACAGTCTGCTATTTTGTTCTGTCAACCCTGCCCGGACAACAGTATTGACCTCTGCCGGTATGAACGCTCTCAACTAAATCTGTGTGGTTCCCATGTCTGTCTTCCGTTCATCATCTGCCGCAGGCTGAATTTATTGGGTGGATTTTTGTTTTTGCTTGGCTTACAGCATCAATGTATTTGCAGGCCAAATCAATTTTGTGCAAGGGGAAGCTGGCAAGGGAAGAGGGGAAAGGAAGGGGAAATGAAAGGGTTTTGATTGTAGCGAATGCTTTGATCCAAATTCTGATTTGCAAATCTATGTCTTTGCTGTTGGTTTATTTTTCTTTCCTTTTAAAATGTTGGTATCTATTTTTAAAAAAAGTTAAAAGAGAAAATATTACTGTTTTGTGCCAAAAAGGTTTATTTTTGTTTGTTTTCCTTGCAAGCATCTGATGGTCATAGGGTAGGTGGCTGATTCATCTGCTGGGGTTTTGATGGAGGTACACAACCAGCACTTTTATCTTTACGTGAATTAAATTTCAGTTGGGACGCAAGAAGGAGAATGTAAAGGCCTTTGACAAAATTGTCTTCTGATGTCCATGCTGATGTCTTCTGTCTCACGGTGCACCTGATCAAACAGGTTTCATGGGTTTCTGATGCAACGCCACAAAAACCTACTGAACCTGTCATGCACAGGTGAACGGTGGCCAGATGCATAGACTATGGGGAGCAGGCATCTCGCCTTCAAAATGTACAATTTGTGGGAAAACCGTTTTTCTAAGAATGAACTAAATGTTCCCTGTGGGGAATATTCAGCTTGAATACGGGAGCAGAGGGTTTGGGGAGGGGTGAAAGGGGAACTGGCTTCTGGGCACGTTTTTCCTAGTATTAATACTTTTTCATGGGGTTTTCCTGATGCCTGATGGCTGCCTCTCTTAAAAATAAAAAACAGAAGCTCCCTTTATGGGTTTTACACTAAGCTGGATTGTTTTCTGAATGATGTTATGGATAAAATCATGCATTCTACACCAAGGGGTCCAGTGCTCACCTTAACCAGCCTTTGTCAACCTGATACCCTCCAAATGTTTGGGACTACAACTTCCATCACCCATGACCATTGGCCATCTCAAGTGGGAGTTGATGGGACTTGTAATCCAGAACAGGTGGAAGACACCAAGATTAGAAGCTGCAGGAAGTGTATAGATTTAAAAGGAATGGGGTTACTAATCTCTGGGCCTACTGGGAACTTCAGGGCTGGTGTATCTGATCAATTTCTCCTGTTTTCATAGAATCTTAGAGTTGGAAGGGACCTTAGAGATCATCTAGTCCAGGTTTCTCAACCTCATCAACTTTAAGATGTGTGGACTTCAACTCCCAGAATTCCCCAGCCAGCATGCTGCTGGGGAATTCTGGGCATTGAAGTCCACACATCTTAAAATAGCTGAGGTTGAGAAACATTGATGTAGTCCAATTCCTGCTCAGTACAGGATCTGCTAGAGGATCCAGCCCCTGTTCAAAGATCATTTTTGCCATCCTTCACCCTCCACCCCTGCTCTCCTGAATGGAGCAGGTAGAGTGAAGGACATTTCAGAACTGCCATTAAGCATCTCTCCAATTTAAATGTACAGACATGGATAACAATTTTTTTAAACCCTGGTTTTCGAGAATCCTCTTCAGGAATCACTATTCCCGTCTCAGCTCAAGTTGCGATTTACAGTTTAATCTATTTAAATACTAATTATTCTCTCTCAGTGTAGTCAATCAGGGAACATGTGATATCAATGGGAACCAATAGTGCTTTGATTCAGACAAAGCCCCGTGAACCAATCATGATAAATGAGTGTAGAATTTAAAGTGCAGATACTTTGCAACTTAGTTTTTATATATCAAAACCTTGTCTAGTCCTCCTCAATAAAAAAGCAGATGGACAGTGCCTGTTGCCATCTTACAATCCAGAGAGAGATCAGAGATTGTCACCTTAAATCTCACCTATTCCTCCTTGTGTAATGGAATCAGAATATTTTACACAAATAGGGGCACATTTCCATCACATTTACAGAAAGCACTATACATTGGTTATGCTTTTTTAGCCAAAATTTTGAATGAATGCTAATGAAAGTCATTTGGTATAGTCCTTTATCTGGCGACAGGGCATTGCAAATGTTGTGGGAGGAGGAGGGGGGGAGAAAAGTTGAAAGCAAGCTTGATGTGCATGAATTTGATAGCCATGTTATTTTCTTTTTCCCCCCTCTTTTTCTTTAAAACCATCTGTGTAGCATGCAAACGTAAAGAGCAGGAGCAGCAGAAGGACAGGAACCTGCAACCCAAGAAGCAGCGCCTGGTCTTCACAGACCTCCAACGCCGCACCCTGATCGCCATCTTCAAAGAGAACAAGCGACCTTCGAAGGAGATGCAAATGACCATTTCGCAGCAGCTGGGCCTGGAGCTCAACACTGTCAGCAACTTCTTCATGAATGCTCGCCGGCGGTGTATGAACCGTTGGCAAGAGGAACCAGGCGCCAACCCTGGAGTCCCATCTTCATCAACAAGCACTTTTTCCAAAGCATGATTTCTTTTTTCATCACCTATCATCCCTCGCATCCCCCTGAACTCCACACAGAAAAGAGCCCATTCCCTTCTCCATGTGTGCTCCTCTCACCTGCATACACATATATGTTGAGCAACGGCAGCGCATTGTGCACACTTCACAACCATCCAGAATGGATGCCTCTGGGATATCCCAGATCTTCCAGAGGCATCCCACAGCAGCATCCGGCTTTGACCTCCACTCAAACTCTACAACTTGTGGAGGGCCATTTCATCACCTCATCTGTTGAGCAACCCCCCCCAAACCATGGGTTTAGCTGAGGGATGTCCGCCTTCCTATAAGTTCCAACAAGAGAGTATTATATTGTCCTGATGGCAGAGGGATGGGGTATGTAAGACTCAGCTTAATAGCAGATGTTTTCAAGGAAGTCGATTTGGAAGTTGTCATCGTGAGAACAAAATACTTATCCCAGATGTCCTGGCTATCTCAGGAGCAAGTGTGTGGTGTATGCCTTAAAAACAGCCCAGCACTGGAAAATTGAAGGGAGGGCAAGAACCAGGTAACTTATTAACTTGTTAAGCTGATTCAGCTCACTGAGATGTATTGATATGTACCTGTCCACATAATTGGACTTCCTCTAATTCCTGGGTTTTAAATCCCAGACTAACTCATTTTCCCTACTGGGGTTGTGTTTCACCACTGAGATAGAAGTGAATTGTGGGATACTTCTAGGACTCATACCAGGCCTGTAATATCCAATTATGTATCCCCTCCCTATTTCAAAGAAAGGTCATTTATTGCGAAGCTGATAATGACCTTCTTCTGATATGGGAAAAGGCATGTGAGAGGGTCTCGTGGGAATAATTTATCCTTTATATGGAGACAAGCAGCAATTGTTTATCATGAAATGAGAGTCAGTGATGGCATGTGTGAATGTGGTTAAGGGAGCTACTCAGTTTGCAAGCCAAGGATGCATATTGGGCCTGAGAAGGTTTTTTTAAAAAAAACCAATCCCACCTACACCCTTCATCATAGTAACAATGGAAAAGCGCATGAAAATCCATTCCAGAAAAACATCTTCAAAATGTGATCATGTTGTCCTCATGTACATTTCCTATAGCTCAGTCCTCTTTTTTCCACATCCCGTTCTCTACAGAAGGCTTCACACTCCAAGCGGTCCCCATGAAAATCCACCAGAAATCTTGCCAAGCGCATCATGGCATGGTCCGAAATTTACCAAAACCAAATCCGACTCAAAAGAAGACTTTTTGTTTTTTGATGATTCCTCTCAAAGGAATTCCAAGCCAAAGTATCAAGGGGGAAAGCAGAAACTCTTATGAAAAATATCCCCTCTTTTCTCCCTTGAATTAGTAGTGGGGAATCCAAAGCTAAGTTGCACTGTGTCACCTAGAGTAAAAGCGGGTCATGAAGCACATTTTAGGTACATAAATCGGGTAATTAAAAAAAAAAAAGCTTTAAAGTAATCAAAGCAAAGAAGTGTAGGAGCTGAATTTTATTTCGTGGACACTGGATCAGCAGCTGACCTTCCATTCAATATTGGTTTCATTTCAAAGGCCAGCCCCAACCTGGATTAATTATCTCCATCTCCTCCCTCACTCCCTCTTTTGCCTCCTAACCCCATTTTCTGCCTGAGAGGAGAGGGGAGAGAAAAGATGAATCAATATTATACGTGATGGGAATCAGATTGGGCCTGTTGGGTTGGGTTGGGTTGGGTTGGGTTGGGTTGGGTTGAGTGAGGGGCAGATTGTGAATCTGATTGCTAACCCCAGAGTTAGATGGGAAGGGGAAGAGGCAAGGAAACCCACACGCAGTCTTTCCCCAGCTGCAGTTCCGTACCCTCCCCGTTGGAAGTAACAAACTCTACAAAAACTCAAAAGGAATTCTGGCAACGTACGAAAGATAAGTGACTATTTTTTGTGTGTGTGCCAATTAACAGCTTGCCTTAAAAACAGAAGATGGATACCAGACGGGAGTCCTCTTTGCTCGGAAAGGAGGACTTCCTTCAGTAATGACCGGCGCCATGAATCAGGAGCGTTTCAAGGCAAAAAGAGAGAGAGAGAGAGAGAGAGAGAGAGAGAGAGAAAGAGAGAGACGTGGTCAACTTAATGAGAAATAGCATCACCAGTTAAATCTGTGTGTCTGGCTGGCAAAGTTGAAGCCCCTCCTTGGCCTAGGGAGCCAGCGAAAAAAAGGCGTTTGAGAAGGCGCATTGGCCGCAGAATTGCAGCCTTGCCATCTCCATGGTAAATGTGGGATTCTTTGTGTGTGTGTGTATGTGTGTGTTGTTTCCTTGTTTTATTATTTTTTAATGGGACACTATCAAATTGATGCGGGTAATAGAGCACCATCTTTGCGCAATGGTTTATGCGTTCACTTTATGTTGAAGACAATGTGTTAAGCGACCCTTAGGCACCTTTGGGAATGGAAAAAAAAAAAAAGAGGGAGAGAGAGAGAGAAAAAACCAGAACCATCCAAGTTTTTATTTGAGCAGAAAAGGAAGAAGGAAAAAAAGAATTAAGTGACTCTGCTAATCTTTCCTATCTTCAGCAAAAGATTTTGTCCCAGTCTTGACTATGGGGTGCGGCCAAGCAGGGTGTGGGATGGAGCGGGAAGTCCATTTCACCGACCAAAGAAAACTGATCTGGGAAAGGGAAAGTAGTAAATGCTGAGCTGTGTTTTACCAAAAGCCGGGGGGATACAGCAGGAGGACAACAGCCCCCCAAATCATCTCTCTCAGCCCCCCAAGTGTCCATCCCCTTCAAATCTATCCCACCCTACCGCATCATCTTGTCTTGTTGTGAGTTGTCGATGCTAAAGAATGATGGAGGAGGACTCTGGTGGACTTCCCATACCTGATTTTGTGAAGTATTGAAGGGCTGAGAAGCCTCACTAAAGAAAAAAAGAAAAAAAAATGAAATGAAATGAAATGAAATGAAATGAAATGAAATGAAATGATGGGGCCTGAACTTAGTAGAAGAACCGAAGGGAGGGGGAGAAAAGAAAAGAAAAAGGAATAGTTCTATCAAATGAACGACCCCGAACATGCAAAGACATTTTAGTGAGAACCAGAAAATATAGGCTACCTCACTTGAGTTTTCGATTTTTGTGATTTGAAAATCACACCTGATACCAAAGATTTTGTTCTCCTTGCCCGGTTTGTGCTGGAATACACCCATTTGCGCCTCCCCCTTCCTGTTCCCTTGCAGCCCACCATCCGTAGGTCATTGCCGCAGACCTTCCCCCATCCCACGGTCCCCCGTGTTTTCCAACCTTCCGAGAGAGCGAGCGAGAGCGCGCGAATGGAACGGAGTGATAGCTGAGTGCCTTTTTCTTGTACAAAAGGTGTAAAACCATTTTGTTTTCGTTGCTTTTTTCCTTCGTCCTGTAAGTTCACATGATATTACCTCAGTTCTCTTAATCAGATGGATTCTGACAACTCTCATAGCTTTTGGGTGATGGGACAAGAGCTATTTTTCCTTTGATCCCCTGGGTCCTATCCTTCTCCCCTCCTCCTCCCCCAGTGTTTCATGTGCACTCCAATGCACATCTAGTTCACCATGTGCACAAGGAACAGTGAGGTATTTTCTTTTTTCTTTGTGGCATTTCCATCCGAAATGTTTGGTCTTCAGAACCCTGCATCTGTAACGGGCATCTGCTCGTTCACTGCCACCCACCCACCAACGTAGAGCAGTAGGGCGAGATGCGCAACACAATAGTTGTGCTCACGCTCGGCATAAGAAAAAGGCTAAGTTCAACCCCTGCTGTATGAAAGGTTCTGGGGGGAAACTTCATTCTGCCAAAACCCCTGGAGAATTACTGCCCCCAAAGTCAACCATGCTGGGCTAGAGCGGCTGATCCGGGATTGAAAATGAGCAGAGCGGTTCTGTCAGCCTGTTGGAAATCCCAGCAGCGCATTATTGGGGTGCATGCTTCACTCTACCATTGCACCACTCATCTCATCGTTGTGAGATCCTCAGAGGAAAGGTGAAATCAAGATGAAGCTAAGGCTAATCTGAATGTGAGTGGGAGAAGACCCTCTCTAAAATATATCTGGGATCATTCATGCAACGCTGTGTGCATTATCAAATGTGGCATTGTATCAGACCAGCTGGCCATATGATTCCTATTTGGCTGTGACCTGGGAAAAAAGACCACCCCTTTTTGAGTTCACAAAGGTCCTGGGAAGGACAGTGCAGAACAAAAGATGTGGGGAAGGCTATATTTGGGAAGAATGGGTCCTCGGGATCCTAAAACCCCCTTTGAATCAAAGTTTTGGCGTATTAGTCTTGGCCTAAAAGGTGGAATAACACCACGCCCATTTTATCCTTCTCTGCTAACTCCCGTGGAACAAAGATACTTTCAAACCTGAAGTTTCAGTTTTAATTTGGAGGTACAGTTTGGTTGCCCAGGGAGAATGTTTGTGAGGAGAGTATAAGAGAGAATTACACCACAACTTGTTTGCTGAGTATCAGAGACTTCTTACAGAGTCAGAATCAATGGACTTCTGTTAAGTTCTCCTTTGGACATTTTGAGAGAGAATAAGTCTACCAAATATACTTTGGAATGCAAATAGCTGGCATGTGAAAGTTCCTAAGTATGAATATTGATAAATAAGCATGTCCTGAGAGTCAGTTGATACCTTCCAAGAAAGCACATGGTGGAGGATCTAGATCGTATGCACGGAGAGTACTCATGAAGTGGCTTAGAAAGTGGATGCACTTTGACCCCAGAGCACCCTGCCTGTGGGAAAGCTAGCCTATCAAGCAACAAGGTCCCAGGCCAGCTTTCTCCCTCCTCTGCTATCCTTCCACATGCAGGGAAGGCTACTTCAGGCACGTAACTCCCCACACTGCAATCTGAAAAACCCTAGCCACAAAATGGGGTGAGGGCAAATTCATTTTTGCTTCTCCCTTAGGTCCTCGGTCCATGTTAGTGCAGAGAATGAGTAAAGGGGTAGTGATGTTTTGAATAGTCAGCAATCTCTTCAACTCTGAGGTTTAGTTACTAAATTCGTATCCCACCTTTATTCTGTGCCACGCAAGGTGACCCACGTGCCTCATGCTCCTGCCTCCTATTTTTGCCCCACAACAACAACCCTGTGAGGTGGGTTGGACTGGCCCAAAGTCACCCAGCCAGCTTTCTTGCTTAAGGGAGGAATAGAACTCATGGACTCCTGGTTTCTAGCCCAGCACCTTAACCACTACACCAGACTGCCTCTCTCATATTCTGTGTTGCCTGTTGATGGTATTCATCCAGATGTCCCCACCACCACCCCAAATGACCAACCTAACTCTCCATGGAATTACCCCTTTGCCTAGCGAAATCCCCCTTTTTCTTTTGACCCAACACCCAAATGGCTTGTTGATACCAAAGATGTTCTCCGGTCAGGAGAAAATAAATAAATAAATAACCAATCAGTAGCCCTGCCTTTCTCTCCAGCACAGACCTGGCAAGCCTTTGACAATGTTCTCTGAAATACCTCAAAAAAATATTTAATGTATAGTTTATGTGACAAAATAATAATGATAATAATAATAATAATTACTTAGCTAGTTTTTGGAATTTGCAACTTGAAGCTTTATACTGTTAAATTATAATTTTTGCAGAGATGGCAAGTGTTACTATGTTGACATGCTCAATGGAAGACATATTGAATGTTTGGGAAGGAAAGGAAAAACTGGTTAGTTTCATGATTTTTTTTTTAAAAAAAGAGAAAGATTGAGAGCGAGAGAGAGAAAAAAATGAAGGTTCCTTGGAGTTTACAGATTTCATATTTAAACAAGTCCTTTAAAAGAAAAATCACAAATAATAGTAATATCCTATGCTTTGGGGATGCGTTCCTTTTTTCTGCTGAGTCATGTCTTACAAGAGTATTTATTATATGTGTTTATGTGTTCAAATGTAATTTAAGAAGAAAAAAAAGACCAAAAAAAAAAAGAAATGAAAATTTGATTTATGCATGAAAAAATATACTCTTTCTTGAAGTAATGTAATAATTATTGAGGGGGGTGGGTAGGGTGGGAGAGGCTGGGTTTGCTGTGTTGTTTGTCTAACAAGATTTAATTTCAATTTGGAGGTATGTGCATGGATCAATTAATTTCATGTGACTGTGGATGTTTCTTTGTCAATTCTCTCTTTTTTATTTGGTTCCTCCTTTTCCACCATTTTCTTTCCTTTGTATATTAGTGCATTGTTAAAAACACACGGGGTGTTGGAAAAAGCTTCTCTGCAAGCTAAAGTGGGAATAACAGCTCACGAGGGTAGGGGGTGCGCTTGGCTAGGACGAATTTCAGCAGGTCCAACATCAGTCAAGCAGAAGAATTGTGTCTCAGTCAAAAGCAATCCTTGACCTTCCTGCCCCTTTACCTTTCCAACCAACCCAACAAGTGAACTTTAGCATCTTTTTTCAGACTGGTGTGTTCACTTTTAGCATCCAATCACAAGTGTCTTTATTCAGAAGAGAGAGAAAGAGACAATCATTTGCAAAATATATATATATATGTACACACACCAAATCCCGTTGAGCAGTCAGTTGTCCCTTCCTGTGGTTCCCTTTGAGACAAGGTGACACAACACAGCCGAGTGCTGTTCTGAATTTATGCCGATCCCAACACCTTATTTTTGAGATAGGTCCTCCTTGGGGTGGTCTGGATGCGAACACACACATACCCACGCACACCTTTTGGAGAGCAATTGGTGGCCTCCTTCACCACCTCCATTTTCAAAAAACAACACTGTTCAGAAGTCCTAAACCCATAACAAGCAGACATAGCTTGATGGTGGGGCACAAATGCAGAAAACTCAAGGTTCATGTCCTAACATCTCCACCAGGATTGGAAAAAATGTCTGCAACCCATCAGTAGAGCAAGTGCCAATCAGTGCAGGTAATACGGACTTATATGGCACAGTAGACTTTCTACTGTTATGCACAGGAGGAGTATTTACCAATAAATGACAGGACTCTGTTTTATATGAAAATGTCTCCAATTCAAACTGGGAGACGGTTGAAACCCTGGAGAGCTGGTTCAGTGAGTATAGATAAAGGTGAGCTAAATCAGGTGCCCGTAAAGATGTCTATGTTGTTCTTCCAGAAACATTCCTGGTTCAGGAGCCATGTTACTTCTGAAAGGCGCAGTACAAAGGAACCAGCCACACTAAAAAGCATATCAGGAAAAAAAGAGACTCAGCATTAGTTCTCTTTCCACCACATAAAAGGAAATGGATATTTGGGTTACCTGCAGAAGAAACAGATTGCTTAGGCACCTGCGAAGGGAACTTATAAAACGCAGCAGGGACCCCTTGCTTTTTCTGGCTTGCGTTTCTAGACGGTGACCTCATATCATTCTCAAACAGTGTGAAGAAGTAATCTTCCCCTAGACCAAACATCCTTCCCTTCCAAGCAGAGGTATTGACAAACCACTTTTTTTTGTCCTAGAGATAATTCTCTTGAACAACAAGACAAGTGCTATAAATTTTTGGAACAGTGAGGCAGAAGAGGAAAATGGTTTTCTTTTCCCTAAAACATTGCACCACAGCTAATACGAACCAAGAGCAAATCATGCCCTCCTCCTCCAAGAAATGGCAGAATATTTAATAGGTAGGTCTTTAGACTGAGTTACTCCCCCAGTGACTTCCAGGGTCATCCATCCATGCTTAGATTTAGGGTTAGATAACCTTCTCTATCATTATCTTGATGTACAGAACCATTGGAGGTGTATGCAGATCCCAAAGGTGGAACTCACATGTAGGTTATTCGGCACGCGTGTTTTACACCATTTTTGCTCCTATTGCCTGCAATCCCCATGGAGGCATATTGGCCTTATTTCACCTCTTTCGAACTGGCTGAGTGTTTATCAGGGTATTGTTAAAAAAAAGTCAAGATAGTGGCCACAATGGTGTGATCAGAGCTCCGTTTTTTATGCATGTTGCGTATGTGATGCACATAAAAAATAGGCAGAGATTCAATCGCACCATTGTGGCCATCCTTACTTTTTTTTTTGTGATACTCTGATGACACACCTGGCTGAGGGTGTCTTTCAATGTAGGCCAGGTGTGTACAACTTCAAGATCTTGGGAGAGACACACACAGTTCTCAGTCTTAGATGTGCCTCCCATGTACATAAAACTTCTCTAAGGTTGGACTCACACAGCACATTCAATTAATTAAAGGTTGATTCATCTGTGATTCAATGAATTTGGGGGTACCTAGCCATTCTCTCAACATTCCCTCTCATTAAGCCATAATATATGATTGGTTTGTTTGGGCCCAGCATGTTTGGTCAACATGGCTATGATGTTTTCTTAATCCAGGTTTAAGGTTAAGTGTGGTGCAAACCCAGCCTTAATGTGACCATGGAGGAAATTATTAAACACATAGCAAATAATCACATTATCTGTGTTAGTTATTTTAATTAAATTTGGATGCAAATTAAATTAAACATATTAAGACTTGGCCACATCCATTTCTTTGCTCTGGTCACAGCTGTCTGTAGAGGGCATCCCAGAGCATGTCATTTGAGGATCAAGTGTAGCCATTGACCTGGAAAAAAACAAGGTGGTGGACTTCTAGGATAAAAGCAGAAGCCTAACCTCCGTTGCATGATGCTCTCCACGGAGCAGCACAAGAGATGCATTATGATCGTAGAGCTACCAGTGGAAATCATGGCAGATGGACATTGAGGCAACAGTTTGTGGTTGATGATATATAAAACTCAGATAGTGCTGGACTTTTTCATGAAATCTTTCACTGCCCTCCTGTGAAAAAAGTTTTCTTCTTTGGTGATCTTTCAGCGGCTCATGGGGATGGAGACCAAATGGTTTCTCTTCTCTTAAAAGATGAAGCTGAAGGCACAATTACTTTTGCCCTCAAACATTTTCTAGAGCAGTGTTTCTCAGCCTTGGCAACTTTAAGATGGGTGGACTTCAACTCCCAGAATTCCCCAGCACACTTCTTAAAGTTGTCAAGGTTGAGAAACACTGCTCTAGAGCCATCTTGGCCATTTTAAGATGTGTGGACTTCAACTCTCAGAATTCTGGGAGTTGAAGTCCACCCATCTTAAAATGGCTAAGGTTGAGAAACACTAGTCTAGACCATTCTGTATGGATTGTGCTGCAATCATTTCTAATGCACTCCCCCAAATTGAAAATGTTACACTACATGCTGTTTTATTGTGGTGATAATTTTGGCTTTCTACCATGAATTGACTTTTCCTGGGATGCCTGTCCTTTCAAGGTCAGCATTGCTTGAGACATAATTGCAAAATCATTAGATGAAGACCTAACCTAAGGACTGGTCTGGGGTTAAAGAAACAGTGGACCTCTTCCCACAACATGCATAATCCAGGAAGCCACTAACCAGTCATATCTTCTTACCAATGGTTTTGGCAGGAAACAGTCACAGTAAGTGGGTCAGGTTTTCTTTATAATAAGGAATACCAGATCTCCACCTATATCTTCCAGTCCTGTCTGATATGCCTTGAGTTCTTGCACCAGTAGACCTGATAATGTTTCAATCTATCACTGTCCCTTTCCCCATTGACTAGGCAAGAAACAAAAGGTGTAGTGTAGACACTACAACCATTCGGGAGATGTATTTCATGCTGCCAACCTCAACACTAACTTCTGTAATAGAGAGAATTGCTTTTTCAGCTGTTTTGTATCGCCAACTCTTCTTGGAGAACCTTCTGGGCAGGTTTGACTATTGACTGAATTTTGGCCTTTGTACAACACAGCTGACCAGTAAGACCAATCTCCCTCAAACCCAAGATAGTTAAATGTGTTTTAACCCTGCTTTGTTGCTGTCTAGGTTTTGGTGTTTGCAAACATGTTAATCCTGCCTTTGACCTAATTAAGTGGGTTGGCACTGGCTCAGTTGGCTGGTGTATTGTAAGCTCTTGCACAAGAAAAGTATCGGCAAAGATAAGTGGTCCTGATCACTCCTGATGCAGGGATTGCTCTACTTAGGAGCAGTAACCTGATCTAGAATACATCATCTCCCCCAAGGAGCCTGAGACTGACACCATTTTTCCTCTGTGCTCTCAGTGTGGTCACAATAATGGTGTTACAGTCTGGGCAGTTGAATCTTGGAGTCTGAGTGTGAAGTTAGAAACAAGTAGGCTTGAGCCTGATTCCCCAACATTTAATCTATCCAGGACCTCAGATCCATCCAGGAAGGCCATGGCATGGAACCTGAGCTGTCATGATAATTCAGCAGCGTCAGTCTGAGAATGAGAACCAGTGGTATATTAAAAAAAAATGCATTTAAAAAAACCCCATAAATTTAGATTCTGTTTTTTCAGTCTAATTATTAGGTACAATAGAAGTAAAACCTCTCTCTGAGCTTGATTTTTGCTGATTATAAGGACACATCCATGCAGTTTTCTTGCCAACAATACAGAAATGGTTGCCATTCTCAGTCTAGGCTCCCATCCATGTACTAATTAGGTCTAATCCTGCTTTAAAATCAGCCATAGCTGGCTAGGTGTTGCCATCTGCTGCCTGATTATTAGAAGTAATAAAATGCTGGTATTTTTCTAGTGCTTCCAAACATTAGAACATGGTTCACACGTTTGTGCCAATTGCTTTCTCACAAGTTCAATGGATAAATAAGCATTGAATAAGCATTGCATTTGAGGCAATCTAAAAGATCTAGGGAGGTGTGTTTGATGGACAACAGCTTGTTCATACTTGCAAATCACTCCTTGATGGAGCATAATTTGAAGCTCATGGTTGACAGATTTGATTGATTACATACCATCAGGACAGTGTCAACTATTAGTGACCACATTAGTGACCACAGACCTTCTCCAGGATTTTCTGTCCCCAACCTGGTTCTTCAGGTCTCCCAATGGTGCACCCAAGACTGCTGTAATTGAGTCCATCCACTTTGCTGCTGTTGTCCTCTTTATTCTTCCACCTTTCCCACCATTATGAACTTCTCAAGAGAGCTGGGTCTTCTCATAATGTGTCCAAAATATGATAATTTGAGCCTGGTCATTTGTGCCTTGGGTGAGAACTCCAGATTAGTTTATTCTATGGCTTATTTGTTTATTTTTTTGGCTATCCATGGCATTCTCAAGAATCTTCTTCAACTCCAAAGTTCAAAAGTGTCAATATTCTTTAATCTTCCTCACAGTTCAACTTTTGCTTCCATAGAATGTCCATTACCTGCATGATTCTGATCTTTGTAGGTATAGACATTTCACAGCATCTGAATATTTTTTCCAAGATCTTAATTTCTACTTTACCAAGTGCTAACCTATGGCATATTTTCTGAAAGCTGGTTCCTATACAATTGATAATCAATCCTAAAAAGTAGAAGCTATCCAACACTTAGTTTGGTTGCTGTATCTATTGCCATTAGTTTGGTCTTCATTATATTTAATTGTAGTCCCATTTTTGTCCCTGTACTCCTTAACTATCATTACTAGACTTTTCAGATCAGCTACATTTTTCAGCTATCCTGGTATCATCAGCATAGCACAAGGCTACTGATATTTCTTCCTCCATTTTTAAAGCCATTTACATATTTTTCCAGTGTAGTGTCCCTCAATATATATTCTGCATTTGGGCTGAATGAATAAGCAAAGAGCATACAGCTGTATCTCACTCCTTTTTTGAGATTAAGCTAATCTGTTCCACCATGTTCCATCTGGACCATGGCTTTCTGATCTGTATATAAGTTTCACAAAACAACAATGAGATATTCTGAGCTTCACATTTTCCTAAGGACATTCCACAGCTAGACATGCTTGACAGAGTTGAAGGCCTTTTAATAGACAATGAAGTACCTATGACTTCTTTTTGGAATTTTTTGGCTCTTTCAATTATCCATTATGCATCAGCAATAAAGTCTCTTGTTTCTCAGCTTTTTCTAAAAACGGCTTGAACATCTCGCATTTCCACTTCCATGTAGGGTTCTAATCTGCACTGGATGATCTTATGTATTGTTTTGGTAGCATGTGAAATTAAGGATGTTGTACAATAGTTTGCACATTCTGTTAAGTCTCCTTTCTTTGGTATTGCTGTGTAGACTGAGCTTTTCCCATCTGTTGGCCACTGAGTCATTCTTCAGATTTGCTGGCATAGTTTCGTCAGAACCTTTACTGATTCTTCTTCTGCTGCTTGCCATATTTTTGTAGAAATTCCATCAATTCTTGTAGCCTTCCAACTTGGTAATGGCCGGAGTGCTGATTCTAATTTCATCTTCTAATACCAGATGTTCTTGTAAATAGGGACTGTCTTCCAAGATATCTTGGATGTTGACATTTCTATGGTAGAGAATTTCAGCATATGCCTTCCATCTTTGTTTTATATTCTTTGAATCAATTATTATCTGTCCATTGGCATCTTTAGCATACTAGTTGAAGATTGGAACCTCCTTCTGAGTTTGGAGATCTTTTAGAAGAGTTTCTTTTTCTGTGTCTGTTTCCATCCTTGATGTCTTTACAGATATCATTGTAATAGTGCTTTTTGTTTCTTCTAATGGCTGTCAGAAATGTGTTGTTAAGTTCCTTCCTGAAATCTTCATCTTGGTTGTGGCTTCTCTTCTCTTTTTGGCAATTTCCACTGTCTGTCCTGACATCCAGTTTGGCTTCTTCATCTTTGGTACATTCACATTCATCCTTAACAACCTCTTTGATTTCATTCCACAAGATAAAGAAGGTCCATGAACTTCCTGAAAATCAAAGTGCAGCTTTTAACATTATAAATCTAGATAAGTGTACAATTTTGGAAGTTTAGATTATGACTAATTTACATTTTGATGCAAGTACTTCCTCCTTGAGACATTTCAAGGCAAGCAAAAATAAGGATTAAAATAAGCTGGGTTGGGTATGGAGAGAGGAAGAGAAGATCTAGAGTAAAGATTAATGCAGGCTGCTTTTTCTGACTATAAGGCAAGAGTAGCATTGCATCCAGTTTTCCAACTTCCCAGGGCTGGTAACTCTGATGGACAACATTGATGAGATTAAAATATCAGCTGCATTACGTTTAAATTTTCATATCCTCAAATCAACAGAAATGTTAAGAATTATCTAGACCAATCTTGTTCTCAGTGTAGGACATCCAAGCTAAAGCCTCCCTTAAAGTTACTAAATATATTGTTAATTTATTAAATGTATTAAAGTTGACTGTCTAGCTTCTGTTTAAGGAGCTTAATTACATGTTCTTTGAGATCACTGGTCATTCTAGTAGACTGCAAGATCTTTTGGTAAGGTGGCTTCTTCAGTGTAGAGTGCATATCATTTATGCAGAAGGTCCCAGGTCAGCACATTATTGAAAAGCAAAAAGTGACAAATACTATAAAGATCCTTCTTCTGTCTGCGAACCAAGAGAGGCAAGGAAGGGATTAGGGAAATAGAGCTGACCTGGGATAAAAGGCTTTCTTGACTCACAGGAAACATTTGAGGAATTTCATAAAAAACACAGAGTTTCAATAGGAACAATGAAATTCCTTCAGGGTGGTGGATGTCTTATCTGTTTAGGTACCCATTCATCAGCAAAGTCTGACTATGGTCATGCTTTTTGCATCAAAAAGTGAATGTGACTTTTGTCACACTCCAAAAAAAGACACCACTTTCCTCCACATGTAAGAAAATACCCTAATTCAGATCAGTCGCAATTTGTAGCCCTTCCAGGTATTTCCAAAATTCAGGGTTCTGATTGCCAAAATGTAGTGGCATGTTTTTTTTTCTTGATTTAGAGTTAGGAAATACATAAAACTGTAGTAACTCCTAAAATTACCATTGCACACAGTTTTTTTAAAAAATGAAATAAAACCCAAGCACTGCCTGCTAAAAAAGTGGGAACAGAAATGGAAAATCATGATCCTGCTTCTTCACTGGATATAAGTATCAAGCCCATTGTACAACATTGCCCACACCTACACTTTACCAAAAAGATAAAGTATGACCCCATAATTTAGTTTCTATATTATATATTTCTGGAGCGGGTAGGGACTAAATCCAACTGTGATTTAAATCCACTTAAATCCAAATAAATCCAAATTCCCTTTTTTTTGCATCCTTCTTTCTGTTGAGGAACATTTCTGATTTTAAAGGAACAACTGCATTTGTTTTATTCCTTTCCCTGACATCAAAATGCAGTGCTCTTGGATGAGTGACTTCTTATTTGTTGGGGGATGTGACTGTTATTGCTCAGCTGGAAGGATTATGGGAAGCAAGATGGCATTTCAACTGACGCTGGCCATGCAAAGCCCCATTCAGAAGCAACTGGCCTAGGACAGCTGACTGGATGAATGCAAAGCACCAAGCCATAACATGTTTTCCTTGATTATAGCTTAGTGTGCTGTGTGAACCCAGTTCCAATGGTTTGATGACTTAGAATGTTCTGCAGATGCAATCAGTGGTTGTTCATTTGATAAACCATGGTTAAGCAAAGTATGATGTGTATTCCCAACCTTTGCTAGCATCTCCAGTAAATGAATAGTTTAGCACGCACGCAACCTCTCCCGTCGATTTTAGCAGTAAAACAGAGGCAATACATTTACTGTATTGGAAAATGTAGCCAAATACACCACCAGTGCAACTTTCTGTACAGCACAGGGGCTCCATAGCCAGTATTGAAAAAAAAAGACTCCAGTGTTTCACTGACACTGAATAATGAATGCAGCTTATCCAAGGAAAGAAGTGATGGTCTGTGCTACTAGAATATCGGGTCCTGCCCCTTTCTGGAAAAGTTTCCCCTTGTCTCAGAGGACAGAGCCAAGAAGGGTTCTAGGAAATATCAAATGAATTTTGATTTTAGGAAGGGGCAATAAGAGGTAGGTTTCATGGCTGTCCTGCTCACAGGTCTAGTTGCCCCCTCTGTGTCTGTAAAATGGGCATCACTGCATTTGCAGATTTCCTTTCTCTCCATTCTTGGCTACCCCCTGGGAGCAAGAGAAGAGGGTAAACACACATTGGTTGATGTCATATTGCAAGAGAAAAAGGGAGAAAGAGCTGTCAGAAGGGTTGCTTTTTCTAGTATCGAACCATCATTTGTCACAGCTGGTTCAGGATCAAACGTTTCCTTGCACTGAGTCTTGCAAGGAAGCAACTCAGGAAACCCTTTGGATTTCTTGCAAGATCTTTATTGCTAGTAGAGTCTTGAAAGCCTGCTATAGTAGTTCTCCAGATCAACTTATACCTAGCATAATTAAGGCAGAGCTACTCAGATCAATTTATACCTAGTGTAATTAAGGCTGAGCTACTCATGAATCTCTTTCTTTGCTTCTCCCCTTCCCTGGATGACATGTCTCTTTTGCAATGGTCCTGTTTCCTCTCCTGTAACTCCTGGGCCTGCTAGAATCCATGGAGCAGAAAGAAAATAGTTGTGCAAAGGAGAAATGAATCCATGAGAGTTGTTTCCCCCGAGGCAAGGATGTTGGGGGGGGGGGCATCAAAAGAGTCAAGATGGCATCTGTAGCCATGCAATCAAAGCTTTCCCTTTTAAAAAATGCATTGCATGCACAAAGCATGTAAAAAGGGGGTGGGACTTTGATTATATCCGTGCAGTCACCATTTTAACTTTTCTGATCTCCCAGCAAACACTCCTGCCCCAAATAAATGTTTAGTAATAGCAACAGGTACATTCCATTCAGGATTTTCACATTAGAGATGCATGGTGCAAGAAGGTAAGAGAAGGAAAATTGCTCCTATTTGGATATAAAATTTCACTTTTGAAACCTACTGGAGATTTACATTTTAAAACAACTAAATTCCCAAATGACTGGATTTTTTTTTATAGTCATTCCATCTGGGGCAAAAGGAGACTCACTGCGATCTGGAAGGGGGTGATGAAAAACTGGATCTAGCCACCCAATTTGTGGCGTTTGTGATGAACCAGTGGCATAATCTGGAATTTCAGTATCAGCATTTGTGTTTTGTCTATCAAAGATGTGCCAAGTAATTCAAATTTTGTAACTAAGGGGAAAAATCTGGATCTAGAAATGTAGATGCCCAATTTCAAAATCTGACATAGTTTTTTCTTCCAGTACAGATTGTAAGTTTCATTTCTCTCTTTTTTAAATTGAATGAATAGAATTGAGTTTTGTTTTTCAATGTTTGGGTAACATGCTATTGTTTTATTATGTGTTTTTCCTATGGTTCTTTTCTTTTCGCTTATTTTTAGCGATCATTTAAAAAAAAGAACGTATGTGTTGGGCACTTTATCAAATAACAACAACAGTAGAAGCTGTTTGTATCATTTGCAGCTGGGTTTTAGCATCCAGTAGCCGTGCTACATCTTTTTTGACTGATTTTTGAAAGGAAACCAAACCAAATCCGACAAACAGAAAAATCTCTGTGTTCATACTGTTATATACTGTTCCATTACTATGTTGTACGTTACTACAAATTTCAGGTTCTTCAATAAATTATTTTTGTCATTCACCTTAGCTCATGCAGCCTATGCGTGTAATAAACTTTCTGCACATGCTCCCAATAGAATCCCCCAATTTTTTTTTTTTTAAATGCAAAAGTACAGTCCACACTTACTTCTAGAAGAGAGTATCTTTTAAAAGATCCCAGTCTCACTTGGTGAACATTTGGGGGTGAGAACCTTGTGGGCAGAGCCAATGTGGGGTAGTAGTTAAGATGTTAGACTAGGAGAAGGGAGACCCAGGTTCTAGTCCCCCTTCAGCCACAGAAGCTCATTGGCTGACTTTGGGCCAGTCCCTCCCTCTGAGCCCAAGAGCCAATCAGGTGCAGTGGGGAAGGTGCTGGACACCCAGGGAGACCAGGTTCTAGTCCCCCTTCAGCCACAGAAGCTCATTGGCTGACTTTGGGCCAGTCCCTCCCTCTGAGCCCAAGAGCCAATCAGGTGCAGTGGGGAAGGTGCTGGACACCCAGGGAGACCAGGTTCTAGTCCCCCTTCAGCCACAGAAGCTCATTGGCTGACTTTGGGCCAGTCCCTCCCTCTGAGCCCAAGAGCCAATCAGGTGCAGTGGGGAAGGTGCTGGACACCCAGGGAGACCAGGTTCTAGTCCCCCTTCAGCCACAGAAGCTCATTGGCTGACTTTGGGCCAGTCCCTCCCTCTGAGCCCAAGAGCCAATCAGGTGCAGTGGGGAAGGTGCTGGACACCCAGGGAGACCAGGTTCTAGTCCCCCTTCAGCCACAGAAGCTCATTGGCTGACTTTGGGCCAGTCCCTCCCTCTGAGCCCAAGAGCCAATCAGGTGCAGTGGGGAAGGTGCTGGACACCCAGGGAGACCAGGTTCTAGTCCCCCTTCAGCCACAGAAGCTCATTGGCTGACTTTGGGCCCATTCCCCCCCCCAATTTTCAGCCCAAGAACCAATCAGGTGTAGTGGGGAAGGGGCTGATCTGGGACGAAGGAGGCCCAGATTCCAGTCCCCCCCTGGACTGGTCAACCTTAAATGTTCAGTTGGAGGGGGGACATTTTTATTTGGAACCTGGCCAGGTTGCCACTTCCTGCTCTAACTGCCTCCCAGAACACAGCATCCTGGGAGGAGCAAAACAACACCCCTCAGTTGAAGACAGCAGAAGGTCAGAGCCTGCCTCTCTTGAAGATACAAAATGTCAGGCCACGTATTTTGTCACTCTGCAAGAGCAGCACTTTGGAGTGTGCCCAAGACGTTTGGATATTTGCAACCTGCAGAAAGCTCGTTCTTGTGCACAGGGCAGCTTGAACGAGATCGTTTTAAAGACCCACAAGACCAGGCAGACTTTTCCAAAAGTGCTGAGTCCATTTTATTATACAAGTACTGGATTGTGCAAAAGTGTTAAGGCATCTGTGAACTGAACCCCAATTTCAACGGAAGCCCCAGCGCAGGGGGCTCCATTATCTACAGGTTTATTCCTGAAGCGATGCTGCTTCTGTCCAGCAGAAGGCAGCTTGTATGGCAAGAATGATCACCAACTATATCATTCTGATGCTCTCTGGAGCAGCGTTTCTCAAACCTGGCAACTTTAAGATGTGTGGACGTCAACTCCCAGAATTCCCCAGCCAGCCTGGGGGATTCTGGGAGTTGAAGTCCACGCATTTTAAAGTTGCCAAGTTTGAGAAACACTGTTCTGGAGGATCCGCTCAGTATGGCACCCATTATAAACTAAATAATACAACACAGGGCGGGTAACCAACAGCCTTTCAGAAATGACTGAACTACAACTTCCAGCAACCTTCTGGAAACTGTGGTGTCTGAGGTCGCTTGAAGTTGTCATTCAGCAACTTCTGGAGGGACGCTGTTTTTTTATCCATTACACAACACTTGTTGTGTTCCAAAAAAGAAAGAAAGCTTTGCAGAGAATCTTCATTGTTAAAAGAGGGAAGGGTGTTTTTTTAAAAAAAAATTTTTTTTTTAAAGAAGCATGAAAACACACCCTGCTCACCTTTCTCACGGCCAGAAAAGGTAGATTAAAATCTACTTTTTCAAATAAATCTTAAAAAGTAGATTGAAAATTACATCATAGTGTTACTTTGATTCTCTGCCCCCTGCCTGTAAGGACATGATAGCTGAATAGCGCTTCCATAAACAGGAGCAGTCTACCTCTAGGTACCAAATGCTGGGTAATAAGTATGCTGGGTTGTCACGAGGACCGATTGTTGGGGAACTTCCACAGATCTCCCGCCCTGCTCTTTGAACATTTGTGCTAAATTAGATGGTCCTTCTGTCGGATCCAGCTGCACTTCTCTTATTGTCTCAAATTACACTAATTGGCATTTCACAAGTTATGAAACTTGAATACCAGACACTGGGGACAAAACAACAGGAGGGCTATTGCCACGTGACCTATTTATGGACCTTCCAGAGACCTTTCATTGGTAACCATTTGAAGAGAGTGCTGTATTGCATAGCCTTTTCTCTGATTCGGGAGAGAAACTTTCTTTTTGGCACAACGGCTCTCAGACCTGGCTTTGCAAATCAGTTTGACAGCCACACGTTTCAAGTGACAGTGAAAGATAAGTACAGTGTGCCTCTCTTTGACCATTTCCTATCTGCTCGTTCCGTAACTGGAATTTGGAGAACAGGCCTTCCTGTCTGAGATGGTGGCTTTCTGCAAACAAGGATTTTTCCTTTACCAGGAGCTACCCTGCACGGTGCAGAGGCTTTTGGGGCTGTCTAGGGGAGAAAATCTCAGACAGATCTGCAAAGCCTGCAAAGCCTTCCAGATGTGAACCCAGCGCAAATACCATTTTGCTAGGATTACACAGGCCTACCAGGAGTCACAGGCTGCCCACCCTCTGTATGTAACCTAGCCAAGGTAGGTTATCACTCGCAAGAATATTGCACAGAATAGAAGTTAAACTTTCAGATACTGGCAGGAAAAATGGATGAGAACATCTGAACGAGGAAGTCTGAGACAGGCGTCTCCAGGGTTCAAACTCAAAACTTCATGAACTACAATCAGACACTGTCCACGGAAAACTTCTGCCCAGTGCAATCCTCAGTTTCAGGAAGAAATCATGGCATTCAGGGCAAAAGTCATCCCAGGGCAGGGAAAAAGGCCCAGGAGCGGCCATTCCTGTTATCAGTCATAGGTCACTGACTTTGTCTCCTTCAACAGAGCTGGACCTTCTGCTCTGCAGAAGCTTCATTAGGTGCAGTGTTGATTTCGGTTGGCAGTGGACTGCCTTTTCCGGGGACGTGGGTGTTGCAAAAGCCATTCAGTTGACTCTGGACATGGACGCCCTTGATCCGTAGACTGGCTCCTCTGGAGATGAGGTTGGCGTACCCTTCCTTGTGGGAAAAGGCGTAGCTGGAACGCCTGTGGAGTGAATTCCTGCTGGTGTGAGATGTCAGCTCCACGGTTTTTTGCTTCTTCTGCATCTCCCGGACTTGAAACTTCTGAAAGAAAAGAAGGAAGGTGGATCAGCATGTAACATGACTTCCTGAACCTGCCATCCTCCCAGCGGGATGGACTACAGCTCCCACAGTCCCTCAAATCTGGGCATCAGGAGACTTGCTCATTACATCAGGGAATTTCCAAGTTGGAAAGGGTCTACCTACTAAGAGTTAACACATCCTGGGAATGCAGATCCTGCTGTAGCTAAAACAGCACCATCTCTTTACAACAGGGTTACTAGCAGGCTTTAGGGGGGACCCAAAGATTTATCCTAGCAAGTAAAGTTTCCTTTGGAGTCCAGATCAACCTAGTGACCAGGGATGTCTGCAGGGAGGGGCTCAAAAAAGTCAGATGGCAGTCACAATTCTGGCCAAAGCCCCACACTTTTTTATACATGGGTGTGGCTATTGCCTTGCCCTTTCTGAGCCCCTCCTTGCAGACAGCCTTGCTGGTGACTTTCTGAACCTTGACAATTTCTGAGCAACAGTCCCAAAATGGTTTTTCCACTGTCTTCTTCCAGATGTTTTGCCAACTCCCCAGTCTAACCTACAACTCTGGGATTTCATGGTGAACTGCTATTCCAGTATTACTCAGATCTGACTCTGCTTAGCTTTTTAAGATCAGCCAAGGTCTGCCTGATGCAGCCACTTCCTGCACCCTACTCAAGTACAAACATATTGGGGGGAAGGCTGGGGAACCTCTAAAAATGGGGATACCAAAATCACTGTGGATTGGAAAGAATCTCTGTTTGTCCGTTTCATGTACAATGTAGGTTGGGATGTGGGTGAATGGAAAACAGGGAATAGGGCTGGAATGGAATATTCTGGTCAAGGGCATGTCTGGCTGTCACCTAAGTAGCAGTGTTCTTTCTCGGTACACTGCGTTGCAGAGCTCACTACTAAAGTGAAAAAGCCTCCAACTGTCATCCACTTGACCAACTCCTGCCCCAAACCTGAGAAAGCAAGGCTAGATTTGCACGGTGCATCTAACTGGTTACTGACATTATCTAGCTTCTGAGTTCACATAATACGCTGAATCGGAAGTAAACCAGAATAGGTTCACACAACACACTAATCATTAAAAGCCAATCTTTTCAACCAATCTGGTTCATCAAGCCAAAGATCACTCATCTGGGACTCTCCTCCACCGCCCCCTGCAACTGGGCCAATCAAAGCCTCCTTTAGCGCTGCCCCTGGAAAGCTGGACTCACCTCGGACAGAGTTGGGGGGCTAATGATGCTGCACACAAAACGGACAGCGAGGGAGGGGACAGTGTTCACCACAACACAAAGCAAGACGACAAGCAAAGCAGTCGGGTCGGTCAGAGCATTGCTGGTGGCCTCTGGAGGAGAAAGGGGGATGCTGTGAGCAGGACAATTCACACAACTTGCTAAACCTTAAACCTGAGCTTGCATAACAGTGTGCTGTGCAAACAAATATGCCATTTTATGGATCAACCTGATGACCAGGTTAACAGCATGTTAAGACAGTGGATAGATTCCCTAAACGCACTGAACCACAAACTACCCAACCCTTCTTCTGGTTTCTGATATGAACCAACCAACCTCCTTCTTAAGTCACTGCCACCTCTCTTTAATATGGTGTTGAACATTATGGTTTTAAGGCAGGAGAAGGTGGGAGAAAGTCAATGGGGGATCAAATTTACCTCATTCTCTTTCTTTTAACATCTTGGAACCACATTGTAAATGTGACCCAACCCCTCCCTGGAGCCAATCAAGCTTGCAGCTTAGATTTACATGTACAAGAGAAGACCCCAAACAATTACATCTGGAGGTGCCTTACCAGGAAAAGGGAAAATCATAGGAGCAGATCTGAAGGCTTGGAAGTTTTGAGTGATGTACGTGAAAAGGCAGTAGAACGCGAGGCTGATCAAGATGGCTAGAGCAGAAAAGATGGTCCAGAATTTGATCTCCATTATGATCTATGCAAGGAGGGAAGGAAAAAAAGGGGCCATCAGAATTGTATCTGGAAAACTGGTTGATTTGGGGAAGGAGAGGGGTAAAACTGGTGGAGGAGAATGGAAGGAGTGGCTGTAAAACGTGGGCATGCAGCAAAACCTTTCATTTCCATTGCATTCATTTCCTACTTAAGCATTATACTATGTCCTGCAATATATTGCTTTAAAATAAATGCTACTGTGTCAGACATGCTGATCCTGTTCCCATAATGTGTTTAACTGGGTTAAGGGAGGTTAAGATAGAGTCAATTGACCCAGTCAACTAATCCTGAGAGGGATCAAATAGACCCAGTCAAGCAGAGGGTCAAACTAATTTCATTCAGTTTATGATTTCATGGGAACTGTTCACCAGTCCTGAGATCAAGATAAAGTTTTAGAGAGGCTCTGTAAAAATGGTTTGCCTTGGGTTTTCTGCCTCCATGGCTGTTTTGGTAAACTTCTCTTCCCCACTGAAAATGAGTAGAAACAGATGGGAGGCGAGGGGCACCCTGCCTCCTAGAATCTGTCCACAACAGTGGTGGCATCAATGTGGATTTTTTCCCCCTTAATTGTTTGTCTCTGGAAAAAAAGAAAAAAGGAACTGGGGCAGAAAGTGATAACTTCCCAGCCTGCTTGACAGTGGCAGAGAGGTCTGCAAAAATAGCAGTCCCAACACAGCCCCACCATCCCCAAGCAGGTGTTCAGAATGCTGATGGTGCTACTGGGTGGGACTGGGAATGGCTGGGTTGTTCTTGTTCAAAGACCAAACTCCCACTGGACAGTCACTTCCCCAAAGAACTGGTACAAAGAACCAGGAGCTTCAGGTTTGCACTGAAGGAAGACCAGGTTCAAGAGAACTGAAATCACCATACAATATCCCTAGGACAAGCTGAGGATAACCTAGGAAGACAGGCTGAGGGATCTGGGAATATTCAGTCTGGGGAAAAGACTGAGGGGACATGTGATATCAAGCTTCAGGTATGTAGATAGTTGCCATCAGAAAGATGGCCAGGAACTCTTTTCCGTGGCATAGAAAGCAGGACCAGAAATAATGAGAATAAGGTGCAGTTATCTAGATTTTGTATAAATATAAGGAAAAACTTCCTGATGGTAAGATCTGTATGACAGTGGAACAGTCTATCTATGGAAGTTGTGGGTTCTCCATCTCTGAAGAATTTTAAAAAGAGGCTGGACAATGAGCTCTCAAAGATGGTTGAACGGGTTTTGTGGAGCTCAGAGAACCTCAAGGACTCCACAGTTCAACCTTGAGCTACAGATATTCGCTTCTACTGAACTGGTTTTCCTACAGATTTCAGAGGGTTGGACTAGATGATCCTTGTAGTCCCTTCCAACTGCATAATTCTATGCTTCTATGGATTATTAAAAATCTGCTTTGCTCTACTGCCCATTTTGCCAGAACAATTTTTAAAGCTAGAGAATGGGCAGGCACAAGTTTAAAACATATCTAGAAGACAAAGATAAGATCCAGAATAAAAGTGCTGGGAAAAAAGCAAATATGGGAATGATTGAACAAATGGGATGTTTTATTTTAAAAGTACCAGTTTAAAGCTTTTTGCATTTTATAAAAAAACTGTTGTGCTTCCAGTAGAGGCAGGCTCTTTCCAGAAAGGCTTCTTCCCTTTCTAGCACTTCCTGGACTGACCATACGCAATCTGGGCCGGCTCTTTATTCATTTGATTTCGGTGCCACCCAACTCCAGACTATCTCTGGGCTTCATCTTTAGGGATGTTGGGGGGGGGGGCATCTGCTCCTAAATCCACTCCCAGAAGAATTCATGGTGACATTCTTTCACACTCAACCTCCCCGCCACCCCCCAAACACACTCACCTCAGCAATGACAGACAAAATGGCGGAGGTGGCAACAATCATAGCAAAGGACTGATAATCGCCAATGACCCGGGTGCCAGCACTGTCCTCCATGGCCCACATGGTGATGTAGAAATTGGCCAAGGAGACAAAAGACCCATGGATGAACGACAGGCAGAATGTCCGAAAATTGAAGAAGAGGTCTTTCTGGCCTGCCTTGTACAGCTCAGGGAACTGCAGACTTTTCTTGGCGTTCATGTCCTAATGGGGCCAGTGAAAAACAAGAGAAGGGAATCAGAGCAAAGAAGGGAGAAGGGGCTGCTTGGAACAACAGAACTGACTGCCAATTCCGGCAGCTGCAGATTAAACGTATCCGGTGGGAGTCCCATGGGAGAAGTTTACTGTAAAACAGGAGCACAGTTTAACCTCTCTGATTCCCCCCCCCATTCCTTTCTTTTGGCCCCCCAAATGCCCCACATATGACCTGCTGAACCTTGGTAGAAAGCAGGTAAATGAGAACAATTTTGATTTCTTTGCTTTTTGCACAATAAGAAGGAAAAGAGATGCGCTAAACCTTTGATAAGCTTAACCCTTTATCTTACTTAGCCCCCGCAACCTCTCCAAGAATGGCACGAAAAAGCCAGGATCCGACACTACGCCTCCAGTGACATCATCAAAACATTGCTGCACCCCCTGAACTCGGCCACTGAAAATATTGCTCAAAAAAAGGACAAAATGTAAGATGCAGAAAAGAAAAAAATTTAAAAAGAAGAAAAAAGGTAACTTCCAACTTTCTTTGGTGCAGGTACAAATATATCATACTTGCAGCTCTGAAGTTTAAACTAATACACAGTATTTCTATGATCATAAATCGTATTAATCATCACATCCCCAAGTTAAAGCTTCATTTCTTTCAGATTCAAGCAAAAAGCCCAAAAGCAGTTTCCAAGCAGAAACAAAGCTAGACAAAGTCTTTTCTTTAATCAAAAAGGTAATCGTTGAGCTTAAGATATCCCGTCTCTGCCTTAATAAAAGAACATGGTATAAAGTCCTATCCCAAAAGGATACTGCTGCCCCCTGCGGGTGATGACAGGTATAGAAAGGCAACAATCAGATCTCCAGTTCCTCTGTTTCAGAGGTGGGTAACCTGCGAAATCTGTTCCCTGTGCCTCTCAAAGAGAATTAATGTCACAGTTCTCCCCATTCTGGGGTAGGAAATGCATGAAAACTGTACTGGAAAACCTACAAGAGACTTGCCATAGTTTTAAAAACAAAAAATCCTTCACAAAATTACCCTAGAAAGAACAAAGGAAAAAAATACAATAGCCCCATGCAATTTGGGATTTCCCCAAAATGTTAAGTAGATGCCTGTAGTCATTAAAAAGCTGCCCACTTCTGCTCAATGTCCACTGTTTGGATAAGAACACCTATACTTATGTTGCCAATATAACACCCTTCCACTTTGCTAAAATGCAAATAGTATTTAATAAAAATATTGCTAAACCTTCTATTTCTACAAAATATACAGTGACTTTGTAGCTAGTGACAGCTGCTAGGATATGTTGTCCTTTTTTAATTTCTTCCATAGAGGTATGACAATTTAAGCTATGGGAGTCAAAACTATCTTCATATTTAAAAAACGAATCTGATCTAGAATTTAACTCAGTGTGGATACGAGTTTTGGATTATAATCGAGAGTCCCTTGATTGTGAGATAGGCAGCTATATAAATATGATGAATGAATAAATAAAAATAAATAAATAAATAAATCTTACCAACAGACTTCACACATGTCCCAAGTTTGGCTTTCTCTTAAAGTAAGGCTATAACATTTAAGTTCTTCTTTTTCCTTTTTTTCTGATTTGTCTGAAAATTTGTTAGGTTTTTCAGACCATACAGAACTTACTGTAATTTATGAATCAAATAATGCTGGTTATAGCTAACAATTATTGTACAATAATCAGATTCTTATGTTGATACAACAACCCTAAGAGATACTGAACAGGGCGGCTTGAAATAATTCACTTATACATGAATGACAGTCTAACACCTTAACCACTGCATCACACTGGCTGTTTGCTACAAGTCTTGCTTGTTCATAAATATTCTCCAAGTGTCTTAATAGGGTGGCAGCAGCTAGCCAACCCTGGCTGATTCTGAAAATACAAAGCAGGGTCTGACTTCATGAGTATTTAGAAGGGAGATCACCAGACAATGCCACAGTTTACATGGAGCAGTTGGAAAACCATCTTGGAAGAAAGTAATGGCAAGTTACTTTTATAGAGTAGCCAAGAAAACAATATGGGCATGGACTTCTTTATCAGGCTCTCAGGTTCTCACAGAAATTAGGATAAACATAGCTAGAAACTCTAGTTTCATTGTATCCCAGGAAATGGTAGCCATGATATTTCTGAGCAAGCAGAAATGGTGGTTCAGAATTTCTACCCAACTCTCTTGCAGGACTGCCTTCTAGGAAGGGAAGACCTGTTGTTGTTGTTGTTGTTCAGTCATTAAGTTGTGTCTGACTCTTCGTGACCCCATGAACCATATCGCGCCAGGCCTTCCTGTCCTCCACTGCCTCAGGGGAGCCCTGGGTCTCCTCTTATCTCCAGCCCTCATAGAATCCATTGATGGTTGATGCTTGTTTACATTCTCTGCATCCCTGGCCACTGATTTAGAAGAATCCAGCATGCTAGGCTGGTTCATTCCAGCTGCTAACTGAGCCTCGACACAATTTATGAAGTCTTAGGATAGATAACTGTGATATTAGTGTAGTACAGTAATCTAGTACTGCAGTACTGGTGTTTTTCTACTACATCTTTTTGAATGTACTAGAAGGTGAAGTCATTACGGTTGTGTAAAGCATTCTAAAGAGACATTTTGCAAAGTGTGTTAGTGTGAGCAAAGCCCCTGTCCTTGAAAAATGAAAGCATCCATGTTTGGGGCAAGTTCACACAGCTGCCATGAAGACTGGCCCTACTTGTCTGTCCATGCACAGCCTAAATTGATGCAGGATCTGCAATGCAAGATGCAACCAGTATCTTTGACTCTTGGGTGTTCAACCGCTGCTGAAAGAACTCTCTCTAATGTAAGCCTAACACTTCCTGTGGCAGGCAGTTCCACTGTTAATCAGCTCTTGCTATTTCTTCATGTTGAACCAAGATCTGCTTTCCTGCAATTCCCAACTATTGGTTCAGAGTTTTGCCTTTGACAACTTCAGCTTACAGCAGTGTTTCTCAACCTTGGCCACTTTAAGATATGTGGACTTCAACTCCCAGAATTCCCCAGCCAGTGTGCTGGCTGGGGAATTCTGGGAGTTGAAGTCCACATATCTTAAAGTGGCCAAGGTTGAGAAACACTAATTTAGAGGAACCAAGCCTGCTTGTCTCTTCTCCAAGCACACAGCCACTCCTTTCCCCTTGTCTTCAGATCTTTCTATAGGGTTGTCCTCTAAAATTTGCTCTGCTAAACCTAGTGATCCTCATCTAAAACATCAAAAACACTTTGCACTCTTTCAGGTTGTGGCTAAGTGGAATTTTTCTTGGTTGTCTTTAAATCAGGGATGTGCATTTTTATTTTTATTTTTTTGCACTAGGGAGGTGAAGGATATTTATAAATATATCAGTGACCAGCTTCAAAACACTGAACAGCACCAAGGAAACATACCTGTTCAAACAAGCCTAAACACAGTACTGGGTACGATGTGTAGAAAACGTTATAAAGGGCGAGGAACCAACTCTCCAGCAGAGGCTGAAGTGAAAAAAGAGAGAGAGAGAACTTGAATCCCGTGGCCAGGCCCATCATTTTCTTCCTCAGCACATTCTGTATTAATGCATTATCCAAAACCAGAACAGAAAAATCTTTAAAATCTGCACAACCCTATAATTATGCTTCTAAAGTAGACCCATTTATCAGCAATTTGACCTTCTTCCATTCTTTCAACCCTTCTCAACTATCTATTTATTTAATGCACTTCTTGGGTTAAAATATCCCAGTGTAGTGCACGTGAAATACATTTAAAAAGAAGAGGGAGAATATCTTAAATATGATATTTAAGACTGTAAGCTGCCCAGTCACAAAGGTGAGATGTGTGTGTATGTATGCAAATATAATAGCAGTTATTTATTTATTTATTATTTATTTATGTATCAAATTTGTCACCGCCCATCTTGTTAAAAAGTGACTCTTGGCAGTTTACAGAAGAGGTAAAATTAATTAAAATACAATATAAAATAATTTTAAATAAGTAATAAAATTCCAAGAAATGATAAAATTGGCAAACAGCTTAGGGAGTGTCGTCAAGGCGCCAGCCACCCCCAGGATTGGGTAAGATTCTTGTCACCCCACACAAGCGGGCAGAGCCAGGTCTTTAATCCTTTCCAGGAGGCCGGGAGGGTAGGGACCTGCTGCACGTCTGGGGGGAGGATATTCCAAAGGGCGGGGGCAATGGCAGAGAAGGATCTCCTCCTGGGCCCCACAAGCCAACGTTCCTTGATGACGGGATCCACAACATGCCCCCTCTGCCTGACCAGGTGGGCCAGGTTGATGTAATGGGGGTGAGATGGTCCCTCAGGTAACCTGGACCCATGCCATGTAGGGCTTTAAAGGTGATAACCAACACCTTGAATTGGACCCAGAAGCAAATTGGGACCCAATGCAGCTCCCACAGCCAAGGTGTTATATATGCCCTCCTTGGGGCACCCAAGATTGTCCGTGCGACTGCATTTTGAACCAGCTGTAGCTTCTGGATACTCTCCAAGGCTAGCCCCATTTAGAGCTCATTAATTAATTAAGTAGTTAAATTAAAAGCATCCCATATATGATCAGGGTATAGGTACAGATGGGGAAAGGAAGTCTAAAGACCTTGAGTTCAAGAACTGTCTTCCCCTGCTGGAATCAACCTGCACCCTGGGAGAAATTGCTGGGGGTCCCCAGCTGTCATGAAATTGCAGCTTTTCAATTGCGGTGCCTATGTTGTGGAAATTATGCTTGAAGGTGCTAAAATGTGAATTATTCTGGAGGGCTTAAATGAAGAAGTGGATATCGCGCATCCCTGGTAGATCTTTTAGGAGATGTTGACGTTTCTTTTTAACCTAACTGTGGGTATTTTCACTCTATTATTACCGTATGCTTCTAAACTGCAGAGTCTGTTTGATTATTGGGGTTATCGATGGAAGGAAGGAGAAAGAGAAAAAGAAAAACACATTTGTGCATAACGTTCACACACATTCCTAAAATTGGGTGGCTCCAGAGTACGGGCCATCACAGAGGCGGCCCATAATACTTGTGAATAATTGCTAGATGTCGATCTACAAATTACAGGATAAGCAGATAGATCCCCTATGATGGTCTTCATGGCCACCCAATCAAGGCAAGGGCTTTGTCTCTGCATGTGTTGCAATTCTGCTGGACTGCTAGTGAAGATGCAGCTGTGCTTGCATCTGCATCAGGAGACAACCTGAGAAAAACCTCCAAGGAGCCCTGCTTGGCCTTCTGGAAAATGTGGCTTCCTCAGTGCATCAAGGAGGGAGTGATGCTCATGTTGGCACACTTTGCGACGTGCCTTTTAAATGCTTGCACAGCCCCACTCTCCAATGCAGCTGATTTGCCACTGCAATATGCACAATGCTTTGTGCCCATAACGGCTGCAACCTTTTCTCCCTTCTGTTTAACTGGGCCTCTTCCTTCCTCATTCCCCCATAACGGTAACCAACATAAGCGTGCACAGATAAAACGCATGGGTGGGCACCACGGCTGCTCTAAGGCCATGAAGTGAGCTCAGAAGAAATGTATGCTGAGAACCTTATCTCATGAGCTCAGAAATGAAAGGCAGACTGAACAGGCCAGAGTCAGGGATTTGGGGGGTGGGATTAAAATTCACCTGTGCTGTGAAGCCTGTATAGAAAGCAAACCAGATTTGCACCATCATGCCAGCAAACGTCTTGAAGAAGAAGTAGCGGAGGAACTTGCAGATCCGGAGGTAGGACCACTTGCCATGGACGAAGAGGAGCCTCTGCAGATAGCGGAACTGAGCCACTGCGTAATCGCTGCACTGCACCGCTTGCATTCCCTCTTGCCCACTGATTCCAACCCCTATGTCTGCAGCTGGAGAGAAATTGAGGATGGGGTAGCATGAGAACACATTTCAATTCTGGCTTCAGCAATTGTTTATGGCTTGGTGAAGAGCTCAGGAAAGTTTCCGGTTGAGGTGGAGATGGGGAAGGATAGATTCTGGTCTCCAGGGGAAGGGACTGCAAGTCTTATTTGCATACTGCCCCAACTTCAGTTCCCAGATGGGGACCAAAAAGAGTGGAAAACCGCCACCTGTCCAGATGAACCAGGTAGATAACCCTGTCGCTGGGAAGCTGAAGGCCACCTTGGCCAACTCTTAAACGATCCTCAGCAAGAGAACTGTTTAGACTTCTTCTAAGGCAGTGTTGTCCAAACTTGGCCACTTTAAGATGAGTGGACTTCAACTCCCAGAATTCCCCAGCCAGCCATGCTGGCTGGGGAATTCTGGGAGTTGAAGTCCACTCATCTTAAAGTGGCCAAGTTTGGACAACACTGTTGTAAGGGATAGTTTTCCCTTCCTTGCTGCTTGGGAATGAAAAAAAAAAGAAGCTAAAGATGGCTTCCAATCAAATTCAAGTTGAAGGAGTTTCAACTTCTAAGCCTAACCTACAGCCATGGGTTTTCTGAAGTCTCCCATCCAAGTACTAACCAAGTTCTGGGTGGCTTTTCAAGGTTGCAGAGTTGCAACTGAAGGGCCTCATTGAACATCAGATGATAAAATCTAGTGGGTTGATCAGGGCATCCGTGGGAGGGTTGATATCAAAATGGCAGGAGCGACCAGGCGATTGAAGCCCTGCCCCTTTTCATGTGGGTCGCACACATCCCATGGACATAAAAGGGGTGGGGCTTCAATTGCTTGGTCATGTCCATCTTGTTAATGTTGTTGACCCCCTGTAGTTGATGTCGCTGTCACATCACCCAGTTCTTAATTGGGTAGAACGCATCCATCTTAGAAGCTTTTCTAAAGATAAATGGCCCCCAAGGTGCCAGAAGGTACTGGGATAACGGTAACAAAAAGGCCCCCAAACTGTGCAGCCAAAATCAAATCTGACAAGTCCTCAAACTTCCAAACTCTCTAGTGCGCTTTCTTTTTTCTCCCACCTGTAAGACCAATCTAGCTCTTTCTCCATAGAAATGGACGTTTCTGTGTGTATAAAAGTTATGCTCATTTTTCCATGGTGACATTACCATCCCTTACCAAGGTCCAGTTCTGCCATGCCCCAGACCAGCCCCAAACCCTTGCTTGACCCAGGCAAATCTAATCAACTGCAAGTTTAAATCCACCTTCTCTAACCTGGCACCTTCCAAATGTTTTGGACTATAATTCCCATCAGCCACAACTAGCACAGCCAATGGCCCATGACTGGTTCTGGGGAGAAGTGTAATTGCAATGCATCTTGAGGGCCCTTGGCTGAGGAAAGCCAGTTTAAGATCATAACCTGGTTCCCCAAGGCTGTATCTTTGAGATCAAGGACAGGGGGCTCACTTTTAATCATGTTGACATCATTGGCCCCATCTCCAATGGCTAAGGAGATGGGGTTCTTGTGTCTCTTCACCATCTGCACAATGAGGGCTTTCTGCTTGGGCGTGACCCTGCAGCAGATCACAGCTTGGCAGCTGGTGGCCAGTTCCACAAATGCTTTTTCAATGAGGGCCCCGTGATCCTTGCAGGTGTTTGCACTCCAAAAGCCCAAGTATTCCAAAAGACCTCCCTTCTTCTTTGCTTTCTTGTCCTCCTCCATGTGAAAGATTTTATCCTGGGGAAAGAAAAAGCCAAGACATATAACCCAGAGGTCAGATTTCCTTGCCCAAGATTATAGCTGTCCTACCTTAGTCATTAGAGCAGTCAAAGATCCCTTAATTAAAAAATGGACTTTCCCTCACCTAGATGGAACCTTGCCTTCTTGTGAATCTATCAATTTCATCCTTGTTTACTATCTCCCCAGTGAGAACTCAGAGTAACCTCAGAGTGCTCTATTCCTATTGGGGAGGTTCCTCTTGACTCTTTAGAATCTCCCCCTACCCTCAAGATTTCTTTCTTTCCTTCAGGAAATTTTTGGAGAAGTCTGCAAATATTCTACTCTCTAGGACATGGGCAATGCACCTTTGGCCCTATATAAGCATCAGCGCGAAGAAAATTGAGATTACACTCAGTATATAAGATGGAATTGGCAAAACCTGGCCAGCTAGTTACACACAGTTACCCAATATTGCTTTCACTGACCAATAATAACTCCAAATTATCCCTGGAGTGAGCATGGCCCAACATTTGACCCTTTTCAGGGGACACTGAAAAATCTATGGCTCAAAATGGATCTCTTAAACCTTGCAAGAGCTTAAGGCACCCATTTTACTTTTTAACTCCCATAAAACATAACCTTTTACCACTTGCGGTAAATTGTGCCATTTCCTATTTTAACTATTTAAGGGCAAAATGAGGGCCTTAAGATTCTACAAGATGAAAGAGGATGTTTGATGACCCTCCTTAGTGCTTGGTCCAATCTGCAGCTTCAGTGACATTTAGAAAACAAGCAAGGACTTTATCTAAAGGTGATCCTCACTGGTCAGAGATCACACAGATATGATGTCATGTCAATGATTAAATCGGGCTGTGTGATGACACTATAAAAACAAAATCAAGGACAGAACAAAGAGTATTGCCTTCCTTTTTGTGGGGGGATTCTTCATGCAGATGGAGCTAATCAAATCTGGCAATACATTGCAATTAAGCCAAAACCCATGAGGAAAAACCCAATGCTAAACTCTGATGGGGGTCCAGTTGTCACATTTTATAGGCTGCATAATGAATGCTTACTTAACAAGGTAGTCTCGTGCTTCAGCCTTGAGCAAAAACAAGCAGTACACTCAAAATTAGCTACCTGGATTTCACGGGGAGGGATGGGCTAACTTATCTAAGGTTTAGCATGCTTGGTTGATGAAACCACAAGCTTTCTCCTATTGACATGCAGGAAAGCATCTTATATTTCATAAACAAATTACTGGTTACTCTAGAAGGGAGGGACTCATCCAAAATGTTATCTTACAAGAAAATCCCCAGTGACCACCAGGGCTTTTTTGCCGTGTGCTGAGGATGCTTGGAAAGATTGAAAAGAGCTAATGTTGCAAAGGGCTTCACCACTGCCAGCCAAACTGTTGCTGCTGCACCAAGATGGTTCAAGAATCTCACTGCAAAACAAGGTGGGTGGAAAACAAGAACAAGTATCTTGAACCAAGGGGCACAAGTCATCATACAGATTGAAATCACCAGCATTGACCGACTTGCCCACGTTGCATCGGCAACATACTGTATACCCCTTCCCTCCAGTGGGTGTGACATCAACAGAATGTTCCTGAACAGTTTAACTTCTGAGTCTGAGATAAATGCTGGAAAAGGTTCTCCAAAGAAAAGCTAAAGTTCAGGGATAGAGCCCATATCTGCTCTGCACCTCTCTACTAGATAGACAGTGTTTCTCAACCTTGGCAACTTTAAGACGGGTGGACTTCAACTCCCAGAATTCTCTAGCCAGCTGGCTGGGGAATTCTGGAAATTGAAGTCCATCCGTCTTAAAGTTGCCAAGGTCGAGAAACACTGAGATAGAGAGATGGACTATGAAAAGATCTTGGGCTCAGCTGGAATACCATAGCGAAAGAACAAATGAAATATAAGTATTTGTTGAAGTTGCCTCTCCAGGTGTCAACATTATTTGGATGAATATCATGATAAAGGGAAAGAGAAGGTTCAAGATCAGTCCCTGACATTTCCAGATACAAAGGAATCGTGCAGTTTTGGGGAAAGGCCTCTGTATGAACTGCACTAGAACCATTCATTCAAGACAGCCCAATATGGGTTATAGAGATTAATTATCTGACGGTTTCAGCGTAATTCACCCAGAGAGAGCCAGTCTGTGTGGTGGTGAAGTTGCTGGGCTAGAAACCAGGATACTGTGAGTTTTAGTTCTCCCTTTGACTGCACTTGGTTTCATTGGTCTAGACCCAACCCTGGATTATTGTTCAGTTTGAGCCAGTTCCTTTCACTTGCCCAACCACACACATCAACACGCATGTTTCATAACTCCATACCTGATTTCGCTCTCCTCCAGAATGGTCATGTCTTCTGAAAGAAGGTGGCAAGCAAATCCAATATTGACTGCAGTTTCTGCAAACACAGTTAAGGAATGGGATATAAAAGCCGGAGCTAGGCATGTTCTCTTCTATTTCTGTTTCCATCCTTGCCACAAGGTTTTTTTTTTTTTAAAGACAAATGGTTTTCGTAATACACATATATGCCTAATATCAAGCCGCATACATCAAGGAAGCCAGAGCTACACAGATTTCAGCAACGACAACAACCACAACTTGTATGCATATCTTTAAAGTTCATCTGGAGTACATACAGAATCTTGGAAACTATAATAGGAATTTCCTAACTCATTGATAGTGGTTAGTTCAGGCAGAATCTCTTTGATCTGAAATGCTGCTTCCCAGATTTCTCTCCACCTGAGCTAAGTTGCTGTTTATGAGATAAGCTGTCCAGTGCCTCGCTGTGTGTCTCTCAATTGTTGATGCCTCCTCTCTCTTCCATTCTTTTCCCAGTCTCCCCACAGTCTCTCACATCTGAATTGATTGGTTTTTAAACTTTTTTTTTTTTTTTGCAATCTAATTTGTTCAGGAAAAGAGGTGCATACATCACAAAGTATGGATATCTCTATCTGAACGTGGTAAGGGTACAGTGAGTCATGCATTTCAGGTTTGTTTATACAGTTTATTTTTTTTTTCAGATTCTGTAGTGGAGCTGTGGACATACGTCTTGAAGCAGATTGAAATTATTTGAATGCCTGCAAACTTTTTTTTTTCAGAAAAGGATATCATTTCTGAAGGATTCACTGGGACTAGAAACTCACAAGTTGGCTGATGTACCTTCTGGAGGTTGAGTCATGGCAACTGGACTTCTTTTCTTTTGATCTGATACGTTTTGCTGCTTGTCCAAGCAGCTTCTTCAGTCTAGAAAGTCGGTTAGGGGGGACTCCATAAATGTCTTCCAGGGTGGCTGCGTACACAGACGTTTATGGGGTCCCCCCTAACCAACTTTCTAGACTGAAAAAGCTGCTTGGACAAGCAGCAAAACGTATCAGATCAAAAGAAAAGAAGTCCAGTTGCCATGACTCAACCTCCAGATAATTCCACCTGGATGACTGAGAATCGTCGTCAACATGCTGATGTACCTTGCTTATCTCCAGTTAGCACCCACACTTTGATGTTCCCCCTCTTGAGCAGATGAATGGTCTCAGGGACCCCTTCTTGTAGTTTGTCCTCTATGGCTGTGGCGCCCAGAAGCTGAAAGAACAAAACAAGTGATGGTTGAAAAGCTAAAATGAAACTTCACAGAAATGAAAAATTGGCCAGGGAAAAAAATCATTCTAGATTTGGCATTTTCAAAGACTGGCCACCTCCCTTTCCCTTCCCCTTCCCCTTCCTTTTTTACTTCTTTAATTACTTTGGGTGCCTGTGTTTGAAACAAAGAAAGGCATACATTTGTTATTCTCAGGGTGGATCTCAGATGTGCATTGTATCCTAACACTTGTGAAACCTGCAACAGAAACTCCAGTCTCCAGGATGTTAAGGTGCCATTTTCCCTTAAGAATCACTTCCATCTCTGAATGCTTTAATGGCTGGTCTTTTGGTCAATCATGGCTTCTGCGCATGACTGAATACAACATGTGTCAAAGTTACAGTCCTCCATGGTTCCTGAGCACAGCTGCATGGAGGAGTAAACCCTGTCTGTTTGCCTTGGAATGGCCAGCTTTCAGTCTCTTTGGTGTGCCACAGAAAGGTGGTTCTCCTAAGCCTTTGCTTTGTTTGGGTTTTCAAGTAGTTTCTTTCAATAATCATTTTTACTTTGGCAAATTTGGGAGTACTGTTTAGAGCAGTGTTTCTCAACCTTGGCAACTTTAAGATGGGTGGACTGCAACTCTCAGAATTCCCCAGCCAGCTGGGCAATTCTGGAAGTTGAAGTCCACCCATCATAAAGTTGCCAAGGTTGAGAAACACTGGTTTAGAGTTGTGAATATTCAGATTGCAGCTTGCAAAGATGCTTTAGATCTGATGTGGATCAGCAACTCCTTAAAGGAACCACACCTTTTTCTGGATTCACATGGTAGCCACGTGGACTGAGGTTTTCCAGGAATTCTGCATCAACCATGAAACCCTGGGAAAGGAACAACTGTGCCAGTAGGTACAGCAAGGATGTCCATATTAGGTTTAAAAAAACCTTTGCTCATTTCTAATCCAAATACAGCACGCATTCCTTAACGTGCATTTACTTTCCCTTTTTTTTTCCTGTGTAGTCCTCTCCAACCACTGGCATTCAACATGTAAAATCATGATTGTTTGTACATAATATATGCAGATTGAGCCCTAGATACATTCTACACTTTTATTTCTAAAATGAAAGGAACACATTAGGAATTCTCTACAATGCCCTTTATTTCTGAATGTTTTACAGCAGGAGTCTACATACACAGCTTGCTGTAACTTTGTTTGTTTGTTAGTTAGTTAGTTCATCAAATTTGTATAGCCGCCCATCTTACAGAAAAGTGACTCTGGGTGGCTTACAACAATCCAATAAAAACAACACATACATCAACAATCAGTATAAAAATATAAAAATCAATATTAAAATATAAATATGATAAAAAGCAAACATGCAAACCCTAAGCAAGAGAGAATAAGGATAGCTAACTCAGCAACAGAGCCATCTAAGCATGTCTCCATCTCTTTAAATTTGTTTGGGACTTTCACCAAACTGCTTGCCTCCGATCAGAATCTTCATGTGACTGAAGGTATTGTTAGACACAACAAGAATGTCCATTTGTGTCACCACCCCTAGTTACTAGCATACACATTGAGGAAGCACTGCAGAAAGAAAGAATGCTTGAAGTTATGCCATGCACATCCCAGCGGGGCTGCATATAAATATATATATGGTTTTTGCTCCTAAAACTGGTTATACCAGCTGGTGTGCGTGATTATGGCTCTTTTTAGCCAAAGCCAAAGCAAGGAATTTCAGCTCCCAGAAGCGAAACAAGAGCCAAGATCTCACTTTGACTTGGCTACTGGTCCTGACCAGAACCAGCGTTTACCTTGAGGTTCTGTTCAATCTCCTCATACACTGCATCCAACGCTTGGGCCCGGCCGTGCAATAAGACGCTAGCAGCATGGTGTCTCTTGCTCCAGAGAGCATACTCCTGTTCATCAATCTCTTTCATCGCCAGGCATAAAGTCCTTAAGGTCTCCGCTGCAAAATTCTGAGAGAGAGGACAAGCATGGGCTGTTAAAGAGGTGGCATTTGCTATGAGTTGGTGTGCCTACCTGTGACGTTTACGTCCTACCTTTCCTCCAGGAATTGCAACAGTGTACATAGCACTTCAGGTTTTCCCCACCACAACTCTGTGAAGTTGGCTGAATATGGATTTTTGACTCAACAACTTAAAGCACCACACAGATGTGATGGAAAGTATCTATGAGGAGGAGAGTGATGTGGGAGATCAAGGCTATCAGGAAGGAGGGGCGGCATTTCAGCAGGGGAAAGGAGGCAAAAAACAACGCAGTCCACAGGGAGAGTGTGGGAAGAGTAAGAGGTTCAGAGTATATCCATTAGTTGCCGTAGTATGGATTTAGTTTAGCAAGTTTCTGTCTATAAGGTGTAAGCAAATAAAGGAACTGTACTTGACTGGACTGTTTCATCGTTGTTCTTGGGCTAGGCCTGACAACAGGGCATCCAGCCAGGGTGGTGGTGGTGGGTGTAATTAAAACAATCAGGATGACAGCTGCAACTGCAAGATTGAAGCCCCACCCCTTTTAATGCATGTCAATACATATAAAAATGGGGTGGAGCTTCAGCTGCACAATCATGGCCTCCCATCTTGGCTTTTCTGAGCCCCTTCCCACAGATGCCTCTGGTACCACATTGACTTTTGTCTGTGTGTGCGGAACTGCCGGTGAATGGAGCAACGGATCACCAAGCATATACAGTCTTAAAGTGCCACCCCAAACTTCTAAGAAGTAATGTAAATTCTAATGAATGGGTCATAATTGGTGTCATTTAAATAAGAATTTGTATTAATGTCAAGGAGTTATTAAGGCTAACAAATAGTGCACATTCATGCATGCATAATTAATGCTGGTTAATTTTCATTCTTATTTGATGAATCATTATTAATAAATTATATTACTTGCATTAAGGCACAAACTGCCAGACAAGACCCTGATTATCGTGTCTCTCTTATTTCCTGGGTATCGCCTTATGACACTGAAAAAGGGAGTTTTCTCTTTCCTCCAAGTCTATTGGTGTCAGCCTTAACAGGTAGACCAGACAGGAAACATGACCAGATTAGCTAATTCTACTTTATTGTAAAGCTACATTAATAGAATCTTGCAAGTCTGAAAGTACAATTCTCCCCCCATCTCCTTTACAGCCTGGGAAACTGGGGGGGGGGGGTCCCTTTTGAGCCTCTTGCCCTGTCCACTGTCCAGCTGGGGGCTATGCTGTCTCTTATCTGACCATTCTCTAGGCAGCGTCTCTAGGCCCCATCTCCCAAGGTCATTCCCACATACCATTACAATTGGGTAATATTTGATTGTTCAATTCCCCTTTGCATGAAGATGCAGCTGGATTATTCACTCCACAAAGAAGTTCTTGTTTGCTTTTGGCTTGAGTCACCTTCTCTGCCCACCTAAAACTATCCTCCAGTCCATGACATAACCAGAAAGCTGAGCCTGAGTGATTTCCTTTCTTGTGCAATCATGAAATATGTTGGTAGCGCTGGCATTTCTTCTTGCCCTTTCTCCACAGAGTTCAAAACAATGTCTATGTCTACCTTTAGGTCCACAACAGCACAGTAAGGAAGGCTAGGGTAAGAGCAGGAGTTCTGCAGAACTTCAGACCATCATAAGAAGGTGTCAGAGAGAGACAGAACAAGACCTTTTTTTGTTTGCTGCCACCTAGTGGTCTTCTGGGCTTTTGCAACCCAGATCTCCCAAATGCTCTTTTCATTGCCTTTGGATCTGTGCAAAACTCTTTAAGTTTCACAGAAAGAGGGATCTCTAAAGTAGGTTTGATCATGATGTTTCATGTCAAACAATGGCAGCAGTATCACACCACAGGCTTCCCCCCTGCATAATCCAGGAAGATTGTTTAGTTCTTCCTACCCCCCCTCCTCTTTTTTCTAACCCCAATGCAAGACTTACATCCAATGCCTTGATGGTGCAACCTTCATTGGTCCGGTCATTGTGGAGTCTTTCTAGGACCACAGTATCTGCCCCTTTGGTGTAAAGCTTGATACAGCCTTCGGGGTCTTGCACTGAGAAGAAGAGACAAGGACCTTTATGAAAACTTGCATTTATTTGTTGATTTGTTTGCTTGCTTGCTAGATTCATATGCCACTTTCGCTCCAAGCACTCAGTTCTGTAGGATAGGTTGAGCTAAGAGAGAGCTCAACTGGTCCAAGTTACCCATGAGCCTTTATGACCAAGGAGAGATTTTAACCTGGGTCTCCCTGCTCCTGGACCAGTGTTTCTCAGCCTTGGCAACTGGACTTCAATTCCCAGAATTCCCCACCCAGCATGAGCATATGCATATTTATGCTTTCCATAGAGCATATGAAATTCCATAAAAATGTCAGGGGACTGCTAGCACAGAAATGGATTTCACTTCTTCAGCCTACCCCACCTATCTCCCACCTTATTCTACCTTAAAACAATTGAGTTTAATTTTAATTTACCCCAATTCAGCAGCAGTCAAGGAGAGAACGTGGAAGCACACAAAAGCCTTTGCCAGCTGCCCTCACCTTTCATCTGCTGATTTTGCCTCACATTTTAAGGCAGCTTTGTTTCTCACCAGATTTATTTAGTTAGTGAGTTAGCTGCATGAATTTATAGGCCACCTCTTCCTTGGGTTCTACGCAGCTTACAAGAAAACAGATATATCTGCCTAATCCTCCTTAAAAATAAATTCTCCACATTTCCAAAGATTTTCTTTCCAATCCTGCACATTTTCCCAAATGCCCACTGCAGAAGCTACTTTGCAACTCAACAAATATGCACAGAGAAATAGTTCCAGAAGAGTCCACACTCACCCAAAACAGACATCCGTTTCCGTACACTGTTGAAGTCTAGCAATGCCAGCACCTTGTAAGTCCGTTGTATGCCCAGCTCACTTATAGTGATGGTATCTTGGGTCCGGGAGAGAAAGACATAACCCAGGTTTCTGGCGGCTGTCACCAGGGCTTCTTCATCTGGTGAAGCTGCTTGGTAAACAAGCTCACCTAAGAAAAAAAGATTAGACCATAATCAAAAGAATGTCCCAGAAGTTTGGATTCAGATTAGGGAAGTGCGCATTTTTTCCAAATATGTGAAGTTCAATTTTTGGAACTTGTGTTTAGAAAAAGTCCTTGTGTTAAAATTTGTATATATTTTGGTGTAAATGATGGATTTAAAACAAAGGCATTTTTGTTTGCAAACACATCAAAATTTATCATTACTGCACTGGACTCCCTTTGCCTAATGTAAGTTTTACAAATCTATTGGCAACCCATTCCCAATGGGTTTGGGGCAGCTTATAAAAAACATAATCTTACGAAATCCAAGCATCGTTGTCACTGACCGATACTTATGCTGACTGGAGCTTTTGAGAACTGGAACTAAAACCACACCGAAGGTCCTTTTTGATAATCCTACCTCTGCTGGAGAGGTCTTGGCTAACCTTCTGCTTTAGATGGGTATAAACAAATCAGCTGATTTCACTGGCACCTGCTTACTTCATCTCCCCATTCTGTGCTCACTCCAATACGGCAGAAAATGCGGAGAAAATATCGGCTTGCAGTTATAACAAATGAAGTGTATGGAAAATGCTTTGAACTCATAAAACATTCTATATCTTAAGGGAAAAAAGTGTCTGGTTTGTGGAGCCTTTTCCCAGGGAAATCCACTTGAGGTTTACACTAACATCTTTAGATATCTTGCCTTTTATTCTTCCTGACTTTTAAAAACTCTGGTGTATTTTTTTATTTCTGCTGTGGCTGTTCTTAGGCTATTAACGGTTGCCAGGAATTGTTTTCTTTATTCTTGCTCTTTTATTGTGTCTTGTAAACCATTCCACAAATGTTTAGTTGAAAGGTAATAAAAACCCTCACAGGATTAGCGTGAGCATAAAATGTGTCTGTGTGTTGTGGGGGGAATGGGAAGCCATCTATGTTTCTCTCTGAGCCTTGGAGGAGGAGTAAGTTAATAGAATAAATAAATAGAAATCACCCTATGATTCTTCAAATGCTGTGATGTGTCTAAACCTGCCAAGATCAGAATCGTGCAAGTCGTGGTATTCCCTGTGACACTCTATGGAAGCAAGAGACCCAACTATCAACAGGTGAGAAATTCTGATGAGCTGAAGTTGAAGAAGAACCCACTATCTTCATTTTAAGTTTCTCCTTACTGGATTGCCTAGAGCACTCGTTCTCAGCTTGTTGCATCTTAGGTCCCTCCAATCACAGGACAGAATCTTAGAGTTGGAAGGAATCATTTAGGCCAATGAATGCAACCACTTCTTTCACACTGGGACTCAAAGTATTAATGACAGATGGTGGTCTAGACTCCATCTAAACACCTCCATTGCAGGGGAGCCCACCATCTCCCTGGGGAATTGATTCTCCTAGCAAGCTGGTCTTATTTTTTATAATTTCCCCCCCAGCATTGAATCAGAATCTGCCGCCCTGCAATTTAAATCCATTATTCCATCTGCTGCACTGATGGAATGATGGAGAATACTGCTGACTTTCTTCTGTATGACATCCTTTCAGGAATTTGAATGCTACCATATCTCTTTCCACCATAAGCAGCTTTCTTAAGTCTGATGTGCCCAGATCCTTCACTGTCTCTTAGTTTCTAGTCCCTGTTTTTGTTTTCCCAAATTCTTCTTCAAATGTAATGCCCAAAATGTTGGGGTCTGACCAATGCAGAATAAAGTAGAGAACCCATTGTCTCCTTTGTGGATTGATACTTAGTCGTAGTTAAGGGGCATGCAAATTCCAGTGATGCTATAAGTCATATTATTGGGCATGTACAGTATGAGCCCCCCTTAATGGTTGGGTCATAAATGAATCAAACTAAATACAACCCATTGGAGAAAGAAATGGCAACCCATTCTAATAACCTGCAAAGAAAATCAAATGGACATTATCAATGAGGACAGTGTTAATATGATCCCGAGAGTTAGTTCGGTGTAGTAATTAAGGCACCAGGTTAGAAACCAGGAGACCATGAGTTCTAGCCCCACCTTAGGCATGAAGCCAGCTGGGTAACTTTGGGCCAGACACTCTTTCTCAACCCTAGGAAGAAGGCAATGGCAAACCCCCTTCAAAAATCTTGCCAAGAAAACTACAGGAACTAATCCAGGCAGTTGCCAGGAGTCCACAATGACTCAAAGGAATAAAACAAAAAACAAAAAAACCCACCATGAGCCTAGAACAGTATTGTCCAAACTTGGCCACTTTAAGATGAGTGGACATGCTGGCTGGGGAATTCTGGGAGTTGAAGTCCACTCATCTTAAAGTGGCCAAGTTTGGACAACACTGGCCTAGAAGATGAGCACTGCTGGCGAAAGATATCCAACAACCTGCTGGGAAGAGCAGAGCGTACTAACTCCAAGTACCACTGGTACTTATGATGTGGCTGGGTAAAAGCCAAAAGGACATCCAGCTGCAGATGTGGCCAGAGATATCACATGGACAGTAAAGTACATATTCTGAAGGTTATTGTTTTCCCACTTGTACCAAAAGGCTATGAAAGCTGGACCATTAGAAAGGCTGAACGAAGAAAAATTGATGCTTTTGAATTGTATGCTGGAACAAATTGTTCAGAATTTCTTGGACTGCATGAAGAAGAAATCATTCTATATTAGATGACTTAAAATCACACTGTTTACTGGAAGTCCTAACCATGAAGCTTAAATAGTTTGGATCCATGGCAGGAAGAAAAGAATGACCCTGAGACTTGGAAAATTGAAAAAGAGACTAACAGAAGACAAGGTGGCTAGATACTATCGTTGATGATACAAGCAGGAGATTGCAAGAATTCAAGCCATTACTGATAGATAGTTCTAGCAGCATGATGTCCATCCAGTCACAAAAAGTTGGAAACAATTGAACCATTGAAGTCTGTTGGGTTTACTTCTGGGCACTCTCTACCCAGCACACATTTGCCAGAAAAATATCTTGACGCTCTTTTGCTTGAACAGACTAAAACAAAGTTGGACAACAATCAGGACGGTGATAAAAAGTGCCACTGGGTTGCCCCTGCTAGCAACCAAGTGATGGTGCATCTGTCAGTTTGGAAAAGGGAGCCAACCCAGGACCCATTGCCAGTTTCTCTTCCTCTTTCCTACCCAGATGGGTGCTGCCAGTAGCTTCCTCACTGGACATGGCACAGAAGTGGAGACTGGCAAGATGAGCCTCAGTTGCCCCAACCTGCAGTCCCTCAAATGGCAGGGCAAAATCCCAGGGAGAGATGACTGGAGGAAAGGCAGGGTAAGCAAGTGAGGCAAGGCGGATGGAGGATAAAAATAGAGGGCTGATGCTGGGCCTGAAAGAACTGTAGACAGGCCACGATTCATCTGTGCAGCACATGTGCTCTTTTTCACATGCATCAGGGAACACACCCTACTGGGGACTAAGAACTTGGCCTACACCCCGCTTAGGCTGCTTCTGTCTTTCATGTGGGGACCAACTGAGAATGACCGGCCTAAGAAAGAGTCCTTGTTACCCCAAGCAACCAGGGAAGTGGATATTTAGAAGGCTGGTTTAGCAGTAAACAGACGTAAAAATCCAACAGAAAAGGCATCATTTCTATATTACTTCCACAGCTTACTAAGAAATAACCTCCTTAATTTTTAGAAATGGAGTCAACCAATAGACCAGGGCAAAAAAGCTTCCAAGCAGCTAGCATTTTTAACCATCACTGTTTGCCACTGACAAAGCTGCAGTGGGAATACCTGGAGCACTGTGTCCAGTCCCGGTTGCCACAATACAAAAGGGATGCTGAGGAACTAGAAACAGTGCAGAGAAGAAGATGGGAAGGTTTTGAAGGCGAAATCCTACGAAGAATGGCCAAAGGAACTTGGTATGTTTAGCTTAAAGAAAGAAGAGAAGGCAAGGGGAGAGATGAGAGCAGTCTTCCAATACTTGAAGGGCTGTCCCAGGGAAGAGGGTGGGGATTTATTCCCTACAAGTTCAGAAGGCAGGGCAAGAACCAGTGGGTGGAAGCTCAAAACTTGAACTAAGGAGGAATTTCCTGGACTGTGAGAGCTATTCAGCAATGGCCCCTGAAGTCATGGGAGCTCCATCACTGGAGGTTTTCAAGAAAAAAACTGGGCAGCCATTTGTCCAGAACGGTCTGAGAATGGTTCCTTCCAACCCTATGATTCTGTGATTCTAAACGTCACAGTAAAGTATTCTATTACCTTCGTGTCTGGTTTCTGCTAGTGCAGAGATGTTATAATGGCATGGTTATCATATATATTCATCTTGACATAGTTATACAATAAGCATAACTGTCACCAATGTTTGTTTTGTTGTTCAGAACAGAACTGTATCTCTTTCAACATCAATGATAGGATGTCACATTATTTGTAATTTGGGGAGGTGCCCTTCTTTGTCATACCTCAGTTGCACATGTAATAGGATTAGAAACAGAAGGAGAGGCTCAGGTGTCTTTGAGTTAATTGGAATTTCGAAATAAGGTTTTAATCTCTTCATATCCAATATCAGGCAATACCGGAATACTTCTAGCATTGGCAAGGAAATGCAGAAAGCAAATCAGATGGTTGAGATGCCAAAGGTGGTATCTTTTTCAGTGGGATGGGTTCTCTCAAGAAGTATTTCAGTCCTTGTGTAATGGTATGAGGGAAAGACCTTGGGAGATGGGGCCAAGAGATGCTGCCAAGGGAATGGTCAGATAAGAAACAGCATAGCCTGCAACTGGATATTGGGTGGGGCAAGAGGGTCAAAAGGGACCTCTTTGTAAAAAAGCCTTTACATTCTTGGGCTGTAAAGGAGACGGTGGGAGAAATATACTTTCAGACTTGCAGGATTCTGTCAATGTAGCTTTACAGTAAAGTAGAATTAGCTCATCTGGTTGTGATTCCTATCTTGTTTACCCTGTGAGGCTGACATCAATCTTGCAAGTCTTAAAGTACAATCCTCCTTCCCTTCCCATCTCCTTTACAGCCTCTGGTCCCTTCTGAGCCTCTTGCCCTGCCCACTATCCAGTTGCGGTCTATGCTGTCTCTTATCTGACCGTTCCCTTGGCAGTGTCTCTTTGCCCAGTCTCCCAAGGTCTTTCTCTCATACCATCACACCTTGTGTGTCGTATACTAGCCTTCATATCACCTTCTTAGAGGGGCATGGTTTTCAAATTGTGTTCACACCTTGATAACACAGCATCTGCTTGGTACACAGAATGTCTGCAGTTCAATCCTGGGCAGGTAAAAGGGGCCAGAAGAAGTTCTCAGATGTGGAAAACTATTGCCAGTCAAATTAGACAATGCCAAGTCATTGCCTGCCATTCACTGCTTTTTGACTCCCTCCCAGCCGGTTTTCCCCACCTGCTCCAGCCGGAACAGAGAAGGATAGCAGGGTGGACCAGCCAAGGCAAGAAAAAGTTGCGTTGCCTCCCAGGGCAGAAGAGGGGGAATTCCATCCCTGTCCAAATACCAGGAACAAGGATGTGCTCTGGAGTGGCCTTTGTCAGCTGCACCTGTGGTAAACTGACAAATCCTGGCCTAAGTGGTGACAACATCTTGAGGTGGGACCTGGAACACAAAAATGACCCAGAAGGCCATGTGCAAGTTTGAGACCCATAACATTGGCTGTACTGCATGGTTCTTCCCACTTAGACAACTCCTGCTCTGTGCATGGTTCTAATCAGAGTATGGAGATTGCATGCAGTACATTCCCCATCTATGCATATTGGCTACTGTGCATTAGCTCCACGCTAGTTGGTACATAGAAGCTAAGTGTATCGTGTTTCTCACCTAATTACACAGAACAGTGTACACAATTACAATCAATGCATGTTGGTTGGGCATATCACAGTTTCTAAGGCCAGTTGGTACAACCTTTCTAACTGAACCAACTGATAATGGTTGGGTTTCTCATATACACATTCTGATGTACATATTGAGGCCAAAGCATGTCATACTGTGCATCACTTTCAACAATGGCACATTTGCTGCAATCATGCCTCTACTTCTAAGTATGTAGTGGTTATGTCCACAAGGCAAAGACTTCCTTGGAGATAGATGATTTCAGAACTCTAGAACTATACCACATTAAGTTCCTTTCTGTCCTCTGATGATGCTTGGTCACAGACTTCCTTCTCCTTCTCCTTCTCCTTCTCCTTCTCCTTCTCCTTCTCCTTCTCCTTCTCCTTCTCCTTCTCCTTCTCCTTCTCCTTCTCCTTCTCCTTCCATCATAGTTTGTCCCCACCCTGAGTATTCACCTGCTTCTCACCAGCATGCTCAAAAGACCTACAGCTGGGCAGTCAGAGTAATGACTGCCCAGTCTGAATGTCAGAGTAATGTTAGAAAGATTAGGCATTGCGTTGGTTATCAAAGAGAACTGGCTTCTCAGAAGAAGGGACAAATATGTGTTTGAAGTGTTTCTGGAACATAGCTTAGACATTCCAGCCCTTCCAGTTCCCATTTGAACTTTCTTCATAAGTACAGACTGTCCCTCTGCTGATGTCAAGTTAAACCTTTTCCCCAAGACCATGACAGAATTTGAAGCCCACACAGAGTTCAAAAAGTCTATGCTGTGGGTTGCAAGGGGAGTCACCCATCCAAAGATAGCCTGGAGATAGGCTTCTCTGTTACCTCCAGTCCCAGCCTGTTCCAGCTTTACTCATGACCAACTCCTGCAAAGCTGAGATGAACAAAAGTAGTTCTACTAGTCTACTCACTTTCTTTCTCCTCCACCATGACGGTGTGACACAGGGCCAGTAGCCGCATGTATTCCCTCAGCACTGTGTCCTGGTCCTGCCGGATAGTATCCAAAAGCAGCTGATTGTGAAACTCCAGTTTCTTGTCTAGGTATTTGTTCCAGCTCAAATGGGTATCCTGGAAGAAAATGCAAACAAGGGTTAGAAATGGGGTTGGAAACCATCAGGATATATTACCCATTAGATTGGTTGGCCCTGAAACAGTGTAAACCAACATCTTGGGAAGCAGGGAAGACCATACCGTGCAGGGGTGGTGCACTTTCTTTGGTTAAGGTCCACAATTCAGCTCCTTCCTTGTCAGAGGGCCCCAGAACACGGGAATATCACTGGAGGGAATGGGACTAAAAATATTTTGCTCAGTTTGGGCGGGGCTTTCTCTTCCTATGGCCTTATTTTGGGCTATGGAGGAAACAAGGGAGAATTGTATGGCTGGAATTTTGCCACTGAATTTTAGCAATGTCCATTTGGGCATTGCAGGAGGGGGGAAGAGCACAAATGTAGACTTGGAGAGTCACAGGTGACCCACAAGCTCTAGGTTGCCTACCTACTGTGTGTTTTATTGGCTACTCCTGCACCCTGGTTCAGTAAGCTCCACCCCATTCTGAAAACTCACTCTCTAAGCCGGGGATGGGGACTGTTGCTGAACTATAACTTCCCCTCTCAATATTCTTCATTTCATAGTCTCCTTGTGAGAAGTTGTAGCTGAACTATAACTTCCCCTCTCAATATTCTTCATTTCATAGTCTCCTTGTGAGAAGTTGTAGTTCAGCCACACCTCCAGGACACAGAATTTTTTCCCCAACACTCATAACAGACAGATCGATTTAAAATCATAAGTCATTGACCCATAATACGTTATCTAATTCCACTTTTTAAAAAGGGACTTAATTGACATTTTAGAGGAAAAAATTGATTTCTATTATTATGATTATCCCTGCAAATTCTTTTAACAAGTCTCTGTCTTTCCCTAGGACTTGCAGAGCAGCCTCTAATCCAGTGTTTCTCAACCTTGGCAACTTTAAGATGTGTGGACTTCAACTCCCAGAATTCCCCAGCCAGCATGGCTGGCTGGGGAATTCTGGGAGTTGAAGTCCAGACATATTAAAGTTGCCAAGGTTGAGAAAGGTTAATTCAATCCCACTGCACTCAAAAGTACAATATAAGCTTGTACACCCACAATAAAGAGTCAGAGAATCTTTCTTCAGCCTGGTACACCCCTCTGCCTTGTGATGCTTAAATGAATGGGTGTGATGAGTGTCTGGGGAAGATGCTGAGTTGGGGAAATTCTTTCCCTTCTATGAATGCAGTGTTACAATCCTGCCACAAGCTGATGGGAGGTTCATGTGATTCCTAGTGTGCAATCCCCTTTCATGTGGCCACAAGAACAGGCAGATCTACAGCACGAACATGTGACATACCGTTGATTGGCCTTCAGTGCTGCTGTGTGAACCTACAAATATTTGCAAAGGGGAGAAAGAGAATATTAAATATACTTGGAAGTTAAGCATGTGTACATCCTAGGAAAGCTAACATGCACATAGTCCAAGAAACCTTGATTTCTAAGGAAGAATGCAAATGTTGCGCTTGGCAGTTTAAATCTGATATTTCTCCTAGATTCCATCATAGACAAAACATTCCTCAGGGTAGAAAATTTGAAAGAAGGGCTTCTTTGTTTACCTGGGAACAGCCAACTTTCCATCACATTTGTGTGCCGCAGAAAGTGGTTTTTTAAAGATTTTGCTTTGTTTTGGTTTTCAAGTAGTTTCTCTCAGTAACTATTTTTACTTCAGCAAATTGCAGAGTTCTCCTTAGAGATGTGCCTTATTCAGATTGAAACTGGCAAAGGTGCTTCAGATCCAATGTGGGCACCCTGCTGTACTGTCAGCAGCTCCTTTAAGGAACCACACCTTTTTCTGGATTCACGTGGTAGCTGTGTGAATTGAGGTTTTCCAGAGACTCTGCACCCACCATGTAAACCCTGAGAAAGGAACAACTCCTTAAACGATGTGTCAATAGGAGCAGCACAGATGTCCACATCAGATCCAAAGCATCTTTGCCTACTTCTGATCTAATATGCTAAGCTAGATTATCTTTAAACTTGGTTACAATGTTTAATGGCTTGGCACACTGAGTGAACATGGTCCATTCGCTTAGTTGTATTGTTCAGACCCTGAAAAGGAGTTGATTCAGAAGCCAAGATAAACAGATTATGTGAATTCAGCCAGTATGTATCCAAGTGCAGGTGCTGAGGTTGTAGAGCGTTAGGTTAAAGCCGCGTTTCTCAATCTCAGCAACTTTAAGATGTGTGGACTTCAACTCCTAAAATTCCCCAGCCAGCCATGGGGACAGTTTTGAATGCCCCCAGGGGCATATATAACACCTCTGTTACACGAGCTGCATTGGTTGCCGGTTTGCTTCCAGATCCAATTCAAGGTGCTGGTTATTACCTTTAAAGCCCTTCATGGCACAGGATCAGGTTATCTGAGGTGCCGTCTCGCCCCCATTATATCAGCCTGCCCCACTTGGTCCGGCAGAGGGGGCATGTTGCAGACCCATCCAGTCAACAAATTTCAGCTGGCAGGGTGTAGAAGAGGGCCTTTCCTGCCATGGCCCCTACTCTGTGGAACAACTTACCACCTGAGATGTGGTGTGCCCCCACGCTCATGGCCTTCAGGAAGAGTGTGAAATCTTGGCTATACCAGATGGCCTGGGGGCTTGATGGGGGCTTGCATTGTTGTAATTGGCTGGTAGGTAATTGATTCTGCCCTCCCCCCTCCCCCCCGTCATTCTGAATTGTATATAGTCTTTTTATATAGTATTATTTTTTTAGCTAATTTGATATGGATATTTATATTTTTACTATTTTTAATGTTTGATTTTAATTGTGAGCCGCCCAGAGTCACCCTCTGGGGGAGATGGGTGGCATATAAATTTGATAGATAGATAGATAGATAGATAGATAGATAGATAGATAGATAGATAAAATGCCATGGTTTAACCCAGAGTTTCTCAACCTTAGCAACTTTAAGATGAGTGGACTTCAACTCCCAGAATTTATCTATCTATCTATCTATCTGATAGATAAATTCTGGGAGTTGAAGTCCACTCATCTTAAAGTTGCTAAGGTTGAGAAACTCTGGGTTAAACCATGGCATTTTATCCTGGAGAAAAAAACAGTTTAAGAAGCAATATGAGAGGCACCTTCAAATATCTAAAGGTCCATTCTCTGTTGCTCTAGAGCAGTGGTCTTCAGACATGTGGAGTCCTTGGGGTTCTCTGAGCTTGGCTGTTTTCTTGCAAATGTTTCGTTACCTGGCTAGGTAACATCTTCAGTGCTAGAGTGGAATGTTTGCTCTAACACTGAAGATGTTCCCTAGCCGGGTAATGAAACATTTGCAAGAAAACAACCAAGCTTAGAGAACCCCAAGGACTCCACAGTTCAACCCTGAGCTACACGTATTCTCTCCAAACGTGAGATACCTGAGGAACCTTTTTCAATGTGAAAAATCAGTGTGGAACCCATTAATAAATGTTTCTTGTAATACTTTGTCACAGACTTCTCTCTCTTAAACGAAACAAAGAAATGAAGATCTTACAGTTTCACTGTAATCATAAGAGTATACTGTCATGTTGAACCCCTGGATGATTCTCAGAGAACCCTGGGGTTCTGGGGAACACAGTTTGAATACTGCAGCTCTAGACGGTGTGACTCCAACTTAGAGCTGAAATACAAGAAAGGGGAATTTGATGAAAGCTTTTGATCAAACCTCTTGATCACCTGTGCTGTTTGGCAACAGATCACAGGAGATGGTGGCATTATCTTTGCTGGACATATTTGCACAAAGGCTAGATAATTGCTTACCAGAGATCCAACTGGAAGATTCCCTTGCTGAGCATTGAGATGGACCTTATCATTTCCTATGTAGCTTCCATTTTTAAAAGGTTTGGATTCTATGATACCTGGGTTCACATTCACACATTCCACAAGACTGGCTGAGCGATCTTGGGCCTGTCATGCTCTCACAGCCTAATTTATCTCACACGGTTGTTGTGAGGATAAATATGGAGAAGGAGTTAGCAGTCTGGCCTGCCTTATGCTCCTTAGCAAAAAGGTGGAATGAATGCAACCATTTCCCTCTCTGCTGGAACCTGGATACAATCGGACACCAACAACGTCTGACACTAGGATGGTATTCAGATCCCAACCCAACCATCGTCACTCAGACTTCCTGCTGGCCTAATTTTGGACTTTTTCACTTTCTTTCCTATCCTCTTTCTTCTAGAACATCTTGCCTGATAAAGAGACCCGGATAACTCAAAAACGTGCATGCTCTCTTGTGTCCTTTTGGGTACTTGTAATAAAAGAATCACCCAGCTATAGATTTTGGACTTTTCGATCCGTGGATCAGCTCAACTACAACTGCGTATTATAAATACGCGTAAACAAGAATCTATCAACACGATTCAAACTCATTTGAATCCTCCAACTCATTCAGGTGTTTGCAAATCTCAGCATTTTAAAATTACCAATACATTTGCCTGGATTCTGAATCCATTCATTTCCAAGCCAACATTACCATAGATGGTTCCATTGATACAACATTTCTTGAAAGTCATGATGTTCTGAGTTAAAGTGCCTGTTTTGTCTGAGAAGATATATTCTATCTGCCCCAACTGGTCATTCAGACTTGTGCTCCGAGCTTTGGCAGGTGTGTCCTTCTCTGCATAATACATTTCCATGTCCCAGTTGATGAAACAGCTGTTGACCAGGTAGATAAATTCAAACCTACAGAAGAGGGACATCAATGATCAGGAAGGCAGAGGAGATGTCATGCTCTCTTTTGGCTGGACTTGAGAAAGAAACAAGGAGATGTAGTCAGCAGATTTTGGGTGCAAAGAGTCCTTATTCAATCCTTCAAATCTCCAGGAAGGGCTGGGAAAGATTCTGGTTTCAAACTCCGGAGAACTGCTGCTAGTCACAATGAATCAAAGCTGAGAAATCTTTAGCTATGGGGTCTCTTCATGTGCCTCTCCCCTTATCATCCATTTCGCAGCTCAAATGCCCCAGTTATTCACCTGTTTCCACTGTTTAACTGAGCAGTTCAAGAGGTGGGAGACCACAGGAGGTCAGGTTGCAATCTCCCTTCTGGGATTTCTAAGATGGTGGGAAACACTCAAAAGTAGAAGTGTTGGAAATAAGCAATAGATATGGTTAATATTAGCTGCATTTCTTGTGCAGAGGCAGGAGACAGAGAGTGAAGGTTCAGATGTTCTCAGTCTATGTAATTTTTTTTAATCTTCTCCCACGCTTACCTGTTGTCAATTATTAATTTCAAAATATATCTGCTTACAATATAAAACTGAGAAAAAATATTCCCTAATTGTTGAGGTTAAAATTTTGTATTTGCTATAAAATTACTTTAAAATGGTGCAACTGACTAAGTAAACTTGCAGATTAAAACTTGCCATAAATCTCTTCATTACAGTCAGAAAGAAATTGCCTCAAATGTCAAGATATTTAAACTGCACAAGACTGAGAGTATGTCTAAAAACAATGAACTCTCACTTGAGTTCATAGAAAGACCTTGAAATCTCACATACAGTTGCAGGCAAAATCTCATGAGCTTATCATGTTCCCACCTGAGATCCTACAGGATTTCTTACAAGAACCCAAACTTTCATGACATTTTGCAGTCGAGAGATTTGGGCAATTAAGGATATGTTTTAAAATAACTGGGGAATCTCCATTGCTGCCATTTTGGGTACCATGTTGCTGCCACTTCCATAAGTCATCAGACCAAAGGAACATATTCTATTAACAGAAAAGTTTTCAGCTACAGTACATATCAATTCTCCAACAGGAAGTCCAGCTCCACAGTTTCCAGTTGATGTGGACATCACTGCCATTGACCAGCAGAAATAAAACCTCAGCCAATAAGACTGCATTTTTCCAGGAAAAGGATTTCCATGGAAGGAAACATTATATTATAAGTCAAAGCCAACCCAGTGCCCCACAGCGGGCCCATCAGATTCAAGCAGGAAACAGGTGGGGAAGCTATGGACCTCTAGGATCGCTGAGCTACAGCAGTTTCTTAACAGTTCCAGCCAAGAGTGAGAGATGTTCGGAGATGTATCTCTGCAGCATTCAGAGGATTATAGGCTCTCCACCCCAAGTGTAAGAAAAGAAAGGGTCAAAACATACGTGATGAGCATGGACATGGGGATGACCAGGCTGAGGAGGATGAGGAATCCCCAGAATGCAAAGAATGCATAGCTGACTGCACTGGTGTGGCTGTAGAAGACAAAAAGGTAGCTGTGCTCCTGGAGGAACTTGGTGGCCCATACTCCTGAGCCAACAGCAAGGCTGAAGGATATCAGAAAGAGAGACACTGTGATCTATGGAAACACAGAACAATAAGAATGTAATTAGCTTAATTTGAAGAAGGGTTGTGAAGGAAGATCTCAGGACCAACCTTCAGCATTTCTAAATAAAAGTGGATAAATATTCCACCCAAATCAAAAAAGAGCAACTGCCAGTCAGCATACAGGCCAGGCCTTTCCCAACCTGGCATCCTCCAGATCCATTCAGTACAATGCAAAGTATACAGAAAGTGACTAATGTAGCATTTGGCATATACAGGTAGTCCTTGTTTAGCAATTGCCTCATTTAGTGACTGTTCATAGTTATGACAGTGGTGAAAAAGTAACTTTGTGACCAATCTTCACATTTACAACCTTTGCAGGTCTGTAAAGCAAAGGAAAGCTGAAGTAAGATCATAAGCACAGTTGCGGTTTCACTTAGCAACTGCTTCATTTAATGACCAAGTTGCTGGTCCCAATTGTGGTTACTAAATAAGGAGTACCTGTAGAATGATTCAGTTCAATTTCCATTTGAATATTTTTCCCTGCAGACAGCAAGCATGTTTGTCCAGGATTCCCTAACCTGAGCCTTTTCTACACCCAGGGAGCATACCTTCTTTGCAGGAGCAGCCAATCTTGCAATAGACTTTAAAGAAATGTTTATTGCTGTTTTTTAATAAAATCTAGGAAAGTTATAAATACAGTTCATTCCCATCTTCTATTTTTTTTTAAAGGAGAGGGATTTCTTTTTCACAGAAGTAATAAACTTATTTAAATTATCAGTTGGGGTCTAGGTGTCTCTTCAAATACCCTGGGGGAAGATATGTTTGAATGTCTACTGCCTAGAGTTGTACAGGTTGGCGTGGCCAAATAAATAAATAGTTCCCGGTTGCCAAATAAGGCACTCTGTGTACATTGAAATCTAGCAGGACAGGAAGAAGAGTTGTAAATGAGCTTTCTCCCTGATATAATCATTTTCCTGGCCTAAGGAGGGCCTCTCAATAGAACCATATTTCTCAACCTTGGCAACTTGAAGATGTGTGGGGAATTCTGGGAGTTGAAGTCCACACATCTTCAAATTGCCAAGGTTGAGAAACACTGCAATAGAAGCTCAATTATGAGAGTGGTATCAAATGATATAATCTGAATGATCCCTAATTTAGCTCTTCTGCTGAAAAAGTGTATTCAGGAAAGCATTTGATGGAAGAGCTAGCTATGAGGCATCGCTGTGTGAGTGAATTACACATCAGTTGTGCACTGAAATAAAAGTACTTTCTTTGGCTTGGGAAGGAAATGTCCCCCCTACTGTGTACCAACATCTTACATGAGACAAATCAGTGAATTTACTAAAAGGTTGGACTTGTAACTGCAGCAAGATGCTGTTTGCTCCCTCTCTTAGTCATCATTGGGAACTAGAGCTTTTAATGAGTATGAAGTATTTATGATTTTTAGAATTGGACAGGATCACATTTTATGGACACCCAGTGTTTATGTTGACGTGAATTGTTTTTCAGTGGTTTTATGTCAGTTGTAGAGTCAGCAGGATAGAAATATTGGAAAGAAAGAAATAATAAATACACCTTTAGACAGTTAAAACATCTTATCTATACGCAAGAGAGAACTTCAAGGTTTGTGGAAATAGTTCTCAGGGATGTTACAAGCAGATGTTGGATAATGAAGCTGAGCCTGAACATTTCTAACAAAGTCCTCTGAGAAAGTAGCAGTGGCATTTGATGGGGGGGGGTGTCAAAAAAGGCAAGATGGTGGCTTTAGCAATGCAATTGAAACCCTATCCCTTTTATACATGTGTCAGTGTCACACTCATGTTCAAAGGGGTGGGGCTTTGGTTGTGCTGCTGCCATCCTGCTTTTTTTGACCCCCTTTCAGATGCTGCTGCTAGGTAGAACCAGGTTCCTCTCTCATCCTTCCAGTTCCTCCTGGCATAGAAACCTTGAATAGTAGGTAGCTATTACCATTAGCACAAGACGATCCATCAGACGGCTGAGTTTTGTTTTTTTTAAGCTGATCTTTCCACAGTTTTTCATGATTTTAGTATCGAAACCTGCAAAAGAGTCATTTGAAATGGTTAGATTAAAACAAAATAAACACAGCTACCACAATGGGAGAAACCAGCCACCAAATGCAAACTGGATTGTCTACCATTCAGAGCTCTGTGTCATCCCAGTTTAATGTTTGATGTTTGGGGGCAGATGGGCCTACGCTCAAACAAAGGGCCAGGCTGCCACCAATGACCATTTTTAAATAATGTTGACAGCTGGCACTCTATTAGATCCTGATTGATAGATAAATAAATGGACCTAACAAACTACCTACCTAGTTTTAATTTTAAAACTAAACCATTTCAAACCAGTTTGTAAGCATCTCACCACAGACTCGGGTGCAGCTGGTTTCAAGTGAAGCAACAAAGATCCTATTTGAGATTCTTCCAGAGGCAGAAAAGCATGAACTGGTACGGTCAGTTTCTTTTAACACTTCCTGCTTGAGGAAATGTAGAAATAGGAGCAGAGAAGAACAAGAATGCCACAGAAGTGGGCTGGCATCTGATCCAAAATAAAAGTTCATTTGGAAGAAGTAAGCTGGGGCTGGTTAAAAGATTATGGAGAAGTTTAGACTGGAGAAGAAAGGATTAAGGGGAAGGGGAAGACAAAGACACAGAGCTGGCCAATCCATCTCCAGTTAAGGTGGCAAGTGGCTTCTGTGGCACCACTGATAAGTGGCCTTTCTCCCTTCAGATGTGTAATGGTATGTGGGAAAGACCTTGGGAGACGGAGTGAAGAGATGCTGCCTAGGGAACGGTCAGATAAGAGACAGTGTAGCCCCCAGCTAGATAGTGGGTGGGGAAAGAGGGCCAGAAGAGACCCTAATTTCTCAAGGTGTAAAGGAGACGGGGGAGAATTGCACTTTCAGACTTGCAAGATTCTGCAATGTAGCTTTACAATGAAGTAAAATTAGCTAATCTGGCCATGTTTCCTATCTGGTCTACCTGGTAAGGCTGACATCTCTGACCAGCTGCCGAAGAGAAGATGGAGCAACTTGGTTTCCTGTTTCTCCAGCCAGCAGGACTAACATTACAGAGAAGCAGGATTTCAAAAAGCTAAGGAAATACCATCTGGTCATGTTTCCTGTCTGGTCTAGCTGGTAAGGCTGACAAGATGCCTCTGACCAGCTGCTGAAGAGAAGATGGAGCAACTCAGTTTCCTGTTTCTCCAGACAGCAGGACTGGCACATTACAGAGAAACAGGATTTCAAAAAGCTAAGGAAATACCTCTGAATGGATGACAGAATAGTCAATGATATCTTTTTTTTTTTTTTTTTTGCTGGAGAGAGATGACAATGGCCGATTGCCCTGAGCCATTGATTTGCAAATGTTCCACTGTGGGAGCTGCATCGTATTTAAAGGCGTTGCATTGTATAGCAGGGTTGATCTAGGTGACCTCTAAGATCCCTTCCAGCTCTGATTCCATGGAAAACAAGCCTGATCTTGCTCACTTACCTGCATAAATAACAAGGCCGTAGCAGACCTCTGTGTTACGTATTCTGCAGCCACGCAACAGGATTTTCTCGCTATCAAGGGAGTATTTCTGTCCATGCCATTCCAGAGTGCCGACAAAGGTATGTAACCGGCTGTTGGGCTCTTCACAGACTACCACTCCTGGACAGTTGGAAGAAGAGATGAGAATTTGGCTGACCTGCTTCTCCGCTCCAAAGAAATTCTCTTTTCCCTGCAACCCCGCCAACCCTTTTAGCATTTATCTAAAAATGGTGCATGTATTCCAACCAGGGTTATTGGTCAATATGTGCATTTATCAAGCACATTTCCCTCCCTGAAATGGCCTCTAAAGTCATTTATAACATCAGAACTTAGAGCAAAGGGAAGAGAATTCAGTTACAGCAATCTGTAAGTCATATAAAGCCCCAGAGCAGTGTTTCTCAGCCTTGGCCACTTTAAGATGTGTGGACTTCAACTCCCAGAATTCCCCAGCCAGCATGGCTGGCTGGGGTATTCTGGGAGTTGAAGTCCACGCATCTTAAAGTGGCCAATGTTGACAAACACTGCCTCAGAGGAACCAGGGTAATAATAAGTGAAATCACCAATTCCATGGAACCGTTTCTGAAAATGAAAAGAAGGGATCTTGGTGAACACTGACCATCAAAGGCAGCCATGTTCTCCTTGCAGGTGAGCTGCTCATGTGTTACCAGGAGAGCTTGTCTGTATTTTAGGTTTGTCTCTCTGAAAAAAGCAAAGCGGAGTCAGATTAAAAAGAGGAAAATGAGTGGAAAATGGAAAGACAGTTTCAGTTTCATGGAGAACATTCCTTAAATGAACGCTGGAATGGGAACCATGCCACTTCCTTTGGCTTTCTGTTCATCTCTTTCTCTCTCTTTTCCCCCTTCCTGTGTTTTTTTGTGCACAAATAAACCAATGCCATTTCATCAAAATTAATTTAACGTCTCCCTCCGCTTGCATCTATTTCCTAACTTGGCCCCATGACATTGCCTTCACTTCATCCCCAGCTTAGGAGTGAAACAAGCTTAAATCATCCTTAGCTGTACTGGCGTTAAAATAATCCCTTTTGCCCTCATTCCAGCACCATCCAAGAGCACCTTTGAGGTGTGAAAAATCTATTAGGGTTCTTCCTGGTTTGTCTATGGCATGCCTACGTCCTGGTCACTGGGTTAAAAAAGTCATGTCCTAAGGATACTGCCTTCATCCCATGTACAGCCCATAGCTGAGACAGTTTAAACTGTCCTCAACTATTCCAGTTTAGAGTAGTGTTTTCCCTCTTTTCCCAAAATAGTTTCTGATGCAGATACAGCCTGATTGGTTTGGTTCCTGATACGGTCAAGGGTTGGGACCTGCCCAACTCTTGGTGGCCATTTTAGGCTGCTTGCAGACCCAGCCCTTCCTTCTGCTTGCTGGTCAATGCCCTCCGAGGCCATTTTGGCCTGGGCTGCAAAAGAAACCAAACATCTCGTTTTTACAGAGGCCTCTACCTACGTGATGCCTGGCTGGCGCTTTTCACTCGGGTCTTACAGGGGCTCCTATATACACAGGTTTAGTGCTCTTTTGAAAGCGCACTAGACCCATGTCTAGATCCAGGTTCAGAAATAGCTCAATGACAGGTAACCGTCACAGAAGTGTGGTTGAAAAGAGTACCTCTCCCATTAGCTAGGTAAACCCGTCCTTTTAAGCATCCATCTAGACTCACTTCTCCTCATCCACATGAATGAGGGAGATTGAGGGTTGTTTTTCTTATGCATGTGCCACTTGGTGAGCGGAGAAACAAAGCAAAGGGAGCCATCAATCCTTTTCCTGAACTTGGTCGCAATAAATAAAAACAGTTCCATTCTCCAGGGGTGTTACTATGATGGAATAGGGACGAGCAGTCAGGGTTGCAAATTTTATGCTGCCATTCTTTTCTTCTGACTCAAGGAGTGCCTAATGACACCTTTAACTTGGTCGTGAGGAAGAAGCTATGGTACACTCAATCCCACATCATAGAGCATTATTCTGAACTGGTAGATTTTTTACTTTCTCCCTTCCCTTCCCTTCCCTTCCCTTCCCTTCCCTTCCCTTCCCTTCCCTTCCCTTCCCTTCCCTTCCCTTCCCTTCCCTTTTTCCCTTTCCTTCCTTTCCCTTCCCTTCCATTTACACTCTTCTCAATTTTGCAATGTGCTTTTTTAAAATATACATGTATATAAAATCTGTACATTACGAAAAAATGTGCACCCAGCCCCCCTCTGAATAAATTAAAATTAAAATAATTTTAAAAAATGGTCACTCCCAATTCCACTCAAGTGGTACATTCAGAGCAGCTGAGGAGACCCTGCTTCTGAGTCACTGGGGGTTTGGAGCCTGGGAATGATCTTGGCCAAACTGCCCTTCTTATGGAGCTCTCTCCTGGGGGAAATATGGCTGGCCTTTATGTTTTCTCTCTAAGTTTGAAAGAGGTCTTATATTCCCCCAAGCACTTCCAAGGCCAATGCTGCTGCGGGGCCAAACCGCTTTTTAAATAACAGGAAATGGATAACACTGTGCTTGCATTGTTTGATTTTATGGTACTCAGATTTATTACGGCTAATTTTCCTGAAATTGGTTCAGTGGTTTTGTTTCTGTGGAATGCTTTGGGCTGACTAGAGAGGAAGGGTGATGGTGATGATGATGATGGTGATAATTCCTAGAGGTGACTTCTTAGTTTAAACCAGTGTTTCTCAACCTTGGCAGCTTGAAGATGTGTGGACTGAGCATGCTGGCTGAGGAATTCTGGGAGTTGAAGTCCACACATCTTCAAGCTGCCAAGGTTGAGAAACACTGGTTTAAACTGTAAGCTCCTTGAAACAAAACCTGATATTTGAGAAGGTTCATGTTCTATGTATGATGAGAGGGCAATAATTTAAAAATAACAAGCACGAACATTACCCATCTATGTCCATTGTCTCTACGTAGCAGAGGCTGTTTGGCTCTGAACTGGAGAGTAAGAGGAGGTCAGCCTTGAAAAAAAGCAGAGAGCTTTGTTGATAGACACAAACAGGGTCAGCAACTACCAATCTATGTCATCACAACTGGTGGACTAGGCCAAGATTAGGCCATCATTTGGCATCCATGGTCACCTTCCTTAAAATGGCAACCTAAACCCATTTGTTAGAGAGTAAACCAATCTGGAGTAGATTTTGCATGAATGCAGGACAACTATCCCCAATCTGTTGCACTCCAGATGTACTGGAGTACAACCTCCCTCATTCCACCGTCAGTAGAATGATTGGCCATGCTGGCTAGAGTGATGGGAGTTATGGCCTGAAACTTTTGGAGGCCACCACTTAGGGGAAGGGTGTCATGAAATATAAGAAGCTGCCTTATACCGTCAGTTCAATTGTCAAAATTACAAACTAAAGTCTTTGTCTTTGGAAAACTGTGCACCAAAATGTTTAAAAGACAACATAAGTTGTCTTTTGTTTGTCATAAGTTTGTCATTTTGACTTCAGTGTGTAATTTTGCATAATGCAGTTTTAAGAAATAATTTGCCCTAATGCATGTAATATATTTTTTGTACAGTTTTTCCTAATATACTTGTTTAAACAATGGCGACTATGCTGCCAGCAATTTCATGCAAGCCTCTACATGAGAAAGGACACCCACTTCAAACCTCTAGATCACGCTGGCTGGGGAATTCTGGGAATTGAAGTCCACACATCTTAAAGTTGATAAGGCTGAGAAACACTGCCCTAGATCCAGCCTAAAGATGGAGATTTGCGAGTACAAAGGTTTCCAATAAGATGCTCTTCTGTTCTGAACTGAAATGTAGTTGTCGCAATTAGAAGAGGCAGCTTCTTTTAGCATCTCAATATTTGTACTACTCTTGAAATAATCTCACCAAAAACATTTGTTCGTTTAGTACGTAAGGGAAATTTGATGCCTGTCTCTAAGCTTTATTTTCAACCTAGGGAACTTGCTAGAAAAGCTACAAAGTCTGGACTGAAGCTCAACCATGTTTATGTCTCTTGAGAATTTATATATTATTCAGTGGAAGCCTTGATTAAGACAAGGAAAGAAAAATTCTTACCGGTACAAAGCTGTCCTTGCGGAGGCAAACAATATCACCCACTTGTATATTCTGCCACTTCTTTTTGCTGAAACTGAGGATGATGGGAGAGATAATAGATAGTCAGGGACATGGGGGAATCAGCTCTGTGGGGCAACAACTTGCAGCAGTAAGTCAAAAAGCTCAGGAAAAAAAGAAGCTGAATTGGTAGTGAATGTCACTCTCAAGAATTGTTGGAGAACATTTCCACCTCTGAAGAAATTCAGTCCAATCTCACCTCTCCCTAGTTGCAAATAGGCTGAAGTCACAGGTGCTCTTTGTACACAGCTCAGTAGGAAGATCTCAACACTAAACACCAAGTTCATTTTTGCAAGTCAGCATTTTGAGCATGAAGTGTGATCTTGTGGGAGATAAATGCCACAGATCTCCACTCTCCCTGTTTCTTGTGGTTTGCTGCTTGATGATTCAGCGCCATTGGGGAAAAAATAATCATAAACCAACAGGCAAAAATCAATCAAATCAACCAAGCTATCCACCCTATCTTCTTTGGGTGATTCCAGCCAACCAACAGTCAGGTGGAAAATCAATCCCAAACTTTTCAGAACTAGGCAATAGCTTTCTACTCTAATGCGGGTCTTTTGGCAATGCCATGAAGGTCTCTATATTTGGTCACGAGATGACATCCCATTCAGCGTAAGGAAGCCCATTAGTATGAATAACTTCCAGGGAGAGTATATGTATATTGTAAATATTAATTATCCCCTATTCTCAGACTCTATTCTCTCACTTAAAAGCATAGTACTTTTCAAAGGAGGTAAACAACAATCTTCCATGTTGGCTCACCTCCCACCTGTCAAGATCTCACAAGCTCGGTTGTTGATTTCCGCATCACTTCGGTGCCGTGCCTGAGAAGCAAAAAAGAATGAATGGATTGCATTGGTACACTGAACTTCTGTTCATCCAGAACTTCCTCTAATCCAGTAATTTTCACGCACTATAACATCAGATATTTGCCACCACTCACACCAGAAAATCTCATTTCACATTTCACTAGAAATATATCCATCAAATTGTGAAAAGTTTATACAAGCCATGCATACAGGAAATGGGTTTTTTCAATGCTAGATAAGTCACTAGTCCTCTTTTGCCTCTCCTGGGTACAAATAGTTCGGTCTTGTAAGATATGGTTCACTTAGCCTTGCTCAACCTGAGAATCCCAGGGCAAAAATAGAGTAGGGTTAACTGCTATATTTTTGCCCTGGAATTCTCAGGTTGAGCTAAGATAAAACAACCACGGAGCAGCCTGTTTGTTTTTCTCTGTAGACATTTCTTGCCACGGGCTTAACTTCTTTAAACACAGGTTACACCTAACTGTATGGTGCAAGACCAAAAATGCAGGTGGACTCATCTGAAGGTAGGTGGTCCTTACTCCTTACGGTCGAAAAGTGTAAGGCTGTGGGAAGGATCCCTTAAAATCTCCAGTCTGAATCCTGGTGGGTTGGGGACTCAAAACAGAATTCTCTTGTCTCAAGTTATGCTCAAATAAAAAGCAAAGGGAAATGAACCAGAATCTTCCTCTTCTTGTTTCAACCAGGCACTTTACTAGAGATGTTTCCTTTTCAGTTCCACTTCAAAATAACACACAGCAGGCCTGATCAGCAATTTCTCATTGATTAAACAAATAAACAAACAAAAAATTGGTTTCCCTATCTGATATAGCCAATGAGGATCCTAGAACAAAGAGCGATACCAAAAATGACCTGTTGTCTATACCAGAGTTTTTCAAACTTGGCAACTTTAAGATATGTGGACCGCAACTCCCAGAATTCACCAGCCAGTGTGTTGAAGTTGGAATTGGAGTTGAAGTTGAAGTCCGCACATCTTAAAGTTGCCAAGTTTGAAAACCACTGGTGTAGACTGTCGGAGTACCATGCCTTTTTCTTCCAAGGTGACTCTGATAGACCCATCAGATGTAGAACGATCCCCCTACCCTCCTCCAAGAGATCCAGCCAGCCCTCACTTAGACCGACGCCTAGGCAGCCAATGAAAACAAATACTTACAACATCATCGATTAAGTCACGGATGCCTCTGATGGAGAGCAAGATAGCAAGGGGAAAGAGGAGTGAAAACCAAGGCAGTGTGGAGATCTGTGGGATGGTCTGGAATAGAAAGCAAACTAGAGATGTTTCCTTTTCAGTTCCACTTCAAAATAACACACAGCAGGCCTGATCAGCAATTTGGTTTAATTGGTTTAATTAGAAAGGAGGCTTAAAGGGAGAACTCTGCACTAATAACTTCAGCAGGAACAAGGCGTCCTTGCCCATTTGGGGGGAGCAGAATCGAAACAGGGGATATATTCTTGTTGAACAAGCAGGGCCAGAGAAATAGGCAAGGCAGCGGCCTTGAGGCCCACAGGCACAGAGGGCTCTGGGCTTCCCTTTGCCCCACACCTTCCAAAGCCTTGAGAAGAAGGAAGAGAGGGAGGGAGGGAGAAGTTGCCACCGCTACTATAGAACAAGATGATCTCTGAACACTCTTACACGGACCCTCCATTTTACCGCTTTTAGGGCCTTTTTCTTTATTTTGTCTCACTCTAGTTAGAGGTTTCCCATTTCTACCTTCTGAATTTAGTCCCCGGAGAAGACCACAAAACCCCAAACTATTTTCTGTTGCAGGACTTCTCTTTTCTCCTCCTCTAGTTATTCTACCAGGATTCTACTGTCATATTGTTTACAGTGGCTTATACTGTATTGTACTTTCCTGCTTCTAGCATTATAAGTATGTACAAAATAAAAATATGACTATTTATTTCTGTCCCACGTTTCCTACTTTCCAACCCTGCTTGAAAAGGGAAGTCGCTCAAAAGGAGGCAGCAACACTAAGTTGCCACAAAGCAACATGCATTTGGACCATGAATTGATGGAAAAAGCATCCAGGAAAGGACCCTGGAGTGACAAGATGGTGTCAGGCCTCCAAGGTAGACTAGACTAAAAAACCAAAGTTAGGAATCCTAATACTACTTTTATTATAAGGTTACAGTAACAGAATCTTGCAAGTCTGAATGCGCTTCCCCCCTCCCTCCCTTTATCTTCATGAGAACCAGGGACAGTCATGTGTGTGCTTTCTCAAATTACATTTCTGTTCCGGACTCAAGTTTCTTTTATCTGACCCTTGTCTTGGTTGTGGCTCTTTCTCCTGCTCCTCAAGATTATTCCTTCTGCCCATTACAGATGGAGAAGGTGGTTTCACACCTGAATTCTCTTGCTTTTACAGGAGCCATCTAGGCCCCAAGAGTTCTACTTATTCTCCTGTATACAAGATAGCATGGGTGGCAATCCTCTGGTGAGTAAGGGCCACACTTAATATTCTGAGGATGGGAGCTGAACGCCACCCAGCAGGTAGTGCTGGTTTAGGAAGATTTGGGGGATGTTTCATTGTTATGCCTATTTTAGAACTTACCTACCATGTTCATTTGTTTGCAACTTCAAAATGTTTGGAAACCACCATCCCTTTCTGGCAATCATGATCAAGGAGGGGTTCAAAAAGCTATAGAAACACAACTTATTTTCAACTGTTTTTGTGAATCCCCAGTGGTGTTATCCTGAAGGTAGATCTGATAAGATTAATTAGAATCCTGATTTCTTCATTGATGCAAAAGTTTGTTCTAACTAGATCCAAATGTTATGGTGCCCAAGCAGGGTGGGGAGGTGGGGCAAGGCACAGGAAATAAACAAGTTTGAAAAAGTTACCACTACAAGGATTTTTTGTCTCCAAAATTAAATATACAACCACTTTACTCCAGCTTCTGTTTTGTTTGCTCAGTAATTTCTAGGTTGTAGCATGTTATAGGAATCTGGAAAAAGTAATTTCAGCACACTAACATCCCAAGCAATAGTGTTGAACCACCCCTTGAAAAATATCTTGACAACTCATATGAGAGATGACAAAAGAATCAAACAATCCTAGTTTCTTCTTGCATTTTAATAGAATAGGATTCATGTATAATTAAAGGTGGTTGAAGAAAAAAATAGAAGCCAAACTGTCTATGAATGTTCATTTTGTTGGGCAGTGTTGAGCTTCAAGGTTTAGTGACCATGGTCTAGATAACAACCACGGTCACTAAACCCCGGAGCTCAACCCTGCCCAACAGATACCAGCTGTGAAAGCCTACATCAGTATAATGTTCATCTTGTTCATACTTTCATTAACCTCAAACTTCAATTTGGTGAGCACCAATACCATGAAGCCACACGCAGTCCTCCCTTCCAGCTTCTCAGTCTTTCAAGATCATGCCCCCCAAATTTGGTGGCCAAATGGTCCAATTTGAGTGGTGTAATTTCTCATAGGTTTTTTTTCTCTCCACCAGGAGTGCTCTGGAGGGGGAACCAAAAAAGTCAAGATGGCAATTGTGACTATGTGGCTGAAGTTCCTGTGATGGTATATGGGAATGACCTTGGGAGACAGGGCAAAGAGACCCAACCGAGGAAATGGTCAGATAAAAGGCAACTTAGCCTGCAGCAGGAATGTGGGTGGGGCAAGAGGCTCAGAAGGACCCTCCCTAGTTTCTTGAGTTGTAAAGGAGATGGCAGGAGAGATGTACTTTCAGACTTCAAGATTTTGTTAATGTAGCTTTACAATAAGGTAGAATTAGCTCATCTGGTTGTGTTTCCTGTCTGGTCTACCTCATAAGGCGGAAAATTTCACCTCTTTTCACATGAGTGATGCATGTTAAAAAGGGGCATGGCTTCAATCATGTGATTGTGGCCTTCATCTTGATTCTTTGCCCCAGCCCCATGGATCCCACATCCAAAAAATAGAGTGGGAACAGAGCCTCTTTTGAGGGCTGACAGCCTCTGGCCTCAGAACATGTTATGTACACATCTCTATAAAAAGGTAGAAAGGTCCTAATTTCACTGCTAATCCAAAATGGAATAAAGAGCCCGCTTACCTGCAAAAGAATTATGAACAAGAAGTATACATTGGCCAACCGGTGGAATTGTTCATACAAGTTGAGAGGGAGAAAAGTGAAAACGTTGTACTTAGCCGTCTTAATGGCATTGTCCTGTGAATGATAAATCAGCAAAGAATCACATGCAACTTAAGCTAACTAATTTATTATCACATGTAAGTTTTCATAGATCATAGCCCACTTCATGAAGTGAAGTGCAAAGAAAGGAATATTGTATATGCAGATGGGTGTTCTTGGCAAGAGGGCAGCTAGTAAAAGAAGAGGTGAGAGATAGAAAGATCTCTAGATAGTGACCTTTAACTAAAAGTAGTTAAGTATGATTGCAACTCAACTTTTTTCTGATGACATCCATCTTTTGCTCATGATGGCCACATCTGAGACTGGTGATACTCAAGGAACCCTAACATTCTCCACTGGTTTTTAGGTACAATACTGCCATTTCTGATGTCAAATTCATGCCCATTTGTTCTTTTCCATAAAGCCTAACTTAGTGGGTGACCTCTGATGAGTCTTTTCCAGTTGCACCTAACCATGGTTTGATCATCTCTTTTTTGGGGGGCCTGTAATGGTATGGGAGAATGACCTTGGGAGACAGGAGGAAGAGCTGCAGGCTAGCCACTGGTCAGATAAGAGGCAGCTGAGCCTGCAGAAGGAATGGGGATATGGCAAACATCTCAGAAGGGACCCTCCCTAGTTTCTTTTACTGTAAAGGCAAGTGGGGAGAGATGTACTTTCAGACTTGCAAGATTGATGTCAGCCTGGTGAGGTAGTCCAGACAACAAACACAACCAGGAGTACTAGCTCTAATTTTATTGTAAAGTTACATTAACAGAATCTTGCAAGTCTGAAAGTATGTCTCTCCACCCTCACCTTTACAGTCCAAGTTTCGTGGGATTTAATCCCTGGGTCCACGGCATAGCTTTAGCAGCTGTTTTAGGCTGGATGGCTAGAAACCCCTAGAAGATTGGGCATTAATGGGTTATATCATTCACCAATCCACACATTTTCCTTGTGAACTCAAGAGTATTGGTCCCTATACCCCTGAATTCTTTTTTCAAGAGGCAAGAGTTTCTCCTTATATACATTTAATGCTAAAGCTTCTGGGAGGCTCACTAAACTGAAAACACACACACACAGAAGCAGAATATAAAGAGTGTTTGAAATCCCTGACATTTTTGTTCCTCCCTCCCTCCCTCCAGCAGCCTCTAATAAGACTTACAGCATATTTTTTCTTCTTCAAACACCAGATGTGCCTCTTTCGAATTTGTGCATGATAAGCCCGGTTATTAGCCTTCACCATCCATGTAAAATCTGGAGGAAAAGGACAGAGAAGACTGCAGACGAATAGGCATCAGATTTTAAAAGAAATGTGCAGGTTCCAATGTGTTTGGAATAGGGAAGCTAGCCCTGGGGTGTCCATTCTGGGGGTTGAGGTCCTCACATCTTAAAGTTGCCAAGTTTGAAAAACACAGCTTTACAGTATCTCTTTACAGTAACTCCCTAAACATACATCTAGACAGTGTTTCTCATGGCTGGCTGGGGAATTCTGGGAGTTGAAGTGCACACATCTTAAAGTCGTTGAGGTTGAGAAACACTGATCTAGGTTGTTCAAGTTTGTACAGAATTCCTTAATTCATTTTGTGATCCCAGTTCTTGTTCTGTGCATGATAAGGCTTTACAAGGGACCTTCTGACCACTGTTGCTAAAGAAGTTTTTTCTTGATTAATAAAGCATCGCTTTGCCCTCAGGTGTTTTCAGCCTGTGGCTTAGCAGCCAATGAAGTACTTCCTAACTAGATTATTGGCCAGATTTAACTTTACAAAAGGCTGCATCTTTTCACATGTTGTGATTCTAAGAGCTCTGGCTAACAGTTTGCCAGGCCCCAAAAAAGTCTTCAACTCAAAAGATGACCAGCTATGCCTCACTTTACTTTATGCTCCACAGCTTGATTCTTATAATAATGTAGACCATGATTAATGTTATGCCAGGCCCCCAAACAGTCCCTTTCTAAAGACCTCTCAAGTATGGGCCTTGAGCATCGCTTCCCCCATCATCCATGTATGTGTGCTATGAGCGCAGGTAGCCTCAGAAATAGTGAATAAGGGAGGCAGGTGAGTCAAGACAGGTGACTCCAATGGGAATCTCTCTAAGTGGATGCTCAGGGACTGAAAGAGACAGTAGCTGAATCAGAGGTGTTTGCCGGGAATGGTAAAAAAACTCAAGATGGCAGCCATGATGGTACAATCAAAGCTCTGCACATAAACAAATCAGACAGAACTTTGATCGTATCATCACAGCCGCCATTTTGGCTTTTTTGACCATACTCTGCGGACATCCCAGAGCTGAATACAATTGTTTAAACCAGTGTGATTCTCTCTCAGTGGTTGCCCGGGGATTGAAAGAGACAACCACTTAAATTCCATCGACCAAAGGTTCTTAATCTGGGGCCCATAGGCCCCTTGGGGATCCATGGGTAGATATCACAGGGTGCAGAACCTGGATGGTGGGCGGGGGGTGGGGATTACAACTTTATTTTCACTAACCTCTAACTGAAATTTAGATTTTCTTCAGTAATGAACACAGGCAACAAAGTAATTTATGGCCTCTAGGCTCCAAAAATGTTTATTTAATCTCATAATCTAAAATGCTTATCCCCTAAAAAAACAAAAACGAATACACTGGATTGTATGAAGTACCATCTTCTCTGAGAGCGTGCACTTGATAATTGTCAGCACAGTTTGCACTTCAAATTAAATATCCATAGAAGCCATTAATATTTTGATCGAATCCGAGCGTAATCAGTTGCCTTTGTAATACAATCTATATCCATGCATTTTATTTTGCATTTAAAATCATTTTCTTGAGAAGGGGTCTGTAGGGTTCACCAGAATCTCAAAGGAGCCCTTGGAGGGGGGAGGTCCTCAAAAGGTTAAGAACCCCTTGCAACGGTATGAGTCTCACTAAGAGGATGCTCGGGGTCCCCAAGACCTCTAACATTTGGGATCTGAGCATCACCTCAGTCTTCCATATGTGTGTGCTGTGAGTCCTCCTCAAAAATAGCACACCCTCTGTGGTTCAGTTGAGCAAGGAACTGTCCCCAGCAAAATCATCATTGGCTATGTGTGAATGAAGATTCTCCACCATGAACTGTAATACCTCACTTACTGTCACTCAGTCTTCCTTATCCCACCACCAAGGCCATCTCTCCCCACTAGCTATCTTCCCCAGCTAAGAAAAAGCCAGGAACAGGCATCTTGAGATAGCTGGAGACGTAGCCCTGGTCAACGGATGGGAACTTATGTGGAGAACAGATTCACACACCTTTCAGTGAGATATCAACCGTTTGGGGATCTTAGATGGGTGAGTGATTCATATGAAATGACACACAGTACACAAAGAATTCCTTGTTATTGATTACAGTACAGAAAAGTTTGCCAATGAAGTTTGCCAACCTCAGGCTCAGGGAGGAAATATCAAGACAACTCTCAAAACAAAATCAAGTTTTTCAAGCTTCTGAAGTCCGTCCTCCCCCCCCCCCCGCCCCAGTTTGGATTAAACTAACTGGAGATTAAACTAAAGCTGGGGGCAAGTTGTAGCCTGGAAGAAAAATCCTTCAGTTATCCAGAGTGCACGGATCATGGTTCAACTATCTTTATCTTTTTAAAATGTTTCAAGGTGGCACCCTTGGCTTCCCCTGTGATTTGCCAAAGGAGATTCATGAAGTCCCCCTCTTTTACTTACCTTGTCCTGCTTTAGTCTCATCCTGGTAACTCCCAGGAGACTCCTGGGCTGGCATTTTGAAATCTAGAAAGCAAAGAGGTCAAGTCAGTTAACCTTCCTGCAACTTGCTGTCTCAGCGTTTATTGGCTATGATCCCAATGGAGCTAAGAAATACTCCCAGTAGGATCTGTAGCATTTATGATTATAATTATGACTGATAGATACACCAATCCAGGATAATCTGCTTACCCTTGGATATTCCATTGCCATTGCAATACCAATTTAGCTGTTCTTGCAATCTGTGCTCATTTACCAGGGATAGTGTGCCTTGTGTAGCTCTTACAGCAGCCTTTCCCAACCTTGGTGCCTCCCAGATGTGTGGACTTCAACTCCCAGAATTCTCATCAAAAGCCAGATTGCCTTGGGAATTCTGGGAGTTGAAGTCCACACATCTGGAAAATGCCTGAGTTGGAAAGGTTGAGCTGGGATGAGGGGAATGAGAGTTCAGTTTCCCATTCACCCATGGATCTCACTGTGTGGTAGACACAATCCTTATCTTTCAGCTTGATTGCTGTTGCAGAGAAAGCGTGAATCACATGCTTTGATTTCCTAGAGGAAGGGCTGGATATAAATTTAATGAATAAATATATAAGAAATTGTTGTCTTCCATACTGAAGCCTAAACTAGCGTGAGATTATTCCCATTCTTAACCTTACACACTCAGAGCACTTCCACAGAGCACCCTTTTCACTCATCTGCCCTTCAAAGCATTTTTTAATTTTTATTTATTGATTGAATTTATATGACCAGCCATGTCGCTTGCATGTGACTCTGGGTGGTGTACACAATTAAAGCACAAACTAACCATCACCACGTTCAACCTTTAGAACCAATTAAAAACAGTGAAAAACTACAATGAAAAACTGCAATAACAAAAAGACAGGGGAGAGTGCAGTCCATAAGTCATCCCCATTGCTGCTGACTATGGAATGGAAGAACGGGCAGAGGTTCCCATGCGGGATCCCCACAAGACAATCAGAGCTCTCTCCAGCTGACCAACTGCGAGTGCAAAGTTCACCATTCAGTTGGTGTCCTATCTTCTGAACTACGGCAGCTCCTGGAGTAACAAAAACCCCTTAACACTCCGTTCCTCATGGGGGGTGCATTTTTCTCTAGTTGTTTTCCAAAAGAATTTGGGCTATTGATTCAAGGGACAAGGTGCCAGGCTATCAATACAATACAACCCAATACAATACAATACAAAATACTTTAATGACCAAGTAGAAAATATATACAAGGAATTTGTCTTCGGTGACGAACAGCAAGATCGACAGTGCGTTTGGATAGCAACAGAAAAATAATAAACAATAACACTACACAGTAAAATATATTTTTCAAAGAAAGAAGCCACTGTCCTGCACATATCAAGTCATGTAGTGTTTAACAGAGCAATGGCACAAGGGAAAAAACTATTCTGATATCTAGATGTTTTAACATATGGTGCTCTGTAGCACCGTCCTGAAGGAAGAAGTTGGAACAGTTTATATCCAGGATGGGAAGAGTCTGCAGATATCCTCTCTGCCCTCCTTTTGACCCTCACAGTATACAGTTCTTCTATAGAAGGCAGGCGGGTTGCAATGATCCTTTCTGCAGACTTAACTATCCATTGGAGTCTGAGTCTGTCCTGTTTGGTTGCAGAATCAAACCAGACAGTTACAGAGGAACAGATAACAGACTCAATGATTCCCCTGTAAAACTGTACCAAGAGCTCCTGGGATCATTTAAACTTCCTAAGTTGCCGCAGGAAAAACATCCTTTGCTGTGCCTTTCTAATGATGGCTGTAATGTTAAGCATCCATTTCAGGTCTTGGGAAAGTATAGAACCCAGGAACGTGAAGGGCTCTACCACTGATACTGGGCAAACGTGTCAAGTTTATCCATACAAATTCTCCTTGAAAGCTATGATAATGGCAAGACACTATCTTTTTTGCAGCTTTCCCCAACCGCCGGTGCCAGAGATGTAGCTGGCAGAGTACAGCCTGCAAGTTTATTTTATTTATTTATTAAATCGATGTAGCTGTCCACCTCGCTCCCGCAACGCTGGGCAGCTTCCAAAGTTCACCATCCAGAAAACAATACAAAATCAACGCAAAAATATCCTCAAAAATCATCCCAAACAGTGAAAACCATAAAACCCTTAAAACCATAAAAACTTAATTGGCAGGAGAACACCATTCCTTTTCCTAAAAGTACGACCAAGTTGGGGGGGATTTTTCTTGCAAGGGAGGGAATAAGGTCTTGCTTGAGCCCAGAGGCTGGTTGAGGCAAGCCTCTGATGCGTGTTACTTACATAAGTAGAGCAGATCAAGCCAGGTTGGGGTTTTTTTTTTGTTTCTTTGCTTTTACAGGGACTGTCGAACGGCTTAGAAGAATTAAGGCTGGGTTGGTTGATAAAGGCTGCTTAAATAGCATTAGGTTTCAGTGACAAGAGGCCCCCGGGGCCCAAGCTCCTCCAGTGAATGGGAAAACAGCCCATTCTCAAACTTTCTGGAGCTGCAGAAGTTTTGCAGCTCGGCCAGAAGAAAATCACGTTGGTCGCCCGAGGGTGTGTAATGGCGGAGGCATGGTACCGATGCCAGAGATTCTTTGGAAATATCCTTGAGCCCTTCCCACAACCAAGGGCAGAGGAGGAATCTGGACTGGGATTACAGCGAGGCAAAGTGATCGAGCTTTCCCTCCCACGGGCTTCAGCAGGCTCCCCCCCTGCTTATCTCTTTTCCACATCACCAACTGAGAAAAAGAAACCGGCACGCCAGCCCAACCGAAGCATACTATACTGTATGAATAGCGTCAAGGGCTAGTTTAATCCTGACTGCGCAACCGTCCTGGTCGGACGGGATGGAGGAACAAGCAGAGAAGCTCCACCCGCCCCCCCGCCCCCCCCCCATCATCACAAGCGTGCAAGGAGCTGGCAACCTGCCTTGGATTTTTGATGTACAAAATAACCAGACTTGTCTGGTTTTGCTAGGATGCATTTGGGCTGCTTATAAGCTTTGAGGACGCGTTTGGAATATTATCTGATTACCTGCCTTCCAATCCAACCACCACATTTGTCCTCCTGGCCAGGTCCTTGCTTGGTGGGAAACAAGGGAGCTGAATGCTGTAAACACCCAACGGGGCCATTTACATCCTTCCAAACGCCTGCAGGAAATACTTAGCTTGACACAGTAGTAGAGTGGTCAACCAAGCTACCGTTTTACCTCTCCCAGTGTTTCTCAACCTTGGCAACTTTAAGACACATGGATGTCAACTCCCAGAATTCCCCAGCCAGCCATGCCAGCCAAGCTACCATTCCTCTATCCCAGTGTTTCTCAACCTCGGCAACTTTAAGACGTGTGGACTTCAACTCCCAGAATTCCCCAGCCAGCACTGCTCTACCCACTTAAACCACACTCTTGAGGGTTTTAAAAAATAGAGCTCTTTTAAAGTTGTAATCTGTGGTGGCAGCAAATGTGGAAACCACACGGTTTTTCTCCATCTCCTTCCTTAAATAATGCAATTATCTCTTCCCCTAGTTGGAGAAATAGTTTCCTCTGAGATCACACAGCTTCCTGTATTTTTCTGGATCCATGCAAACATCACCAAGCCCTCTTGGATGGTTTAGAGAGGCCTGTCATCATTTTTTATTTTTTTTATATTGCTTGTTTTTGATATTGTGGTTTTATTTGATTGTTGTACACTACCCAAAATTTGATTGTTGTACACCACCCAAAATCACTTCTGGTGAGAGGGGCGGTTCTATACATTTGATAAATAAATAGATTGTCTGTATTATTAGAATGCTTGTTTTTATATTGTGGTTTTATTTGAATGTTGTACGCCACCCAGAGTCATATAAATAAATCCAGAGTAATTCAGTCTGGAGGGTTTCCAGACAGGTAGGGAGAAGATCCAGCCGGAGCCGGTGGGAAGGCAGTGATGGGGGGGGGGGAGGAGGAGGGGGAGGAGGAGGAGGAGAATGTTTGGTGTGCTAACTAGGAAAAAAAGGAAAATGATGGCAGTAAGAGATCTAGGCAAGGTTGGGATGGGATCCAGGACAGTACATTGGATATTTTTCATATGCTTCAATCAGTATTTGTGGATGTAAAACATGACAGATAAGATCCATCATAGACAGCAAAACTTAAGGGATAGTGACAGGATCATATCTGTCTCACTGAAATGTCACCCAGCCTAATCACTGGCTGGTTCATCTTTGTTTGAAATTTGAGATATCTGTCTGTCTGTCTGTCTGTCTGTCTGTCTGTCTGTCTGTCTCCCTCAAAATCCCTGAGAAAGAAGCTTCAGTGTAAAGTGGGATGGATGGATGGATGGATGGATGGATGGATGGATGGATGGATGGATGGATATAGATATATATTCCACTGTATTTCAGTGTAAAGCTTCTTTCTCGGTTCTCTCTCAGACTACTCTCAAACCTGAGCAATGTATGAAACGCCTTGTTTATCTGTCGCAAAGGGGAGATGCCAACCCCATGGCCATCCAAAATAGATTAATGGGTGAGTAATGTTCACCCACAATTCTGTCCCCAAAATTATGTTTATGAAAAGGTGCGTTTCCATTTCCCCACTTACACAATACTGTCCATGGTTTTTGACCTCTGGGGCAATTAAAAAAGAGGCATAAACTTTAAAATTATTCAATACATATTGTGTCCATGAAATTGTAGGAACAAGTAACACAGGAACAAGTAGAAAATGCAGTTGCTGTAAATTATAAATTAGATTTCACTGGGTTATATGTTTCCCTCTTCTGTTTTTAAAATCAACTTTCTAGCAATTTTGGAGAATATGCCTAGAAAAATGTTTGTGAAGTCCAGCAAAACCTTAGAAACCTGAGTGGACTGGGATTTATCACTCCCAAGACTAGAATTATAAGACCAAACAAATGCAGAACAAACCCAGTTATGCAAATGATATAAACATGCCTCATTATTACAGGATGCAAAAATCAGCTACCTGAACTATTTAGCTTAATAACAACAATCAAAGCTTCTAGTCCTTATTGGCTGTCAGTAGGGGAAAAAAAGCAAAATTAAAAGCAATCCAGCGGTCAAAAGTAATACACATAGAAAAATAGCTGTTATTTATAAAACTAACTTCCTGGTTCACATGAAGGTTATCCCAGGTAAAACAGAGAAACAGCTAGGGTATGAAAACCTTAAAGGTGCACCATCTATTCATCATTTCTATGGTCACTATTGAAACAAGGATACACTGCTGAAAAGGAAAGAAGAGAAGGAGCAGATATATGGAATAAATATGGTTCATATAAATCTACCTCTATTTAGCCTGTGGAACTCATTACTACAAGACATGGTGATGGCTGTTAACTTGGATGGCTTTAAAAGGGAACTGGATAAATGCATGGAGGAGTATCAGTGACTGTTAGACTTGGACTCAAGATTAATTTGTGGGCAGTATGCCTCCAAATACCATTGCAGAGGAACAACGGCAGGAGAAGGATATATCTCCAACTTCTGCTTGCAAGCGCTTAAGAGGCACCTGGCTGGCCACTGTGGTTGTTCTTCTTCATGCTTGTCCCACATGGTTGCAGAGTTCACTTGTTTTTTGCACTACCCTTGCTAGTTCTTTGTACCAAAGCTACCAACGCATGATGTGATGAGAGATTTTGCTGATCGGCCGGCTGGTTGCAGAGCCTGATGCTGATCAGGACTGAGAAGTCACCCAGCCTAAGGCAGGACTAGGACCTGGGTCTTCCCACTTCTAATCCAGGACCTTCACTGCTTCGTCATGCTAGCTTTCTCTGGATGACCACAACGAGAAATAAAATGCTGGACTAAGATGGGCTTTAAGTAGGGCCATTCTTCAGTTCTCATGGAGAAAATTTATCCATCTATGCCAGTGTTTCTCAGCCTTGGGAACTTTAAGAGGTGTGGATTTCAACTCCCACAACTCCCCACTTCTTAAAGTTCCCAAGGTTGAGAAACACTGATCTATGCGATCGCTAGGAGTCAAAAATGATTTGATGGCACATCATCATCATCATCATCATCGTCATTGTCATCATCATCATCCTTAGGTTCTTATGATTAAGCTCTGTTGCCTGAAATCTTAGCTAGCAATGCAGTCAGAAGAAGAAAGGGAAGAAGGCAAACAGAATAGTCCTTTATCTCTTTTCTCCTCCTGTATTCTTGCATAGCTTTCGCTCATCAGCCAGTTAATTAAATCAACAAAAATAGATACTATTACAGACAGGCTGGTACAAGCCTTTAAGCTATTGGCAAAAAAAAAAAAAAAAGCACTGTTCAGCCTAGAATTTGCTGGAGATCCGCCACAAATCCAAAGCTGGCTGATCTAAGCATGCAATCCTTGAGGAGGTCCCTCAAATAGTCAATTACAGTGAACTTTCCATAAAAAGTACCAGATCAAGAAACACTCCCAAAAGAGGAGCAAAGAAATTGTCCTGGTCTAAGATGATGAATTCCAAAACTGATCTATTTGGTATGTCACCAGATGGTGTGAAGGAGAGCTAGTTGTCCCACTTAAGATTTATAGGCTGAACGTCCTTCATGCAAAAATATGCCTCTTGCATAGAAAAAGTCACCATTGTAGGGTTGAGTCCTCTGAGATGACATGCTAGGTTTTAGATCTTCAACTAAGGAATAAATAAACTCATTCCTTAATGCATCAGTATCTTTCTCTTTTTTTTTCAGCCTTTTGCAAAAGCCTGAAAAAAGATGATTGATTCAGTAAGAAGCAGAGAGATGCTGTGCTCTGGATTTCTATATGTGGAGAACATTTGTTCTTTGTAGTAGTGTACAACTGGGCACCTGGCAGGTGTGTTGAAAGTGCAACTCCCAGCCAAGAAAGGCCAAGTTTGGAATTTGGGATGTGGTCCTCTTAACCTTTTTAAAGAGTGCCACGTTGGGGAGGGTTCAGCTAGAGGATAATTCATCTTGAGATCGGGTTGGACTTTTTCAATAAAGATCAATATTATTTTTATTTTAATCTCAAGGATGAGATATTTACTTTTTTTCTTCTATCTATGTCCCTCTCTTTATGCCGGTCATGACCATAATAAAGATTTAATTTGATGATTTGATATGGGCCTCTGTAAAGTTTGGATATGATTTTTCTTAATCATTGGCTGCTATCTTCAGGTTTTCTCCGTCCCTGTTCTTGGCTTTAATGCTGATTGCTATTAATGTTTTCCTTATTGTTGTCTTTCTATGCACCAGTGTATATCCCACCTTTTCACTAGATTCCTTTTAAGCTCAGAAACCACCTAAACAAGAAATCAAGATAAGAAGCATAATTAAGCCATACACAAAAACAAAACCTTTGTCGGTGATCTTATTCTTCTGAAACAATACCAGCAATTAAAGGTCATAGTGGATAAACACCCATATTGAGATGTGGGTGGGAGAAGACCTTGTTTTACAAATAGTTCCTTATCCTTAAAGTCCAGCATATGGATTTTAAGAAAGCAAAGTATAGACACTTCAAAAAATTAGCTCCCACCCACTGGTACACCATGACTTCCATCATGCCAATGCCAAGGGCATTTTAAAAATTTGCCTATTCAAAGCACTGGATGGACATCAAAGTAGATTATCAGGAAGAAACAGCTTGTAAATTTTCTCCGCTTACCAGAATGAATCGAGATCTTTTTGTTGTGGTCTCTTGAAAGCAACTTTGCAGCCCAACTGTCCCTGGAAAGTCCGCAAAGTGCTGTTGCTTTTAATCTTTGGATGGCCTTGCTTGGAGAATGATTGCTCTCAAGCCACTTCACCGAACTGTCCGTATTTACTCTCTTAAGACTGTAAACCCTGTGGGACACGGACTGGTCCTGTTGTACTTTGTAAAGGCCCATTGCTATGGCGATACTTAAGCAATAACAATTATTTCAATTCATTATACTATTTAGGTCCAACTTCTCTATGTAAATAAACAACCATTTATACTACAAGTAGTGTAATAAAAACTACAGAAACAAGAGCAATAAAACAGCAAGGAATCATTCATATCTTTTCTTTCTCCTCCCTCCCTCCCTCCCTCCCTTCCTTCCTTCCTTCCTTCCTTCCTTTCTTGTTTAAGCTTTCTTTCTTGTTTAAGCATTTTCTGAGAGGGAACGGATTCCTATGTGAACATGAACACTTCAACACCAAGCAGTGTGTAGCTTCAAGGTATGCAGCTAATGCTATAAAAACATTGTGCATAGCCTCAAGTGGACATCCATGAACGCAGCAGTTCTGCAAGTGTGTAGACTCAGTTTATAGGTATGAAAGCAGGCGGCTTTATGCTCTGCAGCTGCCTCTGTCATGTAGTTCTTGTCTACTGCACTTTCCAGCTTTGGAATGGGACGTAACTCCTTGGAGGCTATTTTCTAGTATATTTTTAATTCAAAGAACAAAGACCGTCCTGGCTTGGAACTGGTGATCTGTTGCAGATGTAATGGATTTAAAGGAATTGCAGAGTCCTTGATGCTCTCTGAGCTTGGTTGTTGGCTTGCAGATGTTTCATTACCCAACTAGATATCATCATCTTCTTCATCATCGTCCAAGCTCAGAGAGCACCAAAAACTCGGCAGTTTGACCCTGAGCTACATATACTCTCTTCCATTTAAAGGAATCTTTGACGTTCTCTGATATACTGAATATACTGGTTGCTTCAGGAATGCTTTTAAGTTGCAGAATCGGGGCGTGCCATTGATAGGAGGATATTCTGCACTCCTGTGTTGTTCTAGAGAAGCAAAAATAAGCTGGCTGGCTCAAACCAAAGATCCACCAGGCTCAGTATCCTGCCTCCACAGCCAGGTGACGTAGGGAAACCACAAACAATCTTAAGGTGACAGCTCTCTCCCTTTCTGTCCTAACACTTGATCTTCAGAGGTAGACTGCCTCTGAACATGGAGGTGCATATACGCATACAGTGTTTTAATAGTCATGAATAAATGTGGAAATAAGGGTTGCCTCTCTTAAATTTCTGAGAAGAGAAGTTCTGCTAAGCCATTAACCATCAAAGTCCATAACTCTATTTCCAACAGGTGGCCCTTGGGAAGCTCACAAATAAAGCACCAAAGTAATTTGTATTTACAGATAGACTGCTTCTGTATATGGAGACTGCCTCTGGCTATCAATAAGAGGACTGGAAAAGACCACTGGATGAGACCAGGAACCCTTCCTAGAAGTTCTCTAATATATTGAGAGCTGTAATCTTTTGTGCACAGAACATCTTTCCCCAGCTTTGCACTCCCCAGCTTTAATAGGACTGCAGCTCCAGAGTTCTGAAGCAACACGATCAGAAATGCTGAAAATTATCCCAATTCCATGGGAAAGGATGTGATTGGGAAACACTGCCATCAATTGCAAGACTAACCACAAGGGATAGGATCGAAAAGCCATCAGATTTAACATCTTAGTCCCAACAGAGGCCAGTTAGATGCCCCTCAGAAGCCATAACATAGAGCAGGAAGAAACAGCCTATTTCCCCTTCTTTTCCCCCATCTATTTATTTATTTATTTATGGGGTTTATACGCAGCTCCAATGGAAACCAATTCAGAGCAGTTTATGTCCCTTATTTATGTAAATCAGAGTCTAAAAGGCAGAGAGCAATATTGTACAAAGCCCAGTGCCAGAGATAAATACAATTTGCCATTCATTGATTTCCACATTACAGAGGGAGCAGCTCATAAGATTCCCACCTAACCCCAAGAGTAGTTGAAGAAGCCAGGTTTTGATGGCCGTTCTGAAACTCAGCTGAGTTGGGGTTGCCTGGATCTCGGGAGAATGCTAAGAAGTGGCAACAATTAAAAAGGGCCACTTCCAAGGACCTCATGATGGCAATCTCAGGTCCCTTCAGGGAGCCCCTTCAGTAAGACCTTATCAGACAGGCCAAATCAGTTGGGGAAAGGTGGTCCTGAAGATATGAAGGCCTTTAAAGGTGACAGGCTGTACTTTGAAATGCAGCTCTCGAATTAGGGGTGGCCCATAGGGACATTTTGAAACACCCATGTGTACCTGAGGTCATGCATTCTGGGCCCACTGCTGCTTCCAGATGCTCTTCAAGGACAGCCCCACGTAGAGCACATTACAAGGGTCCAAAGGCAAGATGACTAAGACATGAGTGAGAGCAATTACTGTCATAATTATTGTAATAATTAACCCCATTCTATTGAAAATGTTACATATACACCTGTATATGTCATAGCTAATTACTATTTATTCATTTAAAAGATTTGTGTGGCTGCCCATCTTAAAACACAGTGCTGGGTGGTTCACAACAACAATAACACCCAGAGCTATAAAAACCACAAACCATCAAACCAAAACAAAAACCGGTGCCTCAATCATCTCCTTGGAATGCCCCACGACTAACTCCAGACAGCCTCACTCTATCCCAGCACCTGGGTAAAAGCCAGGTCTTGATGGCCTTCTGGAAGGCGAGAAGAGTGGGGGGCCTGCTGGATCACCTGGGGGAGGATGTTCCATAAGGTAGGAGCAGCTGTGGAAAAGGCACACTTCTGAGGTCCCACTACATGGCAACATTTCAGGGAAGGGACCTGGAGTGTGTCTCACCTATCCAATCTGGTAGGATAGGGTAGATACCTCAGGGAGACGTGGTCCTGCAAATAACCTAGTCTGTAGAGTCCTTGGGGTTCTCTGAGCTTGGTTGTTTTCTTGCAGAGGTTTCATTACCCAACTTAGTAACATTTTCAGATGTTACCTAGTTGGGTAATAAAATGTCTGCAAGAAAACAACCAGGTTCAGAGAGCCCCAAGGACTCTACAGTTCAACCCTGAGCTACACATATTCTCTTCTATTAATAACCTGGTGATGTGCCAAGTAGGACTTTAAAGGTAATAAGCAGCACCTTAAATTGCACCTGGAAGGTAAAACTAGGAGCCAGAGCAGCTCATGCAACAGAGGCATAATGTGGGCAAACCTAGAAACACCCAATACTGTGCACATTGCTACATTCTGGACCAGCTATAGCTTCTAAGTGGCCTTCAAGGGCAGCCCCACGTAAAGCACATTGCAGTAATCCAAACGGAAAGTGACTGAGGCATGAGTGACCGTGAACTATTGAATTTTTTCAAAGGAAAACCAGTGTGTTGGAGTAGTTTAGGTGTTGGAGTAGGAGTCGGGAAACCCAGGTTCTATCCACTCTCAGCCACAGATGTTCGCTGGGTGATTTTGGGTTTGTCACTCTCTCCCAGCTTAACCTATTCACAGGATGTGGGCAAAAATAGGGCAAAGGAATGCTGTGTATGCTATCTTGGGCTCCTGAAGTAAAGGCAGGATATAAACCTAATAAATAAATAAATGTGCCCCCCACACACAACATGGCACAATTGTCACAGCCCTCTAGTCACATCCATAGGGGTGCCCATTAGGTTCCACTGTCTCACATTATTTTATTTTAGCAGTATTTTAATTAAAAAGAAATAAATGGGAATCTACCATAGTAAAACATTTATTTCTAAACCATTTCTGGGCCTTGCATACAAGCGCTCTTAGGCCCTGGAGACCTTTTTCAAACAGAACATGTTAAAAGTTGTCAGCCCTTTGAGGTAGACCAGAGTAGGAAACCAAGGTTATGAATACTAATCCTACTTTTATTATAGGCTTACAGTAACAGACTCTTGCAAGACTGAAAGCGCCTCCCCCCTTCCTCCCTTTATCTTCATGCGAACTAGGGAGGGTCAAGTCTGAGATGCTTACTCAAATTACATTTCTGCTTTGGACTCAGATTTTATCTGACCATTGTCTTGGTTGCAGCTCTTCCTCCTGTTCCTCAAGGTTGTTCTCACAGCCCATTACATAGATTGCACTTTGGGAGTGTGCCCACCAGAAGAAACAATGTCTTGTCACTGGTCACATTTGTCCTAGCAGCCAGAATCCTACATGAGACCCTTTACCTGCCCCCTGCCCCGCCAAGTTGAGGACAAAAGAGGAGGGGTGTTGGATTAGACCCAAAAATTAGTTCAGTCCATTCTCCTGTTTTTCACAGTGGGCAAAAGGATACTTCTGAAAAGTTCATACAGAATGAACAAAACAAATAGCTTTCTTCCCAGCATCTGCCAAGGACTTTTGATAGACCTTCTCTTCCTCCTCTATGAACTTCTCAAATTGCCTTTTCAGATTAGCAAAAAACAGTATGGTAGTCAGTACCCCACATCTATGATGCATTGTGTAAAGGATCCCTTTCTCTTGCATGCCATTGGCTGAGAAACACATCTTCCTCTCATCACATTTGATCTTATAAATGTCTATTCTCCCCCTTTCATCCAAAAAGAAAAGCCACCAACCCTGGAACCTATCAACCTTACTCTAACCTCTCAATCATTCAGTCTGGCCTCTTCAGCACTTTCTCTGATTCTGCACTAGCTGATGGTCTCCCTGGGCTGAACGTGCTTTCCGTCTCTAAGATGTCTTGACAACAGTACCCGTGTGTCTTCCTGCATCACAAGATGTTTTCCCTGCTGCATCTTCAGCCACCACTGAATTCTTAGGCATAAGAAGCTTGGAGTCACCCAGCTGCTCCTCTCTCCCCCTTGGGGCTCATTAGGGATGGGAGGCAAGTAGACCCATATTGTGCATTGCTGGCAATGAAAGTTGGCACGGCTTACCTGTCTATCTCCTTCCCTTCCTGCCAGGGTCAACTCTGTTGCCCTTCTCCAGGTCTCCAGGATGCTTCTGATGACCTCAAGTGGCTTCCAAGCTGTGGCACAGAAGATCGGCTTTGCCAAGGCATGAAGGCTTTTAAAAAGCAGCACAAAGGGAGCAGGGAGTGACTCACTCCACCCAGGCCCCCGCTCTTGCTCTCTCCTTTCTCTCTCTCTCTCTCTCCTGAAACCTGTCCCATGACAATACTCGCAAATCTTGCTCACCTGTGCCTCAGAAGCAAAATCTTTTCAACTCATGGCAAGGTATATGATATCCCCTTTCACTTCTTCCATGCTCAGCAGGCATTTTGCCAAGAACAGGCCAAACACATCACTGCCATCCAACACATTTCTCCCCCCTTTCCAGCTCTTCTTTGGCCCAATCCCAGTTTGACCAGTGGGTTGTGGCCAAGGCAGAGGAACTGCATCATCCTAGGTCACGCTTGACCTACCAGGCTCTTGACCACATTGTTGGCTTCTGTCCCAGACCAGTTCTGCTGAGAATGTCTCCTTCCCCTCCTCTGCAGGAACACACGCGTCATCCAATTTTACATCATAATCTTCAAAGCCTCCCAGTTAGGGCTAGAAGAGGAACTTAATCTGGACATGAAGAATACAAGCTGATCTAATTTCACAGGCCAAACCAAGGAAAAGTTAAGGGTGCCTTCAAGCTGAGGGTGATTCTTTAGGACTTCATGGGCACGTCCGTGTAATTATTTTGGCAACAGTTCAGAAGGGGGTTTCCATTACCTTCTTCTAGAAAGATCTTTTCAGCTTCCCAATCTAACCTATAGCTCTAATCTTTTTGGGTGGTCTCTGAACCACCCCAAATCAGGTCCACACTAACTGGACTTCAGTTATCATTCAAAATGTGCAGTTCTCCAAAATTCATAGTGCAGTTTTATCTTTTCAAAAAAAGTATGTTAGAAAAAGACACCCCCCCCACCCACCCACCCAATGCATGAAAAGAATAAAACACGTTCATGAAAAGAATGTACAAAGATGGATTATATTAGGGGTATTGTTTGCAAAAATCATGCACATTAAACTGAATGAGTTTGAAGAAACGTGCACCAAAATACATATTGGCGTTAGCAAACTCTTGAACATATTTTGACATATTCACTAAAATGAATTTAGAATTTAATTCTGCCATGTCACTTTTGACCTCTCCATGAAACCACTGAGGGAAGGAATGCAGTGATTTTTAACAAGAGAGTCACAAATATGTGGGTGGCATGCTATTTCACCTTGTTTCTATTTTCTCATAGTGTGGAGGTGGTGGAAACATGAAGATCTAGAGGTTGAGGTTCAACTCATTCTGGAGAGATTTGCCTTCCTATGTGGACTTTAAAAAAAAAATCTGCTCAATTTATGGATGATTTTAGAAGTCCTTTTATCTGTAGGTATGATTTTATATGCAACCCACTTGGCTATAGCAGTGTTTTTCAACCTCGGCAACTTTAAGATGTGTGGACTTCAACTCCCAGTGTTGGCTGGGGGAATTCTGGGAGTTAAAGTCCACATATCTTAAAGTTCCTGAGGTTGAAAAAAACTGGGCTACAGTATAGTTGCAAAATAAATCAATCTGGTGCAAACAGGTAGGAGGTTTGGCAGGAGAAGCTAAAGTGGGTGTATTGGGTTAGATGCTAAGGTAAACCGAGGTAAAGATTAAGGGAGAAATAGGAGAAATAGGAGGTAAAGATTAAGGGAGAAATAGACAGCATGGAATCATTAAAGAAATCAGAATTAAAGACCTCTGGGATGGAAGGGGTCTGTCTCAAAGATGGAGAGGCTAGAAATAAAACTTAGACAAATTAGGAAGGATATAAAAGCTGTGGGGCTATGGGTGCAAGACCCATATGCACAGGGGAAGAAAGAGAGGCGGAGATAAAATCTAGCTTGGGAACAATGGCTAGGAAGAGGAGGCAGAAATGGTTGGCATAAAGAGGCAACCTAAAGGAAATAAGTGGAATAAGAATAAAACTTTAAGTTAAGGGAGAAAGACTACTCATAAGTAAGCGAGACATAAAGGGAAAGGCTTTTCTCCTGCAGCACTGGATTCATTTAGGATTCCTGCAGCTTCCAAGATGGAGAGGGGAAGCTTAGTTGTCCAAGGGATTCAGAAAATTGGTTAACAGCTCATCGAATGTGGGTCAAGGGAGGCTGGCAAGCTTCATTGGTGAGGGAGTCACCCAGGGAATTGGCTGGTGGGAGGTAGAGGGGCAAGGGTCAAAGGATGGAGAGGAGGACCAGCACATGGGAGACCTGGCCCCATCACCAGGCCTTTAGCAGCCAGAAAGGAGGGAGTGAGAAAACCATTCCATGGGACCCAAGACAGTAATTACTGATGACCTCTTTGTCAAGGGAGGAGGAGAACTGTTTTGTTTAAATATGTACCGTGGTTTTGCAAAATACTGCATCTTTGAAGAAGCTGGTCAGTCTGTTGAAGAGGGTTGACTGCTAGCTCTGAGCAAGCCTCTGGAGGAAATCCATCCCATTGATTTCAAGGGCTGATATGTGTTTAAAGTTACTCTTGCATCTCTCTGTATAGCAACCATACATCACACAGTGGTATGGTTACTGTTTTTCTAATAGTAAAATAGTAAAGAAGTTCTTATTGGTTCATAACTACTGATTGGATATTTGTATGGGGATTGCTGCACCAGGAAGGAGGGGGAATTATCTCTTAGAGCCCCACCCTATTGACTGGAAACTTGGCAGCAGTCTTGTTTAAAATGAATTGGATCAAAGCTGGAGGAACCCTACTTCAGAGATCCCTCAGAGACCCAACTCCTCAAGTTCAGGACCAGCTACTGCGTTAAAACAGGAGCTACGTGTATTTTATGGGACTGTAGATGTTATATTTGTTTGTCTGGCTGTTTTAAAGGGTAATGATTTTTGTGAGCCCCCTGTAAGAGCAATTTTTCTAAGGAAGAGGTAGTGAGAAGGAATTGAAATAATAGCAACAATCATAACATTATGTTTTCTGGTATTTCTTTGTCTGCATAGCACATTTTCTAATTAAGAGGTTGCCTAAATATAACTTATGTAAGATGTCAATCATTTAGCCCAAGGGTGGTTAAACCAGCAGTTGAGTCCTCTATATTTATCTTTTTTTTATTTTTTATAGTAATTTTATTACTATATATAACATTACAATTAGAAAGACAAAAACTAATACAAACTAAGAAAAATAAAGAATAAAAAAGGAAAAAAGAAAAAAATTTAAAAAGAAAAAGAAAATATATAAAGAAATGACTTCCTCCTTCATCACAACAAGTATAGACAATTTTAGTAACTTATCACCTTCTCTTAAAATACAACAAATGATCTCTTCTTCCCATATCTCATCTCTTATTCATAAACAAAACCTAAAAATCTTGTGGTTCAGTCCTGATCAGCAAAAGTCCATTAAGGGTTACCAGAGATAACAATATAACTATTTTAACCTATAAACCAACTTTATATTCCTTCCTTTTACAAGCAGTCCCCAGTTTAAGAACGAGTTCCGTTACCAATGTCTGTCCTTAAGTCAGATTTGTACGTAAGCTGGAATGGTATTATTGTATAATTGTGTATTTTACTTGAATCGTTGTGTATTTAACTTGAATTTTGCTACAAACGTTCTTAACTATGGGTTGTCTGTAAACTGGGGTTCTTAACCCAGGGTCTACCTGTACTTTTAACAATCTTAATCTTTAATTTTTCCAAATAATATCCTAGAACTTGATTTCTTTTCATTTTTACTTTGTCCCTTCTCACATAATTCTTCAAAACTTTAACAGGTCTCTTTTGTGAATCCATTAGAGGCAAGTTATCCAGACCACTCTTTTGGTTTGTTATTTGTATATCCCTTTTAATTATTAAGACATCACCTGGTTTCATTTGCATATCCAGTGTAGCATCTTTTCCCATATCGTTCTTGTAGCCTGTCATTTTTAAATCCACTTTCAGATCAATCTCAGTCTTGTCCAGTAAAACTTTTTCCTTATCAGTAACACCTGTTTAAACACAGTCTACCTATAATGGCAGACACCCTTAAAATTAACTTCTGGGTCTATTGTTCACAAATATTATCCAGTGTTAAAGTATTTTGCTCCATTCTATATTAGTAAGTCAAATTTAAGAGTTCTTCTCCTTTAATTGTAACCTTTAATTCCTTCTGGTTCCCTCTAGTGTCCAACCTTCAAAGTCTCATCCTATCTTTCTTTCTTTCTTTCTTTCTTTCTTTCTTTCTTTCTTTCTTTCTTTCTTTCTTTCTTTCTTTCTTTCTTTAATTCAAACAGCATTTTCCCACTGGAAGGATTCTTATAATTAATTTCAAAATCTTATTTCAAATCCATCTTGACCCTTCAAATAGAGCTTGAAAATCCTGATCAAAAATTGATCAATTTCATGACAAGGGGAGCTAAGGTTAGACCTAACAGATAATACAATTTTCCCAGATGACAATTAATAGGTGGCAGAGAAATGTAAGTATTTAAAAAAAAAAAAAAACCCAAAAACCAGGACATTGGAACAGGAGTGGAATATTTCATTCCTTTCCAGCAGAATTCCGATTCTCAGGAAGCAAATGTGGGAAATGATATTGTTATTTGCTAAGGCTGTAGTGCTGTGACTGTTTCAGCTTTATGTTGTGAGTGTAATTCCTGTTTGCTCTTCAGGAATGTCCTTGAAAATTTCAGACTTTGCTAGACAACCTTGACTCTTGCAGGTTTTTTTTTTTTTTAAATAGATATTTGTTATAGTTTAAGCAGCAAATGAATCAATCTCCCTCTCTCTTTCTCACTCTGCACGTTTATTGGAATATGTCGAACAGCGTTTCTCAACCTTGGCAGCTTTCAGATCTGTGTATTCCAACTCCCAGAATTCCCCAGCCAGCCTGGAGTCCACGCAACTGAAAGCTGCCAAGGTTGAGAAACGCTGCTGTAGAAGGTATTGGTGTGTTTATCTAGTATATTTGACTATTGCTGACGAAGAGGTACAGATTTTTCCTTCCCCTTTTTCTCATAAAACGTATGCTAATGTATTCAGCTGGGATGAGTCTCAGTTTTGGCATCTGATTAGGAAATATCAAATGCATAAGTACAGAATTAGGGAGACCTAGCCTGGCAGCAATGCAAGATCTAGGAAAACTAATAAGCCACCACCTTAAAAAAATACACACACACACACACACACACACACACACACATACACATATACATATACATACATACAACCCTCAAACTCCCAGGCCTCTGGTAGAGGACCCGAGATTGAGGAAGACACGTACCACCCATAGGGGTGAGAGGGGAATTTTTTATATATATATATAATGTTCAGATCACAGGAGGTGATCATTTCTTTGTATTCTGCGCTGGTTAGAATTGCCCGGAGGCCTGTGTCCAGTTCTGGGGGTTGCACTTTAAAAGGACATGGAGAAGCTGGAGCAGGTTCTCCAAAGAACTGCCAGGACAAGGGGTCTGAAAGTCCTGGGAGGACAGTGGGATGAATTGGGCTTGTTTTGTTAAAAAGGAGAAGGCGAAAGGTTCTCCTGAAGTTCTCTCTCCCACCTGTGAACTAATTGAAAATTAAACCAGCATAGATTTGGCAGTATCTGTTGTCAATTCTAGTTGAGTCTGTTCTGGCTTCCAGCTGGAATCCTCATGGTGTCTTCATTCATTTCATTTCATTAGACAGGGAAAGCTGTCTTCCCATCTTCTCAACATCACCAGGAGGGAGGAAAACCACCCGCCAATTACAGCATGGCTATGATTGACAATGCTTTTGATATATGGCTAGACCAGTGAGTTAAACCTTTTGTTAAAACCCAGCTCCACCAGGGATCAGCTGCCAGGGTAGAAGAGGTGGCAGAAAACGAGGAGAGGAGGCTCTTTTGCTGCTAGGCCTCCCTGCCAGTCCCCAACTCGTGGAGCTGAATCAGCCTAAACAGCTACTTTACTGAAGCTGGCGCAGCTTGACTTTTTGCTGTGGGCTGGTGTTGTTTTCCAGAGTGTTTGTAATTTACTTTAAGGTTTTAACATCTGAAACAGGTTTTAATAATAATTAAATATTGTTAAATAAAATAAAAATCATTATTTTTATTTTAGCTGTGTTTCGCTGCTTCTAAATTCTTGCCTACTCTCTTTGCTTTAAATGTGTTCTGTCCCCGCTTTGCGATTGTTCTGTGGGATGGAAAAGCTGAACTAAAATGTATAAATAGAATGAATCAATCTTCCCTTTTCTGACCTCTGCCAGAGCAACTTGTATGCCAAAGATCTCAGTGAAGTGTGACAGCAGAATGAAGGGCTTGCTCTGACGTGTGAGCATGACCTCTTCTCTCTGCACCAGTTGTCACTTTTGGAGGTCACAACCAAATTCCTTAAGAACTTCAGGACACCATCTCAAACTGCTTAGAGAAGTCCAAGGATGGTTATAAGCATTCTTCAAATAGCTGAGAGGTTATTCCATGAACTGAAGAAGGGCAGGATCTGTTCTCCATCACTTCAGAGAACAGGACATGGAATAATGGCTTGAAGTAACAGAAAGGCAGATTCCAGAGGAACAATTGCAATTCAACGTGGAACCAGGGAAATGGTAGACTCTGCTTGTTGATCTGACTTGGTGCAAGGGGTACCCCACCAGCCTGGTGTTTGGCATCATGAGAAATGAAGCATGATTTTACCTTTAAAGGAATATCTTTAGCTCAGAGGTAAAGATCCTGCCCTAATGTATAAGGTTCCAGGTCAGTACCAGCATCTTCGTGTAGAGGTGCTACGTTCAACGCATGGGCTGATGGAACAGGTCTGGTTCTTCTAGTTTGAGCCAGTTTCTGCAACCCCAGAATCTGTTATAAGCCTTCTGGCCTTCCGATGAAACAATTTATTACTCTGTAGAGGATAACAGGGTGCTTATTTCAAAGGAAAGCAAACAAAAAACTTGGAGAGATGTATATGATGTTGATGGTATTTCCATTATTTGGAAACTATCAAGCAACCAGGTACTGGGGATTTTGAGGGCATGGGAATATGCTAAAAAGAGATTACGCAATACTAGAAGGAAAACACTGCACTTCTATTTTCAGCCGTGAACTTTTTTATATGTATTATTTGTTAACATTAATTTTTCCACAAAAGGGCAAGGAGGAATAAAGTTCAGCAATTTGTTCAATTTGTTTTGTTTTTAACATTATCTTCTGTGCCTTTTTTCCCCTCCTATTCTTATTTTCATGCCTATTCATTTAGAAGTTATTTTATACCGTTAATACTACTGCACACATCTGGACTTTTTTTCTTATGAGCTAGTTTAGTGTGATAAAAAGTAGAAAGTTTGAAGAGCGAGACTGAAGTAATTGACAAACAGGAAAAAGAGGGAAAGGGGAAAAAATGGAGAAAACAGGTATATCTAAAACAAAATAAAGGAGAAATGCTGGTAGCTCTTGTGACAACCCTTCTATAATTAGAATTCAAAAGAATTTATGTTGAGGAGCCTATAAACCAGTGTTGTCCAAACTTGGCCACTTTAAGATGAGTGGACTTCAACTCCTAGTATTCCCCAGCCAGCCATGCTGGCTGGGGAATTCTGGGAGTTGAAGTCCACTCATCTTAAAGTGGCCAAGTTTGGACAACACTGCTATAAACCAAAACAACTTATATCCTATCCCAGTGTTTCTCAACCATAGCAACTTGAAGACATGTGGACTTCAACTCCTAGAATTCCCCAGCCACCATACATTTATTTTATTTATTTGTTTGACTTAGACACCTCCTCACTCCAGTTGACTCTGGGCAACTCCCTCCAAGATGTGATGCCATCAAGAAAAGAATAAGAAGAAATGGTGCCACTTCAAACCAACTAAAGCCACTTTTTTAGACAGAGTTCAAAAGTCAGCACATCCTTATGGAGTGTGTGGCTGCAGAGAAGGAAGCCTCTGATGTCATCAGGCACCTGCTGATGTCATCAGGCACCCTCTGATGTCATCAGCCAAATGATGCACCTTTCTTCGTTACAGATGCTTTTATGCTGCTTCAATCATTTCAATTAAGCAACAAAATACAAAATACCATATCCGTAATACAGTAATCACATAACACAACCAAATTATATTGTAGCATAATAATGTAAGCCATGACCATTCAGAATCCTACCATCTCAAACACACCACTGGACATCCTGAGAACCTATCCTAGGGATCTCTACCTCTCCCATCTCAATCCCTGAAAGCTCTTTCAAACATCTCTAACTATCAGGAGTCAAGGTGCAGTTCCTATATCAATCGGGTGGTAAGTCTTCTGCCCCTTCAGAAAATGCCAGCCTCTGAGTCCCCTCCTGCCATACCTAAGGATTGTGGGCCTTGTGGAAAACATCTTCTGCAGATACTCCTTGCCAGGCACATTCTATCTGTGGGAAGCAGTGCGGCAAGAACCAAGCCCCAAACCATGAAGGACTTGAAAAGGGATCAGCAGCCCCTTGAACAGCACCCTTCAATTAAACAATTCCAAGATCCTAAAGAGAAAGATTAAATAACAGAAACCCACAACTAACATGTGTGAAAAAGAAGTAAGGTGAAAAAGAAAAATGGGAGAGGAGACAAAGAGATCAAGAACAAGAAAAGAAAACAAAAGTCTGGGAATGGATTCTCCTAGTCAGCTGGAAAGATGTCTGTCTTAGAACACTGTAGTCTGGAGAACTACAATGAAGTCTGCATAGATAATATAGAAGTTGTGAATCCAAAATCTGACATAGGACAACTTCTTCACTTAAGTAGCCCTTCAGCATTAACAAGCACCAGATTGCCCAGTTTCCAGCTCATCCTTCTATCACTTGATGCCATCTTGACTGATTTGAACTACAACTTCCACAATTCCTTTTGCCCATGCTTGGGACACTGAGAACTATATGTAGCCCCATGTCTTTAAAGGGCATAAAACCCTGCTGGATCAGGCCAAAAATCCTGATGCGCTCAGGAAGCTTCTAAATATGGACATCCCTTCTCTTCCACTCCCTAGCAGCTTAGTAGCTTAAAAAAAAAATTGGAGGAATTGAACAGCCATCAAATAGCCATTGATAGCCCCATCCTTCATGGATTTATGTCAAGCACCTTAACTGCAGAGCACAGTCCAAGACATGAGATTCACTCTGACTTTTTTAATGAGTTTAAGTGCCAAGAATTAGGACAGAATCTTGAGAACTGAAATAAGAGCCCTCCAGCCCTCTTTTATGAGTGGGTTCATTAAGGGAGGACTTTTCAAAGCTTTTGAGTCTCCTTTTTCCCATAATATTTGCACGACAGGTGAAGTGTGGGTTTCTTTGATAAGCCTGGAATGACCTATCTCAACTGCTGATTGGTTGTGCCTCCTTCTTGCTCAGCCTGAGCACAATCTCTTACAATTTGTCCAGTGTCCTTTTAAAACCGTCTAAATCAGTGTTTTTCAAACTTGGCAACTCTAAGATGTGTGGACTTGAACTCCCAGAATTCCCCAGCCAGCCAGAAATTCTGGGAGTTGAAGTCCACACATCTTAAAGTTGCTAAGGTTGAGAAACACTCGTCTAAACGGACTACATTCCTTAATATTGATGGTAGCAAATGCTGCAGTTTACCACGCAAGAATCAAAGTTTCTCATCTACAGCAACATAGCTGGGCTCACATACTACACTGAGTCATTTTCAACCCAGCTTTGTTGACTAAGTCATAATGAGCTATGATACAGTAGATGGATCAACTGATTAGGCTGAAACAGTTTATAAACTGTTTATAATTTAAATTTATAATTTAAATTTATAAATTTAAATTTATAAACCACAGTTTTGCACAATATACTCAAGTAAAGGCTCCCTCCCTCACATGCCCACATGGCAAAATAACTGAGTTCTGGATTGCTCAACCCCATGATTTTTAAACATTGGTTGTTGGTTAAGTCATAATGGTTGGGCTCACACCTCAGATGACACCATGGATTGTACTAACCATCATTTGCTGAGCAGGCCATGGTAGCTGGTTCCCCATATCACTAAGTGATAAACTAATATTTTAATAGCGGCTTGTGGGTTAAGTCTTAATAGTGAATTACATACCAGGGACATTCTCGGGGGTCAAAAAAGTCAAGTTGGCAGCTGTATCCATATCACAGGGATGGGATTCAATCATGCAGATGTAGCCACCATCTTGACTTTTTTTACCCTCCTCAGGGACATCCCCACCACCACAAGCTATAACCCAACAAATTAAATAAAACACTACCATGTGTGAACCCAACCACTAATTTAATTCCCAGAGTTCCTTGTTGGAAATAAACCCTGAAAATAATATTTCTATGAAAGCTATTGAGAATCTTTTGGATTGGTAAAGACATATATTAAATAAATAAACTATAGTTCGCATGGCATCAGCATCTTTTTTAAAAACAGCTCCTACTAAATTCATCTTGAAATTTCACTAAGGACATGGAAGTGTGGACTAAAACATTAAGGCGGCCTAGTAGAATTAGGAAATTCAGTATAAATGCTCCCTGGGTTTATCCAACCTCTAATTGTCAAAATTGCAATAAATAAATACATAAACAACAAAGGATAAGCAAGACATGTTGCCCAAATTCACAAGCCTGTACTTCCCAGTATCGTCATCATCGTCATCATCATCAATATGTGCTAGAGATGTGCTAGAGTCAAAATAAATATTTGCAAAGAAGTTCAGATGAAAAAAAAATGCAACCAGAAATACAGGACTCACATTCAAGCTAGATTCACATAACATGCTGCAAGAGATTGTGGGGAGGCTAAGTACAGTGAAAGGTGTAATACATAACTCAGAGATAAGAGAGATGCTAGTAGCTTATCTGATAAACAGCAGTTCAGTCCACATTGCCAAAAACTCTGGAAAGAGAGATTCAAAATATTCCAAGAGACTCTGCCTTAATAAATTTGTGAATAAATGAAGGCTGGGAGTTCACCGTTTCCACAATTCCATACTTTACCCCTAATCCCTGCATTAAAAACACTTTATTGAAGTCGCTGTAATTTTTGGTTCTTGATCCTGCCCTTCAGAAGGGGCTTGACACACACACTAAACCTCAGCCCCAGTTACCACACTGCAATTGCTATGTTCGCATCACAGGCTGTTCCCCAACAAATAAACCATATTATGGTGCAACGCAGGGGTGTCTGCAGGGAAAGAGTCAGAAAAGTCAAGATGGCGGTTGCTGATTTCTATTGCCAAGACAGCATATCTCCAAGGACATCCGGGGGGGGGGGGCTGTTTTAAAAAAATGAAGATGGTAGCCATGTAATTAAGGTTGTCCCTTTTTCTTCAATTGCACAGACTCCCTCCCATGGATTCCTCTGCTTGCTTCTTTCTTTCTTTCTTTCTTTCTTTCTTTCTTTCTTTCTTTCTTTCTTTCTTTCTTTCTTTCTTTCTTTCTTCTTTCCTTCCTTTCTTCCTTCCTTCCTTCTTTCCTTCCTTCCTTCCTTCCTTCCTTCCTTCCTTCCTTTCTTTCTTTCTTTCTTTCTTTCTTTCTTTCTTTCTTCCTTCCTTCCTTCCTTCCTTCCTTCCTTCCTTTCTTTCTTTTCTTCCTTTCTCTCTCTCTCTCTCTCTTTTTCTCTCTTCCTCTCTCTCTTCCTCTCCCTCTTTCCTTTCCTTTCCTTTCCTTTCCTTTCCTTTCCTTTCCTTTCCTTTCCTTTCCTTTCCTTTCCTTTCCTTTCCTTTCCTTTCCTTTCCTTTCCTTACCTTGTCACTCTTGACTCCTGGTGATTGCCTGGACTAGTCCCTGCAGTTTTCCTGGCAAGAAGTGGCTTGCCCTTGCTTGCTTCCCAGAGCTGAGCGAGAGGGACTGGCCCAAGATCAATCAGCTGGTTTCGTGCCTAAGGCGGGACCGGAACTCACTGTCTCCTGGTTTCTAGTCCTGTGCCTTAACCACTACACCAAACTGGCTCTCTGCTTATTTCTTTAGTTGGATATTGTAATTTGATTTCATCCTCTGACACCCTGAAACTTCAAAGGATTGATTTGTTTGAAATTCTGGCCCTAAGAGAAAGGGGCAGGTGTAAAGAAATTAATCTACTCTTTTGGGATATCCAATGTTGGTCTCCTGACACCTGCAACTACCTGTCTACTCCCCACCTCTTTACATAAAGAGGTGACCCCCATACCCTACTACCAAGTTCACATGCTTTCCACCCATCCTTGAGTTCTGAGAAAACTCTCTGGGCATGAAATGGGCTGTCCGCATCACTGATTCCTCTCCTGTCTTGACTGCTTCTGTTCCCAGTCACTGTGGTCCCTTGACTTCCCTGCAAGGTAATGGGTGACCGTGCCAAACTGATTTTATGCGCCTTAAGTCTGCCCTTGGAGGGTGTGGATTTAGAGGGAAACGACAATTTGACCACTTTGAACAATTGCATCAGGATTCTTTGGGTGTGCTACGTATGCACTCCTGACACCAAGGGCGGTGTCTAAATTTGAAATATAAATAAATAAACAAACAAGCTTAGGTAAAACACCACACCAAAAGAATCTTAAGGTAATCCTGTATAATTTCAGATCAAAGTTGTATCATCTATTCCATTTATGATATTAGTTTTAATCATGTAAGTTGATTTATATTATTAATTTATACATTTAATAAATAAATCCTTTTGAGACACTGGATTCTCGGTAGGCAGAGAGGGGAGGAAGGGAAAGGGTGAATTGGAGCCATCCCCAGCCAGCCAAAGATATTAGCTGTGAAAGAACGATCTGCTAAGTCTTAAAGTCTTCTCCCACTGCAGCTGAAAACTTATGTACCCATAAGTTGGAACAAAACTATACCAACATGAAATTTGCTGCCCACATGGCCAATCTCTATCCTGTCTCTATTGGAAATCGCTGCAGTCTCTTCAAGGTCATGGTGATACAACAGAACAGATTTTACATGCCTTCGCTGCCCTTGGAAGAGATCAAATGAATGGAGAAAATACCATCTGAATACTGGAACCGCTGAAGATGACTTAAGCCTATCTGCTTCACAGGCCAGGGTTGAGATGAAGGTAACAGAATGGTGATGTGGGAGAAAAAAGAGGTTTGCTCAGGCACATTCATGCTGCAGTGGGGAAAGACCCCTTAAACAGAATATGATTTTCATAAGGAAAGAGATAAGAGCTTTTCCAGGTCAAGAACCACTTGAGTTAGCAACCGAGGAAACTTCTGCCAGCTACGGTCATGCATCTTCTGACCGAAATAGAACTATGCCTAGTCAGTACATCACCAAACTCACAACAGCTCTAAGAAATCCATTCTGAAAGGTTGGGTATGGGTTTTACCTGGATTAGCATGTTTCTCATTCTTTAAAGCTTCTTCTCGTGACTTGGAGTTTTTCTGCATCCTACAGCTGCGTACAACGAATCTTGTGGTACAAGCAATCTGGGATTTTCCTTATTCGTCTGCTTTTAAAAGATTTCTTTTTCCCAGTGTGAAGCAAAAGGGACGGATCTTTCTAAGCCCTCCCCGGGACATAAAAACAGTTCCAGGTAGGATATCACCAGTTCAGGAGCATCCTTTCTTTGATAGCAACTCTGGTTCAATGCTGAAGGCAAAGCCAACTTGGACAATTATATAAGGACCTGCCCTGTGTTTTGGAATCCAGACTGTAACTGGATAATCTGGATCTATTTCCCCTACACCTGCTCAGGTTAATAGATCTTTAACAACTCTTCCCCCATAAATCCAAAATTTGCATAATCCATTTGCCTCATCCACCCACAGCAGTGTTAACCAAAGGTCTGATGACTCATATCGGAAAATGCTTCCAAGATTCTTCTCTTCTCAATTATTCCCAGCATCTGGCAACTCTGAGCTAATTATTTTCAGAATAGAATCTGCATGTTCCTTCACTGTTTTCTTCTCAGTTTCATTTCTGGACTCTACACAGAATTCTGGACATTGTAATTGGATGAAATACCATCTTTCCAATACCATCTTTCAAGTTTAATCCTTGCAGAAATGAACAACACTTTAAAGACCAATCACAGTGTAATTATAGTAACCTAAACCTGGAAGAGAACTCAGAGATAGTCTGGTCCAACTCTCTACCAGTGTAGAAAATCAGCCACCAGAGATGCATGCTGGCAATCTCAGAGGCTGTTGGATTACAAATCCCATTATGCTAATTCTTTATATTATGCTGACTGGAAATAATGGGATTTTTATTTCTATTCAGCTTCTGCTGAATCACCTGTAGTGTAAAGAATCTGCCCCTTTTCAAGATAGAACATTCCTCTGAAATTGTTTCTTAATATACAGATGAAATGGGTTTTCCTGAATTTTGAGCTCCTTCACTCTAGATCAAATTTTTCCACCGAGTCCTTCAGGTAGCTGACAATGCTGCTATATTGTGAGTTAATTGTCTCTCCTTCAGACTAATCATATCCAGCTCCTTCAAGTTGTGCCTCATAACACTTAAGACTTTAGAAAATCTTACCTTTTTAATTTTTTTTATTTAAACAACACATCAAGAAAACCTTAAAGAGGAAGACAGAAATTAAACAAGAAACAACATCTAGGAAGAAACAAATATTTTGTAAAACAAAACCCATAGGTTGGGAGCAGAGTGGCCACAGAAGGTGGGTCAAACAAGTCAAGATGGTGTCCATGGCTGCAACATTGAAGTCTCCCGCCCACACGTTTTTAATGTGTTTTGCCTGAAAAAAAGGGGTGGGGCCATAATCTGCAGCTGTGGCCACATCGGGACTTGTTTTGATCTGCTTCTTCCAGGTGCTCTGTTTGGGAGCACGGTAAGTACACTTGTAATCTTAAAAGAGAGATACAGCATTTTAAACATTCACGTTCCATAGGGCAGAAATCATCTTGGAGAAATCATGCAACAGCTATTACGAACATTTGGAAAGAAGGAGGGGATAAGGAAGAAGCTCAAGGTCGCCCCATCTTGACTTTCTTGGGTACAAAAGGGAGGGAGAGAGAATTTCTGCTATTATACCCTATAACAATAAAGTAGAGTGACAGTAATCTTCATGGTGCTGATTTCCCAACCTGGCCTACCTTGAAGCGCTGACATATATTTCTATATGAAAGGTATTTCTATAGATGGGAATAATCTATTCAGTATTACTTTGCTAATATATCCAAACATGAAGATCACATGAATATGGGAGTGATGTTTATTATTTGATCAATGGCCCCTGTTTTCCTTTGTTCATCTTGCTCTCTGTTAGATTATTTTAGTCTGGACTTCTGTTTGATTTCATGTTTTTAACTGTTTTTATGTTCCCTCTAGTTTTGTACGCTGCCCAGAGACCACTGGAGTTGGGTGGCTGATACATTTAAATAAATAGTAATAATAATAATCACATGCAAGTTTACGCATCTCTTTGCTTAAAAAGTTCTTCAAGACACTGCTGTGCTGTAATTTTTTCAACCAAAAGTATTTTGTACACTTTTAAATATCACTGATCCAAAGGAAGATATACTTGCATTGTCCATTTGCTGCTGTAATAAATCTGGCAACTAGCAGCAAAAAGTAAATTAATTTCTTACACAGCAGGACTCCTCTAGTAAAGTGGGGTTCAGGAGGCCATTCTAGCAAAGATGTATTAGGAGAAGAAGGAGGACAGATAGAGCAGAGATGCAACAGGGAAACTCTTTCCATGTACTTGCCATAGAAGATATTTCCGCCATAAAACCATAGTACAAGCATTCAGGAGAGTGGTACAGCAAACTGTTAATAGGGCTGTAATTGTAATTATAGAATACTATAGATGAGTGTTTCTCAACCTGGGCCACTTTAAGATGTGTGGACTTCAACTCCCAGAATTCCCCAGCCAGCCATGCTGGCTGGGGAATTCTGGGAGTTGAAGTCCCCACTCTTAGAATGGCCCAGGTTGAGAATCACTGCTATAGATTTTATTTATTTATTTATTATTTATTATCAAACTTGTATGCCGCCCATCTCCCCCAACGGGAGAGATGACAGATACATTATATTGTTACCCTCCTTTAAGTACTGGGGCTCAAAATAATTCCTGCTGCTTTATATGGGGGAGAGTTCAGACTTAATCACTTACAAAAAGCATCCCTGAATCAGGGAGTCATTATGACGAAGTTAATCCTCCCTGATTTAACCTGAATGTGACACATGAAGTCAAGAAACCAGATGCTTAGATGGGTAAGTGTAAATATACTAAATAAATGAGTGTACTATCTTGCTGTATACTCTCATGAAGTTCTTGTTCTTATACGTGTGAGTCGAATGACCGCTTGAAGTCTTGCAGGGGATCTGTTTCTCAGGATCTGGCGAACCCATATCGAAAGGTTTCTCTCAGAGCAATCTTTATAGGATGGTGGGTTAGTTGGCTGATCAGAGGGCGAATAGTCACCACTGCCACCAGGAAGGAATTCCTGAAGGGACTCCTCCCAGGTTGGATGGTGTCTACTCATGGGCCTCTGGATCCAGATGTGACAGGACAGCAATTCCAACCTATCTTCTGGCCCACACAACTGGATGACTGCAGGTTGGGGGAGACTGCTGTAGGTTTTCCTTGCACAGATGGCATTTCAAAACCACTCCCTTTGATTATTTTAATCTGCCTTTCTCATTTTCTCATTGTGGGTGTGAATCTATTACCTAATGGCAGATCTAAGGGTGTTGAAGGGCTGAGCCCCATAGCTGATGGGAAGGGATGAAATCACCTCTACAGACACCTGGGAAGACCGGGGTTTGCATCTATGTGGCCAGCCAATAAGCCGGCAAGGGCCAGGCTGACCCACAGCACAACCCTAAATCCTGCCTTCTCTGGGGCTGTTTGTGGGGCAATGTTGGGTTGAGAGGACAAGAACTTCCAGGAGACGTTGAGGCGTCCCCTGTGAAATAGCATGGAGAGGCAGTCATGCTCTCCTTTGTAATGGACACCACACACTGTTTCCTTTCCAGCACACTGGTCATCGATGCTGGCTGGATCCAAGACATCCTCACACGGCACCATTCTTTGGCATCTTGTCTTCTGGCTCCCCCAGTGGCCTCCAGGAATGCAGATGACCTCGATTTCCTCACCAGCCCAGGTTGGCCCTTGCGGAATTTTGCTCGGCGATTTTTGAACCATACCTGGGATGAGGTCAAGAGGCGTTGGAGGAAATGATACATGGGTTAAGGACTGTGGAAATCCTCCATTGTAAGAAAAAAAATATAGTACAGCCTGGTTTAGAATCATACAGTTTCAAACAGGCAGTTATAGAACTGCAAAGCTTGAACACTGAAAGTGGAATTCAAACTAAGGAAAGTCCTGCCTTGCAGAAAACTAGCAGCACGGGTGAAAGCTTTATGGGCCAGTTATATTATTAATATTTTTCAAAATGTGTATACCACTGTAATCTTCAAGGACTTTTCTTGAGGACTGCTCTATTCTAAGTGCCCCTTTCTCTCCTCTTTCACTCACATGACCCAGAGTGCAAGGAGCCTGCCCTGGGCTTCCTAGTGCATGTACTGTATGTACACAATCACATACAGTTAAAACATGCAAGGAAGCAGAAATGCATCCAGAAATACATCCAGGTGCAATGTATTACTTCATTACATAAGAAATGTAAATATAAATGCCTTGTGTTGGTAAATAGTTTGGAAAGAATTCCGGAATCCGCACTCTATGGGTGGGGTAAGACTTTGGAATACAAGGAACTGTTAATGCAAGAATGTATTTATTCATTTCTTGCTAACAAAATGTGTCACCAATACAATCAGTGCTTTTAATTATGCCTACAATATAAACTTTCTATGGCATAAGTCTGTATAATTTGTACTCTTCAAATGCAATTACTCATAATGGATAGTTGTTAATGCTCAGCTTTGCCAAATATTCATGTTTATGCACCATCCCTAATTCAGTGTCCCTCAACCTCAGCAACTTTAAGATGTGGGGACTTCAACTTCCAGAATTCCCCAGCCAGCATGCTGGCTGGGGAATTCTGGGAATTGAAGTCCCCACATCTTAAAATTGATAAGGTTGAGGGACATTGCTCTAATATCCTCTTCTACAGTACATGAAAGTTCAAAGATTTGAAAGTAGACACTAGAAGGCGCTGTATGTTACAGGCTGCAACCGACCACATTGTCATTAGCAGATCTCATCATCTCATCACTGAAAGAACATTCATAGTGGCTTCTTTTCACATCCCTAATTAAAGCATGTGACAGAAGGTACATCACCCTTCTAGTGCACCTGCATGCAAATACATGCGTGGGTATATGGGACAGGGCACATTACTAGTGAGCCCTCTTTGAACTGCATGTCCAAAAGGAAAGGGTAACCAAGCGGTTTTGCATCGCAGCTGGAGTGCAATCAAATGCATTGAGATGAAACTTTCCTGAGTGTGTGATGGATAGGAACTGGAACAGCCAGTTGCTGAACTCTCTTCTGTGAGTGCCAGAAAAGTTATTTACAGGGTAAAGGAGAAGGAAAAGGGCAGGTCATTTGAGTTATGTCCAAGATAAGGGTATTTAGCATGCCCATCAGGGTATTACAGAAATGACCCTATAATAAATTGTGAAAACTTGGAAGGTATGACGCCAATGCCCTGTTTGTAAAAAGGCAGACCTTTAATTAAGTGAGCAATGTTGCAATACAAGGTGGAGAGGGATCAGAAATGGGGAAAGGAATGCCAGAAAAATAATCTCTAGTTTCTCCACCTGTACATAATGTTGAGAATTTCCGATGGCGCGTGTTCAGCGTACATTGGGAAGGCCTACAAAGGCTTACCTGAACCCGTGCTTCAGGTAGGTTGGCAAACACAGCCAGGCGCTCCCTAGTGTTCACATCTGGGTAATGGGTCTCTTTGAAAGTATTCTCCAGTGCCTCCAACTGCTCTTCAGTGAAAGCGGTGCGGCTCCTACGCTGTTTCTGGGAGAGTCCATAAGGCAGGTCCAGCAACAGGTCTGTGTGTTTGGAGGGTGGAGGAAGGGAAGGGTCATCACAGGTCCCTGTGACTTTTATGTCCCCGATTCATTCAGAGTCAAACCTAAGGCCAATGTGGAGAACCCTTTTTATGTCAAAGGCTCCATTCCCTTAAGAAAGAAATCTTTTCAGGTCTGTAAATAGATGGGGTTTGTATGGGTTCTGTCAGTACAAACTAGGAACAAGGTAACAGCTGGTGGAGAACCACCCCATTTTTCTGTCGCACCCTCCCAAAGTGTGATAGCATGAGGGAAAGACCTTGGGAGATGGGGCCCAGGGACGCTGCCTAGGGAATGGGCAGATAAGGGACAGCTGGATAGCAGTCAGGGCCAGAGGCTCAGAAGGGACCCTCCCTAGTTTCTCGGGCTGTAAAGGAGACAGGGAGAATTGTACTTTCAGACTTGCAAGATTCTGTCAATGTAGCTTTACAATAAAGTAGAATTAGCTCATGTGGTTGTGATCCCTATCTGGTTTACCCCACAAGGCTGATATCAATCTTGCACATCTAAGGAGGGTCCCTTCAGAGCCTCTTGCCCCGCCTACTATCCAGCTGCGGGCTATGCTGTCTCTTATCTGACTGTTCCCTTGGCTGCGTCTCTTGGCCCCATCTCCCAAGGTCTCCCCCACATACCATCATACAAAGAGGCATCCTCCGAGGGGTCAATGATATCAAAATGGCAGACATAACTGAACAATCAAAGCCCAACCCCTTTTAAACCTGCATCATGTGCATCACTCATAGGTAAAAACTGGTGGGGCTTTGATCGCCCAGTCACGCCCACCATTTTGACATCATTCACACATACATGAACACCCCTGTGAAATTTGGAAAGTGGCGGCAAGGAATGGGAGGAGAGATGGATTCCTTCTCATTCCACCCTCAACCTCTTCAAAGCTCTCCACCGTGTAAGAAATGAGGCTTAAACTAGAGATAACGACAGTGGCAGTTCAACAGGTAGGGAGAGCAGCAGTTTGACAGCACCTGTGTGACCCTCTCATCCCCAGGCCGAAAGACAGATTCTTTCACCTGCCAGGTGGTCTGTTGTGAGAACCTCACAGAAGGCAGAGGGTTGGGTCCCAGGCGCCGAAAGAAAGGCATAACACTCTGGTATTTGTTGGGGGGGTGGCATGCTGTATCCCAGGGATGGGAAGGCGAGAAGCGGATAAGCCATGTTCGCACGGAGGTGGTACATCACGTCTGCTCTCTTTGCCTGAAGGAGGTAAAAATATATTGTTATGAGTTGATCAACATTCCTTCCCATATCATTCTCAAGACTACGGGCCAGGGGGTTCTGCAGAGAGGAGGTCAAAAAATTCAAGATGGTGGACCCAACCACGCAGTCAAAGCCCCACCCTCTTTTTTGTGCACAGTGTTATCAAATCTGAAGTTCTCCAGATGTGTTGGGACTTCAACGCCATAATTTAGTGATTGATTTCATTTGCATCCTGCCGCAATCAATTAGATTCTCAGCATTTTATGCAGCAGAAATTTAAAACATCTACGGTAGATTTAAAGCAGAACAAACCTCCTAACAAAGGAATAGCAAAAAAACCCATATGAAACCAAAAAAAGATGGAGCTGACAAGTAAAATGTTCTCCAGAATAGCTCTGTTTTGTGTTTTCCTGAAGGCACGCAAGGAAGAGGTCCTCCTGATCTCCAAAAGGAGACTGTTCCAGAAGACTGGTTTTGCCACCGAGAAGCAGCACCTTGTGGCTTCAGCATCCTCTATTTCCCAATACTGGGGCAACAGAAGCAGTTTTTCCCCAGATGTTCTAACAGGATGAGCCAATTCAGGTTGGTTGGAGTCAGCAGGTAGTCCTGGAGTACCCCAATGCCAGCCAATAAAGAATTCACAGCCAGCCTATCCAAAGACATTGGGGAGTCACAATCCAAATGTTGATTTTTATGTAATATTTATGATAACTCTCAGCTGCCTATATGTGTAATTTTTAATGGTTTTAATGGTTTTAATTATTGAAATTGTTCGCCGCTCAGAGTCACTTGGATTGAAATGGGCGGCTATAGAAATTACATAATTACATACATACATACATACATACATACATATATACATACATACATACTTTGGTGAGTATGAAGTTGAGAAAGTTCTTGTAGAGGACTAAATCATTGATGTGAGCTTAATGAGTTCTGTAAGGTGTTGCTAGCAACACAAGCTAACAAGGAATCCTTAAGAGACAAGCAGGACATTAATTTTCCAGAAATCAGAGGACAAAGTTTTATGCCACTCATCTTGGGCTGAATGATTCTCATGCGCTCTGCTCTGATTCCAAAAGCTCTGTGAAACTCCAACACCAATTTGGGTCCTGCTTCAGCTCCACCACAATGGGAGAGAAGGACCAAATAGAGCCGGGAAACTATGCACCCTGAAGGAAGACCTTGTTCTGAATGCTAAAGGGAGGATTCACCCAGCAAAAATGGAGCTGTTCCCCATCCTCACCTCATCATGGTCTAGAACTGGGATTAACTGGGATGGACTATGCCACCCTCCCCCGCACCAACCTAGGTCAGGATAGGCTATTCCCCAAGCAGTGAATTCTACTGTCAAGGCCAGTTGAGTGCTCTCAGCCGATGTAATGGGCTGTGAGAATAACCTTGAGGAACCAGAAGAAGAGACCCAACCAAGACAACAGTCAGATAAGAGAAATCTAAGTCCAAAACAGGAATGTAATTTGAGAAAGCGTATCAGACCTGACCCTCCTAGTTCTCTTGAACATAAAGGCAGGGAGGAGAGAGGTACATTCAGACTTACAAGATTCTGTTACTGTAATCTTATAATAAAAGTAGTATTAGCATTCATAACTTTGATTTCCTGATCTGGACTACCTCGAAGAGCTGACAGCACAGCCCAAAGGATTATCACCCATGACAGCTAAATAGAACTCCCATGTTTGTTGGCACTCTACCGCTGAATATGATGTCATTAAAACAAACAAAGAGAGCTGTTAGCTTTGTGCTCTGCTTTTTAGCTTCTCCACAGCTGGGTTAAATGAGCTGAGGGTGAGATAAGTTGGTTGGTCACAGGAAAAAAAAAGAAACATTAAGAGAAAGGATGGGTTCACACATCATGTTAATCTGGGTAAACAAACTACAAACCCTACATTCACATAATATGTTATGTTTCAAAGAAACCACATCATGGTTTAATATCATGCCCTGGCTCACCCAACACACTAGAATAATGACTGGCTTCCTACAAGATGGTGAACTCAAATGACTCAGCCTCACATTAACTCAGTCTAGCACGTTGTCTGAACACCCCCAGAGTCTTCTGGCACTTAGAATGGCACTTGCTATTGGTAAATTTTATTAAAAGTTTTACAAAGAACATAAAAATTCATACAAACTAATAGAAAGGAAGAAGAAGAAGAAGAAGAAGAAGAAGAAGAAGAAGAAGAAGAAGAAGAAGAAGAAGAAGAAGAAGAAGAAGAAGAAGAAGAAGAAGAAGAAGAGGAGGAGGAGGAGGAGGAGGAGGAGGAGGAGGAGGAGGAGGAGAAGGAAGGAAGGAAGGAAGGAAGGAAGGAAGGAAGGAAGGAAGGAAGGAAGGAAGGAAGGAAGGAAGGAAGGAAGGAAGGAAGGAAGGAAGGAAGGAAGGAAGGAAGGAAGGAAAACACAAAAGTGCAGAAGGAGAGAATAAAAAGAAAAAAAGCTTCTGATTTCCTTTGCAGCAAATATACGTACAATTACAAAATTATCTCTTACTCTATAATTACAAAAATACTAACTTTTTTCTATTATCCAATGTTATTCTAATCATCAAACCCATAAATCATAAGTGCATTTTTTCCATTTCATGCAAAAAGGCCATATAAGAGGTTTCCACTCGGCCATAAAGGTAGATATCGTTTTTTCTCTGATCGTTTCTTCTTCATCATCACCCTAGAGTTTTCCCGCAGCTGCAGGATCTGCTTTTCAGATCAAGTTTTTTCTCTGATCAAAGAAATCAATTTAGCCATCTCTGCAAGTTCCATCTTCTTCACCAACCATTCCTCCATGGTGGGTAGTGTCGAACTTTTCCATTTTTGAGCATATAATAATCTCGCTGCAAAGTCATATACGAAATGGCAGTTCCTCACTAGTAATGTAAGACATCCAGTTTTCACTAAGGCAGCAAATCCCTAAGGAAAACATCCTTGATATCCCACAGCAAAAGCCAGGCAATGCTCTAGGATGCTCAAAATGAATAGGAAGAAAACGGTCAAACCACATTTGTTAGAGCCCAGGAAACTTCTTTCAGACGAACACCTCATCCCATTGTAGCATAATTTCCATTATTCCTAGCTCACACAATCAGTAGGGGGAGATCAGAAGTTTGATGCAGATTGGGCACAACATGGAAAACCAGTGGTAAACCCAAGTGGTGCCATGAGGACAGGGCTGTTGAGTACAAGTAGAATAAACAGGAGATATCCCTAAAGGCAGCAGGACTGAAAGATGGTAAGAGATGTGGAGTCCTTGGGGTTGTCTGAGCTTGGTTGTTTTCTTGCAGATGTTTTGTTACCTGACTAGGTAACACTGAAGATGCTACCTAGCCAGGTAACGAAGTGTCTGCAAGAAAACAACCAAGCTCAGAGAATCCCAAGGACTCCACAGTTCAACCCTGAGCTACAGATATTCGCTTCTATTGGTAAGAAATGTTCCATAGCTACGTTTGTATAAGCTTAATCCAATTTCTGAGCTGGTACAAGGTACTGGATCATAAACTAACTGAATGCTTGGGTTTGCAAAACATCCTAAGTCCTAAGTCCTAACCAAGATTAGCACTAGCCAAATGCAGCATATGTGTGAATGCATCTGTTAGGTTTTTATTTGACCTGATTCAATGTGTTGTGTGAATACAACCAATTCTATCAGTTTGGGGTGTAAGAGGGAAGGAAGACCATTTCTCCTCCAAGTCTAAGAAATCTCTGAAGGGGTTTGGACAAATTAGTGCCTCAAGCCCATCTGGAAAAGTCTAGCGTCTAAAATCACAGAACCGCACCAGAACACAAATTACATTTCTCTGAGTTTGGCATGTGGCCCAACTACACTTATCTCTAATTCAGAAGCATAGCGTTGCTCTTGAGTCGCCCAAATCACTCACCAGCTCCAAGAGATCTCTTCTTCACTCTTTCGGCTTTGGGGACCTGATGCCAATTCCTCTTCTCTGCTATTTAACCACTCTGGGATGGGGAAAACAATCCATGTCCACCCCCTGCCCAGCCCCCCTACAATCTCATCCCCACCTGCCCAGGCCACATCCAAGAGGAACATAACCAAAGCCGGATTAAAAAGCACGGTTTTTTTCTCTCTGGGAGTGGGGTTGAGGGGTGGGGGGATTTGAGCAGGCTTAAGCAGAGCTCAGGGAGGTGTGTGTGTGTGTCCATGTGTCCATTTTGTTCACCATTCAAAATGTGGATTAAGTTTCAGTGGGGGTAAAAGAATGTCATGAGATGAAAGGCTGTGTCTTCCCTGCTCCCTTTGAACCTCCATGCGGGCCTCTGCCTCTGCCTATTTTTTTTACTAAAGTGGTCATTAATTTCCAGACAGAATGAAATGGAGAAACCAAGGCACCATGAAGCTACAAAGAGAGCGAGAGAGAGAGAGAGAGATTTCTCAAGGCTGCAATCTTAATTTGCCTAACCCAGTAACTTTTGACATTATGAAGACAAAGCAGGAACACTTTTAAGAAAAGGCAGCCAGCCAGTTAGAGTGTTGGGAGAGCCAAATTGAAGTACCCAAATGACTGAGGAGGTCCTCTAGTTAAGTGCCTTTGAGTTGGGTTCAACTCCAAGTCACCACATAGAAAAATGACCTTCCTTCCTCCCTCCCTCCCTTGTTCATTCATTCATTCATTCATTCATTCATTCATTCATTCATTCATTCATTCATTCATTCATTCATTCAATGTCTAGGTCACCCATTCAACAATCGAGCAACAACTCTTATTTCCTCCAAGGCCATTCAATTAACCTGTTTATGATCAACCTTATCTATGGTGGACTTCTTCTACTTCCCTAAGCCTTGCCAGTACGATTTGATCTGCTCACAACAAAATGCCCACCCTATGTGCGTTTTTGCTTGTTGATCATTGCTTCAAGGGAGCAGTCAATTTTTATTTGGTCCAGGACTGACTGATTGATTCTGCAGTCCATGGAATTCTTAGTAACCACCTCCAAATCCATAATTTGAAGAAGTTTATCTTCTTTCTCTTGCTGTTTTTCAATGACCAATTTTCACAGCCATACATTACTATTGGAAAGGCCATTGCTTTGACTATTCTGATCTTTGTTGTTGTTGCCTTCTTCAGTAGCACTAATCTCCTATTTATTTCTCCAGAACACCATCCATCTTTATTCTTCAGAGCAAGAAAATAAAACTATCTGCCATTCTTACTTCTTTACTGTTGGCTAAATATGGATCACATTATTTTTGTTTTGTAACATTTAACATTAACCCAAACATTTCACTTTCCATGTCTACTTTCAAATGAGCTCTTTTAAGTCTTTCACTTCGACTGACAAAATGGTGTTATCTCTTTATCTCAAATTGAGAGTGTTTGGAACTCCAGTTTTTTTCAAGCTATCGTTTCTTCCAATCCTGTCATTCTGAAAAGATATTTATGGTATTAGATATGGGGACAATATGCATCTATGCCTTATTCCTTCCCTCTCATGAGCAATTCTTGCTTCTCCAAATTCAGCTCTTACAGCTTCTCATTCACTGTAATGATTCCCCAGAAGAATAACCGAATATTCTTGATGGCTAGGTGGATGGTCAAGGTTCTGTCCCAGTGCCTGGAGGCTGTATGGGTTTGGATGGGGAGGACTCAGCTCCAACTCAAGCCTGCCAAGACTGGGTGGCTGTGGGTGTTTGGGCCACCCAGATCTGGGGATATAGCATATTTGACCTTGGATCAAGGTTGGTATGCAATCTGGGGGTCTTCCTGGACTTGCAGCTCTTGCTTGAAGAGCAGGTATCCGCTGTGGCAAGGAAAGCTTTTTCACAACTCCATCTAATGTGCCAGCTGCACCCTATCCTAGATCGAGAGGCCCTTCAGACAATCACTCATGCCTTAATCACCTCATGGCTTGACTACTGCAATGCACTCTACATGAGGCTGCCCTTGAAGACCACTCAGAAGCTTCAACTGGTCCAGAATACAGGAGTGCGAGCAGTAATGGGCACACCTTGGCATGCAACATAAAGCCTCTGCTTCACAACCTGTGCTGGTTGCTGGTTTGTTTCTGGCTGCAATTCAAAGTCCTGGTTTCTTATAAAGCCCTACGTGGCATAGGATCTGATTACTTGAGGGCTGCGGGTGCAATTCAGAGAGCTGGTTTTCATTTAACTTCCACACTTTATAAAACTGGGCAGGAAGAAGGGAGGGAGGGAGGGAGGGAGGAAGGGCTCAAAATTATTTTATTGCTTTGAAGACCATCAGATTCTTAATGAGACTTTGCTTGAAATGTCTTGAGTTCTGGCAGTCTTATCAGATTTGGTTCATTTTAAAGAAAACTCTTTTTTAAAAAAACAATTTAAGATAATTTGGGGTCTATGAATGCTATCTTGATGGGAGGAATCTTGTGCACCCTGGAATCCTCAGGTGCCATCTTGCCCACCCTCAGCTTACGCTGGCATTTGCCAAAGCTTTCCTAGTGATATAATGATTCACATAAAAGAAACTGTTGAGACATGTTCTTTTAGGTTCTTTGAACAACTCAACTCTTGTGGTTTTCAAAAATCCGTGGTCCTCCTAAATACTCATTTATCTTTCCCCCTGGCCCTGCTGTCATGCCCAAACCAGCCATTAAACCATACATAATAGTGCTGATCCTAATGGGGAGAGAAGCTGAGGAAACATTTCCCTTCCATAGTTTCTACCATGACTTCTGCATCAGAATTGTGTCTTCACAGCAAACGATCGTAATTATTCCTACAGGAAAAGGAACTATCACAGTGTGCAACAATTTCTCTCCATTCTGTAAAACTGGACAGGGTGGACATACCCAAGGTCCCACTGATTAAATGATGTCACCTGATGGGACAGGAGTGGGTCTTCCCTGTCATGGTGCCTGACTTCTGAAACAGCGTCTCCCCAGAGGTCCACCCAGACCATTTTAAAGCCTTTGAAAACCTGCTTTTCCACCAGGCCTTGAGTTAGGATGACTTGGGAGCCTCTTTTAGGCTCCCTAGGTTAGTTTGAATATCCACTGATGAGGCGTCCATTGTTCTTTTATTTTGGGTCTTACTGTTTTTAATGCTGTACAGAGTCTTATGGAGGTGGTTCTCTCAATGTGATAAATAAATAAATCACTCAAGAGAATGTGTGGAGAGCAGAAATGAAAATAACTTCTCTGTCCCATTCACCCACCCCATCTGTTTGGTGAAATACAATATCCAATATTCTTTAAAAGTTGCAAGGGTGACTAAATAATTGCCAGATATTTGATACCTGGATTTGTAACCCAGTGATATTCAGGTTTTCCCCAGTTAGAAGCAAACTTTTTTCTACTCATTCCCCCAGGTCCTTAACCCTTAATTCCCTTTGCCAAGGGAATATTGCATGGAGAGGGAGTAGCTACTGAAAAAAAATGACTTATTTGCTGCGTTAAGAGGATGCGACAAGCAAACAAAGGGTTCAAGGAGCAGACTTGAGCTGAGCTGGAGTGACCCAACTGCAAATCTGTTGTGGGGGAGCCCCCCCCCGCACCAGATGACACACAGCTGTGGAGTCCCATCTGAGGCCTGGAGACAGAAAACTCTTAATTATCCAAACCTTTTTCAACCAGATGCCCTCCATGTGTGCGGCTGGGATGATGGAATTGGTAGTCCAATTGATCTGGAAGCCCTTAGCTTGGGAAAGGCTGAGTGATTCTCTGAAAATGAGAGGAAAACAAGCCTCCTCGTTTTCAAAACAAAATAGTTGCAGGAATGGATTAACAGCAGCTCACGTGTTTGTGATAGATGTGATGTATATAAAATGTGCCAGATGCCTCTGCCATCCAAGAATCATTCCGTTTTAGGTTACTAATGGAAGGAGAAATCAAAAAACACCGGTGCAACAGCCAAACTTGGAATACATGGAAAGGGAAAAAAACAGTTCGCAGATGCTCTGTGGCCACCTCTTTGCAATTCCCACACTGTATGTCCGATTATTGAAGGTCTGGCAACATATTTGTTTCTGGAGGCAATTCATGTTCACTCCCATCTTTGGGTGGAATCGGAGCTACCTCCTGCCCCCCACGTTACCAAGTCAACACCTTCCTTGATCCCCTACAGTTTGATCCATGCCTGGGAGAGGCTGTTACATGAGAATCCCGTCAAGGGCTCGTCAGCTCTGGCCTTGCTCCCCAGCCTCCTCCTCTACAGGAGAGGCACCCAGCGTGGGGCTGAAGGGCCCCTGCCGAGCAGCATTCACAGGACGTCTGTGCAGTTCCCTGCTCTCCATAGAGCTCTGAAGCCCCGGGGTCAGGGGTGATGGGAGATGATCGATTTAGCTTTTTGAAAGACCCGTTCAACTCCACTGGGTCCCAACCTTTTGACAGCCGAAGCAAACGAGGGGAGGACATAGGCAGTCCCAAGAATGGGGGGCTTTGTGGCCCAAGAATTGATCAGGATGTGGGGAGCTGCTGGCGAGACAGTGCACAGCAGACTCCACTGATGGACAGCATTCTTCACCTTTGCAGCTACGACTCGTGGATTTTGGGTTGTCGTCTTGATGCATGAACCACTTTCTCTTGAGCTTCAGTTCATGGACAGATACCCTGACATTTTCCTGCACACAAATACTTGGGGGG